>NC_080751.1:2500000-3125000 GCF_020826845.1 Diceros bicornis minor | reverse complement strand
GCTCCTCTCTGGGCTCCTCCCTCTCTTTTCCTCCCCGTTTTCTATTTATTTTGATGCTCCTGGAGAGGAGAGTCTCTCTCTGTGGGGTTCCTTAAATCCTTTCTGCAGATCAGATTTTCCGGCCTTTACTTTGAAAAGTGGAGCCAAGTGGAACAGCTCCATTTCTCTTCTCAGAATAGCTTTATCACATATTTCACGTGTTAATTAACAACCTTCCGGCCAGGTTGTTTTGGGAACCTTGGCAGTTGCCTCCTTGAAAAAATTTGATTCACTTCCAGAGCTTAAAGTAACACTTTTCCTCACAACATCCAATTGAGCAAGACTTTTCTTAATGCCTAACCACTTGGTGTTCTCTGAATCTACCCTGCAAGCTAGTGATTACTCTAGAAGATTCACTAAGACTTTTGAGTTTTAAAGATGATGGAACTTACAGTACATTAGAGGCTAGTGTTCATAAACTAGATGTGATTTTATGAGCCACTACTTGGGCAACAAGCTATGGATGAAACGAAAAATGTAAGTTTGACAGATTGGTGGTACACCTCTGGGCCACCAGTCACAGAACCCTGCACAACCGGGTGAGACATAGGCCCCCTCTTACTTATCTGCTTGGTTCAAAGGGGCCTGGAAAAGCAGACATGCACTGAAATGATTTGTCTGGAACCAAGACCAGATCTGAGTTAACAGAAGGCTAAGTAGCACTCTGGGGCTGGAAGGCAGCAGTCATGTAGCCAGGCAGGAAGGCAGCCAGAAGCCAGAAATCTCAGCCAAATCAAAGGTCAAGACAAAGGTTGAGTCATAGTGAGACCTGCAAGCAGAAGTCACAGCATTGATGGATGCATCACTCTGGGGTCAGGCCATGGGACAAGTACAGGTAGACACACAAAAGAATTCCAGGAAGGCCCAGATACAGAAGGATATGGAAGCGAGGATAGTCAAAATTGTAGGGATAGTCAAGAACTCTGCAGAAACCAAACTAGGTGAGGTGGGTAGAAGAATAAGCATAATGCCCTCTTCTTTAGGAGATCCTGACCCTGAAGCAAGCTGTCCTGGCCAGGAGCCTCTCATACGGCAAGATGGACACTGCAGAACTGGCTCAGGACAGCTGGGAGACTGAGGGAAGATCCTGATCTCCATCTATAAAGGAGGGTGGATTTTGATGAGAACAAATGCCCATCCTCCTGTTACTTTTTGCTAGTTTAGTAAAGGTGACCTCACAAAACTATGTAAGCAGCAAATCTTAATGGAGCTGTTGAGCCCAATTCCTTATAGTGAAAAAATTGAACAACTGGAGAACTGGTTAAATGGATTATTCTAGCTTCACACAGTGGAAAACTCTATAGTCATTAAAAGTGGCAATATATTTTTATATTGATATAGGAAAATATCCATAATCTACTGAGGGAAAAAAACAGACTATAGACAGAAATATGATACGATTCCAGTTAGAAAAATATTTGATGCTATTAGCATATACACACACACATGCATGTGCACACATATGGAACTGCAATTCAGCCAGTATGCACTGATAAGGCCATATAAACATACTTGCTGTTGATGGTTAGTGTCTATTTTGATTGGTCAGTGCTTTTCCTGTACCAGTTGTTAAATATTTTAAATATTATTCCTGTATATATGCATTGGAAAATGTTCCTCAAAATGCTGTGTCCATCTCTGAGTGGCTTCTGGGGATTTCTACTTTTTTCTCCATATTTTTTTTGATATATTTTAATTTTTTACAGGTTCCATATATCAATTTTACAGTCAGAATAAATAATAAAGTTATTTTCATTTTAGAAAAAAGTTTTATCAGATTTGCCTAAGCAAAAAAAAAAAAAAAAATCAGAAAAAAGCTTCTGATATTTATAATCATAGTAAGTAAACTTTTCTTTTGGACTTTGAGAAATTTGCCACTTTTTCTTCAAAATTATGATGTCCTCATGGGCTTCTTAATTATGGTACCTCTTTGGTTTGTTTACAAGATCATTAGACTGCTCAGGCAAATGCAGTAAGCCTACTGAGTCTAGATTTCACAGAGACAGCTGACACATTTTCTCATGATATAATTTTGGTCAAGACAAGGAAATATGAACTGGATGCTAAGACACTTGGAAGGGTTTGAATGCTCATAGCCTCAAGGGCCCTCTTTAATGAACTCCAGTGGCAAACTGGAGTACCATTTTTTGGTCAATCCCTAAGCCTCTGTCCTCAGCCCTGTGCTGGCCAATATTTAAATCAATGACTTGTGTGAACACAAAAATGCAAGGGCATACCCATAGAATATGTGGTTGACTTGAAGTAAAGAGGAAGAATGGAAAATATTTTGTGTGATAGAATGAGAAACCAAAATCCCAGAGAAAATACAACAGGGATCAATGTCCGATTCTACACTGGGGTCCAAAAGCCCAGGCATGAACATAGGGTGGAGACGACTGGCTGGCAGCAAGACTCTGGGGTTTGGTCAATGGAAAACACAACATGAGTCAGAGCATGATGAGGGAGCTGGAAAAGCTATAGGGATCTTGAGCAGCGTTTACAGAAATGAAGCATTCAGAATGAGGAAGACATTGATCTTGCACTACAATGAATGTCATAGATGGCAGCTATTCAAAGATGCAATGGGTTGCCTCATGAAGGGGTCTCCAGCTCAATGTCCCTCACTTTCACAGCCCTCTCAGGATGTGGTGAAGGAGTTAGTACAATTCTCGAAGGATACACTGGAAAAAATCGACAAGGCTCGATCTGAGGGTTTGTACCATGAGGTAAGAATTCATTTTTATAGGGGCTGGGGGTGGGGAGGAGGGCAGAAAGTTTCTCTAGTAAGAGGAAAATGGGGTGGGGTAAAGATGGGAAGGCTACCAAGCAGGTTGTTTTTCTGGAAGATGTCCCTTGCTTGAGACCATGACTCTTCTTGCTTAAGCCTGTAGCACCTCTTAGGGGTATGTTCAACCCACTGGAACTGGGTCTGTGGAGGGCACAGGCAGCCTGACAAATGTCCCTGGGGGATCTGTGATATCTCAGGTTGGCATCAGAGATGGATGAATGGAGATGGCAGTGGGTTTCTTGCTTTCCCAGAATTGAATTTTGTAGGTTCTGGCTACAGTTTCCAATCTCTACTAACTGAGCACTCCCTGGTTCCCAAAGCACTAGGAGTTCTCAACTGGCTATACGCTAGAATCATTGAAAAGTCCTGATGCTCACACCCTGCCCCAGGACAATTTCATCAGAGTCTCTTCAGGTGGGACTGAGACATCAGGGTTTTTAAAGCTCTCAAGTCATTTCAATGTGCACCCAAAGCTGAGACCCACTGCCAAACACTGACCTGCAGAGCGCTTGCATCGAATTCACCTAGGCAGCTTGTTGGAAATACAGATTCTTGTGTTTCACCGCCTAAAATGTGATTCACCCAATCTGCAATAGACCACAGGGACCATGAGTCAGTGTTTTTTTCCAAGCTCTTTAAACAACTCAGGTGTGTAGCTGAGTTTGGATGCCACTAGGGCATGGCAGTGGGGGAGATTAATTTCTGTTCGTTTCTATCTGCTTTTCCCTTATCTCCATTCTCCTTTACTCACTCATTCATTGCACAAATTTGAGCCCTTACTCGGTGACCAACACAAGACATACTCCTTGTCCCCTAGGAGTTCTGTCAGGTGGGGGAGAGGGTCACATGAACAAAGTGTTATTGTGCGGTATGGAAAATCTATGTCAGAGACACGAGTAGGAGCTGGAGCAATCAGGAGGGCTCTGTGGTTCCATTCCTCTGGCTTCTCTCCTCCACTTCGTTTCTCCTCTTTTCCATTCGAACTTGTCAGGGCCAGGTGTGGGGCTGGATACTGCCTCCATGGGTTTAAGAGGATTGTCTTCGGGATGGATTGATTGCCAACCTACATGTTGCTGCGCTGCCACCCAGTTGCCTCATGGGCTTTTGGGAGAGTCTCAGAGAAAAATTAGTTCCCACTCATTTGAAATGGATAGAATTGTGTGGCATTTCTCCCATGACAGCAGCAAGGGAAGAAGAGGAGAACAATGAGAAACCGAAACCTCGAGAGCCCTCTAATTTGGTAGAGTGCAACCTAAGCCTGTGTCTACACATGAATCAGTCAAAAAAGCCTGAGTCCAGGACGAATGTGGCAGCCTCCTGGTGGGTCTCTCAGCCTCCTGGGGGCCTCCCTCTCTGCCAATCCATCTTGCACATTTCTAGCGGGGCATGATTGTCCAACCTCACTGTGCATAAGGACCACCCAGGGGCACATACAGATTGCAGATGCCAAGGTCCCTTCCCCAGATAGTTGGTTTCAATTGGTCTGGGGTAGGACGCAGATACTGGTGTTTTTAAAAAGGCCTCCAAGGGATCCCAGAACACAGCCAGGGTGGAGAATCACAGGAATGTTGATTAAGATAAAGCTCAACTGCTTGGTATGAATCCTTGCTCCATTGCTCACTACCTGTGTGACTTTGACAAACCACTTACTCTCTCTGTGCTTCAGTTTCCTCATCTGGTAAATGGGAATATTAGTAGTGCCTATCTCATTGCATTGTTGTGAGAGTATCTATATCTATATCCATATCATCTATATATCTTTCATAACTCCCTGCTACCTACTGACTTACTTATATATGAAAACTTCTCGTTCTGCCATGCCAGCCATATCTCCCACTGTACATCTGTACATCTTTCCATCTGTACATCTTAGCCAAATAGGACCATTTTGCTGTTAAATCACAAACTGGTGCTTTCCGCACCTCTGTCAGCAATTTCCTCAGCCTTAAAAGAGTGAGTGCCCAATGTCGTCATGATGCTCCTACATGTGAATTAAGCATGTGCTCTGGTGCAATGGTAATGGACAGGGCCTGTGTCTCCTCTAGGTTGTGAAATTATGCCGGGAGTGCCTGCAAAAGCAGGAGCCAGTGTTTGCCGACACCAACCTCTACATGCTGCGGATACTGAGCATTGTTTCAGAGGTCCTCTCCTACCTTCAGGCCTTTGAGGAGGCCTCGTACTACGCCAGGAAGATGGTGGATGGCTATATGTAGGTGACAATTCTGGGTCTCAGATAGTCTCCTGGAAATGTGTCTATTCCAGGGATGGCAAATAGATGGCACACATGTTGCTACCTCTCCTTCCTGCACCCACAGCAGGCATCAGTAATCTATCATGCTCCTTTTTACCATGGTGCTCGAGCAGTAATGACCAGATAATTAGAGTTGGTACCCGAGAAGAAACCTATTTGTCATCCGAAATCCTCTAGGTCATCTATCGCTTGAGTGGCATCTTCGGCTTTTGGTTTCCTTAAGGCTAAATCCAGCTTGATTTTAAGTGCTTTGAAAGGTTTTTTCCTCTGACAATCAACACAAGCAATCCTGAGAGCTATCTTTTATTTAAAAAAAAAAATAAGAGAGAGAGATGTCAGCCATCCTTGCTTATAAATTGTAAAATGCAATGCCCTTGCCTTCCCTCTTGCCTTGTCTGTCCACATTGGTATGTGACTTTGTATTGCTGGCCAAATGAGCAATTTGGCACGAGAAGGTTCATTTTTTTGAGAGGATGATACTCATAAACAAAATGTGGGAAAACTGTACAACATGGTAAAAGGAAGCTCTGTTTGGAGGGTGCAGAGGAGGTGGAAATACAATTCTGTCCCAGGGAGAACAGTCCAGTTATCTTGTCCCCCTGAACTTCCTATTGCTTTCCACGGAGAGGGGGGATGCTCCCGGGCGCTCCCAGCTTTCTGTACTCAAGTTCATAGCACAGTCCTGACCCCTTTCCCTGTGAGTACCTGGCTCCTTGCTCTAGGTGAGAGTCTCAGTTCTCACAGCCTCACTACGTGGGGTGTTGGCAACTCACCCCACCTCCCCATCCCTCAGTCTCTGGCTGATGGGCTGCAGATGCCTCACAGTGCCGGTGGGAGGCAGATGGACTTAATTAGTGAGGGCACTTTATAAGTTGTCAAATGCTGTGCAGATATAAGGAAGGACAGGATTATATTATGGTTATTTGCTATGCCCCTACAGGAAGCTCTACCACCCCAACAATGCCCAACTGGGCATGGCTGTGATGCGTGCAGGCTTGACCAACTGGCATGCTGGCAACATTGAGGTGGGGCACGGGATGATCTGCAAAGCCTATGCCATTCTCCTGGTGACACATGGCCCCTCCCACCCAATCACCAAGGATTTGGAGGCAAGTAGCATCTCAGGGCTGGGCCTCTCTCCCTGGTCTGGGCTCTCTGAGCGTGAGAGCTGAGTTCTGGACTCTGCTTTTGGAAAGTCCATAGATTGCCAGCTAGACCAGAAGGGAACTCAGAAATGCTTGAGCCCGCTCCCCTTGTTTTACATAGGAAGAAACTGAGGCCCAGGAAAGGGGAGTAATCTGTCCATAGGCACATAGCAAGTGGATGGCAAAGCTGAGACTTGAACCCCAACATGCTCCAAGCTGGGACTGAGAAAACCTAAATAATGGTTTGTACACGTGTGCGTGCAGCCACGTATATTAGAAACTGTGCTACATAAAGAAGAGATGGGGAGCACAGGCTCTGGAATCAGACTGCTGGGACTGAATTCCAGCTTCACCACTTTCTAGCTGTGTGACTGCAGGTATTGAATGTGTGGGCCTCAGTCTCCTCATCAGGAAAATGGAGAAGGATAGGGTTGTGATGAGGGTTCAATGAGTTAATGTGTGAAAAGCACTTAGAGCAGTGCCTGGCAAATGACATGCTCTTAATAGCTGCTGGTTTCCTTTGTGCTTTGAAGGGCTGGCTTATTTGAGAGTGACAGAGTCCAAAGGACTGTCCTCAGGCAGTGTAGTAGAGGGGAAGAGGAGAGACTTTGGTGTCATCAAATGTATGAGAGGACTAACTTTATGTCTAGTATATTAAGCTTGTCAAAGGCAGAGTCTTTGTCATCTAATTCTCTGCTGTATTCTCGGCCTCTCAATGGTGCCTGGTCTGTGATAGATATTTCTTGAATGGACATATGGAAGAATGAGGGCTTTTCTATTTGTCACACATTATGATCTTCCCAGCCCGTTGTAAAGTACGAAGGAACCTCACCCATTTCATGTATGAGGAAACTAAAGGCTGAAAGGATTAAGTCACTTGCCTAAGGTCCCACAACGTTAGGTGAGACTTAAGTGCAGGAGCCAGGGTTCAAACCCAGGTGCCCACTTGGCAGTTCCTGAGAACATTCTCTGCCAAGAACAGTCCCTCAAGCTACTTTCTTGGGGGTCTGACTCCCTCTCCTAAAAAACTGAGCCCCCTGCCAGGATGTTAGGCCCCCAGTGGATGAGCGTGTGTGTGTGTGTGTGTGTGTGTGTGTGTGACAGACAGTGTGTATATATGTGTGAGTGTGTGTCCTCTGAGGGGGTACATTTGCCTAGTAGTCGTTTACCCCGTTGTCTGCCCTTTCCAAAAGGGCCAAGGTAGGTCAGACACCAACACGTCCTGGAGACTTTGTCATCACTGTTTATGGTGTGTGTGCGTCCCACAGGCCATGCGGGTGCAGACGGAAATGGAGCTGCGCATGTTCCGCCAGAACGAGTTCATGTACCACAAGATGCGCGAGGCTGCCCTGAACAGCCAGCCCATGCAGGTCATGGCCGAGCCCAGCAGTGAGCCGGCCCCAGCTCTGTTCCATAAGAAGCAATGAGGACCTACCTGGTGGGGAAGGGGCACCATGGCTGGGGTATGGGGAGACATTCTGGGGGTGGTGGGCTTCTGGGGAGACCCTTGTTGAGGAAGTCAGAGTAACGCTCAATCTTGTTGCTGTGGGAATGTACTGCTGTGTGTTCCCAGTGTCATTTTGATTCATTTTAATTCAGTTCAACTCAATTTAACTCTATCCCCGCCTAGCCCAGCCCAACTCAACCTACAAATGTTTATTGGGTGCTAGACCCTAGGGATAAAGAAGCTCCAAATGTAGCTGGGAGGCAAAATGTAAACAATTAAAGCACACTGTAATAATAAATGTAATGGTAAACTATACAGAGAGAGGGGAGGCAATGGAGGGCATATGTCTGGTGTGTGTGTGTGTGTGTGTGTGTGTGTGTGTGTGCGCGCGTGCGCAGTGGAGGGTGTCATGGAGGAGATGGCATCTGAGCCGAGAGTGACAGGTACCTGGAGTCTCAGGTGGCTGTACACCCATCTGTGCAGGCAGGTGTCTCTGGGGCTGCTGGACTCACCCATGGTCTAGAATATTCAGGATTTGGCTGACAAGGATGAGTGATGTCCACTTTCCTCAAGTTAGTGTGGAGTTACAAAGAAGGGGCTGTGTTTGGGCCATTTAGGTTCTACTCAGAGAAATGAAACCTCTTCAGAATGGTGAACGTGCAGAAAGAGGTGAGGGCTTTGCCCAAACCACTTGAGGCCTCAGTTTAAAGTCTGGGTTCCAAGTATTATTCTGAAACTATTTCTAGAACACAGAGAGGGAGTGTCTCCTTTGCCCACCCTCACTGCCAAGCCTTGTGGTTCCCTGTGATGTGGGGGCTACTTGGACAATACCTGAGATTTTTCTGGCCATTGGCCTACTAGGATTAAAGAAGTCTTTTCAGTGTAAAGGTGAGGGAGAAACTTGGAAACACACTACCTGATGGTCACAGGTCCAGCAGAATTGGCCTTTGGGGGTTTTATTTGGTTACATGTGCCTGGGGGTCTTTATCAGCTTAGACTTCATCATTGGCTCACAGTAAATCTCTGGTCTTAGTAATGAATAATTATGACTTCCTTTGCTTAATTTCTTTTACTGTCTATGCCCTGGGGCCTCTGCTCTTCTCACCAGAAGGAATGTTTAATCTGGACTCTGCACACTTAGGCTAGGATCTCTTTGCAGTGTGACCAACTTGCCCTCATCTCCTGGGAGGTTGCTGTGGTTTCCACCCAAGAGTGAGGGTCTTGGGAATCAACCAACCTAGTTGGCCTTTTATCTTCTGGGATCCCAAAGTTCTCACCAATGTTTTGGGGTATCCTGGAGCAAAGACCTCCATTTGGGGGGGTGTCACCAAGTTTTCTATACCACCTGAGGCCACCCTTGACCCCAGAGCTCTAGCTAACATCTTGAACTCAAGTGATCCCACCAGGCCCCATATTTTTATCTCTGTCTAAGGTGTTAGTTCCTCCATCTCCACCCTTTCATCCTCAGAATGACCTACTGCCTCCCTGTGAACCTGTCCAATGGCTCTGCAAACGTACCAAAAACTTTGTTTGAAAACTGTGCAAATGTGCCACCTTTTTGCAGAATACTTGCAACTGGCATTTGGCTCTTCTGTGAGGATGCTCACTTCTCTAGAAGCTTTCACAGGAAGACTGACAGGTCTTCCAAGCCCCCACACTACAGGCCTAGACATGGCACCAGCCTTCTCCCGGGGACCCAATTGGCACATTCATCACTCTTCTACCCTCATATACAGCCTCCCTCCTAAACCCTCTGCCCTTCTTTGTCACTGTCGCCTGCCAATCGCTGGTCATTCCTCCATATTCATGGTCTTGTTTTTCATCACCTCTCCCTCAAATTTGGTGTCTTTGAAGTCCACTTAACATAAATCATCTAACTCTCTTGCTTCACAGATTCTCTGTTTACTCAGTTTCAGGTGTCTTTCCATTTTCTCCATTAACACTCTCTCCTGGCCACACCCTAGACACTGTCATCACCCATAATTTCTCCATTTTTGATATCTAACTTCCTGGTCATTGCTTCCTACGTTTTCACCTCTGTATCTTTTCTCCCCCCAAACTACTCTATGACCTCATGTAAATTCTAGTGTTTCACCTTCCTCCTCAGTTCGTCACCCTCCTTCCTTTTTGCCCATTCTCGCTTCCTGCCTGGCAGAGTCCCAACCCTGGATTAATTCAACTGTCTTGTTTTTCCTCTGCTGTACCTGGAGATGCTGAGCACAGCCAAGGAAAAGAGCACCCCTCTGAACACAGGCCTCCCCTCAGACTCCCCCTCTCTGACCTCAGCTGGCCTTTGCATACAGCCCAGAAGAGCCTCATGTGCTCCTCCTTGGCTCTTTCTCTTTTGCTCAGGATCTATTTCAGGCCTTCACTCCTGTCCTCGAGTCCTCTGCTTTCAGCAGAACCTCATCTCCTGCTTCATGGAGAAAACAGAGGCCAGAAGATGGGATTCTCTCAATTTCCTCTTTCATGCACATTGTGTCTGTGCTCATCCTTCCCTCCCCTCTTTCTTACACCAGTGGAACGGGAGCCCCTCTCCTTCTCCAAAGCTAAACTCGCCACCTGTGCTCTGGACCCCTTCCCCTCCTATGTCCTCGGGGACTTGCTTCATTCATTATTCCTTCTCCACCCTGGATCCTTGACATTTCTCTGTCCACTGGCTTCTTCAATGCAGTCAATAAACATGCTGGGGACTCTTCCATCATAATCTTCACGGCTGAGCATTTCTTTTTAACGAATTTGTCTCTCATAGTTAGTATCTGCCTTTCTTTACTTTCCATTTCTTCCTGAACCCACTGCAGACTGGCTTCTTGAACGCAACTAAAATGGCTCTTAGCAAGGTCAGCTCTAGTGGGTACTTTTCAGTCCTTGTGTTATTTGGCTTCTCTGCATCAGATGACAGTCCCAGCCCTTGATTTCTGGGACACCACTTCCTTGTGATGATCCTCTGATGTGGTTTCTCAGTCTTCTTCTCTGGCTCTGTTTCTCTACCTGCCCTGATATGTTGGCATTTCCTTGAGTTGGTTTTGTTTCTTCCGGTCACTCTCGGTTCATTCTCATCTCACTCTGCACACACTCCCCATGTGAGCTCAGCCAGGCCCTCTATTTAATCACCCCTTGAGGCTGATACTCTTAAATCTGTATTCCCCAAACTTGCTCTTGAGTTCCTTCCCCACACATCCCCTCAAACGTTCTGCAGGTACATCCAACTCAGCACGTCCAAAGTGAAACTCTTTCTCTTTCCTTTCTCCCCTCGCCTCCATCTGTTCCTGCTCAGCACACCACCTGAGAACACCTGACTTCTGCTCTAGTTACTTCTCGAGTCTCTACTGCATCCTACACTTTACTCAAACTCACTCAGTCACAGGTCCCTGAGTGACCCATGTTCTCCTGTGTCTCTTTGAATTTCAAAACTTTCCATCTAAAATACCTGAAACCTGCCAACTCCTATTCATCTTTCAACATCCAGTTTGGAAATCACCCCTTCTGTGAAGCCTTCCCTGAATGTGTTAGATTTGGTTGGCTGCCTGTCTGAGTCCTCACATTACACTTGAATCCCCATCAAAACACTCTCCTCATGGCATTTTAATTGCCTTTTTACTTGTCTGCCTCCTCCATCAGATTGTGAGCTCCTAGAAGGCAGGTGCTCTGTCCCTTTATTCATCTTTCAAATCCAGAACCTAGCACAGGTCCTGGAACTTAGCAGGTGCTCAGATAATGTGTGTTGAACGAATGAATGAATAAATGAATGAATTTGATTATCTCAGAGCAAAAGAGACATGAAACTGTGTATTTTGAGTTTTTATGTTACAGCAGTCAACAAAGGCAATTAAATTCTCCCTGTTTCCAAGCAAATATGTGTGGTTTCTTTCTTTCTGACAATCTATTTAGAGCAACACTGTCTAATAGAACTTTCTATGATAATGGAAATGTATTATATCTGTGTTGTCCAGTACACTAGCCACTAGTGACATGTGGCTATTGAGCACTTGAAATGAGTCCAGTATGAGTGAGGAACTGAATTTTTAATTTAATTTAATTTCAATTTCAATAGCCAATGTGGCTACTGGCTACTCTATTAGACAGTGCGGTTTTAGAGAACACTTTAGTGTAGTTTTAAAGATTATGGACACTGAAACAAATTGTTTAAGTTCCTATCTCAGCACTCCTAATATCAGCTCTATGACATTGGACTGGTTATTTCACCCCTGCGTCAGTTTCCTCATTTCTACCTACCACATAGAGTTGCTATGAGAATTGAATTTTTTAGTTGTAAAGCTCTTAGAACAGTACCTGGCCCATCATAAGTGCTCCATGAGCATTCCAACCATGCTTCTGTTGGGGTGTCCCTTCTCCTAATCAGAAAGCGAGGTGAAGGGTAGAGACAAGCAGTGGTATATATGCTGCAGCCAGCTCTTACTGGCTCATGAGAGCCGACTGTGCACATCTCTTCCCAGCTCTGCATTCATCAGCATCACACTGATAGCTTGACGTTGGCCATGGTGGGAATATTTACATCAAGAAAATCGACTTAACTTTAGAAGAACATATTAATTTGTAGTGTTGTCAATCTATAAAAATGGAGTTTGCTACATGGGAGTAACAGAATAGATAGTTAGAAAGACCATTAAAGAAATCTTTACCTAACTGGGGTGAAATCTGCATTCTGAAACCTCTACCCCTCAAGGCCGTACCAAACAAGGCCAAGACTTCTGATTACTACCCTTCAGACTAAGCCGCTTGCCCACTGCACCACCAAAGTATTGACAGACATGTGTATTGAAGGCCAGATATAGCCACTGCTTGGGCGAATTACTCAAGGTTCACTTCTCTAAAAGATGCAGAAGGGAATCAGTATAGTTGGGGCACAGAGCACGGAGAATAGCAACATTTCTGAGGGCAGTCAGGGTGCAAACTTCTGGACCAAGGTTTGCACAGCCATGGATGATAACATCCAGTGTGTGAAGGTAAACAGCCATTCTGGAAGCTCCCTTGTCCCCTCCTGGCCCAGCATTATGTACACATCACCCAATCTCGCATTGCCCAGGAGGACTTCATCAGTCTCAGAGAAGGACAGCATGTAGCATGGCCATAGGCCACCATACGAGTCCATCAACTCTGGCATGAACTCAGTCCTCATTATCAGCCTCGGCGTCCCCAGCTCACACGGCTTAGTCTGAGAACAGTCTGGTCCAGACACAGAGCTACAGTTTCCCAGATATTTTTAGGAGCTGTGTTGCCTATTGTTGCTGTAACAAATTACTACATACTTAGTGGCTTCCAGCAACACAGATTTATTATTTTACAATTCTGGAGGTCAGAAGTCCAAAATGGGTCTCACAGGGCTAAAATCAAGGTGTCTGCAGAGCTGGGTTCCTTCTGGAGGCTCTAGGAGAAGAGTCTGTTTCTTGCCTTTTCCGGCTTCTAAAAGCTTCTTCTAGAACGTCCATATTCCTTGGTTTGTGGCCCCCAGTCAGCAATCACATCACTCCTGCCTTCCTCTTTCACTTATAAGAACACTTGTGGTCCCATTTGGCCCACTGGGATAATCCTCTACAATCTCCCCATCTCAAGGTCCTTACCTTAATCACATCTGCAAAATCCCTTTTGCAACGTTTAAGGTAACATATTCACAGGTCCAGGGCTGGCACGTGGGCGTCTTTGGAGGCCATCGTTCTGCCTACCACAGCAGTCTTGCTATCAAGCCCTCAGACCAGTCATGTAGGCACAGCTACAAGCCTCTGAGCAAAAGACTTGGGCCTTGAATCCTGATTTCTGGGTTCCAGGAGAATGAATCTTCCCATATATCACATTGACAGCCACACCCAATTTGCCTTCTTTCTCTTCCCTGTTCACCAAGACAGGGTTTGTAAGTTCTCACTTAGTCGAGCACAGTCCTGCCTCACTGCTTCCCTTCTGCCCACCTGTCCCAGGTAGGTGGTGTGTGTAGAATCCCTTTGTAGACCTGGCACCTTCCTGGGTATAGCAAAGAGCTGGGGCAGTGCTGGGAACTACAGTTTGAAGCAGCAGATAGAATTCCAGATATGTGGTTTGTGTTCTTTGGTGGCACCTACATTTGGCCTTGTAGGACAGATATTTGCACTTTATTCACTACCTGTCTTGTTAGAGTATATGTTACTTAAGAGTAAGGATTTTGCCTTACTCATGATGGTAGGAACTTCATACTCAACCTGTTTACACATGAGCTCATCATTTCCCTCCAGACCTCTGCTCCCCACCTTACCATCCACCTAGTTGCCCAAGATCTGGGATATTATCTTTGATGCTTCCCTCTCCTTCACCCCCTGTAACGGGCTTCTGTAGGTTGTCTTTTCAGCCCAGCATCTCCCCAATTCTGATAACAGTACCAACTCCTCCTCTAGAGACACTCCTCTGCACCACGATGTCCTTAGCTACTCAGGACAGCTTGGCTCAAGACCCAGCCTGATATACCATGACACAGCATTTCCTGACACACATGGCCCTGAGTCGATGGTGTGCTGGTAAATATTTAACAACAATGTAAAGAAGATCCCTGATTTATAACATTTGCTGATTTCCCTGGTGTAAATACTCCCACCGTGGCCACTGTCAAGCTGTCAAGCTATACGTTGAGTTGGGAGCTGGTCCTAGCTGGCTCTAGCCCACCACTGCATGTGACCCAAGCCAGGCAATCAGACCCATGCCAGGGCCCTTCTGAACTGGAGAAGGAGGAGTTCCTGCTCTTTTCTGGAAATATAAGCTCTCAATTTGTGATCCTGGAGGTGCTGGTAGTCATGCTCCTTGGTGTTTGGATAGTTCTGGGAGAACACAGCTGGCATCGAGGGCAAAAAAGGAGTTGATAAGGAGAGAGAAATATTGATGATGTTGTAAGGCTTTGAATTTGTGTGTTCTTTCCAGTTACATGAGTCAGTGAGCTACCTCTTCCCCCCTTTAATTATGGCCAAAGCCAGTTTAAGTGGGTTTCTTTCACTTGCAGCTAAGGGAGTTCCCATTGTGCTAGCTTGTCTCCATTTGCCCACCCTACATCCCTTCTCCACCCTTCTCTGCCCTGCTCTGTGCCCAGAAAGGCTGACCTCTGCTTTCTTGTTCAGCCAGTGGGAGGCACCAGAAGGAGATGAGAAGGCAGAAAGAGAGCCAGGCAGGGTGTTATTCCTCCCTGCACCCTCTCTTCCCTGCCGCCTCCCTGCCTTACCAGGGTTCAGCTCCTGCTGGGTGGCTCTCCAACAGCTCCACCTCTCTCTAATAATGCTGTCCCCACATTGCCCTTCAGGCCTATGGGTGGTAACGGCTTTCTGTGATTGCTAATCTTGGGGTGCCTCACCTACCTGCAGGCTCCCTTTACCCAAACCACACCTTTGTAAATAGTGCTTTCATTAAAATCTCAGCAGAAGAACCCTTTTGAGTGAGGCTTATTTCCTGTTGATACATCCCCGACATATATCTTTCTAATGTACTTCTCACATCTAATCACTATTGATTAAATCACTATTGAATCACCATTGATTCTAATTCTTAAATGCTCTTGAACCTTTCCACTTTGCTCTGTCCTCACAGGCACTGCCTTGGTTCAGGCCTCCAACATCTGTTGCCTGGACCATCACCACAGTTTCTTAATGGTCTCTCTGTATTCAGCCTTGGCCCCTCTCGTTGGTCCTCGACACCATGGCCAGAATACTTTTTCAACAATGCATTTAGTATCATGTTACTCTCGTAGCTGAAAACCCTTCAATGATTCCCTACTGTCTCCAGGATCAAGTCCAAACTCCTTACACAGTGAAAGGATATTCATGACAGAGACTCTGTGTCCCTTCTCTGCCTTGTCTCTTGCCAAGCCCCCATTTATACCACACCTCTCTGCCAAGCAAATACCCTTGCATGCTTTCAGAGTTGGCTGAAATGTCACCTCCTCTGACACATTTTCCTAGGCAGGCAGGGTCTGGAGCTTGTACACATTGACGTCATGGCACAGATCATACTGTTACCATTATGGATTATGCGTTAGTATCCTCGCTAGACAGCAAGTCATCCAGGGATCATTGTCTCCTCAGAGCTTAACGCTGCCCAGCCCTGATTTGGCTGAATGAGGCTAGGCTGTATGGAGAAGACACATTTAATTCCGTGTCTCCATGTTTTTCTAGTAAGAAATGCTAGGAAATTGTGGGCTGGTCAACATACCTCTAGTAAATGTAGAAAAAGTGTTCTGAAGATTGAGTATAGCCTAAGTTAGACACCCTCTCCAAAAAATAATCACTTTCTTTACCCTAATGGGAGTCAATTAAAAAAAAAAAAAAAAAAGAAGGGCCTGCCTGGTGACCCTGTGGTTAAGTTTGTTCGCTCCGCTTTGGCATTCCGGGTTTTGCAGGTTCGGATCCTGGTGTGGACTTATGCACCACTCGTCGAGTCATGCTGTGGCAGGCATCCCACACATAAAGTAGAGGAAGATGGGCACAGATGTTAGCCCAGGGCTAATCTTCCTCAGCAAAAAAAGGAGGATTGGCAACAGATGTTATCTCAGGGCTACGCTTCCTCACCAAAAAAATAAACACAAAAAAACCCCAGAAATGTCTACTTTTATGAGAATATAGATGCCAAAACTGGCTCTTTACAAATCGGTCGGCTCTTACAAGGGGAAGAGAGCCCTCTGTTGGTGGGGTGCCCACAGGACAGGTGGAGAGGAGGGGCAAAGGTCAGAAGAGGTCAAGGTAAAAATAGCTGATGTCATCAACAGCCGTTTATTCAATTTATTTAAAGCAGGCTTCAGGCCCACAGGTCTCTGGACACCTGTACAAAATCCAAATTCAGCATCTAAAATTAATTCTACTTTTCAGGCATAAACATACAAACAATCTCCTCCCAAACCCAGAGCTGTTCCCAGTTAGGAGGAGACTTTGGGAATTTTGCCCGATCCCTTGAGACTTTGCTGAGGAGAAGACCCTGTTTCTACTACTTTCCTCCTCCTGTGGCTTGAGAGTCAAAGCCCTCAGCTCCACCATTTATGAGCTGAGCGGTCCTAAGCAAACCTCTTTCCCTCTCTGTGCCTCTTCATCTGCTCACAGAGGTTCTGGACCTAACAGGGCTTTTGCTAATCATCTGAATGTCAAACCTACCGCAGGTCCCTAAGGAATCAAGTGGCGAATCAGTGGACATGTTTCCTCTGAATGGCCCTTGCATCATTTCATGGGCTCCTTATAAAAGCCACAAGAGAAGGTGTTGTGTTGCCTATTTTACAGATGAGAAAACTATAAAAAATCATGGATTAATTTAGTAGAACCATGTCTTCAAGCCCAATATTTTTACTTTAAAACATCTGCTTTTGGGGCCGGCCCCGTGGCTTAGTGGTTAAGTGCGCGCGCTCCGCTGCTGGCGGCCGGGGTTCGGATCCCGGGCGCGCACCGACGCACCGCTTCTCCGGCCATGCTGAGGCCGCGTCCCACATGCAGCAACTGGAAGGATGTGCAGCTATGACATACAACTACTGGGGCTTTGGGGGGAAAAATAAATAAATAAAATCTTTAAAAAAAAATCTGCTTTTTAAAATATTCATTGCTCGTTAAAAGAAAAAAAAATTTCCACAAAATTAGTTCCTTGCAGACGATTCAAACAATATAAATAATGCAAAAAGCTCTCTTGACTTCCCACCCAATTCCTGTTCCCACCCAGGGGTAATGGCTATTATCTGGTGTTCCAACCACCCATGGTCACATACATGTAAGTATATCTATATAAATAGATAATTTTGTTTCATATTTTAACAAAATTTACATGAATGATATTATACTGTTGATATTGTTCTGAAACTTGCTTTTTTAAAAAAAAAATTGAGAGAGAGTTCTATGACAGTACATGAAGATCTACCTCCTTTATTTAATCTACCATAGGTTATTTCAAAATATGGCTGTACCACAATTTATCTAACCCTTTTTTCTGATGGCATTTGTTTCCAGTTTTTGGCTATTGCATTCTTTATATACTTCTTTGTGTATGTGTATAAATGCTTCTCTAGGGATTTATACAGCAGTGGCATTGTTAGGTGTTAGGGAATTCATATTGAAAATATTAATGGATACTGTTAAATGGTGCTCCATATGGGCTGTACCAGTTTATATCTCCACCACCAATGGGAAAGCCATTCATCACATCCTTGCAAACACTGGATGTTGTCAATCTTTTTCCTTTTCATTAGTTTGATTTGTAAAATGATATCTCATTTTACATCCCTCCTGCCTGATTTCCGTGAGACTAAGCATATTTCATATTGTGAATTCCCTATAACTGTCCTCAACCCACCTTTCCATTGACTTATTGGTCTTCTTATTGATTTGGGGGCGGTTTTTATGTTCTATCTATTAACGTCTGTTATGTACGCCACAAATGTTTTATCCCACATTGTTGTTTTTTTTGAAATTGCATTTGTAGAGTTTTTTTCATATAAGACTTAAAATTTTTAAGGTCCTAAAATGAGTTATCTTTTCCTTCATGGTTTTTGCATCTTGTTTAAGAAGGTCTTCTATACTTTGTTTATCCACCATCATATCTATTTCTAATATTTCATATTTATTCATTTAGTTTTTTAGTTCATTTGGAATGTATTTTTGTGAACGGTATATTGTAGTGTGCTATTGTTTCTTTTTTTCCCCCTGTATCTCCCAACTCTGAGTTCTTACTGAAGCTCTTTCCTTAAGTCTGCCTTAGTTCCCCAAATTATGGTCTCTCTTTTTTCCCAAGGCTCTGCTCCACATAGGAGAAGGAGGGCAAACATATGGAGAAAACTATAGCGCAAGGCAGGAAGCCTGCATTCTATTAGACTGGGGCACATAAAATGCCAGAGAGAGGGAAAGAGTACTTTCAGCTGTGCAATTTAGGGAGCCTTCTTGAAGGAGGTGGCACTTAAATAGAGAGGGAAACCAGAGGTTGTTTAGTTTGATCAGAATGTATAGTACAGGAAATTCTGTGAAGCTAGATAAGGTGGGACAGACTATGATTGAGCAAGGCTTGGCAACCTACGGTCTGCAGGTCAGATCCGGCTACCACCTGTTTTTTACAGTGTGAAAGCTAAGAATAGTTTTCTATGTTTAAATGGTTGAAAAAAATCAAATTTATGACGTGTGAAAATGATATAAATTTTAAATGTCAGTGTCCATAAATAAAGTTTTATTGGAACACGGCCATGCCCATCTGTTTGTATGTTGTGGCTGCTTCCCTGCTACAAGAGCAGAACTGGGGAGTTGTCCTGACATTTATGTAATGTTATAAACCAACTTTACCTCAATAAAAAAAACCTATGCAGAAATCGAAATATAGTGATGTATACCTGACATTTATGTAATGTTATAAACCAACTTTACCTCAATAAAAAAAACCTATGCAGAAATCGAAATATAATGATGTATACCTGACATTTATGTAATGTTATAAACCAACATTACCTCAATAAAAAAAAAGAATTGGGGAGTTGTGATAGAAGCTGGATGGCTCACAAAGCTGAAAATATTTATTCTCTGGCTTTTTACAGAAAAAATTCACTGACCCCTGATAGAGAGACTTGAATACAGGTTTAGGAGTTTGACTCTTACGTGCTAGTCAATGAACTAGAAAGTGTTACGATCAGTGTTGTGTTTTTTTTTTTTTTTTGTGAGGAAGATCAGCCCTGAGCTAACATCCATGCTAATCCTCCTCTTTTTGCTGAGGAAGACTGGCTCTGAGCTAACATCTGTTGCCAATCCTCCTCCTTTTTATTCCCCCCAAAGCCCCAGTAGATAGTTGTACATCATAGTTGCATATCCTTCTAGTTGCTGTATGTGGGACGCGGCCTCAGCATGGCCAGAGAAGCGGTGCGTCAGTGCGCGCCCGGGATCCGAACCCCGGGCCGCCAGTAGCAGAGTGCGCGCACTTAACGGCTAAGCCATGGGGCTGGCCCCAGTGTTGTTTTTAAGGAAGATGACTGCTAGCAGGTGGAGGTTTGCAGGTGAGAGAGAGAGGCAAGGAGATGCCATAGTGGCCTGTGAAACAATCCAAGTAACAAGTAATGGGGTTTCAACTCCAGAAGTGGGATGAGAGGAGGTGGGAAATGTGGCAGATTCACTCATTTATTAAGGCATCTCTGTTGAGAGCTTTCTGTGGGCTGGGCACAGAGCTGGCAGCTGAAAGATATGATGAGGGTAGAAATGCCTGAGCTTGGCAGCTCTTTGGATATGGGGAATGAGCACTGTATTAGTTTGCTAGGGCTGCCATACAAAGTACCATAGACTAGGCGGCTTAAACAACAGAAATTGATTATCTCACAGTTCTGGAGGCCAGAAGTCGGAGATGCAGGTGATGGCAGGGCCATGCTCCCTCTGAAGGAGGTAGGGAAAGATCGGTACCAGATCTCTCTCCTAGCTTCTGGTGGTTCCTTGGCTTGTGGCAGCATAACTTCAATCATCACAAGGCATACCTGCTCTGTGTGTGTCTCTGTGTCCACAAATTTCTCCTTCTTATAAGGACACCAGCCATATTGGATTAGGAGCCCACTCTACTCCAGTATGACCTCATTTTAACTTAATTAATTACATCTGCAATGACTCTATTTCAAAATAAGGTCACAATCTAAGTTACTGAGGGTTAGGACTGCAACATGTGAATTTTGGGGAGATGCAACTCAAACCAAAATAGCTCCCAGTGCCTGGTACAAAGTGCTGTTCAGAGGAATCCTTCTTCTCCCACATTCTGCCTCTGCCCATAGCACGGAGGGAATTTCCACCTGAGCTCCCTCTGTTCACTTCTGGCACCTCTTGCTAAGCTCCTTGCTCAGCCCTCCGCTAGGAGGGTGAATTGTTCATTTGGTGGGTCAGTGCCTGCTCTTTTTGTTCATGTCCACTGGTGGGTGGGGCCGCTGTGGCCATAGTCATGGGCATAGCTCCCCTTTGCCTGCCCAGCATTCCTGCTGTCTCCACGGGGAGCCACCCTCAGGGCCAGCATACTGCACATCCTCTTGCCCCAGCTCCTTGCCCGTGTGGCTGACTGGCCAAGATCATTCTAGGGCTGCTCTATAGATCCAGCCACATCTCGTGCCACATCTCATGTTCCTTGTAGGGTCACCTGAGTTGGCGGCCTGGGGTCTGCTTTCAGGGTGAGAATCCTCCTTCAGACCTGACCCAGCAGCATGGAACATGTGGATTATCAAGGTTTACAAAAATACAGGTGATCAGTGCCCACTGACACAAATAGCGCCATCAATGAAAAGCCATTGAGAAGAAAAGACTTTTTTTTTAAAATAAAGTTCACTTTATTACATTCGTTTTGCACTGTAAAAGAATATGGAATGCAGGCTTGTCTAAATTCTCTTGCTGGTGCTCTTGAAGACAGTGTCACCCAATGTCATAGTCTGCAAGTCAGAAAAGAAACCATGAAATGTTGATCTGATGTTGAATTGTAAAAGACATTTAAGCCTACAAAATAGCCCCAAATATGCTAACATAAAACAATTCAAAGATTCCTCTGTTTTCTATAGGACCAGAGGGAGGGTTGGTAATTTTTTCTAAAATCCCATGACAAGTCTTTGTCACTTCATTTCCTCATGTAGAGAGTTATCCTGGCTTTTATTGAATTCCTTTCTATATCAGTGGCTGTTAGAGCAAGACCATCCAAACCAGTCTAGTCCAATCCAATTTCTCAAAGTGTCCTTGAGTGCCCATTATGTACCAAACATGTGCTGAGCACCAAGGACATGTATGTGGTACACCTAGGCACCCAGCCTGGAACGTGGTAGGTTGTGCATAGTTTTCTTCCCAAAGAGCTGTGAAGCATATAAAAACATTGGATCCTTTGTATCACCAGTTTTTGAGTTTTTGAGAGATGTTCCTTTCTCCCCACATCCCTCCCTCCTGCAATACTGTGGCAATGATGTGGAGTAATGTCATCAAGGTTAAAAAGGAGCCTCTTAGCTTCAGCAGCAATGAAATGAAATGGAAAGATCTAGGTTGAACTCTGGTCCTACAACTCATTAGCTGGATGACCTTGGACAGGCCGACCTGTCTGTTAAATCCCTCATCCTGCCTCCCTCCTAGGAGACGGGAGCATTAGGGGAGACGAAGATCAAAGGACGCTGGTCAAGACTGAGTGCAGGACAGGCTCATCTCTCGCTCCCCTGCTGGTCCCTTCCTGCTGGGCTGTGAATGTGCCAGGGTAGGGGGTGGGGACTGTGTGTTTCATGATTGACTCTCACACTCCTAGTTGAGGGATTTTTTCACTTGAACAGGGTTATGACGGACCCGTGGGGTGGTGTTCTGCCTTCTGTTATTCCCTAAAGCACATCCTGGGGGCAAGGAAGGGCCTGGGGGGACATAATTGCAGGAGAAACACTGCACTATTCACCCCCAAACCAGGGACAGGATGTGGCCGACAGCCAGGCACCAAGGATGATGTGGCACACAAAACTGGAGTGTCCCAGGCTCATAAGCTGCCACAAAATTGCCATGAATATCATTCTCCTTATAAATGCCAAAAGAGCAAAGGCATTTATTGAGTGCCCTGGATTTGCAGGGCAGATGGAGGCCTCTGTGGCTTGCTGGTTAGTGCTGAGGCAGAAGGGAAGGGTTATGGCTACTAATACTGTAATGTCATAAAATAGAAAAGGCAATGAAAGAGCCCAACTTTTGGTCAAAGACTTCCTTGTGTGTGGGTGCTGTGTCAGCGGGAGGGGTTGCTCCATGCATCAGAGGCCCATAGGAGGGAATGAATGCATTTCTGCCCTCCAGCCTGGGAGCGAGTCTTGTGGCTACATCCTAGCAGAGACTGAGAAAGATGGGCCGTGCTGTGGCTCTGCATGACCTTGTGTCTCCTCCTACCAAGCACCTCTCTTACCTCATCTTATTTGGGTGTTAGTGAAGGAAGGGAAGAGGAGACAGAGATGGCAATGAGGAGAGAAGGAAGTGGGGGAGGTTGGAGTGGTTGGCCCTGACCTGGAGAGTGGTGGTAGAAGGACAGCCCGAGAGAACTCAGGAGGAACCAGCTGGGGCCGCTGCCAGCACGTGTGGGCTTTTGGTGAATTAAAAAACAGGGCCCCTTCCTCAAGACACTACACTTCTATCCGCTGGAAAACTACCTGAACACACTGCACTGGTTTTGTCAGAACAAGACACCCTACTGGCATTTGCTGCAAGATTGTAATAAGTATACAGATCTACACTGTCTATAAAAAGAGTGGCTCCCCCTAGGGTTGTGCAGTGTACAACCATGTATGGCAGCTCTGTGAGACAGACTCAGTTCAGAGGAACCCTAGCTCTGCCATTTCCTGGCTGTTTGTTGCCTCAGTTTCCCCATTTAGAAAATTCAGGGTTGTTGGGAAGATTAGAGATAATGTGTGTAAACTGCCTGGTACATCATGGATCCTCAGTAAGGGGTAGCAGAGATTGACAACAGGAAAGGCAATGGGGAGGGCTGCTCCTCACCCTTCAGCCCCTGTCCCCTCCCGACTCCCCTGGGAGCCACAAGCTCAGATCGCCAACTTACAGTGGTGAGTATGTCACCATTGAGTTCAATCACGGACTTGATGCCTTTGAACGTTGTCACCAGTTTATCACCTTCCAACTGAGCCGCTGCCTGCAGGGGACAGAAGAGATGGCCTGTGAGGAAGTGTTTGGGGAGGGAGCAAGAGCCTTGCTGATGAAGTTGGCTCCCCTGCATGGGTCTCTGCTTACAACAACCAAATCGCTCGTCTTTTGATGAGCCAACCCCCCCAGTTCTCTGGCTCTAAAGAGGTGAGGGGCATTTAAGAGCGAAAGAAAATGTCAGGGCTTCTTTTGTCAGCCTTTGATTTATAGCGTGTGATCTAGAAATCAGCATAGGACATCTAAGTGGTCTCAAATGCAAACACTAACATATAATCAAGTAAAATCTCAATTCTCCAAGCTATTGGGGGGAGGTAACAGCAAAATTCAAAATCCTGGCCAGTTGGGAGAACATATCTTTTTGATTTGGTGTGTATTATTCCTTCCAGCACATTTATCTTTCCTATTGTGTCCTCAAAAAGCTTTATGCATCTAGGAATTGGTAACAGAAACCCAGCAGGGAGCAGAGGACACTGGCCAATATTAAAAATTTACCTCCAAAGTGGACAATTGGCAAAGGCCCATAGCAAAACCCATGATGGCCTGCCCCTTACTACGGGCATATCAAGAGAATTTTCCTCCTAAAATTTATCACAGATTCCCTGAACTGTAATATTGCATCTGAAGGAGCAGAAATAAAGAGTGATCAGAAGAGGTAAAGAGACCAACATGCTGAGCCCAATGCACAAAGTCGTCTGGAAGGGAGGAGTGAAGACGGCTGCTCAGTGGCATTGGCTGGGCTGGGGTGTGTGGAGTTTTCAAGGCAGGAAGAGAGGCTCCTGGTAAGGGGCACCCCACTGCCTGGATCTCTCTGCCAACCACTCACACAGCCCACGCCCAGTCTCATTGCACACCTTGAGCCATGGCCCAGCAGGAAATGATGCTGCCCTGCCCACTGCCTTCAGTCTGGGAAGGGTGACTATGCCCATTTTACATATGAGGTAGCTAGGGCCTGGGGCTCAATGACTACTCCTGAAGGCTTAGTCTGAGGGCTTGCCTGAGGCCTTGGTATCCTGGTGTTGCCAGCAGCTCTTCCAGGAAGTCTCTCCCTATGACCATCAGCTCTAGGCTCAGCAAAGGCCAGTTTACTTTGGGCTTAAGGATGACCTCAGGGCTCTGTTAAGGGTTTTCCACTGATCCACTGCTGGGCCTTGGAGAACCTGAGACTTAGACTCCTGCTCTGTGCCTGGTTCCCTCATATCCTCCACATGGGAGAGCTTGGATTCTTGGCCCAGAGCACCCCCAGACAGTCTGAGGAAAACCGGAGCGGCTTCTCTAAGAGCTTCATCCCTAAGAGCTGTCTTTGTCTCCCTGCCTTTCACCCGAAAAGTGGGTTCTGAGATAGGATATCCATGGTGGGAATTGTGAGGTGGGAGACTTGAGGGAGGAATCCCTGGGGCCAGGCTCCAGGGAAAGTTCCGGAAGCAGAGGGTAGCTAAAGGGGGCACCTCCTACCTTGACCTTCTCCCCAGTCAAGGTCTCCAGCTCAAACTCCTCCCCCAAGGTGAACTCATTTTGCAACACTTTGGGCCCTGCAGTGATGATGAACTTGAAGTGCTTCCCGTTTTGCACGATTTCCGTCACCGACTCAGTGTTCTTCCACTTCTGGATGAGCTCATCTGGCACACCTGGTGGAAACCATTTGCGGTTAGAGACAGGCAGAGGTGGGAGTTGCAAGGGGGTGGTCACAGGAGAAACGTGGCATGGAGGGGGTGGGGAGGCCACAGGCACGTACTGGAGTCTTGTGAGCAACGTGGGCTTTGACCTCTGAAAGGAAGGTCAGTGGCCTAGCGTGGCCGGACCTGGTCTGCCCACCATCTTGCCAGTTGGTTTATAAAATAGACACTCCTCTGGCCTGAAGAACCTTTCCTCTATGAGCACCCTTGTTCTTGCTTGCTCTCTTCCTCACTCCTCCTCCCTCAATGCCCAGAGACTTTGCTCTTTGAGTGTAAGAATTTCATCCTCCATACCCAGGGGGCTCATACAGTTTATCTTCCAAGCCAGGTCACTCCTGAGAGTGAAATGGGGAGCTATTAAAAACTGGCATACCAGGCCGGCCCCGTGGCTTAGCGGTTAAGCGCGTGCGCTCCGCTGCTGGTGGCCCGGGTTCGGATCCCGGGCGTGCACCGACGCACCGCTTCTCCGGCCATGCTGAGGCCGCACCCCACATACAGCAACTAGAAGGATGTGCAGCTATGACATGCAACTATCTACTGGGGCTTTGGGGGGGAAAAAAAAGGAGGAGGATTGGCAACAGATGTTAGCTCAGAGCTGGTCTTCCTCAGCAAAAAAAAGAGGAGGATTAGCACGGATGTTAGCTCAGGGCTGATCTTCCTCACACACACAAAAAAACTATGCCAGGACAACATGCACATACTGGGACTGTGCCCTGCAAACCTCTGTCATCAAGGCTCTTGAGGAAGATGTACCAGGAGTCCCCTACCCTGGGACAGAGCTTAACAATTTCAGAGCGTGTCTACGCTGTTATACTAATTGAGGTTCATAAAAACCACGTGTGTTGACTGTGGAGGTGGCGGGTCCTGTTGCACATGAGAGGGATGCAAGACACAGAGAGGTGGTGTGACTTGCCCTGCAGGAGAAGATCCAATCTCTCAGCTGGCCCCAAAGGTCCTTCTCCCTCTGCATTTGCTGTCTTCCCCACCCTTCTCCCTCTCAACACCCTTCCTTGTCACACTGCCCCTTTGCTCACAAAGCTCCCTCTACGTGGAGCACAATCCCCTCCTCCAGTCCCCTCGTGGACACCTGCTTATCTTCCAGGGCTCGGCCAAGGCTCACCTTCACTACCACCAAGCCTTACCCCCCACTGCACGAGTGCCACGTCCTCCTGTAAGTGACTCTGTTGGGGCACAGGGGGTTAAAATGGGGTCTCGGGAACCAGCACCTGCTTCAAATCCCAACTCAAACACTTCCCACCTGTGTGACTTCAGGATTACTTAACCTTTCTAGGCCTCAGTTGCTGCAACTGTAAAATGGGAAAAATAGTAGTACCCAACTCAGAGTTTTTGGTGAGGATTCAATGGGGTATTGCATATGAAGGCTTAGCACAGTGCCTGGCACTGAGTCGGCCCTCAGTACAGGGTAGGGGATACATTATTGCATTTATTTCTTCACTTTTCCTCTCTCTCTTTTTCTCTGGCACATTATTATCTGTCTCCCTGGTATCTGTGCAGCACAGTGCACAGCAGGTGGTCAGCCTTAAATCAATGTTTGTTAGAAGAATGAATGAAGGAAGGAAGGGATGAATGAACTAGGTCACACAGTGAGGTACTAGCAGAAGTGGCTTCAATCCAGATCAGACCCTAGCTCAGTGCTCTTTCCACTTGCCTATGGGGTGGCCTTGTCCAGTGAGTATAGCACAAGCTACAAGTGACCACGAAGGTCAACAACATGGCCCTGGTCTGTGTAAAGCCCCAACCTCTCCTCCCATCCCAACATTGAGACCCTGAAAAGCTACCACTTGCAGGCCAGACCCTCACTGCCATGGCCCCGAGCCTTGGCGACCAGCCCAGCACTCACCAATTGCCTTCATGAAGGCCTCAAAGTTTTCCTGGCTCTGCCGTCGGTACTTGCCGGAGAAGTTCATGGTGGCGACGAGGCTCCTTCCACAGCTGATCTGTAGCTCTGCCAGCCGGGCTGCCTGGTGTGGGCTGATTTATAGGGGGCTCCTTCCCTTTCGAATATTGAACAGAGGTCAGGCGCTGTTGATTCCTTTATGACCAGGTTCAAACATTAACTCCTGAGAGCAATGGTCAATGATAAAAACCAGGATGGGCACAGCAGAGGTTTGCTCTAGTTCAGCAAACATTGATGGGTGTCAATCAAGTGCAAAGCCCTATGGCCCTGCAGCCTTTCGGATGCTACGCTTCCATGAAATGTGTGTGTGTGCATACACATCTATACACACACATATATGTGCGTGTGTGCACATATATGTATGTATACGTATATACACATATATGTGTGTGCATATACATATGTGTGTATCTAGATCTAGATGTAGACACAGAAAAGTACCAAAGAATCCCTTTAAACTCAAAACCTCACCTTATTTACACAACCTGATGATCTTTTCCCGTCTTTATCATTAGAAAAACTTAATTTTTACAAAGTTGTCACCAGCTCCCTAGAACTATTTTGTATTCTGGGAATTCCTGCTTGATGATTATAGGCTCCTCCACAGTCCAGATCAGTCTCCTTTCTGAAGAGTTCAAGTGGAACATACTAAGGGCAGGGGTCAATCATGTAAGACAGCTGTGTGGAAACGAGATGCACTTTGTTAGGCTGAGACAAAGTAGGGGAAAGAAAGAAGGTAGTACCGGCGGGGCCAACCGCACTCGTCAGGGCGCCCATGCCTCCATGCTCGCGTTCACACTGCTCCCTCCTGCCCTTCCATCCCTTCCCCGCATAATGACCTCCTCTATGGATCCTCTGGGCTCGTAGAGCGCTTGGCAAATGCAGTCGTCCCTCGGGATAGCAGGGTATTGGTTCCAGAACCCACCGTGGATACCAAAATCCGAGGATGCTCAAGTCCCTTAGTTGGCCTTCCGTATCCGCGGGTTCAACCAACTGCGGAACGTCCGTTGGTTGAACCCCTGGATGCGGAACCTGTGGAAACGAGGGCCGACTGTATCTACGTTCTAATTCCTACTGCGGTTATATCTCTATGTGTTCTTTCTCACTCTGCTCCTTCCTTGGTGTTCCTAGTACCTGGCACATAATAGGTGTCCAGTTAATGACGGGTCAGCAAATAAAAAGATAATGAGGCCAGGGCTTGCCTCATTAAAGGAAAATAAGAGATATGGAGTAGTCAGGCTGGCAAACCCGTTCAAATCACTGAATCATTGGGGCTGGGCAGCAAGGACATCAGTGTGTGTGTGTGTGTGTGTGTGTGTGTGTGTGTCTGTCAAACAGGGCTGCGGCTTGGCTGAGAGTCCAGTGTGAGAGGATGTGAACAGGGTACCCCAAGCCCAAGAGTCAGCTACTCTCTCCCCATCTCTATCCATTCTTTCTCCTTCCTCTGCGATCCTGCTCCGCCATTCTAGCCTGTGCTTGAGTTGATGGGAGATTCCAGACAGAGCTTTCTCTGTTTCCTGGACAGTTCCCTCCCCTGCCGGGGGATCCCATCTGTACCTATCTGCAGCAAAATCTCTAAGATAACTAAATGCTCACTCACTCATCTGCCAAACTGGCAGTCCTGGGTCTCTGCACCCCACAACATCTGGGCTGCTGCGGTGTCTGCTCTTGAAGCCTGGCAGGTTCTGGTTTGCACGTGAGGCAGGGGACGCATGAGTGGATGGGGGCTCATGGCAGGGGACATCCATGCTACAGGAGCAGGAGGAGCCGGGACTAACACAGGCATGTCAGCCTACTGTACAGGTGCTCTGTTGTCTCCACCCCCTCACACATAATCTCCCAAATCCCCAGAATTTAGATATGTTGATCTAGAGAAGCACCTTAGAAGTCCTCTCATCCACTCACGTGCTCAATGCCAGAGCCCTCCTCCAGCATGCCTGACAGGCGTGTTTAGCATACACTCTGCACAGAGAGATCACTACCCTCTGAGCAGCGTGGGCAGAGAACGCTGGTTGAACGTGCTGTCGTGCAGATTCTGGCACCAGGAAAACCTTCCATCTAAGTGCAGAGGGCTGCTCTGCTCTGCCCTCCCTGCTCAGCCCTCCCTGACAGTGCCCAGGACACAAGGTGCTTTCCAGGCCAGGGGCTGGGACTGTCCTTGGAGAACATCAAGCAGGCTTGAATGCTGAGAACTCACGGCCAGTTTTAGTCACCACAAATGCCCTTGCATCCGACACGGAGTAGGAAAAGTGGCTCAAAGGATGATGGGCACATCCCCGGGCTCATCTCCTCTTGTTCTGAACCCTGGCCATGCACTTTTTAACATGTCTCGTCGTATTGTGGGTGCCCATATTAGATCCTAATCTCCTTCAGGTGAGACAATGATTTTTTATTTTCGTATATATAAGGAAGAGAAAAATCCATTATCTTAAGAACTGGCATCAGAATTTCTCTTGGAGAGGAAACTGTGTGTGTGTGTGAGAGAGAGAGAGAGAGAGAGAGTGAAATTGACTGGATAAGCTGCGTGGGAGAGAGGGTGAGTGAGACCCAAGATCTGTGTGTCAGCAAGGGCTGAGATGGTGAAGGCAAAGCACTTCCGTGCTGTGCAGGAGACCAGCAGAGGCCTGGCTGTGTCTTCTTTCTCCCTCCTAGATGTAGGAGGAGGAGAAAGAGAGCAGTGCAGCAAGCAGAGCGGAGAGGGGCCAGGGAGAAGGTGCGAGGTGAAGGGTCACTAAGACACCCCCAACGGCAGTAAGGCAGGAAGGGCTTCTAGGAAGGCTAATGTTGAATTTGAAGCGGCTCATTTGCTGCAAAGTGAATTGCCATACATCTTTCTTAAGTTCCCTCCCCAACTACCTCAAATGCTTCCATAAAATATAAAAATATATATATAATACAGTAAAATAGAATACATGAATCAATATATGTGCAAGTGGAAGATGATGAATGTCTGAGTTTCATTTCTGGATTGATGTGATGGGACTGAGATAGCATACCCAAAACAGAGTGTCCATGGGGGTTTATTCCCCCCAGGAGCCCCAGAAATCTTAGGGAGGGCTTTGGAGGAATTCAGGCTAATTTTATCCAAATCCCAGCGTACCACGCAATCCCAGAAGGCATCTGGGTTACGTGGGCTAATACTCATGGGGTAATAGCTGGTGTGTGCCTGTCTCATGACTGTGCAGTGGTTGAGCCCAGGGCTAAATTCAAGTCATACTTGAGACCCCCCCCCCACCTCACCTCACCTACCACGTATGCTGAGAACTCTTCAAACCCTTGTCAGGGAGCAAATCAGTAAAAACTTCCTTAAATAGAGAGCATAGAAGATTTGCAGTCTAAAACCAATGAACTAATCACCAAGGAAATGGTAGTGATAAAGCCATTTACCACCCCCGCCCTCCCCAGCCATCAGTTGCTCCGTTTGGAAGGACCTACTGGCAGTGCCCTGGATGCACCATGCTCACTTATACAGCCACTGCTTGCCGACATCCCTCCTCAGATAAAGGGGTACCTGGCACATGGAGTCCACATCCAGACCCTCTCCCCTGGACCACACGTGTCAAATGACACGCCCCACAGTTCTGCTCTCTGGGCTCTAAGGTGGAGAGTGGGAGGAGGGTCATGAAAGTTTCTTCATAGGGCAAGTCAGCACCAATCCCAGAGGCTTCTCAGGAAGCCTGGATCGGCTATTCCTTTTCTGGTGTCCGAGGAAGAGCAGCCCCTGTGAGCGGACTCCCTGCAGACCCTTCTGCCTGGCCCTGCACTTCCTGACTCCATCATCCAGTCAGCACCCAGCATGACTGACTCAGAGCTCATCAAGGTGCTGGCACAGCTGGTGAAAACTGGATAGCTCCCGCATCAAATGGACAGCCTCACAGATGGGAGAGGCACATAGACCGAGCTGACTTCCTCCCTCCTCCAGATCCCAGGCAGGGAGAGTCTTATGCAACCTCCAATGGCCTCCTTTTGACCAGATTTTGTGTGGGTGTGTGTGTGTGAGTCTTGAGGCCACAGGGTTAGTTGCCATTTCAAAATTTAACACTTCTAAGTAGTTTTCCATAAAATTAAGAGAGGGTAATGACATCTCCTGCCCACAAGGTAAGCAAACACAAGAGATAAGCTTAATTGCAATGACAAAGTTCAAGTGGCTTTCAAGAAAAAAAAAAGACTCCATTCCTTGGGCACAGCTTCTGATTTTTATCCACCCAGAGACTCCAGCCCCACTCCAGTTGCCACAGACATCCCTTCTCCTCACATTCCCCATTCAGATGAGCAGCATGGGGGTGTGGGAGGGGAGGTGACACGCCTCTGGGTGGCCAGGATATGACTGCCATTCATTTTAGGCCACGTACCTTTGCACTTGGATCTGATCCCAAGGGTCTGCAGTACCAGCCAGCCTGTTTCCTGAGTGTTTCAGGAGAAGCCCTGTGAGCCCGTCCTTCTGCTACAGGCTGGGCTGCAGAGGGGAAGGACTTGGGTTTGGGCCCAGCTCTTCGCTCTACCCGAGGTGTGAGCCTGGACAAATCCCTCAGGCTTACTGAACCTCTAATTCCTCCACTATCTGTTAAATAGTCATGACATTCTCTGCCTTGTGAAAGCACTGTGTCAACAGTCAAGTCTCTCAGGAATGTGAAGCTCATATCAGAGGGGATCAGAACACTTTGTATTTGCTTCTGCCAGGTGTCCAGTGGTATCACCCAGGGCAATCTTTATGTTTATCTTCTGGCTTGAGGACAAGATTCCTTCCTATCTCCCGGGCCAGTGGGTAGTGTCTCCAGTCCCCAGTTTGCTATGGTGCAGCTGTCCTGCTAGGCATCTCAGTTCCCACTTTGTATCTTTTTCAGAGCTGTGGCCTCATCCCCTGCTCCTGAGGGGCATGAAAACCCATGCTCCATTGCCATCCGGGTCTATTTCCAGGTCTGGCAACCATCCCAGGTGCCCAGCCTCAGCTCACTGCTTACTTCTCTGACTTTCTGTTCCTTCTGTGTTCCTGGCATCTGGGGATTTTCCTTCCTTCCTTTCTCCCTTTCTCCCTTTCTTCCTTTCTTCCTTTCTTTCTCTCTTTCTCTCTTTCTCTCTCTCTCTTTCTCTCTCGCCCTCCTTCCCTCCCTCCCTCCCTCCCTCCCTTCCTTCCTTCCTTCCTTCCTTCCTTTTGACCTCAGCTGTATATCTGAAAACCTGTTATGGTTCAATCTGCACATTCTCGTCACACGAAGGAAAGAGTTTGATTCAGCTCAATTGGTCATGTCACGGATCCTGGAAATCTTGTGTCTTTATTATGTGTGGCTTTAAATCCTTTTGGTGGGATTTCAGGATGCATATCCTTCAAAAAAATTTTAAAGATATTCTTAAGCCTTGTTTTTCATATGCCTATTCTGTCCCTTCTCAGAGACAGAATTCCTTAAAGAAATTCCTTAAAGAATGCCCCTGTATCAACTGTCCAGTACCTAGAATGGCACCTGCCTTAAAACCGGTCAATATCCTTGGTGTTTTCAGAGGTCTCCCTGCTTGCAGAACCCACCGAAGGGTAAAAGTGCAAATATGTCAAATGAAAATTGTGGGTGGTGGTTTGCACCGTAAAAGGAATCACACTACACAGACTACACAAACAAGTGTATTTAACGAAATTTCCCTTTACACAATAACTTTTAGGAATATCCTTGTTGTATAAGTGAGACTTTCCTATGATTTACTTTAGGGCCCCCAGTGAGTTCTCCTTGCCTGAGACACAGCAGAGCGGAAAATCCTGTGGATTATGTGGCAGGGAGTGGAGATCATTTGAGGGCTGGTGTAATCAAGACAGAACTTAAAACTTATCTGTAAAGCTGGTTCATAAGGCCCTTATTCAGGCTGTATAAGTTAATAGTATTTGCTTGTCCTGTGTCCCTGCGTCCTCATGTCCCTTGCCCTCTGAGGGTTGAAAGCTAGTCCAGTTGTCTTGAAAGTCAGCCTGACACTTCAAAGAGAAATTTCTTCCAAGCAATCTTTGGTCTGCTTGCCATCCCCACCCTGCAACCCTGCATCTCTCTGCTTTAAAGCCATGAGTCATCAGCCCTTCAGAGCCAGGACAGCCACTCCACTGACATCCCTCAAGGCTCGGCTCCACAGTCCCTCTCCGTATAGCCCTCCTGAGGTCTCTGCCTTCTCTGCTCCCCTAGACCAATGTTGCCAAAAGCGATTTCCAGTCTATTCCATTAATTACATTATATTCATAGTGATAAAATAACAGCTTCCATTAATTGGACGCTAAGTAAGTGCTTTCTCTGTACTATCTCATTGAATTCTCGAAATAATACTATAAGGTAAGCTTTATTATCCCTATTTTTCAAATGAGAAAGCTAAGGTATAAAGAGGTTAGTAACTGCATAACTGCCTCCATTTACCCAAATAGGAAGTTGCCAAATAGGAACGTGAACCCAGTCTGTTGGACTCTGAAGCTCATGTTTTTTAATTTGGTTGTTTCCATATTATAATTTTTAAAGGTATATCTTGGTTACTGTCTTGAAAACTCCAAACCAGAGCTTAGCATTGCACTTTCCATGGAGTACGTGCCCAGAAACTGTTGATAGGACGATAGTCCAGGAGCCATTGACTTCTTGAGTCATTCACAGTTGGGTTACTGTTGGTTCAGAAATATCTATTACTCTAGGCCAAATAACCTGATAGTCCATGTGCATAAAGATAGATCACAAAGGAATGAAAGATCTGATATGCTAGTGTTCAGTACAGGTGCAGTGCATAGCATATTTTACTGAATTCTTTTTCTTACTATGTGAAATTCATGCGGGGGTTACATTTTGAATCCACAAAGGAACTCACTGTCTACCAGGGAGCATCGAGGGAGTTAAAGCTATCTTTTGAATAGAATGAAGTTTGAATAAAATTTCAAAATATAGAGAATGTTTGAATTAAGAGTAAGAAGGAATTTTCTGGTCAGGGAAGGAGTCAAGATACGTTCATGAATAGAGAACAAAACACACAAAAGCACGAAAAAACATGCTGCTGCTGAAGAAAGGCACATATTTCAAAGTGAAAGGAGAGAGGAGAATGGAAGAATCTGTGTAGGGAACCAGAGGTGGGAGCTGGAGAGGGAAGCTACAACCAGACGGTGAAGGGGAGGCTGGATGGACTCCCCAGGCTAGAGCTACCCAGAATGGAGCATATATCAGCACAAGAGATGATTTTACAGGGGACACGGATGAGCGCTTTTAACATTAATAGTTATATATTTAGTCTACTATGTATTAGAAAAATATATACCAACTTATGATTTCATGGATATTATTGCTTAGGATAAGGTCAGGTTGTTTTTTTTAGGGACTGACTTAGAGAAAAATAGTACACAAGTATAAAACTATATATAATAACTATATTTATATAACTACAACTATAAATTGTTATAAATCATCTTAGAAATTTATAAACTATAATAGTATATATTATGTAATAATTATATTTAGTATAATAATTATAAATTATTATAACTATATTTATATCACCATAAAATAGTCCATAAAAATAGTCCATAACATAATAGTACAGGAGTCCAGTATGGAAAACAGATATTGCCGTAGGCATTTCAAATGAGGGAATTTAATACAGGAGATTGGTTACCAAGTTGGAAGACCAGGAAGAGCACAAGGAAGAAGGGGATTTGAAGCTGCTAATGCCTCTGGGCTGGAACCCAGAGGTCTGCATTTGCTTCTACAGTGTTGGAGGTTGTTGGTGCCTTCAGTTCTAGATCCAATAAAGCGGTCACCTTGGCCAGGGCTTGAACTACTGAAAAGAGTGCCACCCCTACCCAGGCTGCGGGAAGCTAGCACCCTGCACTCCTGCTGCCACAACTACAACCATTAGAGCCTCCAGCATCTGCTGCAGAAGGAAGATTACCTTCCAACCGTCCCTTGCGTTTGACTTCCAGTTCCTCACTAGTTGGGTGAGGGGCATACCCTAGGTCCTAACAGAAAGGCAGCTGGCAAAGAGGTCTGGAAAGTGTAGTTTGTAGACTCCAAGTCCCCCAAATATAGAGCGGAGTGGTGAGGTGAGGGTAAGTGGCTGAGAGACACAGGCAAATAACTGGCACAGGGACGTATGAAGATAGGACAAAAAATAACATAGTGAAGCTGATATGCTGGTGACAAAATTTTGGATATTGCTATGCTAGGGGATGGAAAGTCAGCAAAAGTTCTTAAGCAGAGGAGTGACATGATCAGATTTGTGATTTTGGAAGATAACTTTTGAGGCAGCAGGAAAGATGGGCTGGATGGGGAGAGATCTGGAAGTAGAAAAATGTGTTAGAAAACTGCAAAAATTCTGGCAAGAGAGGATGAGTACTTGAACTTGGGAGGAGGATTGATTGCAGGGTTGATTGGAGAGCTACTCTGCGATTGTAACTGAGAGCATTTGGGGATCCATTATGGGTGGGCATGAGGGAGTAGGAGGAGTTGCAGACGCTGCTGGACGCCCCAGCTGGGGTTCCATGGGGATGTCAATGCCATCCACGTGGTAGGTGATGTAGGGAGAAGATAGTTCTCCTCGCCTCTTCCCTTTCCCCTTCTCCTAGCTGGAAGTATTTCCTGCTCACTCTGAACTCTCTTGCTCTAGTCTCTATGGCCCCTTACTGTTTGGGCCATTCTTACAACCTCACCTGGCTTCCTGTTTTCTTTTCCCTCTGGATGGTAAGGTGCTTGGTAGCAGGGGTACAAGCCTTCATCCTTGTCTCCCCTACTGGATGTTCATGGTCTCTGGCACAGAGACAGGCTCAATAAATGGTGAACAAAGCAATGGCTGTAATAATGTAACGATGGCTATTTGTGTCCTAGCATGCCATGTCTCCTCCTCTCCCCCCACTTCAGTCCCTAGTGGATTGTACATTGTCACATGTCCATGGTACCCTTAAAATTCTAAGGGCAAAACCCAGCATCTGTGTTGACAGCTCAACAGAAATAGCCAGATGAAAGTTGTTTAGCAGAATTTATTCAGGCTTCCTGGTCGCTCAACCCTTGTGCCAGCCCCACCCCCCACCCCTCACCTAATGAGATTCCCTGGTTTCATATATGTAGTAGGAGCTCAGTAAATACTTATTAAACTTTAAAATGTAGCACCTTCTCATTTCACAAGTCTGTGACCTGGTATATCTTTAACCCAGAAGTTTGAACTTATTTGGATTCATGAAGGAATAGTCTCCACACTGAAATTCTCTTTGCAGTGTTGTTTAACACAGTCTCACAAAGGGGAGGAGGGGATAACCAAAATATCCACCAGTAGAGGACTGCTTACATATATTACGGTCCATCTGTGACTTGAATTACTGTGTAGCCATTAACAAGAATGAATGAGTTCTGTTTGTACCAACTTGGAAATATTTCCAAAGATGTACTGCTAAGGTAATAAAAGACAATTATAGAGAAATAGGTACAATGATTTCATTTGAATTTTAAAAACCCAATAACCATGATTCTATATGTACATGCCCCCACATGTGTGGAGAGAGAGTCTGGAAGGACACATCCCAGACAGTTAACAAAGGTTACCTCTCAAGAGAACAGTGGGAGGGGAAGGCATAGTGAAAAGGTACTTTTTACTTGTTTTTATGTGATTTTTTTCACAACGTATTTCTTGTATGATTAATAATTAATTAATTAATTGACTTAACTTATTCAACTTAATTAAAATGAGGCAGTCGTTGCCGTGTGGGAAATACTCAGCCCAGTCTCTCCCTCTGCTAGAGAAGGACGGGTGCTGGCTCCCGCCCATGGGGACGCGAACAGCTGCAGCCCAGTCACTTCCAGGTCTAGACCATAGTCAGTGTCTCCCTAGGACTCACATTGCACTGCTGCAGGACCGTCCTATTCCTCCAGCACGTCCTTGGCTGTTACAGCTACACACAGCTGATAGTACTTACTGAACGCTCACTGTTACTAGGCACATTTATATGAATTATCCCATTTACACAATGCATTAAAACCCATTTTAGAAATGAGCACTCTGAGGCACAGAGAAGTAAAGGAACTTACTCAAGGTCCTCCAGGTGAATAACAGAGGAGCCGGGATTCAAACCTATGGAGACTGGCTCCAGGGCCTGGACCCATCTCTGCCAGTGACATTGATGCAAGATGAGAAGTCAGACTCTATCACATTTCCCAAGTGCATCATGATTCACGGGGATCCATACTCGCCGAATTCATAGAAAATTTGCGTGGAAACAGGGCAGATGGATCCATTAATGTCAAAACTGTTCTGATCTTCTCGTTATTAACACTGGACCTAGGAGTGACTCCTCTGAGGAGGAACCACTGTAAATCCTTCATCAGGATGTTTCCCACAAACATGCAAACTCTCCAAGCATTTGGGACTGCCTCATGATCAATGGTACTTCACCAAATGCTCTGTATAGTTTTTGAGGCTGCCAAGGTCTCAAAGAGTGGTAGGTTCCAAAATGTAACCCTGAGCTATTCTGCAGTATTGCCAACAGACACAGAAATATTCAAGGCTCCATTGGGTCTGAGGCTTAAAGGAAAATATTGGGGATCCCTGAATTATTCTCTCTCCTCTTGGGCCTCAAATTCTAGCTGAATTATTAAATTTTTAAAGATTGTGGAAATTTGGTTGGGAAGTAAAGTTTTCACAAAGCATAAAAAGCAAAATTTCTACTGCTTACTTTCAGTCTATTAATCTATGACCAGGAGGATTTCAACTTTTAGGAAATAATAATCATAATATTAAGTCAGGAGTACAGTGATAAAATTGGACATGGAGGTTTAGGTTTGTAATGGCATTTCTATTTTCTTTTGTTTATCACTTGTAACTTTCTTGAGGGCAGGGACTGTGGTTTTATGTATCTTTGTATTTTTGGAGTTTAGCAATGTTGCCAACAATAGACGGCACTCAGAACATACTCGTTGAATGACTGAGCCAATGGATAAGAATAAAACAAATGCCACAAATTTTGCCTACAGGTGACAACTATTCTAAGATTTGCCTCCTGGCAGGATCTTTGATTACACAGGGAAAAAGTGCCTTGCAGAGAGTGAAGATAAGAGAATAATTAAAGATCTATGAGAAAGGGCTTGGAGTCTCTTGAGCAATACCCTCATAAGCATTTCTTCTGGAAAATCGCCTAGGGAAGTGTGGGATTCCATGATGCAAGCAGAACTCACAAAATGTACGTTGTCCATTAGGAGCAGGAATGAGATGGATCACCCCATCTGCTGATAGGTGTGTGTGTGGGGGGGGGGTGGAGATTTTTCATCACATGTCCAGCTCTGGCTCAAATTTCTCCTTTGACCAAGTTTTTGACAATTTGGTTAAATTTCAACTAAATATTATTTGAATAAACTACTCCCTTGCAACTCAGGGCATTGGAGTTTGTCAGCCTTCTCTGGCTGTCTTTGCTGGAAATAGCTTTATTGGGAGCTATTTTCCAAGGCCAGGGCAAAGTTTTCCGGGGAAACCCTGGGGTCTTGAGAAAGGGCAGGATTAGGCATGGTAAATGGGAGTCAAGTCTTTATTTACAAAGCTGTGTGGGCCCGAATGGGGCTAGTCAAGTATCTCAAACCACTCCAACTTGACTCCTCTCCACATAGGCTCAAGGGGACAGACTGTGGGCCCTGGTCTTGGTTGGTGTCTTTTATTGCAGCTCGGAGACTGATTCAAAGAGACTCCAAATTCCCTAAGGCTACAACAAAGCACTGTACCTCATCCTGCACAGCACAGCGTACCAACACTTACTCACTCCCAACCACCTGTTGGGCAGACACAGTGCATACTACACTCCCATTTCACCAGAGAGAAAACTGAGTCTCAGAGCGGGAAAGCATCTTGTCTGAAGCCACACAGCTAGGAAACAGCAGAGAAGGCAGCCTTCTGAGATCCTTCTCAGAACTGTCTCCACCAAGCCACAGGTGCCGTCTTTCTCATTTTCATCCTAAACGCAAAGCAGAGTTTGTATTTAATGAAGTATGTATACTCAGAATTTGGCAATTTCTCTTTTAGCTTGTCACTAGCAAGTTCGACTACTAGACCAGAGAATTCCGCGGAAAACTCAGTGCCTGGCACATTGTAGGTACTTAATAATCATTTATTGAATGAATGAATGAATGAGGTTTTAGCACTGCCTCAAAAGCCCCCACGCTGCAGCAGCGCCCCTGGCCTTTCCTATTAGCTCACCTCAGGCCCAGACTGAATGGAAGCAGGAGCTGCAGAGGAGGAGCAGGCTTCTTTGCTCTCAGGGCCCAGCGCCGCCCCAGTCTCCATCGCTTCTCAGCCACTGAGCCTCACTTGGCTGGTGCTCTCAGTTCTGTGCTGAGTGCCAGCCTCCGCCTGCTCCGCAGCACTGAACCTCAAAGGCAGCAAGTGGTTTCTGTCCTTGTCTTCTGCTTCCACACACAAGTGGCACACACTACCCTGCCCTGTCTCTAAACCACCCCTTCCTCTCACCCTCAGGAGTGCATATCAAGACCAAGTGATAGGTGCCACACAATCATGGAAAGAAGCTTGAATCCATGCTATAAGAGAAAAGGAAATTATCAATGAACTTGTGTACTTAGTACACAAGCCTGACCCGTGACACCCCTGGGAAGGCTCTGCTGTTGAGATTGAATGCCGTTGCTGGAGGCCTCCCTGAGTATCCTGGGATCTGTCCAGGGTGCTCGCTTTCCCATCTTCTCCGTCTCCTTTGGAAAGCCCCCACTTGACCAGCAAGTTGACTACCATCCTCTCCGTTCAAGTCTCCATCAGGGATCACTACATCCTGGCATTGATCCTGGCATTCAGAAGCCCCTCTGGCACTCAAGTGAGCATAACAAGACGGTCTTGCATTGTACCTTGAACCATTCACTGAGCAAACTGCCACTTTTACAGTTTATTGCTGTCAGTCATCTTCAGTGACTCTTGGGGAGGGTCCTGGCCTCAACTTTCCATTCTAAATCTCTTCAATGGGCATAAGAAATAGGCATTGCCATCGATTGAAAAGAGTGCAGAATTTGTAGTCAGATTTCATGGATTCCTGGCTACACAATCCCAGCTTCCCTGACAGCAATTTTCTCATCTGTAGAATAAGAAGCAATTTACTTATTCACTCATTCAACAAGTATTTATTAAGCATCCATGTTGTCTCAAATGGCAAGATTTCATTCTTTTTTATGGCTGAGGGTGCATTTATCTTTTCGAGTTAGTGTTCTCATTTTCTTTGGATAAATACCCAAAAGTGGAATTGCTGGATCATATGGTAGTTCTATTTTTAAGTTTTTGAGGACACGCTGTACTGTTTTTCATAGTAGCTGCACCAATTTACCTTCTCACCAACAGCACAAAAGGGTTCCCTTTTCTCTGCATCCTTGACAATACTTATTATTTCTTGTCTTTTTGATAATAGCCATTCTGACAGGTGTGAGGTGATACCCCATTGTGGTTTTGATTTGCATTTCCCTGATGATTAGTGATGTTGAGCACCTTTTCATGTACCTGTTGGCCATCTGTATGTCTTGTTTGGAAAAATGTCTACTCAGATCCTCTGCCCATTTTTTAATCTGATTGTTTCTCTGCTATTGAGTTGTATGAGTTCTTTATATGTTTTTGATATTAACTCCTCATCAGATATATGATTTGTAAACATTTTATCCCATTCAGTAGGTTGCCTTTTCATTTTGCTGATGGTCTCCTTTGCTATGCAGAAGCTTTTTAGTTTGATGTAGTCCTACTTGTTTATTTTTGCTTTTATTACCTTTGCTTTTGATGTCAAATCCAAAAAATTATTGCCAAGACTGATTTCAAGAAGATTACTGCCTATGTTTTCTTCTAAGAATTTTATGATGTTGGGTCTTATGTTCAAGTCTTCAATCCATTTTGAGTTAGATTTTGTCTATGGTGTAAGATAGCGGTCCAGTTTCATTCTTTTGCATGTGGTCGTCCAGTTTTCCCAACACCGTTTTGAAGAGACTATCCTTTCCCTACTGTATATTCTTGGCTCTGTTGTTATAAATTCATTGACCATGTATGTGTGGGTTTATTTTCGGGCTCTCTGTTATGCTCCATTGATCTTTCTGTCTGTTTTTATGCCAGCAAAATACTGTTTTGATCATTATACTTTTGTAATATAGCTTGAAATCAGGAAGTGCAATGTCTCCAGTGTTGTTCTTTCTCAAGATTGCTTTGGCTATTTGGGGTCTTTTGTGGTTCCATACAAATTTTAGGATTGTTTGTTCTATTTCTGTGAAAAATGCCATTGAAATTTTGATAGGTATTGCATTGAATTCGCACGTTGCTCTGGGTGGTATGGACATTTTAACAATATTAATTCTTCCAATCAATGAGCACAGAATATCCTTCCATTTGTGTCCTCTTCAATTTGTGTCATCAGTGTCTTATAGTTTTCAGTGTACAGGTCTTTCACCTCCTTGGTTGAATTAATTCCTAGGTATTGGCAATTTGTATCTTGTCTTTTCTTCTTCTTTATCAGTCTGACTGGAGGTTTATCAATTTTATTGATCTTTTCAAATAATCAGCTTTTGGTCTCTTGGATTTTTCTCTATTGTTTTTGTTTTCTATTGATTTCTACTCTGATCTTTATTATGTCCTAACTTCTGCTTACTTTGCTTTTCTTTTTCTAGTTTCTTAAGGTGGGTGCTGAGGTCATTGATTTGAAATCTTTTTTTTTTTTCTCACTGTTTATTGTTATAAATTTTCCCCTAAGATTCTTTAGAGGCATCTCTTAAATTTTGATATGTTTTCATTTTCGTTCAGTTTAAGATATTTTCTAATTTCCCTCTTGATTTCTTCTTTGACCCATAGATTATTTAGTTTCCAAATATCTGGAGTATTTTCCAGATACTTTTCTGTTATTGATTTCTAATTCAATTCTATTATGGACAAGAAATATACTTTGCATGACTTGAATGCTTTTAAACTTATGAGACTTGTTTTAAGGTCCAGAGTATGGTCTATTTTGGTATTAATTTTCCTTTTACATTTGACAATAATTTGTTTTCAGTTTTTGTTAGGTATAGTGTTTGAATCATGGCAAATTTGTTGAAGGGTTTTTTCAAATCTGTTCTATCTTTTTGATTTTCTATTTGTTGTATCTGTTGTTGAGACGGGGTATTGAAATCTCTTTCTATAATTTGGAATTTGTCTAGATCTCCTTGCAAGTCTATCATTTTTTACCTCATGTGTTCCAAGGCACTGTTATTGGGTGCATAAACGTTAGGTTTATCACGTCCTCTTGATGAATTGACTCTTTTATCTTTATGAAATTGCCTCTATCCCTGGTAATAGTCTTTGCTCTGAAATCTACTTTGTCTGATATAACCACTTTAGGTTTTTTAAAAATTAGTGTTAATATGATATCTAATTTCCCGTCCTTTTATTTTGAAATAATGTGGCTTTATATTTAAAGTGCACCGCTGTAAGTACCAAGCAGTTGGGTCTTACTTTTTTACCCAATCTGAAAATATTTGCCTTTTAGTTACAGTATTTAGACCATCAACATTTTTAAAAACAGCTTTATTGAGATATAGTTAACATACCACGCAATTCACCCATTAAAAACGTATAATTAATTTTTTTTAGTATAGTTACAGTGTTGTGCAACCATCACCACAATCTAACATTAGAACATTTTCATCCCATCAAAAGGAAACCCCGCGCCCATCAACAGTCACTCCCTATTCCCCCATACTCCTCTCCCAGCCCCAGGCAACTACTAATCTACTTTCTGTCTCTACAGATTTGCCCAGTCTGGACATTTCATATAAATGGTATATTGCACAATATGTGATCTTTTGTAACTGGCTTATTTCACTTAGCATAATGTTTACAAGTTTCATTATGCTGTATGAATGCACATACATCAACACGTATCAGTACTTCATTCTTTTTTATTGCCAAATAATACTCCTGTGTATGAATACGCCACATTATTTATCCATTCATGAGTAGGTGAAAATTTGGGTTTTCCCACTTTTGACTATTACGAATAATGCTATTATGAACATTTGTGTACAAGACTTTGTGTAGATGTAATGTTTTCATTTCTCTTGAGTATATACCTAAGAGTGGAACTGCTGGGTCATTTGGTAACTCTATGTAGAGCTGGGTATTTGGTAACATTTTGAGGAACTGCCGAAGTGTTTTCCAAAACTGTGGTACCCTTTTATATTCCTGCTGGTAGTGTATGAGGGTTCCAATTTTGCCATATCCTCACCAAAACTTTTGTGATTGCCCGTCCTTTTTATTCTAGCCATTTTAGTGGGTATGAAGCGGTACATCCTTGTGGTTTTGATTTGTATTTCCCTAATGAGATTGAGCATCTTGTGATGTGCTTATTGGCTATTTGATTATTTTCTTCGGAGAAAAGTCTCTTCAAACCTTTTGCCTGTTTTTAAATTGGGTTATTTATCCTCTTGTTGTTGAGTTGAAAGAGGTCTTTACATATTCTGGATACAAGTTCCTTTTCACATATATGATTTGCAAACATTTTCTCTCATTTTGTGAGTTGTCTTTTTACTTTCTTCCTAGTGTCCTTTGAAGCATAAAAACTTTTAATATTGATTAAGTCCACTTCATCAGTATTTCTTTTATTGTTTTTGCTTTTGGTGTTATATCTAGAAACCATTGCCTAAATCACTAGACCATTAACTTTTAAAGTGTTCATTGATATAGCTAGGTTTAAATCTATCATCTTGCTATCTGTTTAGTATTTGTCCCATTTGTTCTTTATTCTCTTTTGTTTCTTTTTGTCTTCTTTTGGATTAATTACATATTTTATGTTTCCAGTTTTATCTCCTTTGTTGGCTTATTAGTTACAAGATCTTTATTATTTTTGTGACTGCTTTAGGGTTTAGACTATACATTTTTAACCTATTACATGCTACCTTGAAGTGATATTATACCATTTCATGTATAATGTAAGATCCTTAAAATATTATAATTTCATTTCTCCCCTCTTGTCTTTGTGCTACTGTTGCCACACATTTTACTTTTACATATGTCACAAAAGATGAGCTGTGGCACAGTAGTCTAGTGCTTGGGGTTTGCTGAGCCTCTTGGATTTGCATGTTTACAGTTTGAATAAATTTGAAATACTTTGGTTGTTATTTCTCTAAAATTTTTTCTGTACCTCCTTTTCTCTTCTCTCCTTTGGTGACTCCAAACACACCTCTATTAGGCTGCTTGAAGTCTCCCCACTCACTGATGCTTTATTTATTTTTAAATTCTGTTTTTCTCCTCTGTGTTTTTCATCTTGTATAGTTTTTATTGTTGTGTCCTCAAGTTCTCTAATCTTGTCTTATAAAATATCTAATCTGCTTTTAATTTCATCCAGTGTATTTTTCATCTCAGACATTGCATCTCTGAAAGTTCAATCTGGGTTTATAAAAAATCTTTCATATTTCTACTTAGCAAGGTGAATGTGTGGAATACAAAAGTATAGGGGCCGGCCTCGTGGCTTAGTGGTTAAGTGCAAGAACTCCGCTACTGGCGACCTGGGTTCGGATCCCGGGCGTGCACCAACACACTGCTTCTCCGGACATGCTGAGGCCACGTCCCACATACAGCAACTAGAAGGATGTGCAACTATGACATACAACTATCTACTGGGGCTTTGGGGAAAAAAAGAGGAGGATTGGCAATAGATGTTAGCTCAGAGCTAGTCTTCCTCAACAAAAAGAGGAGGATTAGCAAGGATGTTAGCTCAGGGCTGATCTTCCTCATAAAAAAAAAAAGTATAACAACTGTTTTAATGTCCTTTCTTCTAATTCTGACATCTATGTGAGTTAGAGAAGGTACAGTTGATTGAGTTTTCTCCTTATTATGGGTTGTTTTCTCCTGTCTCTGCGTGCTCGGTAATTTTTGAGTGGATGCCGTCCATTGTAAATTTTACCCTGTTGAGTGGTTGATATTTCTGTATTCCCATTAATACTCTTGACCTTTGTTCTGGAATGCAGTTTCATTACTTCAAAACAATTTGATCCTGTTGGGTCTTGCTCTTAAGATTTGATAGGCAGGACTGGAGCAGTGCTCTGACGAGAGATAATTATTCCCCAGTACTGAGACAAGATCTTTCAGTGACACGTAGTCAATGCCCCATAAATCATGTGGGAGGAACAGGCACTATTCCTGGGCCTGTGTGAGCACCAGGCGCTATTACCTGTAATTCATTTGCTTGGTTCTTTCCTTGGCTTTGGGTAGTGTCCTTGCTGATCTGTTCCCTGGTGTCTACTTGAAGGGCATCCTCCACAGATCTCTGGGGTTCTCTGCCCATGCCGCTCTCTCCTTTCCATACTGCAAACTCCAGCTGACTTAATCTTCCTGGACTTTCAGCTCTGTCTCCTCAACTCAACTCAGGGAATATACCATGGTCTGCCTGGTTTTCCCCTACCTGAGCCATAGCCTAGAAACTTTCTCAAGGCAATAAGCTGGAGCAATAGTAAGACTGATATAAATTATTTCCAGTCTCTCAGATATCAGTTTCCTTCAATGTATGCTGTCTAGTGTCTTGAAAACTGTTTCATATATGTTTATGAGTTTTTTGGTTGTTTCAGGCAGGAAGGTTAATCGTGGCCAGAAACATAAGTGCCATCTTTCTTCTTTTAATTGTTGATGATCATATAATCTTTCAATAACAACATTTTAATCCCTTCCCTTCCAATCTTTGTACCTATCATTTCTTTTTCTTGCCTTATAATCTTGGCCAGGACCTCCAGAACTGTGATAGCAATAGTGATAATAGTCGGTTACCTTGCCTTATTTCTAATTTTAAAGTTTTCTTAAGTTTTTAAGTATGATGGTTGATGTAAGTTTTAACCAATAAACTTAACTTGCTTCAAACTGTTTCCTTTGAGTTCAATGAATCTCCTTAGCACAAACATATGCCAAATCTTTTATTTTAGGTGCTGGGCATAGAAAGATGCCGGTGGTAAAGGCTTTGAGAGAGAGTTCATAGCTTAGTAGGGAAAGCAGAAAAGCAAGTCAGCTGTTCCAAATGCAGTGTGTTACATGCTGAACAAAAGGTACAGACACAGAGATAAAGGGCATATGATTTGCCTGAAGGAAAGGGTACAGGGAAAAGTCAGGGAGGACTTCACAGAGGTGGTCAAGGTTATGAGTAGGAGTTCAACAGTTTGACCACAGGCAGAAGGAAAAGTAGAGAGGTGTGAAAGCAAATAGTCGATGTGACTAGAGCAGTGAGTGTTTGAGGGAAGGATGGGAGTGGTGAGAAGTGAGACTGGGAAAGCAGACTTGGGTCGGGTCTTGATGGCTGTTGGATACACTTGGACTTTCATTCCGGAGGGTACCTACTGTCTGAGTTGAGTAGAGGTGGATCTATGAATCATATTTATCTAGATCTGGGTCTTAAAACTCTGGGGGTATGTTGTCTACTCTTACTGTTTTATGGTTTTCAGTGTCAACCAGATGAAGTGATAAAAGAAGTCTAGTGGGATAAGAGGACTTGGGTAGGGGGCAGTGAAGAGGGTCATTTTAGCAATCCTGCTTGATAGCCCAGGGTCCCCAGTTTTTGGATTTCATAAACCAGTAACATTTGCAAAAGAATTTGGGTTACAAAGATGTCAAAATATAACAATAATAATAAGTACCATAGGCTATCATGTCAAACTGTACATAACCAAAAAAACAAACAAAAACAGGAAAAAATATAATCTCAGACAGAACAGTTGGTAACCTTATTCTGGTATGTTACTTCTCCCAGTCACCAAGTAATAGTGGGATTTTCCGGCTGGGAATGAGAAGAGGAGGACAGCAGGCTGATGAGGGAAATAAATGTCTTGGGCAGGTAAATCCTCTGATGTGTCCTCCACGGACTCACCCTCCTTCTACCTAGGGCCTCGCCCTCCAGGCTGGGAGGAATGAGACTGTGGTTGGGAGCTCTGTGCCATCATACATGTCCCAGTGGGTGGCTCACAGCTTCAATGGCTCTGAGTTTGCTCTTCCAATCTAAGAACTTTGTTGGCCCTGTGACCATTGACCAGCTGGCCATGAGCTAAAGATTTAATTAATCTCATTGAGATTAAGGTAGCAGCAGGAGCCAATGGCTCCTTTGATTAGGCTCAAAATGGTCTGAATTTAGCACTCAATCCAGAGGCCTCTGATGGCCCCAGATAATAGTCAGAGCTGCACCTTGGCTCCCATCTGGATGAAAGGTCTTCTCGGACAAAGGTGGCTAAGGAACTTTGGACCTCACAAATGCACAGATTGCCCCGCCCCTTCCCAGGGAATCTGAGCCCACACACCACAGCCATTATCAAAATCATTACTTATCTAGAAAGGCCATTCTTTGTAGGAGATAATGGAGAAGGGTAGAGCTGGGGCCACTTCCCCAGGCTGATAATGTTTACCATCACAATAGTCAGTGTAAATGCATTAAATGCAACTGATTAAATGCAACTGTTTTGAGATGTTCTAGTTTCTTATAGCTCTAGATGTCCTTGGTCCCTCAGGCTTAGCTACCAGCATCTTGGTCAAGGTGGGGGAGATTTGTCTCCTGTTTGTATCTGTCAAATTAGTGACCAGCTCTTCGATCTCATAAAAGCAGTATGAAGTGGCTGTTCAGTGTGTGCCAGGAGACCACCCAGAGGCTGGAATTCCAGATTGAGTCCTGCCCTCTCTTGCCAAAGAGAGCCTGCCCACAGCATCCAGAAGCCAGATCAGCCTTGAACAACAGAGCTGAAAGGGATATGTTCTTTGAGAACATTCATGCCAAGAGATTGCAACCAAGAATCTATGGGACCCTGAAGGGTCCAAGAATACTCTAAATTGTGTGGAAAGTATCATATTGCATTTTTCTGATATTTCATTAGAGTCTCAACCTTCACCTCCCAAAAAGTTCAAGAAGCTACAACCTAACATGATCCCTTGTTAACATCAGGAAACAGAGAAGTGAAGTGATTGGCTCAAAGTCCCACAGCTAGAAAGGAGTGGAGCTGGAACAGAACTTGGGGGTCGGCTCCATCCTACTCTCTACCTGTGCTTGGACCCAGCAGAAGTCCCCAAAGTGGTCCTGTATGAGGTTAAACATTCAGATGTCTGAGCCCATCACAGATCTGCTGAGTTCAGCATCAGTGAGAGTGGGGCCTAAGTGTTTAGCAAGCTCCCCTAGGGTTTTTGGGCACCCTTCCCAGAATTAAAAAACATTCAAAAAAGGTAAAGTGATGAAACAATTGAAACCACTTTCAATTCTTTTAGCTATTTTTTTTCTGGTTCTTTTCTCCACATTTCTAAATAACACACTTTTATGATCTTTCTCTTTTTCTTCCTCCTTTCCTCTCTCATTGCTTTTTAAGCTCCAGATATTATCAGCTGATTTATTATCAGGTGATTGGGATGGAAGATTAGGACCATGGGACTTATTTGGTGGTTTTCAGGTGCCCAGCTGGGCACACCTCTGCCATCTCTGTAGTCAGGGAATGCTCCAGAGGCACAATTGACCTACCCCATTTCACCTGCTACAGCAAGTCCAACTTCTCCTCACCTGGGGGCACTGGAGAGCTGGTCCATGTCGATATTCCCAGCTGCCTTCGCAGCTGCTCTGAGCCCACAGGAAGAATCCCTCCTAAACCTTCTCTATAGGATCATGTGCATAAGAAAGAGGATTTTTGCATTCTCCTGAGCTGATATGCCAACCTGCTGCCTCTCTGCTGCCCCTCTCCTCGACTCCAGTGTCTGCTTCCTTCCTTTACCTGCACTCTTTTCACTCTATATCATCCCCCAACTCATGAGAAGTTGATGGAACAGTCCATAATTTTCATCTGTTGTTCTTTCACTTGTGTTCGCTTTTTAAAAAGTCAGTCCTCTATTCAGGCACTCCGTTGTGTAATATCCTCTGCTCCCCCCACTTGACTGGAAGTGTCTGGCTGAGAGCACCATATTCATCTTTGACGCTCCACCCTAATGCAGTGCTTTGCACCTAGCAAATGCTTAATACATGTTTGTTGAATGAATAACTTTGCCTTAAAAAGATCCTCTGGTGTTCTTTAGAGTATAATTTCCCTAAAGTTATGAAGAGCAGAGATAGTACTATCTTGGTTAATAAGAAATGAGAATTGTAATCTCATTGAAAGAAGATTACTGGGAAAGGAGCCAAGTGACCTTGGAGATGAGACTCACAGCTCTGCTTTTTGCATCTGTAAAATACGGGGGAAGGTCCAACCTGTCTTCTGATTCTAACATATAAACATTTTAGACACTTACTGCTTAACAGAGAAGCTTGGGCAACAGGAAAAGTGACAGAAGATGATGCCCACTGGAAATCATGAAAACAGTTAAGTATAACGTCACCAATGTGTATACCTGGTACCTGGCCAGGAAGTAGGGGGACACAGTAAGAAAAGATAATTCCCATGGCAAAATTCCAGTTTTACCAATTTTCTAGGAAAACGTTGAGCAGTAATTTCCAATCTACCATGGAGAGCAATACCCTAGTATTTGCTTGATTTTTTAATCCTTTTGGGTGTGAGAGATCAAAATCGGCCACCTTCAAATATGTCTCTTTATCTTGATTATTTTCTCTGATGGACATTTGACCTCCCCAACTGCCTGCCTAAAGGAATTTAACTCTGGGTGTGGACAGACTGGCAGGGTCCTCGCTAAGCCCATTCTTACCAAAGTTCTGTTTACCAAACATTTACATTTGTAAAGGCATCTCCCACTGTGTACTGGGAAGAGGGGGGATGGCCTTATCTCTGGAAACTCTTATCAGGACGGAAGGAGAGGACTTAAATCTGCAACCCTTGATTGCTGTGCTTTCCCTTAATCCCCCAGAGCTGTCTCCCCTCCACCCCACATCCTCCTCTGTCTGCCTGAACATGCTATTTAAGGTGAAAACCTTTGACATTTGTCAAGAAACTCAGTTTCCCTGGTTTCTCCCATGTATACGTTATTAAACTTGGTATTATTTTCTCCTGCTAACCTGTCTTGTTAAGGATTTGGCCAGCCATAAGAACCTTAAGAGAAAGGGCAGAGGGAGATTCTCCCTCTTCCCTAACATGGGCACATGAATATATACACCATATGCAATTTGAAGAATTAAAGTAAAATTTAAAAAAATTGAAAATCCTATTGCCATTCCCATAAATCCCTCCTTCCGCCGCCACCCCTGCCTGCACCCCCCGCCCCGGGATAAAGCAAAACCAGAACTGGGGCGGACTTTGCAATAAAGCAGCTGCAGCCAACCTTTTGACTGAATACTGCCATCTAGTGGCAGTGAATGTAAAACACCTTAGTTTACGCCAAAAGGAGAAATCAAAGTGTTGAAACTCAGGGTGGTGGGACCAAGTAGGACAGAAGGGAGAGAAACACTGTATCAGCCAAGTTCCTGCCTGGTGTCAGTGGGTAAAAAGAAGCCCAGTTCTCTTCCACCTATAGCTGCAAACCCGAGGCACCAAGGTTGGACAGGGACCACCTCCTCCTGGAAGCCTTGGCAGCGTCTCCCGAGTCTCCTGAGTCCCAGCTCTCTGTGCTGAGGCTTGCCTTAGAGCACTTGTCAGCTGGGCTGTGTGTGCCTGTCTGTCCCTCTCCCTCTGCTTCCCAGACCATGGGATCCTGACGGCAGGGTTCCTGTTTCATGTCTAGAGCCTGGCCTAGTTCCTGGTACTTTATAGGTGCACGATATATATGGAATATATTTAATTATACGTCATATATATTATACATAATTATATACAAATTATATATAATATATGGAATACAAATGAACAGCAGAGTGAATGCCCATCATTTCAATAATGTCAACTCCAAGAGAATGAGATGTCTACTCCTCTTAAGTCATTTTCTAAATGCAGTGGATGCTGTGATGCTCTGCCCAGATGATCCTTCAGGAAGAAGGAACTTCTCCAGCTGCTGGGAACTGCTGAGAGAAGGGCTTCAGCTCTTAGCCTTCTGTGGGGGTTGTATCAGCTGAAGACACTGTATCAGCCTTGACCAAGGTCACTCCTCCTTCTGGGGCAGTCGTATCCAATGACTGACCAACGTGGGAGTGTAAAGGAATCACGTCCAATTCCTGAAGATGCTGTAATGTTTCTAAGGTCGGCCCCCAGGGGCCTAGTGTGTCTTCCTCTGTCTCCTTCCCCAAGCTCTGAGTAACTTGCCCCATTTCTGCACCAGGGGAAACACTCCTCTCTCTCCTCCCCTCCCACAGCTCGGGATACACCTTGAGTGTCCCTGCTCCTTCTCCTACTCCTTTCAGGCAGGCTCAGCTGAGTATAGCAGATTTTTGAAATGCAGCCTTCATTTTAAACTGTTCGCCTTGCCTCTGTGTCTCCATGTGACTTGCATTGTTTCCTGGCCCCGGTACCTTCCTTCTGTTCCTTGGCAGGTGTGTTCCTGACTCCACTTGTGGAATCCCACTGTGAGAGAGAGAGTCAACAATTCCGAGTCTCCCCCAAAGCATTCAGACAAATACTGCCCACCTTCCCTCTCTGACTGTAATTCTACTTTGGAAGAAGCTTCTAGACCAGGGTGGGCAAACTTTCTGTAAAGGGTCAGATAATAAACATTTTAGGCTTTGCAGGCCATATGGTCTATGTTGCAACTATTCCAGTCTGCTGTTGTAGTACAAAAGCAGCCCTGGGCAGTACTCACATGAATGGGCACAACTGGGTTCCAGCAAAACGTTATCTACAAAAAACAGACAGTGGCCCATAGTTTGCTGACCCCTGTTCTAGACAGTCAACATCGGCTCCCAGCCTGGGCTTGATCTATGGCTGTTCTGCCTGACTCATGTTTTCTTTACCTTCTAATGACCCCTGCTCCCATGTTGTCTCAGGCTTGTTCTCTGTGACCCAGACCTGTGTCATCCATGTGGCCTGTACAATACCTGTATCATGTTGAATCTCACCTATAGTTTTCTCCTCATCTGAAACAATAAAGTCTATGCTGACCTTACCCTATTTTGTCTCTCAAATTTGTTGAAAGCCACATGTAACCACATTCAGAGTAGCATTAGTCATTAAAAGGAGTTACCTGATTGTTCTTATTTCTGGCCAGGGTTGTGGTAAGAACCTTGGGACCTGAGGACACCAGGAGGAAGGAAAGGCATCAGGGTAGAGAGAGGGGCAAGCATGTCCATCACTGCGGTAATGTCTTGCTCCTTAGGCAAAAATTTTATCGAGCATGTGCTATATGACAGGCAGTGTTCTAAGCACTGGGGATAAATCAGAGAAGAAGTGGAACTATTCCCTGCTCTCCTGGGAGCTTCTATTATGGTGAGAAGAAACCAACAACCCTCTACAGTGTCTGTAGTGATCACAAAAGAATAAAGCAGAGTAGAAGGATAACTAAACATTGTTCTAAATTGAGTGATTAGGGAAGCCCTTTCTAATTAAGAGATCTTGGAACAGAAACCTGACTGCACAAGAGGGAAGACCTCTGTGAGAAGAGAGTTCCAGGCAGAGGGAAAACTGAGTGCAAAGACCTGAGGTGGCGCTATGTTTTTCAGGTGGAGGAACAGTCGGGCGCCATTGTGGCGGAGCGGAGTCAGCAAAGAGGAGAGTGTAGGGCGTGAAGTTAGATTCTAATACTCCTCTGTTTCTGACTGCCTGTGAAAAGGAGCTGTTGTTCCAGTAATTTCCTAAAATGTGAATCCAGGCCCGTTGTCATGGGCGATGCCACACTCTGTATTAAGAACTTGTGATTTCACTGGCCCATTCCTGAGCTTCTGTGTTGGCCATTTTTAGGTGTCTGAACAAAGGCCATTTACAGACATCATATTGATAGCATTATATTGAGTCAATCTTCCTTTACCACCCATGAGAGAGCATCCATAAATAGCTCCCTCTCTACCACTCCACAAACCTTTTACTATTTCTCTAGCTGCCATTTGCTGCCCTTATTCAAGGCAGCTTGTTAGCTCATTGCACTTCTAGAGTTTTTTATTACAATGATCAAATGCAAAATTTCTCTAAATATGTCCACAGACCACTCGAATCAGAATCACCTGTGGGCCCTTGTTAAAAATAAAGATTCCTGGGCCCCTCCCACTGACTTTCTGAATCAGAATCTTGTAGATTGAGCCCCGGAATCTGCAGTTTAAATAAACTTCCTAAGTACTTGCTATTCAAAAGTGTGGTCCTCAGACTAGCAGCATTGGTCTCATCTGGGAACTTGTTAAAAATGCAGAATCTCAGGACCTACCCCAGATCTACTGAATTAGAATCAACATTTAACAAAGTCCTTAGGTGAAGCTTTTGCCTATTAAATTTTGAGAAGCATAGGCCTAGATGATTTTTTTGTGGGTGTGAGGAAGACTGGCCCTGATCTAACATCCATTGCCAATCTTCCTCTTTTTGCTGAGGAAGATTAGCGCTGAGCTAACATCTGTGCCCATCTTCCTCTATTTTGTATATGGGATGCCGCAACAGCATGGCTTGATGAGTGGTACATCGATCTGTGCCCAGGATCCAAACCTGCGAACCCCGGACCACCAAAGCAGAGCACACAAACTTAACCACTACACCACGGGGCTGGCCCCTAGATGATTTTTATACACCATGTAATGTGAGAACCACTGATCTAATGTCATCAAAAGATGAGACAAAGTATTCTTAGAATAGGGTCTACACTCCAACCGGGCCACGGCAAATGGTTGCTTGGGTCACCCAGAGGAAAAAGAAAGTTACACGGGCTGCAGGTTCCCTTTCTGCATTAAAGACCACTTCAGTCTATGCAGATTTTCTAGTTCTCAATATATTCAACTGCAAAAGCATGTTCTCATTCTGAAGCTTGAAACTTCCTTGATGACCATTGTTTTCCAGGGATGTATACTGTAGGGGGGGAAGACAGCTCCTCTACCCTCTAGGTCCTTCTGGCTGGTCTAAGAATTAAATTGACATGAGACAGAACAATAGGAGAAAATCAAAAAAAGCTTTATAACATGTATACATGGGAAAAACCCAGGAAAGCTGAGTAACTCAGCCAGAATGGCTGAAGCTGCCACCTTAACTACCATCTTTAGCTAAAGACGAAGGAGGATATTGGGGGTAGTGGTTTGGGGCTTCAAAGGGCAGGAAGGCATGGAAATGGAAAGGCAAATGTTTGGTAGACAGAACTTTGATAAGAATGGGCTTAGCAAGTACCCTAAGAGTCTATTGGTACCCAGAGTTATCCATGGTGATGGCCTGTCCTGGGGACAGCCCTTTTATCTTAAATTCTTTTAGGCAGTTAGGGGGAAGGTCAAAGTTTCTTTCAGAATCTTTTGTTCTTAAAAATAATCTAGCCAAAGAGATATACTTGGGATGGCCAATTCTGCTCCCCTATGATATCATGGCCATCAATTATGGAATTTCATATTACTATCCAATCAAATTTGCAGGCTGGCCTTTGCTAAATGAGTTACCAATGACATTGAGGTGGCTGACAATTTAAGTAAGTCAATTTTGTTTTCTATGCATTTTATTCATTCATTCAATAAGCATGTATTGAGTGTGGCCAATAATCGCTCTAGGTGCTAGGGAGAGAGCGGTGGATACAACAAAGCAGTCCATGCTCTCGTAGAGCTTCCATTAGAACAAAGAGTGGAGAACAACCGCCAACAAGCACAGAAATCTGACAGCAGTGAGTGCCATGCAGACAATAAAACGGGGCAATATGATAGTGACTGGGGAAGGGTGGGCTCTTAGGGTGCTCTAAGGCCATTCTGAAGTGACACAAAGGTATCTATTGTCTCACTTCTAGAGCAAAGAGGTGGGTGTCACCCCTACCCAAACCAACACTTATTAAGAACTTAAGTGGGTGGTACTGGGCCTGGGGGTTCTAGGCAGTGATGACTGGGGCAAGGTCCAGCTCCCACGCAGCTGACATTCTGGTGGGTGGGTGGACAATAAATACAACAAAAAGCAAGCAAGATAACTTTAGAACCTGGTAAGTGCTATAATGAAAATAAGAAAGGTAGTTTGAATTTAGCAGGTGCTTAATAATATTCTCAATTACTATTAAAAAACTTGCATTTCTTAACAAATCCAAATATGATTGTTCATCTAACTATGAACTAAGTATATGTTACCATATCGTGACATGTACAATTGATTTTTAAGGAATGCTGTTACATTTACTACTTGCATAATTGCAGACTTCGTTCTAGTTATATCATGGCATGTGAATGCAGCTAAGCAAATTACAGTGGTTATAGATTTTCCCAGAGTTAATCTATATTTGGTTAAATGTATTGGAGTATAAGAGTTTTTTTTTAGGTTTGAACACGTTCCCAATCTGTTCTTAATTTTCTGCCATTTAGTTTTACAAGATACAATATTGGTACACAATACAAATGGCAGAATGTGGTGCCATTCATTTCTATAATGACACAAAACCTCTTGTACAATAATTAAGTCAGGCCATATATAAAATTCATTTTTTGTTCATTTCTTTTGAAATAGAAGTTTATGATCACAATTTGACCTAAAAGAAATAAAACAAATGTGTTAGTGCCCAAACCACAAGAAGCAAAGACAAAAAAGCAGAGACTTCCAAGTTTAAAAAGAAACTCTTATTTGTTTAATTATTGATATGGAAATAAATTGATGTATTTATTAAATCTGAAAAAAAAGAAAAGAAAAGAAAAGTAGTTTGATAGAGAGAAACAGGGAAGGAGCATGGTCAGAGAAGTTTCTCTGAGAAGGTAACATTAGTGCCCATACCTCAGTTGTGAGAAAAAGCCAGTCATGGAAGAGACTGGGGAACAGCATTTTGTCAGAGGGAACAGCAATGCCCAGAGATATGAAAAAGTTTGGCTTATTGTAAAAAGGAAGAAAGTCAAGTGCTGCTTGATCATCTCAGTGGATGAGGGTTGGAGTGTTTCAAGGTGGGGTTGGAGAAATCTCTAAGGGCCACATGGGCTCAGAACTGAATTCTAATAGTGACGAGAACTACTGAGGAGTTGATGACCGATGTGCTGCTAGGAGAACGGATGGTGGGGTGGAAGGATAGAGGCAGAAGGGAGGATGGTGGGTAGGAGGTGGATATGGTGGGAAGTGGACCAGGGAGATACATCGCATGAGTGCACCCCTCATTGCAGTGTGCTGATGGACTGGATATGGGGGCTAGGGGAAACGGGAGAGTGGAGAGTGCTTACTGAGGAGCTCGGGCAGCTGAGCTGACAGTAGTGCCATTCACCTAGCCAGGGAAGAGTCGGGGGAGAAGGAAAAGCTCTGTGCAGGGCGTGTTGCGCTGAAGATGAATGGGAGCCTCTTTCCATACTCCGCTTTTGTAATGGTTATGTATCTCCCTTGTCGCGACCCGCCCCTACTTTTCTTTGCTTCTCTTTCATCCTGTCTGTCAGTTTCTGATAGAAGACACGTCGCAGTTAGGATGTTGTTTGGCTCCTAGCAAGAGAACCCCTGAGAAACCAAGGTTTAAGCAGCCAGTCCAGGGCTAATTCAGCTGCTCAAGGAAGCCACCAATGTCCCAGGCACCTTCTATCTCTCTGCTCCTCCATCCTGAGTTTTTGGCTTTCCTCCTTGTGGTACAAGGTGGCTGCTGAGCCTCTAGGTGTTGGGAAAAAATTCTCCATGAGTATTTCATAGTCCTGCACGGTCCCGGCTTTCAGAGCAAAGGCACGTTTGAATAGCAAAGGCCTTAGAAACTGGGAAATAGTGTCTCCCTAAAGGTAAAGACCTCTGGATACATTTGGAGAGTTAAAGCCCTTTCCTCCATCCTGGAGACATTTCCTACATTCCAAGGTAATAAAGCTAGTGGATGCCTTTCCTCTCTCCCCTTGAGGAGATTTGATTCATGAGCAATCTCTCCCTCTGTAGGGAAGAATGGGTAGATGAGACAGCAGCCTATAAGACTCTTAATTTTGGGGTACCTCTACTATGACGCAAACCCCGCTGTAAGGGCAGGTAACATCTGGTTCTCATCGCGTCCTCCCCTGGGGACTGGGGATTGGGGAACTGGTGCTAAGAAGCTGCTCTGGCTGCTTTTGCTATAAATAATGAATTGTTTCTCTGATCCAGAAAACCTCATGTCTCCTGTCAGTAAATATACATATAAACCGTGACAGGCTTAACTTGTTAGCTTACAAGTAGGGTAACATCTTGGACCCTTCACAATTTCTGACTTAACACCAGGTAACTAATCTGAGTCTACCAGCTGAGTCTATTCCTTATAAAAGCTGTCTTGGGACCTTTCCCAGAATCTTTGGATTATATCTGATTGGCCAGAGCTTGGTCCCTTGGCCACTCATAAAGGCAAAGAAGTGTGAGGGTCCATGCGACTTTTCTAACTGCACACTTTGCCACCTCAGACTAAATTAGAGTTCGGTACCAAGGAATGAGGTGAGAATGGATGTTGGTCAAGCATTTAATAGTGGTCTGTCCCACGATGTTTGTAATTCCAGTCTTACACTGCCACCTTCCCCAGGTTTTCACCATTTTTTATCAATGGAAAAATATTTTCTAAGTTCCAAACACCTTACAGTTATGGCAGGAAAGAAAATTGGATACGGAATTGGGAGACCTGGATTTGAATCCCAGCTGTGCTGTTTACTAATGTTGTGCCCTTAGGAGTCATGATCTTGCTGAGTCTCAGCTCCTGAAAATTGAAATGATGATTAAAAAGCACCCACCCCCCCGACATGGTGACTGGGAGGAAAAATGTGCTAACATATGTGAAGATTCTTAGTAAATGTGAGTCCCGGCTGAGAGAGTGGAAGAGGAAAGGCAGGTCCAGCACTTGTCAGGCAGTGTGGAGCCAGGTCACCTCCTAGAACAAAGCAAGAGTCTGCTCAGGTGACATGATGTGTCCAAGTCCACATAAGGTTGGCACAAGACCTCATGTCCTGACAGCCAATGTCAATATACCCATGACTGCTGAATGTACAAGTAATTCACAATTATTACCACTACATGGAAATGTGCAGAACACACAGGGTCTGTCTGGACAATGGTCTCGAGGTAATAGAACATAAGTCTAGGCTTTCACTTGATTCTGCTTCAGGGGAGATAATTGGGTAGGTATGTTTTCCTATTTGCATGAACAAAAGTACCCTTGAACTTGGCACAGATGCTTTCATGCACACAGAGCAATGCTTAGCATGGACCAGGGGAAGGAAAAAGACATGACTGAGAACCAGCAGCCAGTCCTTGCAACAAACATCTCTTATAAATGCCCACTCTGCTCAGATGGAAAAAAGCAGCACTTGAAGTAACAATAACAACAAAACTATTTGTCCCCTTCTCAAACGTATTCTTCAGGTTTCTCAAAAATCATCGGATATTGGAGATAGTGTCTCCCTAAAGGGAGAGACCAGATCTCAAGATGTTAAAGGGCACCTCCTTTGTATTAATTATGCAGTCTTCACTGCCATTGCAAATAAATTCAGCAATGGAAGAATTTATTTGGAATAATAGGAAAGAGTGAATAATTAATGCATATTAGAAGCTTCCAGCAATGGAAGAAGCTTGGTTATTCTTTTCTAAGTTTTTATAAATGATTTCTTAAGTTGTTTCCTGATGAATTAAATTACGTCTGAATCTGAACCATTCTCTGATTGCTCTGTACTCCCAGGAGGAGCAGCATCCCTCCTTCCAGGACTCAGTCCGCCCCTTCAGGCCTTCAAAGCTTTTCTCTCTGGGCAGCTCTTTTGGATAATAGGCCCTGACTCCTAGTCAATCCGTTTTTATATTTTTTGCAATTTTTTTATTACAACATAATTCACATAGCATAAAACTCACCCTATAAGGTGTACAATTCAATGGTTTTTAGTATATTCACAAATTTGTGCAACCATCACCACTACCTAATTCCAGAACATTTTAATCACCCCCTCCCCCACAAAGAAACCCTGTCATTAGCAGTTACTCCTTATTTCTCTGTCATTCAGCTCCTTGCAACCACTAAATCTACTTTCCGTCTCTATGGATTTGCCTGTTTTGAATATTTCATATATATAGAATCATAAAATATGCAGGCTTTTGTGTCTGGCTTCTTTCACTTAGCATAATGTTTTCAAGGTTCATCCATGTGACAGCATGTATCAGTACTTCCCTCCTTTTATGGTTAAATAATATTCCATTCTATGGCTGTACCACATTTTGTTTATCCATTCATCAGTTAATGGATATTTGGGTTGTTTCCATTTTTTTCGCTATTGTGAACAATCCTGCTGTGAACATTAGTGTACAGGATTTTGTATGAAGATATGCTTTCCATTCTTTTGGGTGTGCACCTAGGAGTGGAATTGCTGGGTCTTCTGGTAACTCTATGCTTAACATTTTAAGGGCCTGCCAAATGGTTTTCCAAAGTGGCTTCACCAGTTTACATTCCCAGCAGCAATGGGTTCTGGTGTGTGTATGAGGATTCCAATTACTCACATCCTCACCAACACAGTCTTTTTGATTCTAGCCATCCTAGTAGATGTGAAGTGGTATCTCACTATAGTCTTGATGTATTTTCCTAATGATTAATGCTGTTGAGCATCTTTTTATGTGTTTATAGGCCATTTGTATATCTTCTTTGGAGAAATATCTACTTAAATCCTTTGCCCACTTTTAAATTAGGTTGTCTTTTTATTATCCAGTTTTAAGAGCTTTTTATATATTCTGAATACTTGACTCTTATCAAATATATGATTTGCAAATATTTTCTCCCATTCTGTAGGCTGTCTTTTCACTTTCTTACTAGTGTCTTTTGCTGCATAAAAATTCTTAATTGTTATGAAGTCCAATTTGTCTATTTTTTCTTTAGTTGCATGTGATTTTGTTGTCATATCTAAGAAACTGTTGCCTAATCCATAGTCACAAAGAATTACACCCATATTTTCTTCTAAGAGTTTTATAGTTTTAGTTCTTAGATTTAGGTCTTTGATGAATTTTGAGCTAATTTTTGCACATGGAGTGAAATAGAGGTCCAAATTCACTCATTTGCATGTGGATGTCCAGTTGTCCCGTCATCATTTGTGGAAAGACTATTCTTTCCCCACTGAATGGTCTTGGTACTCTTGTTAAAAATCAATTGACCAGGGCCAGCCCCGTGGCTTAGTAGTTAAGTGTGTGCACTCCGATACTGGCGGCCCGGGTTCGGATCCCCAGCGCACACCGACGCACCGCTTCTCCAGCCATGCTGAGGGCGCATCCCACATACAGCAACTAGAAGGATGTGCAGCTATGACATACAACTATCTACTGGGGCTTTGGGGAAAAAAAAAATCAATTGACCATATGTGTATAAATTTATTTCTGGACTCTCAATTCTGTTCCATTAATCTGTGTGTCTATCCTTATGCCAGTACCACACTGTCTTGATTACTATAGCTTTGTCCTAAGTTTTAAACTCAGGAAATGAAAATCCTTCAACTTTGCTCTTCCTTTACAAGATTGTTTTGGCTATTCTGGGTCCCTTGCATTTCCATATAAATTTTGGGATCAGCTTGTCCTTTTCTGCAAAAAAGACAGTTGAAATGATGCCTGTCAATTTTTGCTTGATAATTTGAGACTCTTTATTTGGAACCCGTAGTTACAGAGTCAAGAACTCAGAGTGATCTGAGGGTGGTTCCGAGAACTTGAGCTTAAATATCACCCCGTCTCCTCAAACAACCACCACACACATTAAGTGAAATGATGGATCTGCAATTTAGGAGGTAAAAAATGCTCAGAGACAACAGGTGTATCCTGACTCTGAATGTCATCTTGTCTCCCCTCTGCCTCACTGTCCTTGCCCAGTGTGGACTCTAGAAAAAGCCTGAGTGTTGGCCCATGCCCTGCACAAATGGCTGGAGGGCTTCCGGCAGGTCATTCTGTCCTCCAGCAGTCCAGGACCTGTGTACTTTTTAATCCTGAGGAGGGCTCTGGTCCCTAACTCCTACATCCCAGCGCATGGAGGCCATGGTAACTTCCCTGCATGCACAGTCTTATTTATAGATGCCTCCCTTAAGAGGGCTTTGAAGGGGCACACAGAAGAATCAGCACTGTAAGGACCCTGGGGCTCTGCTTTGCAGATCATTGGCTTCAAAGCCAGAGACAGCTAAGTCCTCTAATCCATAAGGTCAAAACGCAAAAACAAAAATAAAATAAAAGCAATTTTTAATCTTATACAAACTAAATGTTGATCCAGTGTAGAATTCTCAGAGAACTCCGTATTCTCACCGCTCCTGCTTGGCAATCAGAATTCTGTCTTCATCGGAGGCCATGCAGAAATTTTTATTTTCTGTAGCTGTGCTGTTCCAAATGTCCGGGGCAGGGATTCCTAATGAATGAAACTTCTTGTTCTCTGAGCCTTTTGCTCCTCTCCTTTCTGAGGGAGTCAGATTACCATTCACAGAAGAGCTTCTGGCCTCCCTCCTGCTCACAGAATCTTGAAGAAGTCCTGCAGGCCTCTGTGAGTCTGGCAAGGGGCCTGGTGGGAGAACTCTGTGGAAGTACTTTTGTCCTTGTTTGTTTGTTTGTTTGTTTTGGTGAGGAAGATTGGTCCTGAGCTAACATCTCTTGCTAATCTTCCTTTTTTTGCTTGAGTAAGATTGTCCCTGAGCTAACACGTATGCCAATCTTCCTCTATTTTTTGTATGTGGGATGCCACCACAGCATGGCTTGATGAGTGGTGTAGAGGTCTAGGCTCAGGATCCGAACCAGTGAACCCTGGGCCGCTGAAGCAGAGTATGCGAACTTAACCAGTATGCCACCAGGCCAGGCCCCCTGGTTTGGTTTTTGAGACTCTATCCTGGTTGGTTATGAGCACTGTAACAAACACTGTTGCATCTTATGGCAATTTTGCCACAGGCCTCAGTTTCCCTGGCCTTTGAGTGATTAAGTATACTTGATGCAGGGGATAGAAACCCTTTGAGGGTCCCTGCTTGGCCTCTATCCCTCCCTGAGAATGGCCTCCTGGCATCTGTGTGAACTCCATGACAACAATCCATTAGCTGAGCAGTGACCAGTCAGACTCTCTCTTTCCAGAATTTGAGACTCACCTAGACTGGAGTCAGTCAACGGCAGGTGCATGGACTTGTGTGGATACATCAAATGGGCACCGTGTGTAGGTCAAAGTTTGGAGAGCATGTCACTTGAGGAAGCAGAGACCACAGGTTTAGGAGAATGTCATAAACAGGAGGAAGAACAGAGGAGAACCTGCAACAGCAGAGGGCAGCTGTCTGCGCACTCTGTTCCCAGGAGGCCCAGCCCAGAGGCACCGACTGATCCTTAGGCAGCATGTGTCCGGTCCTGCACCTCAAACCTTGCCACCTAAGTGGGGTGGGACCAGGAGGCTGAAGGTGAATCCAGGGGCATTTGGCCATATCTGGAAGGCATTTTTTCCAAGTGTCTTGCTTTTTTTCTTCAAAATAGATTGGGGAGGCATTTTACTCTAAAATAGATCTATGCTTAATAGAAAGTGTTTTTCTACAAAGAATTTTGAGCTAAAACCATGCCATGTATCCCGTGCATTCTGAACTCCTGACGTACTAGCCCTAGTTTGAGAAACAAGGAGTCTGTCCAGAGTCTGATTTCGGAAATGAGAAGCAAGAAGCCCTAAGACAAAGGCCTTTCTTCTTTCCACCTTGCTGTCAGTTTTCTACTCTGAAAAATAAGGTTAAATGGTACTTCCAGGGCTGTAATGAAGATCGAGAGACTGAATAAAGCGCTTAGCAAAGTGCCTTAAAAACACGCCAAGTGAGAAAGTGAGGAATAAATGATTTCTCTCTCATTATCATTCCCTGTCGCTCCCTCCTCCGCCTCTTCCCAGGCCGCTTTCTTCCGCCCTGGACCTCACTGCGTCGAGGCCTCTCTCACTCCCCCACCGGAAGCCTGAACCCCGCCCGCCGAGCGGAGCGCGCACGTCCGGAGCGGACAGCCCCGCCGCGCGCCCCGCAGCCGCCGGCGCGCCGGACACGCTAACTGCGCCCGGAGGGCGGCCCCTCCGAGGCCAGCCGATTCCGGGGCGGGCGCTGGGGTTCCGCTGCCCGCTCGCCGCGGCGACCGCCTCCCGCGAGCCGGCGCCCCAGCGGCCGAGCCTTCCCGCGGGCCGTCCCTGGGTCCCCTCCCGGCGATCGCGGCGCCCTCCCCAGGGTAATGGCGGTTTCGGTCAGCTCTGGCTTCAGCGTGGCAGTGTCGGCCTCTTTGCCCTCTTTCTGTAACCTATAGTTCGGCGGGCGCTCGGACTTGGAGGAACCTGGGAGGGTTGAGGTTTTCCGATGCTTTGCACCTTCTGCAGGGTTTCTGCAGTTCTCGGAGAGCCCCCAAACTGGGAAGTCTGCGGTGTTTTCAGAGGCTGGGAGTGGAGCCTTATCCTGCGGACCTTTTCAAAACCTTGTTGGCCCGGGGCCCGGCTAGCGGAGGACTGGTGCCCAATGACCTTAGAGAGGCAGGGGCCTGCCTTGGGCCTGTTGGGGTCTCCACCCGGAGGGGCGCAGGCTGCGATCTATGATCAGCGGCGGGGGTTTAGACGCTGGGGTCCAAGTCTCCACCCTGCCCCATCCCTTCTCAGAAAATCTCTTCACCTCACAAATCTCTTCTCACGGAGGAGCCCTTTCTGAAATGTTTCCCTACCTTGGGGTTGTCTCCTGTTTCCCTTGTTATTTATCCAAGTTATTGGTCAGAGTTTTTCTGACCTGTCTCCACTCTGGAATAGGGTCCAGAGGAGTCGCAAAGGCAAATTATAAAACCTTATATCCACAGATCGCTCAGTCCGGTTCCCATGGGATGCTTGGAGCCCCCATACAACGGTCCAACAAAAGTGCTTGATTTTCGTCCTCCGTCCTGGGGCAAATGCTTCTGCTTCTGGGCTTCTCTGTTTGGTTTACCTTACACTGAGCCCCGTGACGGTTATTCTCTGTAGCTCTGCCCTACTGGCCTGAGAATGTAGCCCCTTGGGGTCATTGTACAGAACAGGAGCTGTCCTTCCCCAGTGAAGATCAGTGTGCTGATCAGTGCTGTTCCCAGCACTGATCTGATGTGCGCAGAGCCCAGTGTCAGGCCCTCTCCTTTGTTCCTGGGCCAGTTTGTCCACGTCCTTCTTAAATTGGGGAGCCCACAACAGAGCCTAGTGCCCAGGTGTGATGTGGTCCACCTCACCCAGGGAAGGGCATTCTGCAGATGTTTTCTTTTCCTATTCCTTATGGCCCTGCCTGCCCCTACCCCTGCCCTCATGGCTGCAGCAGCTTTGGCAGCTCAGTTGTCTCCTTTCTTTTGGTCTGGTCCCATGAAGTGGCCAGGCAGGATCTCCCTCTTGTTACTGCAGGATCTTGGGCAGTTTTGCATGGGCTCTAAGCCTTGCCACAGAATTACAGAAATTCCTCCCCTTATTGAAGGCACTCCTAGCCCCGGGCCCCCTACTCTGGTTCTGTTCTGTGAAACATTGGGCCTGCTTTGCTTACCCGCTGCAGTTGGCTTTTGAAGTTACCCTGATTTCATTTCTTTGACATGCACCCCATACCGGGTGACCAGATGTCCCAGGTTGCCTGAGACAGTCTGGCTTTACCCATTGTCCCAGCATACTTATTAATAGTATCCACTTTCACTTTCGAAAGATTCATGACTGGGATGATCAAACTTGTCTCTGTTGTCAACTTAGGAAAGAGAGGCAATTGCAAAACAAAAGGAGAAAATTTATTTGTGGTCTTAGAATTGCAATTTGGGGCACACAGGTTCTGGCAGCAGCCAGAAAAGTGTCCTCTTGAGGAATAACAGTCAGGAGTTTTTATTAGCAAAAACGAGAGCCTGGAACAGATACCTCAGTTGTTTGTTAGGGAGGGTAAATTTATGTTACAGTTCACTGGCTTACTCAAGGACATCTTGTTGACACCAGAAAAAGTGTATTTTTGCACAATCCTTCAGAAAATCCTTTCTCAGCACTAACTCCCTTTTGGCAAGTCAGCAAGGTCAGCACAATTTCATATTTTTAACAAGATGGAGTCCAGGGTACAAAATGGAGTCGATGTTGTCAACTTGTTTCACTGTCTCTAAGTGGGGTGCACTTGTATTTGTAGGCCTAGAAGTGGCACGTGGCAGCCCACGTAGGACTCGCAATGGGTTCAGAGGTGTTAGAGCCATGGTCTAGGAAATCAGATTTCCTCTAGGTCAAGGCTAGCTCATACCCTTTCTTATAGGTGGAAAGCTTCAGGTGACTTTGCCCCCAGAGGGCAGGGGGTCCCCTCTGGCCCTGGCACAGAAACAAGTCCAGGCTGGTTCTGAGAACTGTGTCTAGTCAAATTCATCCTGAGAGGTGCTTTAAAATCAGAGCCCTGAATTCACAGCCATGATCCAGAGAAAGGTGTTCAGAGCTCAAACCCAGCTGCTTGACATGGCACCTGGCTCCTGGGAACCTACCTGTTGTGGAAGTCTGACCAAAGTTAGGCTTGCGGTGCCCTTTGACACTTCCCCCACCCACGTCAGAGAGCTCTGACTCCACACAGGGCCAAGTAGCCAGGTCTAGACAGTATTAAGGGTAGTGTGTCAGCGCTTCTAACTATTCTTCTAGGATTAGGCTGAAGGTAGGGCACTGGTTTTCAACTGGGATGACCAACTGTCCTGGTTTGTCTGGGACTGAGGGTTTACCTGGGGCATGGGACTTTTAGTTTTAAAACTAGGAAAGTCTTGGGCAAACTGGGATGGGTTGGTCACCCTATTCTTAACCCTGGCTGCACATTAGACTCACATGAGGAGACTCTCTTTCAGAGATTCTAATTTAATTGACCCAGATAGAATCCCAGATAGGAGTATTTTTTTAAAGGTCCCAAGGGGAGTCTAACAAACTACCAGAGTTGAGAACCACTAGGTTATAGGCAACATTGTTAGATAACCATGGAAGGTGGTTATTTTTTGAGCAGAAGTAGACCCAAACATCTCTCAAAAAGGTATATGACCAAGTGTGACGGTCCACTCATTATTAAGAGGGATATCAAAATGGTGGTTGCCTATTATTGCTATTATCTTTCCCCACACCAGGCCTTCTTTCTCACCAGTAAGGACCAAGATTTCTCCTTTCTGGCTTGCTCTGGTAGCCCCTCTCCCAAGGTAATAGGTGAGTGGAATTGCCTCATTTTGATTGGAGGGGTCGTGATTTGCACAGTCCCAGATAAAGCTGGCACAAGTGATGGTTCAAGAGCTAGCTGAGGGAGCTGTGTATACATCAGCTTTGCCCGAGGGGTGCTGGAGCTTGGAGACCAGGTGCCTCTGGGACTGTCCCCTCTGCAGGCCTCCAGGATCATGTGGTACATCAGCACTCGGGGGATGACCCCACGAGTTGACTTTGAGGGGGCCCTGTTCTCTGGCTATGCACCCAATGGGGGCCTCTTCATGCCTGAGGAACTCCCGCAGCTGGGCAGAGAGACCCTGCGTCAGTGGAGTGTGCTCTCCTACCCTAGCCTGGTGAAGGAGCTGTGTGCCCTCTTCATTGGCCCTGAGCTCATTCCAAGAGATGACTTAAATGGTGAGCACCACCCCCCCACTTCCACCCCCTACCCGTCCCAGCCTGGCCCCCCAGAGAGTCGCAAATTCATCACTCAATCCTTAGGAGATTGAGTGGAGATCTTTAGTCTGCAGATCTTTAGTCACATTTCCCAAACTTTGGGTCTTTTTCCAGACTCTAGACTTCCAGAATTGGAAATATCCCCAAAGAGTTCATCTATTCCAGCTCCCACCTCCAGCGAGATGAATACCAAAATGATCTGCAGAGAAATTTTTTCCTTTAGTTTATTTTTAAAACACCTTTCAAGACGAGCAGCTTGAATGTTGGGATTTTTCTTCCTGCATATTAAGCACCCTTAGACTGCTGTTTTATTTCCTTGAGTTGTAATTCCAGAAGAGACTTTGAGAGTGTCCTGGACCAGCTTGTCTCAAACTGTCATGTGCCTGTGGATTCCCCCAGGGAGCTCGGTAAAATGCAGATTCTGATTCCATAGAGCTGGAGTGGGTCTGAGAATTCTGCACTCCTGTCAAGTGTCCAGATGATACTAGTGCTGGTGGTCCATGGACCAAATATATGATATAACCCATAACGTAATGGTGAGAGTTTGGGGCCGGGAAGGAGAGGAGGACCACTCAAAATGTCTGATGTCATTACCTGGGCGCTTATTAGAATTCTCAGACTCCCTCAGACCTACTGAACTAGAATCTGCATTTTAAGATCCCAGGTGACTGGTTTGCAAATTCAAGTTTGAGAAGCGCTGCTCTAGACTGCCCTGCCTTGGGTAGGATTGTATGTAAACCATCCCAAGGTTCTGGAATCACAGATGTGAGACTGAGTAATGCCAAAAACAAACAAACCAAAAACAATATCGTGTCTTTAGGAAGGAAAATTAGAAGAGATGAGACATTGGTCTGTTTGTCACATAACTTTAACTGAACCTCCATTGTAATACATGCTCACAAGAAATCCAAATGAGGAAGTTTATAAAGTGAAAAATGAAAGTCTTACAGCACCAATTCTGCTCTCTGCGGGAATCACTATGAGGACTCGATGAACAGTTTGGTGCACGTCTTTCCAGACTTTTTTCTAGGATTATACAATTACATTCATACACAGTGTCATTTAGAATAAAAATTTCTGGTCTTTTTATCTGGTAACTAGAGATAGAGACATCAAATTCAAAAGTATAAAGAGACTGAAAGAGAACTTTAGGGAAAATATAATGTGCTTCACCTACTGTCCAACCCCCTCCCCTTGCAGATCTGATTGACCGAGCCTTCAGCAGATTCTGCCACAGAGAGGTGGTCCATCTGTCCAGGTTGAGGAAAGGGCTGAACGTGTTGGAGCTGTGGCATGGGGTCACGTATGCATTTAAGGACCTGTCCCTGAGCTGCACAGCACAGTTCCTGCAGTACTTCCTGGAGAAGAAGGAGAAACATGTCACCGTGGTTGTAGGTGTGTATTGTGGGCGTGAACTCTGGAGCCCCTTAGTGTCCCGGTATCCACCTGCAGAATGCCCTCTGTTGATGTCTCTCAGGGAGTGTGTTACTGGTTCTTCTAGAGCAGGGTTCTTAACCTTTTCTTGTGCCATGGACCCCCTTGACAGTCTGGTGGAGGCCATGGAACCTTCTCAGAATAATATTTTTAAAATAAATATATAAAATACGTAAGATTATGTGGTACCAAGTTCACAGATGCTCTGAATTCTATCCATGGGTCTCTTGGAGGTTCATGGGCCCCAGATTAAGTACTAGGTTCCTACCCTCCAAGTATTTAAAAGTAGATGTTGCTCATTTGGCAACAATGCTTGAGGGGCCATTTCTTTCATTTTCCATCTCCCTTGTTCTAAAGGGAAGGGTTCTTCTTTCTTCTCATTGAGGAACATCTGGGGACACAGGGAGTGCTGCCATTGAGAGTGTTCAAGGGGCAAAGAACGTGGACATCATCGTTCTGCTGCCCAAGGGTCGCTGCACGAAGATTCAGGAGCTGCAGATGACAACAGTGCTAAAGGAGAACGTCCATGTGTTTGGAGGTGAGTTCTGGGACAGAGGCTCCAGGGACAACATGGCCCTGCCTTGAGTGGGTCTGTTTTGGGAGATGGGCTGCGACAAAACTGGTCAGTTGACTAGCTGACCATCCTTCCTCCTCCTCTTTCTCTCTGCATCTCTTCCTTCATCAGTCATGTTTTGAGGTTGGTATATGCCTTGGGTTAGCTCTGGGCAGGCTCTTGGCTACACAGTCTCATAAACTATTGGAGATGACAGGTGCATAAACCAATACTGACAGTACAACCTAGGAAGTGCGAATTTAAAACTACACCCCAAAGAATGCCACCTCCATGCAAGTTCAACCTGCTGGTGCCGCGTTTACAGGCAGCCACCCAGAGCCATAGCCTGAGCCAAGTGACTTGGGTTTTGTCCCAGGGCACTGAAATTTAGAAGGCACAAACATGCTAAACAATTATTTTAAGAGAATTACATATTGACAGCTCATGCCCTCCCTTACACTGTAGAAATGACTAAGCCATGCACCTGGTTAGCAGGTCTAAGTATTTAAAGTAGGAAGCTGCTCAGTGGCACTCATTGCTAGTGACAGCCCTTCCTGAGCCACATCATGAATCGTAGCCTTTCATGCTTAGAGAAAAGCAAAAAACCATCTCCTTTAATGCCAGGCCATCTATTCCGGATGGGTTTAATCATTGTGGAGATCAAGACTGGAGAAAGGGTGAGTCTGAGTGGAGCCACACATTTTTATTTCTACCTTTCATACTGCATAAGACTCCAGGTAGCCCCAAGGTAGGGGCCTTGGTCAGGTTTTTGTACACTGTAGCCTTGGGCAAGCTGTCTAGGAGGCCTGGCTTGGTTTGGTCACTCATCTGGCAGGATAGCAAATGTGGTGGCAGAAGACATTTCTTTTGCAACTGGCCTGGCCTCCTGGTATAATCCTGTAGAGGATGTTTTTATGTAATGCCAGTTTTGTCAAGGAGCAAAAGCACAGTGAAAACAAGCTATAGCCATGGGAGTAGCACGGGTATCCTTTGTCCATTTGTTCAAGAGCAGGCAACAAGCACCCCCTGTGCTCTTTTCTTTAGCAAGCACACGCATATTCCAGTGCAAAGTTCATGGTTTAGCTAATGCAAGTGTTGGCAAAATCTTACACATTAGTCTTGGTCATTGCCCATATTTGGCTACATTTTTCTGCAGTCATTGCAAGATTTTATGCACAAAATTCAGGCTCCTGAGGGTCCCTGTTATACCCCAAGCACTAAAATGGCTAGTTATGGATCTAGGACCGTCTGTTCCTAGAATCAAAGCAAAGAATAATTTTCTGTACCTCTGTCCTGCCACCTACTCCCTTCTCCCTTTGTACAAGAATATTGGAAGGCTTTTTACCTAAGGGCGTGTGTGGAAGCTCCATTCCTGACTATGAGTTGAAGAATGGTGCCCATTTGCAAAATAGTGGCAGAAAAGTGGATGGCGATGGGTGCAGTTTGTCAGAAATGTGTTATTGCTGAAGCCAAAGGGGTATTGCTGTTTCTCACGTGTTCTGAGCTTCAAGAAAGTAAGGTAGGAGACTCTAAAGAAATTAGTTTTTATTTTTAAACAGCACTGTTCAAGTTCTTCCTTTCCTTTCTAGAATCTTCTGATTTGGTTTCAAGGAGGACATATGTTAGTTCAGGAGCTAATAGTGAATATGTGTTTTTCCTTAGACTGGTGAGCTCAGAGAGTAGGGATGGGCCACCTGAATTGTTGTGTGTTGGACACTGTTTTATAAAATCATTAATTTCCATATACATTGTATCCTTGGTTCTTCTTAAGCACAGAATAATCCACACATATTAGTTATATATTATTTGGGATGTTTTTTAGGTGGAAGTAATAGAAAATCCAACTCAGACCAGCTTGAACAAGAATATTTTCCAGCTTATGTAACTGAAAGTCCAGAGGGGGGTGGGCTCCCGATTGGTTGACAACAGTGCCTTCAGGGGCCCAGGTTCTTTGCATTCTCTGCTCAGCCTTCCCCAATTCTAAGGCTCATTCCTCTTGTGGCATATGATGGTTACTTGAGGTAACCAAGTCTCCCTCTTCCTGTGGTTCTCTCTTAAAAGCAGTGACTCTTTTCCTGTAAACCCAGCAAACATCCCCCCGTGTGTGTGGATCTAGAGTCAGTCCCCAGTGTCGCTGCTGTTACACGGTGGTGCGGGTGGAATGGATAACAACGTCAGTGCCTACTCTGGCACTTCCCCCAGTAAATCTTACTCCCTCTCCTCCAAGTTTGGATCCGGTGGAGAAATAGACCCAGGTTTAAGAGAAGAGATGAATATTGGCTTGATTGCTGGTTGAGCTGGATTGGAGAATACAACTTGGATTAGTAGCCAATTCACCCATAAATTTACCCAGCAATTCACCCATAAATTAAGCTGTGTACATACCCAGCTCAGGGAGGAGAAGTCCTGCCCATGTGGGCTTACCTACCATGGAAGAGCAGGGAGCAGAACACCCACCGTTTTGACCTAAATGAGGGAAGAAGGGCAGAACACATGGCAACAGTGACTCTTTCCGCCCTAACCCCTGATAGAGGACCGTGGATTAAAGGACCAACCTCCCACTGTGTCACAATCAGATAAACCATTTCTCCTTCTTCCCAGAGAGTGGGGGAGGTGGGCCTGGAGTACAAAGAGGAATTCTTTTCCCAATATCCCAGTAGGTTGACATTTTATATTATATAATGGTAGAAAAAATGGAAATATGACCACAAGAATATGAGTCATGGTTTCTATCCTCGAGGAGCTTAATTTTGAGTCTAGAAAGCCAGACCAAGACACGAGAGTGAAGAAACCAAAGCCGAGCGAAGGTCCCAGCAGGATGGGCTCAGTCTGGGAGGGCCTTGTTGCGGGCAAGTGCTGACCGCCTGGGAGTTCTTCGTGCTCCTGATAGCTGCCTCTCCTCTCTCCCCTGACAGTGGAGGGAAACAGCGATGAGCTTGACGAACCCATCAAGGCCGTGTTTGCTGACGTGGCTTTTGTCAAGAAGCACAATCTGATGAGTCTGAATTCAATCAACTGGTCCCGGGTCCTCGTGCAAATGGCCCACCACTTCTTTGCTTACTTCCAGTGTGCACCATCCTTAGACACGCACCCACTGCCCGCCGTGGAGGTGGTTGTGCCCACGGGGGCCGCTGGTAACCTTGCAGGTAGGGAGACCTTGGGTGGAAATGGGCTTTCCAGAAAAACACCTGTGGCCCCAGTCCTTCCAGGTGCCCTTTGGCTGCAACTGTGAGAAGATTGAGTCCTAATTCTGAAGGTGATGGGAAACTACACAGAAGAGGCTCCCAGAAAACTGCCCCCTAACGCCCTGTGGGGACATCCCGGCCTCTTGCTGCAGGGAAAGAATGATGGGGGTTAACTCCGATGTGCTCCGGCCGCCTGACCTGACGTGCTCGCTCAGCAGAGTGTGGAGAGATGAAGTCACGGTTCAGCACCGTGCCAGCTGGCAGTGCCCCCTTCCAGAAAGACAGACTTTACTCCCAGCCTTGCCAGCGCCTGCTATGAGGGCAAGTGGCTCACCTGGCACAATGTATCCCCACTCCTAGACACAGAGACCGTGTGAGGTGGCAAGAGTTCTGGGGTTCTGGCCCCAGTTCTGTCATTTCATAGCCGAATGGCTGAGAGGCAGGCCGTTAGGCTCAGCTCCTCAGCTGTAAAAGAGAGATTACATCGCTTATCGTATCTCTCAGGACTGCTGTGAGGCGCAAATCAGATTATGTATGTAGATGACCTTTGTAAGGGTAAAGTGCTGTATACCCACGTGACATTAAAATCATTATCTATAGTAGTAATTAACATTTATCAAGCACTCATTTATCAACCATCAGGCACTGCTCTAAGTGCTTTTCACCTCTTTAGCTCATTTGATCCTCCCATGTGCCTATGAGGAGGACAATACTATTATTTCCATTTTATAGTGAGGAAACTGAGGCACAGAGAAGTTAGTTGGCTTGCCCTGGTTACACACTGGTCAGTGGCAGAGCCAGGATTACAGCCCAGGCAGGCTGCTGCAGAGCCTGCACCCTGGCCCCTCGCTAGGCTGCCACTTCATGGGCAGTACTGTTTCTCATGGTTCTGTCGGTGGCATTGCTTCTGCTGGACGCCAGGCATGGCTTAGGTGAGACCAGGAAAGCATCTTAGTGGTCGGGAGTCTTCCTGACTTCTTCCAGTAACACAGGGATGGAAAGAAAGGTGAGCTGGCAGTTAGGCAAGGACGACTCAGCCTTTTTCACCACCAGTGCAGTGAAGCCCACCACGTTCCCCACTTGCAACACCCCCCAGTGAATGATGCCGCCTGGAGTCGTGCAGCCTGCACCTGCCCCATTGCCAACCACAGTGCCTGGCACAAAATAAACATTTGCAGAGGGTGCTCCTGTGTATCCCTGCTCCATCAGGAACTAGCTGTTGACCGTAAGTCCCTGGACCCTTCTGAGCCTCCATTTCTCCTCTGTCATATGAGGATATCATGATGTTTACATGAGGATCAAGTAAAATAAGAATGTGAAAGTCCTTTGCAAAGTCAAGAGTGATATCTGGGTGGTGTGGTTATCCCTAACTCCCCTTAGCTACTCACCAGAGATAAACCATTCATGGAAGTATGTACAACCTTCCTAAACTACATTACCTTTTTGGGCTCTCCATCTCTCAGGTCAGGGTGAGGAATTTCTTGTTTGTTCCATGCAAACAGGAACTGCTGTTAAGGTGGACCAAGGGTGCTGCTCTGTCCTCCCTTGGTGCCTCTCCAGGAGATGCAGTCTGAAGGCACTGGTTCTAGGACACCGAGTCAGGGGACAAGAGCATGTGCTCTGGACTTAGACCTAGTTTCAGTCCTTATTCTGCCACATAGCCGGCTTTGGATGGGTCATTTCAACTTCCCAGAGCCTTCATTTTCTCATCTGCAAATGGCAGCCGGTGTGTGTGTCAGTACCTGGCAGGGGGTGGCATAGAGAACAGCATCAGGGGATGGAAACATTCTCCTCCTCCTCTTTCTCCTTTTTTTTTTTTTATGTAACACCTTTATTGCTGTATAATTCGCATACCATACTATTCATCCATTTAAAGTATATAATTCAATGGTTTTTAGTATATTCACAGATTCGTGCAACCATCAGCTACAATAAATTTTAGAACATTTTCATCACCCTAAAAGGAAACCCATTCCCATCAGCAGTCACATCCCATTTCCCCTCATCCCCACCCCCCTCAATTCTAGACAACCACTGATCTACTTTGTCTCTACAGATTTGCCTATTCTGGACATTTCATATAAATGTAATCATGCAATATGTGGTCCCTTGTGTCTAGCTTCTTTCACTTAGTGTAATGTTTTCAAGGTTCATCCATGTTCTAGCATGTATCAATACTTCATTCCTTTTTATGGCTGAATAATATTCCATTGTTGGTATATACCACCTTTTGTTTATCCATTCATCAATTAATGGACATTTGGATTGTTTCAGTTTTTTAGCTATTATAAATAATGCTGCTATGAACATTTGTGTATGAGTTTTTGTGTGGACATGTTTTCATTTCTCTTAAGTATGTATACCTGGGAATAGAATTTCTGGGTCATATGGTAACCCTATGCTCAACTTTTTGAATAACTACCAGAGTGTTTTTCAAAGCAGCTGCACCATTTTACATTCCATCAGAAATGTATGAGGGTTCCAATTTCTCCAAATCCTCACCAACAGTTGTTATTATCTGGCTTTTTGATTCTAGCCATCCTAGCAGGTATGAAGTGGTATGTCATTGTGATTTTGGTTTGTATTTTCCTGATGACTAATGATATTGAGTATCTTTTGTGTGCTCACTGGCCATTTGTATATCTTCTTTGGAGAAATGTTTATTCAAGTCCTTTGCCCATTTTTTAATTGGGTTATTTGTATTTTTATTGTTGAGTTGTAAGAGTTCTTTTTATATTCGGGATACAAGTCCCTTATCAGATACATGATTTATAAATATTTTTTTCCATTCTGTGGCCTGCCTTTTCATTTTCTTGATAGTGTCTTTTGAAGCACAAAAGCTTCAAAAAGCACAAAAATTTCTTTTTTTTTTTTGTGAGGAAGATCAGCCCTGAGCTAACATCCATGCTAATCCTCCTCTTTTTGCTGAGGAAGACTGGCCCTGAGCTAACATCTGTTGCCGATCCTCCTCCTTTTTTTCCCCAAAGCCCCAGTAGATAGTTGTATATTATAGTTGCACATCCTTCTAGTTGCTGTATGTGGGATGCGGCCTCAGCATGGCCCGACAAGCGGTGCGTCGGTGCGCGCCCGGGATCTGAACCCGGGCCGCCAGTAGCGGAGCGTGCACACTTAACCGCTAAGCCACGGGGCTGGCCCCAGCACAAAAGTTTCTTAATTTTGATGAAGTCTACTTATCTATTTTTTCTTTTGTTGCTTGTGCTTTTGGTGTCATGTCTAAGAAACTATTGTTCTTTTCCTCTCCTGTCTTAAGCTGGGTGCATTGCTCAGAAAATGGGCCTGCCCATCCGCCTGGTCGTGGCAGTGAACCGCAATGACATCATCCACAGGACTGTCCAGTGGGGAGACTTCTCTCTGTCCAAGGCCGTCAAGCCAACCTTGGCATCAGCTATGGACATTCAGGTGGAACCTGTGGGGAGCTGTGCAGGTCTGGCCCAGGTGTTGGTTGGGTGGGGATGGACAAGGGCTGAGCCAGGACCCTGCCTTTCTGCCCAGGTGCCCTACAACATGGAGAGGATCTTCTGGCTGCTATCCGGCTCTGACAGCCAGATGACAAGGGCCCTCATGGAGCAGTTTGAAAGGACCCAAAGTGTGAGTCTACCCAAGGAACTGCACAGCAAGGTCAGTCACCACCCACACACTGTGGGGAAAGGAAAGGGTACAGCCACAAGACTAGACTTGGGGTTTGAAAATCTGTTCAAGGGAAGGCCACATGTTTCTTGAGCACCTGCTATGAGCCTGGCACTTTTGCAGTCCCTTTATATGGAGTCATTTATTGAATGAGGAGAGGCAGTAGAGAGTATTGGCTTAGAGTCAGACGGGGCTCAACTCCAAGCCAGCTGTGAGACCCTGGACCAGTTTCTTAAACTCTGTGCCTCAATTTCCTCATCTGCATAATGGGGATAATATTGCATACCTCATAGCATTGTTGAAGGTTTAAGTCAAATAATACTCATGAAGCACTTTGTATACTACCTGGCAATATAGGGCTTGATATGTTAACTATTATTATTTTTATTTATTATTGCTGTTGATTTCCAATAATAGCAACAACTGGAAGCCACTTTGCCCATCCAATATAAGCAGAGACCATTGTCCTGTTAGCTCTTTTTTTTGCAAAAGGAGTAAGAGAAATTTTATTTCCTCAGAGTGGTAGGAATCTAGTTGAGAGGGATTGCTTTTATTTTAATGCAACCTGGTGATGGTCACTTATTTTATGTAAAACAAACAAAGCAAAAAAGGATTTCATATGTTGAAGTTGCCTTTAATATTGTCTACCACATTCCCACCAAGTGGTCCTTCCAGACTATGTATATCTCCAGTGACCAGGACCTCACTACCTCACATCAGCTTTTAATCATTACAGAGTTCTTGGTGTTGAGCTAGAACTGGCTCCTTCTAGCTTGCACACTGCTGAGCAGTCTGATTCCCGTATTTGAAGAGAATCTTCGTTTACTCACTAAGCCTTCCTGGTTCCTTTAGCTGTCACTTATGAGACATAATTTTGAATGGTCAATGTTCATCTTAAAGAGTTGTTCCTGGAACTGGATACAGTTCTCTGGGCTTAGCTACCCATGCAGATTGGAGTGGAATTTCTGTCTTCTGGAATCTATGCTTCTTTTGCTGCAACCTGTCTTAGTCACTTTGGACTGCTAGAACAAAGTACCATAGACTGGGTGGCGTATAAACAACACAAATTTATTTCTTACAGTTCTGGAGGCTGGAAGTCTGAGATCAGGTTGGCATGGTTGGGTTCTGGTGAGGGCCCTCTTCTAATCCCTTAACATTAACCTGGGATTAGAGTTTCAACATGTGATTTTGAGGGGACATAAACATTCAGACCATAACACAACCAAAGATCAACTTATTTGGTTAATGGTTTCTTTTGACGTCTGCATTCCTTCTCCTCATGTAAAATGAGGTGCTCCATGAAGACAGACACCGTATCCCCCTAGCCAGGAACTATGCTGGTGATATCTCCAACTGTGCTGGAGATACAAAGATAAATAAAATACATTCATTGTCTTCTCTGAACCCTAACGGGACAGGTAACTATATAAACGATTTATAATTGTGCAGGGTGTTTGGCACATTGTAAGCATGCCATGGATTTTCAGAGAATGATCAAATAAACCATGCACACCCATGGCGCCGAGAACGGAGTCTTCCTCTGTCTGAGGGTGGTGGGGAGTTTTCCTAGAGGAGGTGCTACGTGAGCTGGGTGGGACCTGACAGGAAGGTGTTCTCACACCCACAGGAAGCGGGCACACCATCAACAAAGCACCAGGAATGTTTGAATTCCCTTAACCTTCTGTGTTTCCTCAGGTTGTTGAACAAGACTATATACTAATTTGCTGATTCATGAGCTAAATATTAACTTAATTTATTGACCTGAAATTCAAACTTGTCCTTCCCCCAAGTTGAGTGAATCAGCTTAAACCTGGGAAACCAGATTTTTCTCTGAGCTGAACCTGAGCCGTTCAATCTAAACATTTCATTTGAGTCTCTGGTGTTTATGTGGTTATGTTATATGGTGGATTTTTGTCACCTTTTCCCCCGTTCCCCCCAACCCCGGTTCCCACTCCTCTGACCCTTGGACCTGTCAGCTTTCAGAGGCAGTCACATCTGAGTCAGTGTCGGATGAGGCCATCACCCAGACCATGGGCCGCTGCTGGGAAGAGAACCAGTACTTGCTGTGCCCTCACTCGGCCGTGGCCGTGAGCTACCATTACCAGCAGACTGACAGGCAGCAGCCCAGGTATGGGTTGGGGGCGCCTGGGTCACCGGGGGATGCTTTGGCTTTCAGAGGCCTTCCTCTTCCTCAAGCAGGGGAAACAGGAATGTGAACAAATGGCCTTAATAAGCATGATGGGTGCTGTGGAACTGTGCCCCAAGAACTGTGGTCCCAGAAGAGGGTGTGCGATAGATGTCTGGGGGCCCTGCTGCGAGACATGGTGTGGGCCTCCAACGGGGAGGAGCAATTTGCCCTGCAGAGTCATTGTAGAAGTGAGTTCAAGGTACAAACATCTGTCTCTCTCTCCTCCGTGCCCCACCCTACCCCTAACCTTCCCCTGTTCCTGCTCCTCCCTCCTCCCCTTCTCCTTTCTGTACCTGCCCCTCTATCTATTGTTTCCTGGCCTCCTGTTCCCGCCTGCTCCACCCCCCACAGCCCTCCTCGGTGTTGTCTGGCCCCCGCCTCTGCAGCCAAGTTCCCAGAAGCTGTCCTGGCTGCCGGGCTGATCCTGGAGACTCCCTCAGAGATCCTAGCCCTAGAGCAGAAGGAGACACGTTGCACCCCAATGCGGAGGGGTGACGACTGGACGCTGATGCTTCGGGACACAATTGAGGACCTAAGCCAGCAGTGGAGGGGTCCCTTCCTGAATGCCCGGGAATAGCCAGGCTGGAGTTGGCTTCTTTTAGGCTTCAGATCCCAGGGAGGCGTGCCCTTGGAACGGCCCTGTATACCTTCTCCCCATTAAGAATTGGTGTAGGACATTCTCAGGAGGCTGCTCAGTGGGGTCTGGAGCCAGCTGGTTTTGCTCCGCTCCATGGCTGCTCTGTGCATTCACTGCGGCGATGTTGTGCCTGGTCACCGGTGATGCCGGGTGGGGGTGTGGATGAATGCTGGAGGTGCGCCCCCACCGCTGCGCAGTGCAGGAGCATCACTGCTGCATCTGAGAGTTTCAGGGACTGCAAATGAAGAGCCTTGGGCACAGAGTCGACCTCAGACCCTGAACTTGTGCTGGTGGGGCCACTCACTCCATTAACGCAGGCCTAGGGCTCATGGTCTCTGAGCCTTGGTTTATCTGGTCCCCAAGCCAGATCCAGAAGTCTTGGCCTGCCTTGTCAGAGGCTTCCGCTCTGTTAAAATGTTGTGAATCCCTGCAATAAAAGTGCATGTTCAGTGTGATGGTGACTCTGCATGGCCTGTGGGCAGAGAATGGTGGCTGCTGAGTAGTGATGGTGGTGCTGCAGTGTGTGCCCCATCCGCCAGCATTGAGGGGGCAGCAGAGCAGGCAGTAGGGCAGGTGGCATGGGTGGTGGTGGTGCACAGGGTTGAGGTGTGGTGGGATCGCCAGATCCAGGCCTTTGGAAAGCATGCGCCTCAAGGTGTAAACTGAGTCAAGTTGCCATGTTGCTCATATATCGGGTTCACCTGCTTTATTAAACCAGGGCATATGTTATGGGCAGTGAGAAGCAATGATCCCTCCTTGACCGCTAAATAAAGTCCAAATGCCTACATTTCCATAGGTACCTCCGTAATCACGCTGCCCCAGAGAAATCAAGTTGTTCTTTCCTCTGAAAACATGACTCACGCTGTCCTCTCGCCCTCGACCCTGTGCTTGCCTCTGGGTGACTGTCCTTTGATGAGGCCACAAATCCCATCTCACAGGCTACTTAAGTCTTGGTTCCTGTGTCCCTCATCAGTCCAGCTGGAAATAATGATTCCTGTTTCTGAACTCTGGCAGAACTTCAACTGTAGCTTTCTTAAAGCGTGTATTTCCTTCTACCCTGTTTTATGTTTATCCACATTAGACATTATCTCCCCTTCTCTACGCTTCTTGACAATAAGAACCATTGTTTAACATGACAGGCTGAAACTTTTTGGATTTGCCTCTATTGATAAAAAAATTTTTAACATGTTTTCCCAACGTATGTATACTAAATTATGTATAAACTACACAAACCATATGCTAAAATAGGAATGAAGGAATAATAATGAAACCTATATTTGTCTTTTCTCCACATATTCCAGTGGATTGTCTTGCGGGCCCATCTGTGGCAGTCACGGCTGGGCACAGTGCCTGCCATATGGTGCGTTCCATAACCAGCTGGGAACTAGGGCGCAGCTCCCCTGTGAGTGCATATACTGTGCAGTGGTTCTCAAAGTGTGGCCCTTGGGTCTCATCAAAGCGCACACTCCAGGCCCCTACCGCAGACCTTCAGACGCAGCTCTCTGGGCATGGGCTGGGCATCTGCGGTTCTTGCAAATTCCCCAAGCGAGTCTTCTATGCTAATTTGGGAAATTCTGGCCAGGGACTTCAAGTTTACAAATAATTTTCTTCCCCAGTGAGGTGTGCTTTATTTTCACAAGGGCATGCTGTATTCCTCCTACTGTTTTCATGATCCAGCTCTGCACTGTCCAGTCAGAAGCCGGTAGCCATATGTGACTGTTGAGCACTTGAAATGTGAATAGTATGACTAAGGAACTGAATTTTTAGTTTTGTTTAATTTTAATTAATTTACATTTAAATTTCAAAACTGTTACTTGATTCAGTTATTGGAAAATTTTTAAGTATGGTTGGAAAAATGCCGGTATGTGAATCTGCTTTTTCAGCTGTAAATTTTATGAAGTACATAAAATACAGATCAGTATTTCCAATGAAAATTTAGTGTTCTAACTGAGATATGTCACAACTATAAAATACATATTAGATCTCAAAGACTTCGACTGAAAAAAAATCTAAAATATCTTGATAATTCTATATTGATTACATGTTGAAAGGATAATATTTTGATGTATTGGGTTAAATAAAATATATTATCAAAATTAATTCCATCTGTTTCCTTTTCCTTTTATAAGGACATTTAAAGTTATATATGTGGCTCACATGTTGTATTCCTATGGACATCAGTGACCTAGAGATTAGCCTTGGCTTCGTGTACACATGAACACACCGTAGAGAGTTGTGGGTGTAGTTATATTACTGGGTTCAAATCCTGTGTGGATTGAGGGGGGTTTTAGAAAAACACAGACATGTGAATGTCAACACAAGCCTCCTGCCCTCCCCTCTGGAAGGTGAGGCTGGCAGTGTGGAGAGAGTTTGAGGGCCACTAGAGGACGCTGTTGCCACCACTCTGAAGGCTGCTGTGAAAGGACCCTGTGGGCTTCTGCCTCCGGAGCCCCCTTCCCCTGCCCTGAGGTCCAAAGGTCACCCAGTTTGATCCCCACATCAGAACATGCCAGCCCCGCATCTCCGTGGGGCCCAGGGACTGAGGGAGAGACCAGAGGGCACCCTCTTACTAGAAAACTAGACATTGAAGCATGGCGTTCGGTACAGAGAGAGAAGGGCAGGGATGCTGGACACACAGGAGCACAGAAGGAGCACCCCTAAAGGAGTGACTATGACCGTTATAGACCGCAGCACTTGACAGCTTCTGAGATCCTTTCATATCCACAATAGCAAACATGATGAAGCCCCCAGGGTCCTTCTATCCATTTGGCACAATAGGCTCGATGCTCTGGGGTCACAATACGTTTAGAGGCCCATGAAAATGTTTCAATTTCTTCTAAAAGAAATTAAAAGAAAAAATGAATATAATCCAGTTTGGATTATATTCATATTTATACCAACACAGTAGTACAATAGAATTTTAAATATTTTTTTGTGGAGGAAGAGGCCCATGAAATCAAAAGTGCCCAGGGCCAACAGAAGTCCTAATGCAGCCCTGATAGCACCCACTATGTGCCAGGTCATACTTTACAAAAATTAACGAATTTAATCCTGATAGCATCCTGTGAAGTAGGCGTAACTATTGTCTGCATTTTAGAGGTGAGGAACCGGCGGCCCTAAGAGGTGAGGGAACTTGTCAGGGTGGCAGCGCTAGGGAGCAGAGAGGCTGGGACTTGAACCCAGGTGTGTGGCTTCAAGTTTGGTGTGCAGTGTTCATCACACCACATCATACGTAGCTGGTCGCCTTCTGCTGTGTCTGTCACTCTCCATCCTTCCCCAGGCCCTGTTCCTGCTTCTCCGTCCCCCTTCCTCTCCCTTCCATGGATGGATTTGGAGGCAGGGCTGTGCTTCTCCAGGAGGCCCACCAGGGGCTGCTACAGCCCTGCTTTCCAGCTCTCTGTCCCAGCACTGCTCCGGCACCCAGGGCCTGCCGCGGGCAGGTAGAACCCCTGGTTCCTTATCCTTTGCTGCCATATTTCTGAGGGCCTAAAGGCAGCTTTGGGGTCACAGGGGTCACAAAAACCCCCACCTTCTGGATGGTTCAGAGACCTATCCAGCTCTGAGAGGCCACCACACCTGTGAGGGGAGGCCCAGAATAAAGCCACTGGACACAGCACAGATAGATGTGAGACATGAACTACAGGATATTCTGGCCACAGGGAATCTTGGGCTGAGTGGAGGAGAAGGACAGGAGCGAGACAAAGTCTGAAGCAGCCTCCACCTGTGTAAACATACACACAGGCACATACACACACACAGAAACAGACAGACACACACACACACATATAGACACTTACACATGCACACATATCAGGTTACAATCAGGTTGAAGTTGTCCTTTCTGAGTCATCTACCTGGTGGTGTGATCACAAACAAGCCATTTCATCGCCGTGAGCCTCAGTTTCCATATCTGCTAATTACAATACTCACTCACTGGTTTGTTTTGAGGATTACATGAGATAATGTATTTCCAAGTGCTAGGTAAATTGCTAAAATGCCGTACAAATAGTTCTTATTATTAACACAATTATAGTCTACACCGAACAATTTAGTACTTTTAAGCTATCTTGTATCTTTTACTAATTGCTTCCCGAATTAGTCTTATCTTGCCTGCAAGTATGCCTTTTCCTCGAGAACAAAGTTCTTTTGTGGCCCCGCGGTGCTGGCACAGCTCTGGGCACGGGGTTGGAGCTGCTCTGGCCCAGCCAATGTGCCCAGCAACAGGCTCTGAGAGGGACATGGGGGCTGAATGTCATGGGTTAGTCAGGAGGGGCTCTGCTGGGCCAGTTAACAAGCCTTGTTAGTGTGCCATGATGATGATGGAATGATTCCCTTTCTTGAGCACTAATGATGGGCTGAGCCCTTTGTAAAGCACTTTCCGGACATTGACTCCTTTAGTCCTCACGAGAACTGTGTGAGAAAGTACTATTAGGATCTCCATTCTAGAGATGAGGAAATGAAGCTCAGAGAGGTAAGTAACTTGCCCAAGGCCACCCAGCCAGTGAATGGTAGAGGAGAGATGTGAGGCTGGGTGTAGGGTCTGCAACCTTAACTTCTGTGCTAGACCAAGAGAGGCGCTTTGGGCTCGATGGCCTCCAAGTCCTCTTCAAATCAGTCTGCAGTCCTCTGAAGGCTAGATGGAGAGAAGGCCGTGTCTGAGGGTGGAGGAGAAGAGAAGAGGGCCCATCATTAGGAGAAAGGCCAGATGTTCTGCGAGAGAGCACAGAGCCAGCACCTTTGCAGGGAGCTTTCCTCTGGCTCAGCCCCCTGCTTGGAACTGGGTTCCTCACTGGGGATGGCTGGGGGCAGGTGTCTGCTGAGCAGAGTGGGGGTTGTCCTGGGAGGAGAGTGAGGTGAGAGTAGTTCTATGGGATTTGCAGCTGTTGGCAGGGAGGCTCGGCCTGGTGGGGCCCACTGGAAAGACTCAGACTCAGATGCATGATGCTGGGGAGCCTTTGTTGAGTTGTCTGTGTCCCCAAATAAACAAAGGGTGAGCAACACAGGGAGGGCGGGGCCATTAGCCTCCTGGAAAGAGGAGAGGACCGACTTCTCTCTGTCCTGCTCACTGCCTTTGCCCAAGAAAGCATCTTCCCAGACCCACCCTCTTAGGCCCCACCTATCAATTCATCTATCCCACAACCTGGGTGCCTCCCAGGTGCCAGGAGCCCGGCAAATGCTGAGAGTCAGTGTGGGGACTTCCTACCAAGTGCTGGGCACTGTGTTGGGAACCAAGGGATAGAGAAAAAGTAGGAAAAGATGGGGCTGAGGTTGACTTATGTAGAAAGACAAAAGTTTGTGACAACACCCCAGGGGCTGCCCCAAGGCTGTGAGCGGCTGGTTCTAGAATGCAGATGCCCAGGCAGCCCTCCTGCACCCCTGTCTTCCCAGTCCCACTCCCGCACTGACCTGCAGTGTTGCAGTGATTGGTTTAGGGGCCTGCTCCCCTACTACTTAAACATTCCTGAAAGGGGGCTAGGTCCTGCCCCATAAGCCAGGACCTAGCCCCCAAACCTAGTCTTCCCTGAGTGTGGCCTCAGTGAAAGTCTGGTTGGGACAGGGTGCAGAGGAGGAAAGATGACTGGGCAGGAGAGGGTGGCGGTGGGGGTGAAGAAGTCTGGGCTGGGTCTCCAAGGGTCTGCGGGGGTACCAAGGGGAGCCTCTCGGATTCAGGACTGTTTCCTTCTCCTCCTCTATGGTTTGGTCATCACAAAGATTTTTCATAAGAAGGCAGAGGGACCTCCTGCCGCAGCAGGAGCGTCTGCGCGGTTGGGGAGGCAGCCTCCTCTACTTTGAAGGAATGCTCAGCAGCTGAGTAACCAAGGTCAAGGCTCTGTAACAGGCGCAAAGCTGAGAGCTGAGGCAGGGCTCCGGGTCGGTCAGGCCAGGGTGAAAACCTCTGGAGACTCCCCTTGGTTTGGCCACTAGAGGGACCCACCGAGCGTCACCTCTCGTGCCTCCCCTTCATCTCCTCGCCGCTTGGATCCCTGTCTTCCTTCCACCATCCCTTATCCAGACCTCGTCCCCAAGCAGGGACAGCGCTTCTTGTAAAATGGACTCAATTTCGGTCTCGAGGGTTCAGAAGGCTTGGGGCCCAGCTCTGTGCCGCGATCCTGCAAATAAAGGTCACTTCGCCCTCTTCTCCCAAACCTCCAGGCAAAAACGCCCTCGAGTCTTCTCCAAGCCCAGGATGAGCCCAGCTATTGATTCACACGGCCAGCAGAGGGCAGCAGAACACACCCAAAGTCCCTCTCCCTCCAGAGGTGACTGACCCCCCCCCAGCCCCACCCCCACCCCCGACAGGCATGCAGGTCTGACTTTGTTCTCCGGAATTAGAGCCCCTGAAGGTCAGCGAGGGGACGGCCCCAAAGATTTCTTTAGTTCATTGTTTCTCAAATTTAATACTGGGACCTCCCGCCTTTAAAAGTAAAAAAAAAAAAATCACAGATGCTTCCAATGTTGTCTTAACTTTTGTAATAATGCTGCTCAACCACGTAGAAACATAAAACTCCCTATGAACTCCTTATACTGATAACTCCCATACAAGGATAAACAGAAATAAAAATTCAAATTAAATGAGAACAAATCTACAAACACAATCAATAAAATTCGAAGAAATCTCATTAACACATGTGATACCTCACGAGCTGCACTCAAACCTCTGGTGCCCAATGACTGGCCCGTCACTCAGACTTGGTGGGTGTTGCTGCTTGTTGAGTGTGTTTATCTTCTGTTCGTGGTGGAATCACTTCACCCTCACTCTCTTTTCATATCCTAGCCACAGGGAAACATCCCAAGCCCAGCACATTGTGATGTCTTATAGCCTTTACTTGGCACCAGCTCATTGTATATTTGTCACATCCATCTGCCTCTCCGTACTGGCTTGTGACAATTGAGATAGTATTGTTGCTTGCAATTGTAAATGCAAATACAAATGCAGAGACTGACATTATGCAATAAGACAATGTTAAGGTGGCCGGACAGATGATCCAGAAAATGTCTTTAAAAAAAAATTATCAAGATGAAATCACACACGCAAAAACACACTATTGACTGAGAATCTTAAACAGCAAGAATGCATGTCAGGAGCCCCATTTGACAAACACCATCTTCCCCAACCCTTGCTTTTTGCAGAGGAGCAAATGGGCTCAGAGAGGTGTATTGGCTTAGCTAAGGTCACACAGCGAATCAAGTGTGCAGCTTGAGAACTTTGGGACTCTCTCACTCTGCACGGGAGCCCTCCCGTCAGCACACTCAGGCAGCCTGGTACAGGTGGGGCCCAGGGAAAGGAGACCTGGGGCTTCTCTTAGGGCTTAGCCATTGCAGTTTGGGTAGTTGCCTGCAGGTTTCAAGCAGTCATCCTTCGAAGCTTGGAACATGAAAGAAATTGGATATACACAGCCACTGCCCCAGATGGGAAGAACTTGTCTAAAGCCCTTCCAGATTCCAGGGTCTGAAAAGAAGGCCCAGTCTGCATCTTGCTGCACGTCCTCATTTTCTGAGATGCACACATATATATGAGCTTATTAAGTCTTTCAGGTATAGTGGCCTTAGTGGATACTATTTTTAGCGCCTGGGGAAAATAGACCATCTTTGCCCCAACTCTAGGGGCGGGTTTTTAATTTGAGATCTATTAACTCCCAAAGCGTCCATGGATAGAATTTGGGGAGTTTGAGAACCTGAATGGAAAAAAAGCGTCTTTATTTTCCCTAGCCTGTAACTGAAAGTTAGCACTTCCTTAAAATATAAATCTTGGCAACAGACCAATGAACTCTTTGCCAGAGAGAGAAATCACAGACACTTCACAGGACCTTACAGCACTTGTAAGTATCTTGAAATATCAGTAATGCTCATCACTACTTTGAATTAATATTAGATCTGATGCTATATTATATTATTTAATTATCCATAAAGAACATATATTTCTATATTACAAATATTTTTAAATATTTTTATAACTGTCTTTCAGTATAATTGGTTTCCTTTCTTATCCCATGTATTTTATTTTATGCCTTTGAAAATATTATTCCAGGCTGTCAAAGGAGTTCACACACACAAGAAAAGTACCCTTCATCTGGGAGAAACAAATCTGTGAAGAGTTACCATTTCTTGTGCATCAGCTATAAATTGGGCACATCCTGGGGTCTGTATGTACATTGTCTCTAAATCTTGCAACATTGAAAGGGACGTTATTATCCCCCTTTTATACAGGAGGAAACTGAGGCTCAGAAAGATGCCTGATATTACACACTCCACAAAACATGGTAAGTATGTCAAGTACTATAATACAGATGGGGACAAAATGAGGGTAGCAGTCTCTGTTTTTGTTCACTACTGTATCCCCCATGCCTGGCACCTTGGAGATGCTCAGTAGATGTTTGTTGAATGACTAAATGAGAAAACATGAAGTAGCTTTGCCAGGGGTGGGATAGGAAATACTTCAAAGGCAAAGTGAGGGTTGGGCTGAGCCCTGGGACTTGGGGAAGTGCAGACTGGTGTAAACCAATCATGGTACTCCATTCCCCATGCCGGTTTCAGAAAGGGCCTGTCACCTGGCTTTGGCCCATGAGATGCAAGGGAAAGCTCATCCAGGACTGGCTTTGCTTCTTGACATTGGAATGGGAGGTGGGGACACTTGGAGCCACTGCAGCCACCTTGCCCCCATGAGGATGGCAGAGCAGAGAGGGGGCAAGGCCTTCAGCTCCCGGTGATGCTGTGAACCTCTGAGCTGAGCAACCCTCAGTTTCCACCTCTGGACTTCTCTTCAGGGGAAATAACAAGGCTAGCTACATTTAAATCTATGTTAGTTGAGTTTTCTGTACCTTGCGGTTAAAGGTGCTCTAGTGATAGAGTGTGTGTGAAGAGGGAGGAAGGGGCTGTATCAGGACGTGCTATTCCAAGGAGCTTGTGGTTTATCCCTAAAGGAGATGGTGTGAGTGGGTGGGGTGGGGGATTAAATGATTGGAAGAAGGGACAGAAATTGTGTGATTTGTGTTGCAGAAAGAATACTCTGGAGGCAATGTGGAGGATGGGATAGTACAAAATCGTTAATAAATTAAATGGTAAAATAGTGCAAATATGGTAAATAAGCGGACTGGAGTGAGGCTTTAGTCTGCTCTCAGCTTGATGAAAAAGAGAAATGGAATAAGTAAGCATGTTAAAATTGGAAATTTATTGTAGAACTCAACTTGCGGGGGACACTTTTGAGTGGGTCCAACCTCACAGACCTCACAGAGGACAGGCTGCTGGGGATGATGCTCAGAATGGTGACGGTGAGGCCCTGTCAACACCAGCAGGGCCATCAGCATCATCAAAGAAAGGACCAGTCTGCCTGGTGCCATTTTAGTACCAGGAATCTTCCTTTCTAGTGCATATGATTCTTTGAAAATTGATAATCTATCTGTGATTTAAGTAGTTACTCTCAATGAGCCAGAACATCTCTTTTTTCCTAGATAAAAGAAAGCTTGCTGTGTTTGGGGATGTGGGTCTGTGCTGTATGTAATTGGCTCAAGGGGTTGGGGCTGATGGGCCTAGGCACTGAGGCCTGTCCTGGGAACAGAGATGGTGCTTGCGGTGGACAGAGGAGTGGCCTGGGAGTCAGGGGGGCCCCGCTTCTGCTCCATCTAGCTGGGTGCTTTTAGATATACCTCATCCCCTCTCAAGTCTGCAGTGCCTTCATCTGTGAATAGTCGGGTTGGCTCCATACTCTCTGCATTCCTTTCTGGTCCCCTCACCCCCGGACTCCAATAACCCTCCTCTGGGCTGCATCTTTTATTTGCACTGGTCCATCAGAGGAGGAGATGGGATTCCTCAGAATAAAACATGTTGTTCTCAGTCTCAGGTTTGGTGTCAGTGGCCAGTTGAACATTCAGTATTTATAAAGCCCTACTATGTGCTCGGTACCATGCTAGCATGAGGAGGCATCCTGAAGAAGAAGGTAGCCCCTGCTTTCCAGTAGTTGCCAGAAGGTCTGTGTACGTGCACACACACACGCACACACACACGCACACACACACACACACATGAAGTAGTGAGAGCACTAGGTAATTTCCTGTGGTTCTGAGAAGAGAGAAATCACTGGTTCAGTGTTGGGCAGTTGGTGATAGCTTCCTAGACGGAGTGAGTCAAGTACATTGCCAAAGGGTGGTGGGTTTTGGCTAAGGGAATACTTATCAGCTGTTATGGACTGAATTATACCCCCTAAATATTCATATGTTGATATCCTAAACCCCAGCACCTGAGATGTAACTGGATTTGGGGATAGAGTCTTTAAAGAGGTAATTAAGGGGCCGCCCGGTGGCGCAAGCGGTTAAGTGCCAGTGCTCCACTGCAGCGGACCGGGGTTCGGATCCTGGGCGTGCACCTGTGCACCGCTTGGCAAGCCATGCTGTGGCGGCGTCCCATATAAAGTAGAGGAAGATGGGCACGGATGTTAGCCCAGGGTCAGTATTCCTCAAGAAAAATGGGGAGGATTGGCATTGGATGTTAGCTTAGGGCTAGTTCTCCTCACATAAAAAATAAATAAATAAAGAGGTAATTAAAATGCGGTCATTAAGGTGGGCCCTAAAGCAACATGATTGGTGCCTTTATAAGAAGAGGAGATTAGGACACAGACAGAAGGAAGACGATGTGAAGACACAGAGAGAAGATGGCCACCTTCAAGCCACGGAGACAGATGCTATAAGCCAGGCATGGTTTTAGGTGCGGGGATATAAGAGATAAAGAACCTGCTCCTCTGGAGCTTTCATTTTGGGGAAGGTGGAGAGCAGGCAGTAGAGAATAAATAAATAAATAAGGAAAGTAATTCCAGACTGTGACAAGGGTGTGAAGGAAAATAAACAGAGGGGTGAAAATGGGATGCAGACAGGAGGGGGGCAGGGCCAGCTTTAGGTGGGGTGGTCAGGGTCTCTGAGGAACCCCACCCCAGGGAGGAGGACTAGATAGCCAAGGTCGAGAGCGTTCCAAGGGAAGTCACAACCCAGAGCAGGGGCTTCGGGATGGGACGTGCTTGGGTGTTTGAGAATGCCCAAGGGGCTAAGTGTGGTTGTGGCAGGGTGTGCCTGGGGACAGTGGGGTGAGATGAGCTCCTGAGCCTGGCAGGGATCCTGTCATGCAGACCCTTGTAGGCCCAAGAGAGGCATGGAACAAAGTGGTTTAATTTGCATGTTTAAAAGATCAGTTTGTGTCATATGATCCAGCAATTCCACTTCTGGGTATATACCCCCAAAAATTGAAAGTAGAGACTTGAATAGATATTTGCACCCTCGTTTTCATAGCAGTATTATCCACAATGGCCAAAAGGTGGAAGCAACCCAAGTATCCATCAACAGAAGAATGGATAAACAAAAAGTGGTATATCCCTATAATGGAATATTATCCAGTCTTAAAAAGGAAGGAAATTTTGACACATGCTACAATGTGGATGAACTTTGGAGACGTTAGGCTAAGTGAAAGAGCCAGACACAATAGGACAGATATCATATGATTCTACTTCCATGAGGTACCTAGAATAGGCAAATTCATAGAGACACAAAGAGAACAGTAGTTGTGGAGGTGGAGGATGGGGTCGGGGGAGGGGAGAATGGGGAGTTAGTGTTTAATGTGTACAGAGTTTCAGTTTGGGATAATGAAAACATTCTGAAGATGGATGGTGGTGATGGTTGTACAACATTGTGAATGTACTTAATGCCACTGAACTGGACACTTAAAAATGGTCAAAACGATAAATTTTATTTTATGTGTATTTTACCACAATTAAAAAAAAGGATCAGTCTGATGGCAGCTTAGGCAGGGAGGGAGGAGTAAACTGGAAAAAAATGGGCAGGCCTGGCCACATCCCCATTGCTTTGAGCCGTATCAGGCTGGCTCTAGGATTTCCATCCAAGAACTTTTCCAAATCCCAGCAGCATGGATGTTGAGCCTGCAGCAGAAGCCAGGACTTGGGACTCTCAGTCCAAGGCTCCCCACATGGGAATCACACTGTGACCTTGTGTTTGGTTGTCATTTTGTTGCTGAGGTGAGGAGGCTGCAGGGTGGAGGCCTGGGGCTGCCAGCTCCTGCCCAGACCCCTTGCAACCTCCCCGGAATGGAGCATCTTGATCCGCAGCAGACAACTCCTGCAGGCTCCTTCCTGCACCGGCCCCTGGCGCTGCCTGGGCAGGCCCACACGGGGGAATCACCCTGCCCTGAAAAAAAACGGCGGGAGAGGGAGAAAAGCAGCACAATTAAAATCTTAGTGTATGAATAATTACATTTTAAAAATCCCCACATTTTTTTTACATCAAAAGGAATTCGGTAATCAGAGGTTTAATTTGCAGATTTAGTGGCATTTGGCAGGTTAAAAGTAGGTGCTGTGAAGTGAGTAAGCGTGGGATTTGGGCTGGAAGCAAAGAATGGGGGAATCTGCTCGGCCAGAAATCCGGGCTTTGAGCTGCCTCTGAGCTTTGCGGCCTCACTTCCTCTGCCCACAGCCCCTCTCAGAGGGCGCTACCCTTGGGGGAGGAGAGGAGTGGTGGAGAGGGAGAAGGAGAAAGCCCTCCAGCCCTGTGCCCTCACTTCCTCCTCCTCCTTTTTCAAAGTAGCTATATTGTTTTTTTGTCTTCTGATTATTTGCTCATTGCAAAAAAAAAAAAAAAAAAAAGTCCTGAAAATATAGAAAAGCAAAAAAAGAAAGCAAAGATCAGCTGTAATTTCACTGCCTGCAGGTAGGAGCACCTTTTCCTTCTCTCTAAGGTAATGTTGATAAAATCCCTTTGCCGACTGGATTGGCCTTCACAAATGTGCAGTTTTGTTATTCTTACTTCTCTGTACTTTTCCTTTCCTTCTTCTTTTCTGGAGTCTCTCTTTCCTTCCCCATGAAAAACAAAACAAACAAAGCAAAACAAAGCAGGAACTTTGACATATGAAGGTCAGAAAGGGAGATTTTGGCCCAAGAACATTTCCGAAAATGATGCTGGCAGAGCAGCCTCATGGAACTCAGAGCAGAGCAGTCCTGGCTGGGGGAGGGTGGTACAGAGAAGGGTAGTTCTAGGTGGCCCTTCCTGTGGAAGGGGAAGAAGCAGGAGTGGGCAGTGTTTATTCCCCATATCAACCAGTCCTTGGATGCGGGCTAGCCCCAGGATGGGGGACCTTGGATCAAGTGACTCCTCCGCTGAGACTGTTACCACACAGTGTTAGGGCTCAGGGCTGTCTGCTGGAGAACTCCCAGGAGCTGGGGGCTGGGGTGGGGGGTATACCCTTCAGTCCTGAACGGGGTGTGTGTGTGTGTGTGAGAGAGAGAGCGAGAGAGCGAGAGAGAGGACTGCTGGAGCTCACCAAGGCAAAAATCTAAAACCAGTACAAGGCAGCTGCTCCTGGAGAAACTTTGCCAGTTACTGGGCAGTTTCAAGACGCACCCGTGAAGACAAACATAGGAAGGAGACAATGACTTGGCTGTCCTGCAGCTCATGGAGACAGGCCCAAAGCCAAGGGACAATCTGGTAGTTTGGGGGAACAGGACAGGCACTTTCAGGAGACGTGAAGGTGAAATCCAGAGCAGTAACAAAGCAAGACTTTCCTGAGGAGGCCGAAGCTGCCGGCCTCAGAGCACTGCCCTCAGCACCCATGGGTGGAATATTTCCCCTCGCAGACTCTGCAGATATCTAGCAAACCATTAATTTAGCGTGACTGTTTCATCCCCCAAGAAACTGAGGTTCTACCTTTGTAGTAAAACCAGAGAATGGAGACAGAGAGACTGAGGAACTTGCCCCAGGGCTCACAGGTGGCAACTGGCAGAAAGGAGGTTCAAACCCAGGTCCCTCCAACTCCAAGGCCCACACAGATCCACCAGCTCTTGTGACCTCATTTCTCCAATTTACGTCATCATGACCTACTTTTCAAAAGAGTAGTGAACTGAAGGGACAGCAAGACGATTAAAAGGCAATATTGTGCTTGGATCACACCAGACAGAAGAACGTGGTCTCACAGATTAACTAATTGTAGCAAGAAATTATCAAAAGGAGATTTGCATTTTTGATTTCCAATAGAATTGCCAAATTCCATAAATTAAAACAACTTAATTTCATTAATAGTTAAATAGATCAAGATTTTAAATATATATATTTTATATTTTTTATTATAAAGTATGACCCCCTCAAAAATTTTTTTAATTGAAACAATTCTTTTTGAATTGTTTGAAAACTACTGTTTCACTTAATACGAGGAGCAAGGTGGCTGGTTTGATCTTTGTTATCAGGTTCAACATCAAGTCTATTTCTATATTCTATATCTGTTACCAGTACAATGTAGCAAAGGAGAAAATATCAACTGCCCATTTTGCAATGTTTGTGTTGTGTTTTATTGTAGTTATTATTACTATTATTGGCAATTAATGATTTTGGACAGCTCATCTCCCAACTTTTTAGAAACTCTCTTCATCTGAAGGCTGCTTAATTTTGTGGTTGTGTGATTCAAACCCATCTTGGGAGTACCTGATTCTGCTTTTTATTTCAAACTTCCTTCTTCTGGATCCATGAAGATTGATATGGAGTAGTAGATATATTTAGGATACAAGAAATATTGAATCACGTATATATTTGATCTTATACATCTGAACATACAAGATGGCTGATGATGATCATTGAAGAATCACACAACACAGGGGTCAATTGTTAAATACCTCACATCAGTGAAGGCTCTATTAGATGTCACATGTGTGTGATTAGGTAACGCTTTTTGCCGTTCTTCAGTAAGGCGCATCATTTTTAAAAAGCAGATTATCACATAATAATATCTATGGCACCTATAAAAATGTGTCCAATATTTTTCTTAAGTAGATATTTTAAATATTTTTTAGAGCAAAAATATGGCTAATAGAGCTTTGAGCTTTGTCGGTGAAACATCTATTAACATCCCACAGCACACAGGCTGCACCTTAGCTCCCACAATAGTTTGGTAAAATCATGCAATTTGACCCCACGTGCAAAAAAGTAGCAAATACTCTGGATAGCTTAGTAAAAGACATGCGCTCTAGACATGTATTCTAGAGAAAAACCATAAAAGATTCAGGGACCTGCTATATTGATAAAGATTTTTAAGGGTCCAGTGGTTTGAGCCATGGTCAGTCTACCCCTCCAAAATAAAGGGCAACTTATCTCACCTTAAGACTCCTACTACTGAGAAAGAAACATAACACTTGGTAGACTTCTTTGGGTTTTGGAAGCTACACATTCCATACTCAGGAATCCCGCTATGATCCATTTATCAGGTGATGCAGAAGACTGCTAGCTTTGAGTGGGGCCCAGAGCAAAGGCAGGCTCTACAGCAGGTCCAGACTATAGTACAAGCAGTCCTGCTCCATGGCGCATACAACCTGGGAGATCTCACAGCATCGGACATGTCTGTGGTAGAGAAAGATGTCAGGTGGAGCTTCTGCACACCCCAACAAGAGAGTGACTATACAACTCTTAGGGTTCTAGAACAAAGCAAAGGCACTTGCAGCAGAGAACTATGTACCATTATTGCAAAAACAGCTCCTAACATGTTACTGGGTCCTTGTAAAAGGTTAGCCTCTGACCATGGAAAGTCAAGTGGCCATGGGGCCATGGGCTAGATGCTGTTAGAGCCACGAAGTTTCAAGCCTGGGGAGGGGAGCAGCAGAAATCTATCATAAAATGAAAGTGATACATTGGGAATTGGGCTTAAGCAGTTCCAGGGGGTCAAGTGAGCTCCACAAACGGATGGCCCAGATACCCATATCACATACCACTCCTTGCTCCAACACATCTCCCTCAGCTCACACTTACGGTCTTATGCAGTGGGGAGGGTGCTCCCTATGACCAGCTGACAAAGCAGGAAAAGACCTGAGTATGGCTCATAGCTGGGTCAGCTTGGTGGTAGGTGCAAGCCTAAAGTGGACTGCTGATAAGCTACAGCCTCTCTCAGGGGTGGCCCTGAAAGGCAGCAGTAAGGAGACCTACCAATGGATACTTGGCCATCCTCTTTGTGTAGACAGAGATGTTGTTGAGGAAAAAGTCAACATAGACTTCTGGGCTGTGGTGAACTCCTGGGCTTGGCTGAATTGTCAGGGGCCTGGAAGGAGCAAAATTGGAAGATAAAGGACAAGGAAGTTTGGAGAAGAGGTCTGTGGATATACTTACAGGAGTGGGACCAAGTGTGAGAATCTCTGTATTGACCCATTAACGCCCATCAGAAAGCACCCACTGTAGAAGAGGGGAATAAACAACAGAGTGATTAGGGCTACTCAGCCAATAGGTGTCAGCCCTCTTCTGTCCTCAGGTGCCCCCCGCACCCCGCATTTGCACACTGGCTCCTGAACAGATTAACCCTGGTGGCAGAGATGGAGGTCATCCATGGGCCCAATGGCAGGGACTCCATCACACCAGGGGGCTTTCCTACTTTCCATAAATAACTGTGTGACCTAAAACTGATCAAACCTCTAGATCCAAATACTAGTTTACGGGAAATACAGAGGAAGGAAGAGAGAAGAACATGTTAAATCACACCAGAGGGATGCAATCAGCAAAACTCAAACTACAGGGAACTCCACGGGATGCCTGGATTTCTTCAATAAATAAATTACAAGATGACAGAGAGCACAGATTAAGAGTATTTTAAAAATTAACAAATTGCAAATTGTGTTCCTTACTTGGATTGTGATATTTTTTTAAAAAATGGGAATAATTTTGACATTAACCAAACAATTGGAAATGTGAACACCAAACAGATATTCGATGATATTAAAGAATTATATTTAATTTTTAAATATGATAATGGTATTGTGATTATATTTTAAAAAGAGAGAGTGAAGAGTCCTAACTTTTTAAAGATATATACTGAAATATTTATGGATGAAATGATATGATGGCTGAGATTTGTTTCAAATAAACCCAGAAGGAGACAGGGATGAGGTATAAATTTAGTTAAAACTGACCATGGGTTGATGGTTATTGGGGTTGGATAATGGATAGTTGGGGGTTTGTCATACCCTTCTGCCCACTTTTGTATAGTAGAAATTCTCCACTTAAAAACAAAAAACAAAAAACATTGCACAATCCAGACCTGTTTCCTTACCTATAAAATAAAGATAAAAGAGACATCCTTCGACCTCCCTCAGGGAATGTTGTGAGAGTAAACTAAGATAATAGATATGGGGAAAAAATTGAAAAGTTAAAATTACTAAGCAAATTAAAATTAAATAATATCATAGACGAAAGTGTAAGCAGGGCTTGATTGGAGTCAATGTGTAAAGATGGGAAGAACTCCCCCTATTCCCAGCACTAGAAAGACTCTCTGAGATTTTTCAGACTGGGCTCCAGGACTCGCTAGGGGTCCTCAGAGTCCCTACAGAGGCCTCAGTGGGAGGCCTGGGAGGAGGGGGCTCCTGTCTCTAAAGCAGTTCTGCTTTGATCTGTCTGTTATAATGGGCCCAGGACCAGATTAAGACTTTAAAGTCCCCAAATACTGAGAAGATTGTGATGCCACCATCGCTACATACAACTTGTTTTTAATTACTGACATTAAAGTCACTCATTTCTAGTTTTGCTGATGGAAAAATTCTAGCTGTTGTTTATTCAAATGGAACTTTTCTCTCTCCCTCTTCCTACTTTATTGGTGTTCTGAGCGTATGCTTAGTATACCTTTTGGATAATCACAGCATTGACTGAGGTTTCACAGAACATTTCATTTAAGAAGGAAGTTTCGTTGTTTAAACTTTTGATCAAATCTAATGTCTGTTTAAATCCTCTCTCCAATAGCTCACCAAGCATTTATCCAATTTTGGCTTACACACCTCCCGTTCTGGAGACTTACTATTCCCTGAGTGACCCTGGCACATCTTCAGATTATTATTAGAAAGTCTTATTTTGAGGCCACACATGTCACCTTCTAGCTTCCACCATTGGTTCTTCCTTTGCCCTCAGGGCTACACTGAACAAGTTTAATCCTCTTCCACTGTCTGCCTAGGCTCAGCCAGGCGCTTGGGCAGAGTTCTTGGAGTCAGCCTGTCTCCTCTCTCTCCTATCCTGACTTCTCAGTCTCCCCAGATAGTAATAATAATAATAGCCACAATTAACTGAACTCACCATGTGCCAGGTGCCAAAGTCACATAGCTGGAGGATTTTAGAGCCAAATGCTAGTTTGTCTGGTTCTGGGGTCTATGGTTTTAGCTTCTACGTTATGATTTACCCTACGTTATGATTTTATGAGGTTGTATGAAACAACCTCAAAGTGCTATCTCCTCAGAACATTTGGGGACAATTGGTACAGGAAAAAATTTTCAAGTACCCTACAGCCTTTAACAATGGAGTATTGTGCAGAGCTTGAAATATTGAATCAGGAAGTCTTCACTTGTCAATCAGAGGCCTTGCCCCTGAGTCAGATAGTCGTGGTGAATCTGTTCTGTTTCTCTTTTAAAGAGGCATGTCTTAGGTGTGTGGGCAGGGCACCATAATGGCTTGCTATGGCCTTGTGGCAGCAGGGAAGAATCGTTGGATCTGCCGAGTGCTCTCTGGATCATCATTGGTACCCGTAGAGATCTCCCTGACCACCTGTAGGAAGTTCGTGGCTGAAGTATGGGATGGTGTCATTGGCGCCTCATTAAATCCAAGAGAGGTGGGGCATCTGGTTGGCTAGCTTTGGTCCCATGCCAGTTCTCTGGCCATAAGGAAGGCTGAGTAAGCAATTTCATGGGTTTCTGCTTCCTTAGTATGAGATGGGCTCTTCTTCTCACCGAGATTCGTAAGATGGGAAATTCTCCCAACATATGAAGAGAGATCAAATGAGATTAACCAAAAAGTGTCCACACCTCCATAGTTATGATATTCCCTAGGTCTTACCATTTAAAGAATCAACACATACTTACCAAGTCCAAGGTCCCTGTAAGGCATAGCGCACAGGAAGGTGACTGTCACATTTAGTTGAAACCTCAGATTTTGAAGGTTTTTCAGTTCCTGCATGCACCAAGCCTTAACTGGGCTCTTTATTTACAAAACCAGAGCTCAAATTGGGGGTGAGAAAGGATTAAAGTGACTTGCCTTATCCTCTCAGATTTAGAATGGCCAGCTAAAATCCCCTCATCCTACCTCAAGGGCTTACACAGGGCTGTCAAGATGGTATTTCTAAAACATAAAATTGTGTCACTTACACAGCTCAGAGAGTATTGATGAATCTCCATTACTCAGAGACTAACTCATTGATTCATTCATTCACTGAAAGTGTATTAGTGCCTATGATGTGCCAGGTACAGCGTTAGACACGTGGGATGGAAAGATAAAAGCCATGAGCCAGCCCCCAAGGAGCTCAGGGTTTAGCCAAGGAGATGGATATGAACACGGTTACATCTGGAGACATGGGAGCAACACACAGCAGTGTGTCCTTGGTGCCTCTTGCTGAAATGCCCTCCCCAGCATGGCAACCTCAGCCCCCCACTGCCATCCCTGTATCCCGTACGTCCTGTGCTTCCTTCAAATCTAATCCGGATTCCTCCCTGGGAGATCTTAGATGTTCCTCTCTGTGTTCTCAATGATGGAATCTCCTGGAAAGCAGTATGGGGCAGGGGAGGCGGGGCCCACGGCATTTTTACTGCGTGTTTCCTGCAATGCCCTGTAGAACATGCTCTTAGCATCTAATGGGATGACCTCTCTGATTTCTCTTCCAAAAAAATTAACATGTGTTTGGTGATGCCTTTCAGGGAGATGAAAACACATTTTCATTTCTCAGTACCTGAATGTGATGGGATTGCTCCCCAAAGTTGCATTCTCCATGTGTCCTGCACCTGAGAGGCACTTGGGGACCATCTGTGGGGTTTGTTTGGAGGCTCATCTCTCATCTCACTCAGGCCTTCATCTAGGTAGGGCTCTCCAAGTGGGGGGCTCCCTAAGCTAGCTGGGGGCTTAGGGAGAGCTTTGCTGCTTGGAGGATGCTCCGCCTTCATCAACTCTAAGTCAGGAATCTGGGCCCAGAAGATAAAATGGTTTTCTGCCTGATGGAACTTGCCACTTCTCAGATTGGCCAGAGAGCTTTGGTTTCCGGCCAAGTCCATGGTGGGCTTCCTGCTTTGATGTGGTTTTGCAAGGAAAACATCCGCAAATGAGCACAACCAACAGAGTCTCTTTTCTCTCTTAGTCCACCTTGAGTTTTTTAAAAGCAGTGCTAATTAGCCTCTTGGAGTTGGTTGGGGCTGGAAGACTGCAACCTCTCTAGAGGAGAGGATGGGTACAGGCTTCAAACTCTGAATACCAGCATAAGTTTACGTTAATTTAGGATTTCCAAACAGTTACTCAAACATATGTCATTGGTGGAAAAGGGGAAGTGGGGAAATTTGGAATCAGGAGACCTGAGTCCTGAATCACTCATGCTCTACGTCTTAGTTAAGGAGTATAATTTTTGTATCTGAGCCTCGGTTTTCTCATCCATAAAATGGAGATAGCAATCAAAGTACCACCTCAGTACTAATAGTCTCTAATGAAATAATGCCTGTGAAAGCCCTGTGTGATCTGTAAAGCACTATCTACATTACGTATCAATCAGGGAGAAATACCAATCCCAAAATAAGATAAAAGAATTGTTCATTGAAATTAGATGCAAAAATTTCCCTCAATTTTTTTTTCTTTTTTGGTGAGGAAGATTGGCCCTGAGATAACATCTGTTGCCAATCTTCCTATTTTTGCTTAAGGAAGATGGTCCCTTAGCTAACATCTGTGCCAATCTTCCTCTACTTTGTATGTGGGACACCGCCACAGCTTGGCTTGATGAGCAGTGTGTATGTCCACACCCAGGATCCAAACCCACAAACCCCAGGCCACCAAAGCAGAGCGGGTGAATATAACCACTATGCCACCGGGCTGGCTCATCACTCAATTATTTTTAAAAAGGGTTTTAGTTGAATTCAATATGCTTTATATTATAATGGTAATAACAATACTGTCTATAGAAATATATTTAATATTAAAAACATTTTAACTTGTCTTTTTTTTGATTATGCAAAACATTTTCTTAACTTTTTATTTTGAAACAATTGTAGATTCACCGAAGCTTGCAAAAACATGTATAGAGAGGCCTCTACACCCTTCACCCAGCCCCCCCAATGTGAACATCTCGCATACCTGTAGTATACTTATAATCAAAATCAGGAAACTGACGTTGGCATAATCCACAGAACTTCAGATTTCACGAGTTTTACAAACACTCATTTGTGTATGTGAGTATATTGTTCTGTGCAATTTTATCACACATGTAGCTTTGTGTAACCACCTCCACACTGAAGATCTAGAGCTGTTCCATCACTACAGGGCTCCCTTGCTGCCCCTTTGCAGACTCACACCCTCTCCCCCACTCCAATCTGTAACCCCTGGCAACCACTAATCTGTTCTCTATCACTATAGTTTTGATATTTCAAGAATGCGAACTATATAAATGGAATCATACAGTACATAACCTTTTGAAACTGGCTTTTTTTTTCACTCAGCTTAATTCCCTTGAGATCGCGTGCAAGTTGTTTCATGTATCAATAGTTTGTACCTTCTCATTGGTGAGTAGTATTGATGGTATGGATGTACCACACTTTGTTTAACTATGCACCCTTTGAAGGACATTTGGGTGGCAATTATTCCTTATAAAGGAAAAGGAACATTTATTGGTTCATTCAATAAGTATTGATGGAGTGGCCCTATGTGCCAAGTCCTATGGTAGGTGTTGGTGATATAGCAGTAAATGAGAGGAATATGATAAACTGACACACAAAGAAGATGGTTGCAGGGGCTGATAAGGGATATGAAGGAACTAACAGACTGGCAGAGCAGGGTGCATGTGACTCCACTTCGGAGGTTGGTGGAGGTCCTCGGAAGAGGAAGCAACATTTAAATCAAGACCTGAATGAGGAGGACCCAACCCTTCGAAAAACCCCAGGGAAATGGCCTACTAGGTAGAGGGAATAGCACGTGCAAATACCCTGAGGGTGGCACGTGCCTGGTAGCTACCGGAACAAAGAAGAGGCCAGGGAGGCTACGGCGAAGATGAAGACAGGAGTAGGAGTGGCCAGATCAGGTGGGGCCTCTAGGCTGCAGGGAGGAGTTTGGATTTTATTCTAAGGATATGAAGCAGGAGGAGGCATGGTGCCATTAATGTTTTAAAAGATTACTCTAGAGTCTAGAGACAAACTCTGTTTTAAGCCCCTGGGTATAATTTCACTGAGTAACTATCATTTATTATTCACAAACCCTTGCACAAGAATTGAATGCTAAGAGCCTTTGGTGCAACTTACATTATGGGCTGCCCTCCTCCCAGTTGAAGGGGAGTCCCTGAAGGATAGACAGGGCCAAATATTTTCTTCAGCTCCCAAGCCAGCGGCTCAGCAAGTACAGGTTCATACAGAAGAAGAATCTGCAAATCCTTTCTTTATAGGGCTTCACTTGGACTCCATGAGAACTTGCTGCCCTCCTCCCCCATCCCACTGTGCACCTGGCCCCCACCACCTACTCCCCCGTCAATGGCAGGGGTGAGAGGAGGAGGAGGAGGGGATAAGATGGAGGAGCGGGGAGATACTTCACTGGGCCTCAGGGAGCTCCAGGTCTGCCTGAGGACTTGGTGGCTGGGTTAGGGCAGAGAGAGAGAGAACAGGAAAAGACCAATGTGGGCTGATGGAGACAGGAAGGGGATGGACCTGAAGGTCCCCCAGCCTTGGTAGTGGGGAGCAGTCACTTTGCCCCTCTGGCCCTGGGCGTCCTCATCAGTGGCCTGTATGTTCCCGTCAAAGGATGCTTTCTAGCTCTAGGACGAGTCAGTTAGGGATAAACATGCATTTCTCCATGCCTAACCTACCAGAGTGAAAATGAAGAGAGAATTGAGGTTCAGCAAATGCAGAGAATATCTCCCTTCTTCAAAACAGAGTTTGGGGGGCCGGCCCGGTGGCGCAAGCGGTTGGGTGCGCGCGCTCCGCTGCGGCGGCCCGGGGTTCGCTGGTTCGGATCCCGGGCGCGCACCGAAGTACTGCTTGGTGGGCCATGCTGTGGCGGCGTCCCATGTAAAGTGGAGGAAGATGGGCACCGATGTTAGCCCAGGGCCGTCTTCCTCAGCAAAAAAAAAAAGAGGAGGATTGGCGGATGTTAGCTCAGGGCTGATCTCCTCACAAAAAAAAAAAAAAAAAAAAAAAAACAGAGTTTGGGATAGAGTCTCTAGCCTGAACGATCTCTAAAAACCCAGCAGCAGAAATTGACCAAACGCGGAGAAGTAAGGCCTCCAACTCTGGAGGAACTCATATGAAGAAAACTGGGTATGCAAAAATTTAATTTTTCTAACTGATAAATTAGGGTGGGGGTTGGCAAACTATGGCCCACAGGCCGAATCTGGCCCACTGCCTGTTTTTGTATGGCCCCCAAACTAAGAATGGTTTTTACATTTTTAAATAGTCGGGGGAAGAAAATCAAAAGATGAATAATACTTTGTGATATGTAAAAATTGTATGAAATTCAAATTTCAGTGTCCATAAATAAAGGTGTGTTTGGAACATACTCATTTGTTTACATCCTGTCTATAGCTGATTTTTTGCGACAATGGAGATGAGAAGTTGTGACAGAAACTGTCTGACCTACAAGCCTAAAATGTGTGTTTTCTAGCCTTTTATGGAGATTTGCTGCCCTCTGTGTGGACAGACTCTAAATGCCCCATGATTCCTGCTTCCTGGTATTCATGCCTTTGTGGAATCTCTCCCTTTGAGTGAGGCTGGAACCTGGGACTTAATTCTGACCAATAGATACAGCAAAGGCTGTTATTCCATGATAACTTGACATAGGATTGTGACTTCCATCTTGCTAGCCGACTCTCTCCCTTTGCAGTTTTGGCAAACCCAGCTGCTGTGTCATGAGCTGCCCCATGGAGGAGCCCATGTGGCAAGAAACTGAGGGTGGGCTCTGGACAAGAGCTGGCAAGAAACTGAAGCCCTCAGGCCAAAAACCTGCAAGAAATGACATCCTACCAACCACACACAAGCTTGAAAGTGGACCCTTCCCTGGTCGAGGCTCAGAGACCCAGCTCTGGCTGACACTTTGCTTATAGGCTTGTGAGAGACCCGGAAGTAGAGGGCCCAGCTAAGCCATGCCTGAACTGACCGACAGAAACTGTGAGATAATAAATGTGTGTGCTTTAGGTTGCTAAGTCTGTGGTACTACTGTTTTGCAGCAATACATAACTACGGCATTGGGATTCAGATTTCCTCTGAATATGAAGAGTTCAGTGGGATTCCCTTCACACAGACAAGATTTCTACACAGCTCTTCAGGAGCAAAGCAGAGAAGTGAAGCCAGGCTATGGCAGCATTGGGTGTTGCTGGAGGATCAGGTAGATGAAGATTCTTCATCAAAGATCATGTTCATCAGACCCTAGGATAGTCAGAGGAGATTCCTGAAGACTACCTCATTTGAATGGATCACTGAAAAGCCTGTTACTAAGCTGGCGGGACTAGAACAATGTGAATCCCCTAGAAGTGCTTAGGGTCCTGGGGTTCTGCAGCTCAGAGGCACACTGGCTGCTTGGTTCCAAATTGCTGCAAGGGCATTGCCCTGGTGAGCCTAGCAGGAGGTGCTGAGACTTGAGGAATCCCTGTGGCCTCTATTTTAAGTCTTAGCCTGGAGACAGGATTATGCAGTCTACACCGTAGCTGCTCTCACCTGTTCCCCGGTGGCTATCCCTTAATCGTGAAGAACCCCCTCCACACCCCAGCCTCGACCAGACAGTCCTACCACCTCAGAACCATCTATGGCAAGAAAGCAGAGCCCAGAGAAACTGAAGAGGGCAAGAAGTGGGGAGTTCTGGCTTCTACATAGAAGTTAAAGAGCATCACCCAAACATCTGGATACAAAGAATGATTTGATTATGAAATTTAAGACAATAAAATTAAAGAGGCAGTAGATATTTTTAAAAGAAAAGTTCAAAATCTTTGTCAATCCCCAAATTAGTAATCAACACTGTGGGATTTTGGGGGAGAGTTGTCATGGGGTCAAGTCGTGCAGGATGTTGGGTGGGTGGCCAGGCTCACCGCTCAGCAGTGATCCCTACAGGCTTCCCCTTCCAGATTGGCCTCAAAGCCCTGCCATCCACCTTCTAGCCTCTGCAGAGAGGGAGGCTTTGCCCCAGAATCAGGAGGACTGATCTGCCAGGGTTTCTGACAACTAGAGGAAATCATGAAAGTTAATTTTTGGAACAGTATGTGTCTTTTTGTTTTAAAACTCCTGAGGCAACATCATCAGGGAAAACCATCTTTATGATGAATGTGAGTTAGAATCTAAACGGAATTGTCATTCATTCCTTCAACAGATCTTTACCAAAATGTTCATTGAGTATCTACTGCGCTCCAGGCACTGTCTTAAATGCTGGAGATACAGAGTAGACAGGATGGGCTTGCTTCCTGCACTAACTCAGCGTGTTTCAAATTACACAGCTTTTGTTATTATGACTGTCACTGTCATTATGTTATAACTAATAGTGCAGGTCCTCAATAACTGTCTTTTCTGTCCTCCCCTTAAAATTCAAACATATGTTAGAAAGAGTCTACCATGAGCCCCATTAACCACAGAGCTTGTGAGCTCCCACCTGCCATGTAGTCAGATTATTCATGGATACAAGAGAGTCTTCTCGGCAGACTGTAAACTGCTGTTGCTGAGGATGTGGTAGATACTTCAGTGAAGACCACGTTAGCATACACTTGACTGGAACTCTGAAATTTTCTTACTTTGAAATCAACTAAAAGCATTTTCTAGCAATGGGATATATATATTCCTCTTTGGGATATACATATTTTTCAAATAAAAATGTATCTTTATCACGAAACAGAAGTCTGTAATGCAAAGAGTGAAAGACTTCTATGATCCTTTTAAACTTTCTGTGTTCATTGTTAAAAAAATGAAAAATTAGAGAAGGGCAGAGTAAACCTCCCCTTTACTCAATAACCCCCCTCACCTCCCCACACACAAATGAAAGATAACCACTGTTGATAGCTGGTGTGGGTCCTTTCCAGCTTTTATGCACATCTAAACATATATATTTCTGAAATAAAAATGGGATATTATACCCACTTAAAAAAATGCATTTCTCTCCTACTCAACACTACATGGCTCAGCCAAACGGCATATACATTACTCCTGTGAATATACGTGGAGTCACCTACTCTGTTTTGAAAGTTGTGTAGAATTCCATTAGTAGCTGTTCCACAATTTTTAACCAATTCTCCACTGATGGACAGGTTGCAAACAATCACTTGCCAAGAACGCTGTGGTGAGCCCCCTTGTGCACAAATGTGTGCATTCTTTTATGAGTATTCCTGCAAGATAAATTATTAGAAGTGGATTTTTTTTAACCTGGCATTGATTCTGATAATGAGTTGTAGTAGAAAGAGCACTAACCATGGATTTGGGAGCACCCAATATAACGACAAGTGCCACCACTCACTCTTGGACTAGTCACTTGATCTCTCTGAGCTTCAGTCTCCTCATCCATGAAATGAGGATACTAAACCCCATTGGCCTATTTCATGGAGTGCTGCAGAGATCAATTGAAATAAAAAACGCAGGAGTGCTTTGAAGGAAATGAAGCACTAAATAGGTGGGGGAATGGGTGGTGGTGTTATTACTATTTTCCCTTAGGTGTGTAAGCAGGGGAGGGGTTATAAAATTCCTTACATAACTTTAATTAACTTTAATTTTTAAACTATGCCAGAATATTCTGAGAGTAAGGTGGGGAGTAGTTATAGGTGCCAGGGCTGTGGACTCAAAACAAACACGAGTCTTTGCTGGTGGAGAGTCTGGAGCTTGTCTGTAAATATCCAGAGGGCTCTCAGCCTAGACTTACCCTGGGGCCTCAGAGGCCGAGGTGAGACGAAAGGCTCCAGGTCCCAGGAGGCTGGTTCTGAAGTCCTCTATAGAGAATTTATTACAGTCCTGCACTGCTTAACAACGGGGATACATTCTGAGAAATACATTATTAGGTGATTTTGTCGCTGTGGGAGCATCATAGTACGTACTTACACAAACCTAGATGGTATAGCCTACTACACACCTAGGCTGTATGCTACTAATCTTATGGGAGCACCGTCGTAGATGTGGTCCATCATTGACTGAAACGTCGTTATGCGGCACATGACTGTAATAATCAGAGCCATCCAACTTGCAAGAGTTGATTCCAAAAGGGGAGATCCTGTCACTGGAAGTATTCAAGGAGAAGCAGATGAACCCCCGTAGGGATCACACAGAGAGGTTTCCCACAGGAAAACTGCCACCAGGAGCACTTAGATGGAACTTCGTCAATGAGAGGCCGTCAGTCTCAATCCAAAGGCAGGCTGAGGGCTCTGGCTGGCACCTGTGCACTGGCTGGGTCCCCGACCTCGTCATCCCTTGGAATCCCTTTGTCATTTATCCCCCACTCTATGGGCTCTATTCCTTAAAGATTTTGCATATCACCAAATAAACCACTTTTATTATGAAATGGTGAAGCTCCGTTCATTTTTATTTATCAAATCAGAGACAATCAGAGCTGCTTCTTCTTATAAAATAACGAGGGTTGCCACTCTCAACTTATATGGTTATAGCCTCGAACGATGACACTTAATTTGGAGAAGCTGATTGACTCATCAAAGGACGAGTCAGTAGCTGGAAAGGTGTTGAGCCGAGACCAGAACTCAGGCCATCTGAACCTGCATCCTCCCTCCTAAAGCAGAGAGTTGGACCCCTCTCCGAGCCCCTTGTGATGGCCCCACAATCCAGCTTCATAAGCCCCTCTTATGAACTCTAGTGCTAGAACAAAGGGCCCTGCACTTGCTGTGAGGAGCTGGGGTTCAAATCCCAACCCTACTGCTTTCTACTTGTGCAACCTTCCGGAAAAGGTTGCAATGACACGGTGCTCTCAGAGCAGCTTTGAGAAGCAAATGAGACCAAAATGCTCTATAATTATGTAAAGGAGAAGTTTTTATTCTGTGATTGAATATCACAGAATGGCATGCAGTTCAGCATCAGCAGGACTGCCTTTTCCTGGAGGCTGGGAACTACTAATTGTGAGGGGCAGCCTCTGCAGGTAGAAGACCAGGCTCCCTACCCTGGATCCTGATCTGTCCAGGAGGAAGTGATTAGGGGCTTGATCCTTCCTGCTGCCTCTTCTAGGAGCCTCAGGAGCAAAACTGGCCATGGGGGAGCCAGCCCTGATGGCCTAGTGGTTAAGTTCGGCATGCTCTACTTCAGCGGCCCTAGTTCAGTTCATGAGTGCAGAACCACACCACTCGTCTGTGAGTAGCCATGCTGTGGTGGCTGCTCATGTAGAAGAACCAGAAAGACTTACAACTGGAAAATACAACTATGTACCGGGGCTTTGGGGTGGATAAAAAAAGAGAGGAAGATTGGCAACAGATGTTAGCTCAGGGTAAATCTTTCCCAGCAAAAAAAAAAAAAAAAAAAAAAAGAAAGAAAAAAATATGGCCATAGAGGAGAGGCAAATAATCCAGGACCAAGAACGCTGCACTTCCTTGATTTGGAAACTCAGTTTGTTTGTTTGTTTGTTTTTTTGTGAGGAAGATTCGCTCTGAGCTAACATCTGCTACCAATCTTTCTCTTTTTTTTCCTTGAGAAAGATTAGCCCTGAGCTAACATCCATGCCAGTCTTCCTCCACTTTGTATGTGGTTTGCTGCCACAGCACGGCTTGATGAGTGGTATAGGTCCATGCCAGGGATCTGAACCCATGAACCCAGGCTGCCGAAGCGGAGCACGCCAGACTTAACCACTATGCCACCAGGCCAGCCCCTGGAAACTCATATTTTAATGTCTCTGAAATGTTACAATAGATGAGGGCATTGGGTGTAGTCTCTCTTTTATGTTGCACAGTCCATGGAATGTTTCCATCAGTGCCCGCACAGCCCTCACAGCCCTTCTCCACAGAGAGCCCAGGGAGTCCTCCAATCAAGTGGATAAACTCTGAGCCACATCATTTCTCTTTACAGGAAACTGAGGCCCAGAGAAAGTGAATGACAAGTCCAGAGCCATGGAGCTGCAGTGGGCATCAGCAGGGCCTCGAGACCCTGTGTCTTCCCTCACATTCCTGAGGCTGCAGTGCCCTACTCGCTGTGAGCAAAGGGAGGGCTGCCAGACACTGCCCCTTCAGGGGTTCTTGGGGGTTCAGACCTCAGGCAGTTAGGTTAGTCTTTAGAGCCTCTTCGTAGTCCTCTCAACGAACCACAGCGATAACATCTGCCAGCTGTCTCCGGCGCTCGCTATGTGCCAGGCACTCAACCTTGGAGGTGGAGGCACAGTCATCTCATTATGCAGATAAGGAGCATAAGGCTCAGACCATGGATGTAACTTGGCCAAGGTCACACAGCTAGGAAGGGGTGGAGTCAGGATTTGAACCTGGTGCTTGTCAGAAAAAGTCATCAGAGAAAAGGGCAATGATATGCATCATCCTATCAGTTGGTCTGAGGGTGAACTGGCTGAGGTCTGGAGAGGAGCTTTGTGAATGAAAGGGGTCATACCACCCCGCTGAGTGTCCTGCTATCAGGCCTATGCTCAGCTCCTCCAACCTGGGAGCCCACACACACTCAGCCAGGGCACCCGAGTCCGGGCCTAGAGAGCCACATGCCTTTAGACCAGCGCTTCTCAAACCTGAGCACTCATCAGAAAGACCTGCAGGACTCAACGCAGGAATGCCTGGGTCCCACTCCCAGAGTTTCTGTTCAGGAAGCCCGGGTGGGCCCAAGAATCTGCCTTTCTAACAAGGTCCCAGGTGAAGCTGGGGCTGCCGGCTGGACTACACTTTGAGAACCACTGCACTTGTCATGCTTCTCCCCCAGACTCACACCTCAGCTGCAGCCGGGCTAAGAGAGGGGGATTTAAACAAGCACTGGTCTCAGCAAGTGAGATGAGAAAGGACTCCAAAGTCAGACAAACTGGGTTTTGATTTTCCTGTTGGCTTTTCAGTTTCCATGTAACCTATGTTAAGTCACCTAAACTCTCTGAGCCTCAGAGAATTCTCTAGAAAATGTAGATGCTAAGACCTACTTCATAGAATTGCTGAGATTATAACTATACACCCACCTGGTACATAGTAGGAGCTCAATTAACAACAGTTACCCTGTGTCTGGCACACAGTAGTTTCTCTTTTGTTTCTGCTTCTCCACTAGGCGCCTCTGCACCCTGGGGCCAGGATACTCAAAACCCCAGGGGCTGACTGTGTTCTTTAAGAATGCATCCTAAATGGAGCACCAGCTTGATTAAGAGGCCTGCACTCCAGCGACTGCCCGGATCCCAGAGCCTCCAGCAGACAACACAGTCAGGGAGAGCACGGAGGCAGCAGAGAAAACGCCAGAGGAGATGGGCTCAGGTGAGGGAGGAGGGAAACTGCCTGCAGTTCAACCCTGTAGTGCCCCAGGTGCAGCGCACCCTAATCCTTGACAGCTGTAGGCCTCAGGCTTTGTCACGGGGCAGCAAGCAGCTGGCTCCTCCTGGGTCCCTACCTGCCACAGGAGGGCGGTGCCACCTGGTGCACAGGTGCTGGGGCTGCAGGGTTTTGATCTTGCACAGGGCCTGGCAGCTTGCAGGTGGGGACACCAGCATCTGCTCAGTGGACTGGGTCATGCCTGGCGTCACCTGCTCACCTGCTCACTTCATCTCTGCCTTCATTCTCTCTGTCCTGAGGGCTGGTAGAAGGTCCTCAGTGGCAGGCTGGCTGCCTCCTGCCCAAGCTCTGAGAGAGATGCATGGAGCATGTTGCCAATGTGCCCACATCCTCGGCCAGTGCATGTCCTTTAATGCAGCTCAGAGTTTCAATCCTACAGGGGCCACCCCACAGGCCTGTGCAAGATCCTCCCCTCCCGTATCAGTCAGGCTTCAGGCAGAGAAGCAGAATCCTGGGATTTGTTACAGGATTTGACTGGATGCAATTGTGGGAGCTGGTTCAGCAGTCTCTGGAAGCCTTGTCTTCTCTGATACTAGGGCTTGAAGTCTGCAGAGCAGATAGTTGGGTAAGGAAGATGGATTCAAAGTGGAGAACATCAAAGGTGGGCTGGATGCCACACACCCGAGCTGGAACGCATGTCAGGTTCTGTATATTTTGCTATTGCTGCCATAACAAAATACAACAGACTGGGTAACTTAACCAACAGAAATTTACTTCTCACGGCTCTGGAGGCTGGACATCCAAGAGCAAGGTGTTGGCAGGTTTGGTTTCTCCTGAGGCCTCTCTCTTTGGCGTACAGATGGTCACCTTCTGGCTGTGTCCTCACGTGACCTTTCCTCTGTGCACACGTATCTCTGGTGTCTCTTCCTCCTCTTATAAGGACACTAGTCATATTGGATTAGGGCCCCACCCTTATGACCTCATCTAATCTTAATTACCTTCTTAAAGGCCCGTCTCCAAACACAGCCAAATTGTAAGTTAGGGCTTCAATATACAAATTTGGGGGGGAGACACAATTCAGCCCATAACAAGCCCTTACTGCCCCCCCGCCATGATGCAGCTGTCTTGGAGGAGAAGCTACTGCTCTTTGTCATGAAGCTGAACACGACCTGCTCCAGAGTTGGAGAAGCCGCAAGAAGACTGAGGGGAGGTGGAGCGGCTGCAGGCCTGGCTGCTGGCCCATGCCAACAAAGTGAGCCGCACAGGAGCGACAGCGCGTGTGAGAGGCAGGGACGCCTGCCGCCCCTGCAGCTCACACACGTCACGGCTGCTGCTCCTCTTTGGCCCTGCAGACCTCATGCAGACTTTTCCTTGTGGTCTACCCTAACAGAGACACGGGAAAGGGAATTTTGGGAAATATAGTTCCCCTACCAAGTTGACACATCACAAAGCCATCACAGTCCATCCCTTGTCAGTTTGGCACCCATATATACCTCTTTAAACCACACTTAGCAAATACAGCCAATAGCAAAATCATACTTTCATCTAGCATGAAATGACTATTCTACACACAACCGATGTCATGCCAAGCTCTTCCTCCAAAGAAGGATACAGAGTCTCTTCCCCTTTCTGGATGACGTTTATTCTTCTAGCTGATTCACAAGCCCCCTTTGATATCCTGAGATATAAGGATAAATACTGTTAACTCAAAAATACTGAGATATAATGTTAACTACTGTTAACACATCTTATGTTAGATGGTAGAGGAAGGGGAGAGAGGTGAAAAAATTAGTTAATAGATACACAAACTTATTTGTATCATGAAAGAGGAAGAAATGCTCACAAATATTATAGTCCTTTGTTTCTGCAACGGCCTTGTGGTAGCCGGTATTCATAATTCTCTTCTTCCACTGGCCGTTCCATATTCCATCTGCCGTCTGCAAGCACCTTGGTTGGTCCAGGTTCCTTACCTGGTGGGGTGACTTGAACCTTTCTTTCTGAAGAGCCTGGCCATTAGCAGTCCTGCCTGAATCAGGCTGTTGTAGTTTTCCACTGAATTTTATCACAGCATATGCGAGTGCTGAGAGGAGCCCCTGCATTCCACGCATATTCCTCCTGACCTCCATTGTGTGGCTGCAGCCTGATTTTCTCTTGAGAGTCAGGACCAGTCACCCCAAACAGTACAGTGACCTCTGTGCCTGTTGGTTCACGTGTAAGGAGCCAATGTAGCCAGGTGGCAGTCCCAACTTCCACTTCAGTGGAACCCCTGCCATGTCCCCTGTGGAAGTGTCCTCCCTTGGGGACTAAGACCTCTTGATCAGTGGGGTCCAAAGTTGTGGAGGCGGGAACCAAACACTAGCTATGGATCAGCAGGGAGAATAGTGAGAGGCACCGCTCCCGTTCCCACCCCTTGATGCCCCTGCCTGTGAATCCTGGCTGTGGGACAAACAGCAGCATATGGGTCACTGATTTAGAGCACACGTCATACCCCAGAGGACACTGCCGTAGCTACGGGGTTTGAGAACCCTGCCTTTCATCTCAGAGTTATCTGGGAGGAGGATCTCTCTGCTGTCTGTCTGTCTCTCTCTCTGGACACACATCTTCTTTAGTCAAATATTGGGTGAGCCTCCCGGTGCACAGCGGTGTCGCCTCACACCTGAGCACCACTCTCCAGCCTCAGTCCATCCACACTGCCACCCTGTGACGGAGGAAGGAAAGGAAACTCACCCCTGTTTTTCTTTTTGTTTTGTTTTATTTTGTTTGTTACTTTGCTTTATAAACAAAAGAGTTCACTGAGGTGCCTGAAGTCACCTAGCCAGCTGTGGGAGAATCTTGCCCGCAGGATCTCTGACCCTAACTCAGTGGTACCTTTCTAGCCAGCAATGAATTTCACTGTATCCAGAACTTTCACTACCAATAACTACAACAATATTCTCTGAGGACCATCTGGGTGCTAGACCGTGACAGCCTCTGATCACTAGGCTTTGCACTAACAATCATCTCCTCTTCCCAGGGCTTCCCTCAGCCTGATGAATCACGAACTGGGTTTTCTTCCTGGCCCAGTCTGTGGAGTAGTGGAAGGGGTGTGGGATTTGAGCACCCCAGATTACCATGGGGGAACTTCTGGGAAATGCTTCACATCTCTGAGACTGGATTTTTGTCTATAAAAATGGCAGAAATAGTGCTTTCTGCATTAAAGGGTTGGGAGAAAGATTAAGGGATGTGGTGTATGTAAAAGAGTTTTGTAAAATTCCAGCTTTTTCATTATCAGCGTGACTATTTCTCATCAGCATTAAACGCTTGCATTGTAAGGGTTGAAATCTCTGCCTCGCATGGTGTGTGGGGGCTGCAGAAGGCAGTCACAGTGGTTGGCAGCCTCCCGAGAGGGGCCTCCTTGGTGAGGTGATGGGCAAGTTGTAGGAGACCAATGGGATCTCGGTTCACCTGTGCTGCCAACAATGAGAGGAGAGAGGCAAGGAGAGCATTTATGGAACACCTACGGTGTACCAGGCCCTGTCTGCAGTCTCTAACACTTGTCTTATAACATCTCCCGTTCAGACATTTCTTCCACAATACATGGTTTTGCCCGGCACCTGCTCTAGGTCGGGGGGTGGGGGGTGGGGGGTGTGGAGGTTGGTCAATGCCAGTTCGAATAAATTGCAGATGCTGGGAACAAAATGACAAACACCACAGGACCCATTCCAAATCCCATGTAGCACATACTTTAATGAGGGAAACAGACATTACACAGCAGAGCATGGCGGACGCTGTCTTTCATTCAGGTCTTGGCCTCTCGCTGCCTTCAGAGGCCTGCGGTGGCCTTCTCCCTCTCCTCCCCATTCTCTGGAACCAGTCCTTCTCTTGCCCATTACTTTCCTCTGTAGACTTGTCATTATCGGAAATGATTTTATTTACTTGTTTAATGGGCTTAGAGGCTCTTGTCTGTCTCCCCGGACCTGCTGGAATGCAGGCTCCCTGAAGGCAGGGATCTTGTTTGGTAATGTATCCTTTGGGCCTAGAACAATGATTGGCCAGTAATGGGTGCTGAAAAACTAGTTTTTAATGAACGAATGAATGAGTGGAAGAAGAAAGGAAGGCGTGTTCACTGTGCTCAGGGAACCTCTCCTGTGTCCCCTGTGGAAGTACCCCACCTTTGACTAGTGGAGGAGACAGACAAGAGAGTGCTGGGAGGAGGTGTGCATGGGGGACGTGGGGGCACATAGGGCAGGGTGGTGCGGGAGAGACTTCCAGGGGCAAGTTGTGTGCCCAGTTGTGAAAGAGGAGGTCTAATTAGTTTCCTAGGGCTGCTGTAACCAAGTACCACAAACTGGGTGGTTTAAAACAAGAGAAATTTATTCTCTTACTGTTCTGGAAGCCAGAAGTCTGAAATCAAGGTGTCAGCAGGGCCATGCTGCCTCTGAGACTTTGAGTAGGATCCTTCCTTGCCTCTTCCTAGCTTCTGCAGGTGGCCGTCAATCCTTGATGTCTGTTGGCTTGCAACTGCATCACTCTAATCTCTGCTTCTGTTGTCACATGGTGTTCTCCCTGTGTCTCTATATTCACATGGCATTTTCCTTTTCTTATAAAGACACCATTCATAACGGATTAGGGCCCATCCCAATGACCTCATGTTAACTTGATTACCTCTGCAAAGACACTATTTCCAAGTAAGGTCATATTCGCAGGTACTGGGGGTTAGGACGTCAACATATATTTTGAGGGGACACAATTCAACCCATAACAGGAGGCAAGCTTAGCTAGGAGAGAATACAGAAGAGCAGTCCAGGCCAGCCAAGAGACAGGGAGACCTGTTAGGAAGCCATTGCAGAAACCCGGGTAAGAAGCGAAGATACTTGCCTTCAATAAAGCAACGAGAGTGGGAAGTGGGAGGCAGGTGAAGTGGGTGTGACAACGCCGATTTATAGGTGAGGAAACTGAGTCACAGTGAAGTTATGTTACCTTGTCTGATGTCCCACTGTGCACAGATGTGAGCCTAGATCTGTGCTTCTCTGCTTGCCCCTATCTCGTGGTCACCTCTCCAAAGCTGGGCCAAGGAGCCCTGTCCTTGGAGATGGTGCCTGACCACTTGACTGAGCTCTCCCCACTTGGAAAGGGGTGGGAGCAGAGCTGAAAGTGCTGCTCTCCTGCCTCCACCTCCAGTGCAATGTGATTGCTCGGAAGTCTCATCTCTTCCCAGAGAGGGACAAGGAACTCCCTCCCTTCCCACCACCTGTGCTGCTAACTTAATGCAGGCCAGGTCTCCAGGCCTGGCCCAGCCCTGACTGGGGCCAGCCTCATGTCCTTGGATTATGTTGGTCAAGAGACCAGCTGAGGTCAGTGGCCTGGGTTCACATCCCGGGCACAGAAACACACCACTCGTCTGTCAGTAGCCATGCTGTGGTGGTGGCTCACATAGAAGAACCAGAAGAACTTACAACCAAGCACAACTATGTACTGGGGCTTTGGTGGGGGGAAAGAAGAAAAAAGGAGGAAGATTGGCTATAGATGTTAGCTTAGGGCGAGTCTTCCCCTGGAAAAAAAAAAAAAGTCTGCAGCGAGAGCTTCCACAGCCTCCCCAGGGAATTTAAAAACAAACAAACAAAAGGAGACTAGCTGAAGGATGTGGCAAGGCCTTGCTACCCCAAACCCCTCTCTTCGTGGCTGCCCTGGTGCTCACTGTCACAGCCAACACATTGGGCCTAGTGGGAGGCTGATTTGAGAAAACCTCCAAATGCTGCTGCCTGGAAGGTGGGGGTTCATTCTTGCCTGAGAAGGACCCAGCAGCAGCCTGTACCCTGGCTCACCCAAGCCTGAGATTGCAACTGAGGAGCAGTGGAGCAAACTGCAGCTTGGAAGACGAAGACTCAGCATCTGAGGGAACTGCGGTACCTGAGATTTTCTGGACTTTTCAGAACCTCAGTACCTCTATCTGAAAATGTGGGTCCTATTGCCTACTTCCCATGGTCAGAGATTAAATTAAACTGTTACGCAACAGTGCTAAGTCCAGAGCCTGAGCTGTAGTGGAAACTTCATAAATGCCAGATCCCTCCCTTGTACTCCTCTGAACCACTCAAGGCTGTGCTTCAATGTCAGACTTGTGCTTTAATCTGGGCTCTGGGGGCAGGTGAGCTTTATGTGACTGTGGGCAAATGACCTTACTCCCAGAGTGTCAGTTTCCTCTTAGAGGAAGCAATCATAGAAAGGCAGTTAAAAATGAAAGATCTAGATCCAGAGGGCCTGGATTCAGATCCTGATTCATCTGCTCACTAGCTGTGTGACTGGAAAAGTTCCCTAGATTTTCTGTGGCTTGGTTTCCCCATCTGTAAAGTGGGGATATTTGAAGGTAAATGAGACAATGCACATAAAACACTTAGCAAGGCACCTGACATGCAGTAGGCATTCAGTAAACGTTAGAGTGTTGTTGCTGATTGTATAGTATGAATAATGGTACTATTTCATAAGATTGTTGTAGGGTTAAATGAGAAATGCAAGTAATGCACCTCAGATACTGCCTGGAAGATGATCAGGTAGCCCCTACTCTCTACCCTAAGCTGCCTCCCTAGTGAACCCTTTTTTTTCCCTTCTTTTTCCACTTCTCTGTCGGTTTGGATGAGGACACCCGGCTGGGCTGGCAGGTCTGGGAGCAGGAATGTGCATGTTAGCCTCCATCACGAGTGACAGGATCAGAAGCCTCTGGCTTTGCCTCTCGGGGAGAGGTGGGTTGTCCTTCCCCCAGAAAGACAGCCCAGGATCAGCCGGCCATCACTTCTCGACTCTGGGTCACTCTCCTCCAACTCTGTCTCTGGCCAAGAGGCAAAATGGAAAATGCAAGAATGGAGAGGAAACGGGAGCCATAAGGAAGGTGCTGGGAGAGGGCTGGGCCACACATTTTGTCATAGGCCAGCTTTTGGGAACCCCTGGCCTGGGTGATCTGAGTTATCATCTTACCTGATCATAGATAGGAAGTGAACTGAGCTCTACCTGTCTCGACCCTTCCCTACCTCCTCCTTCCCTATTCCAAGTGAAAAACGAGAGCAAGAGAACTGAAACTGCCCAAGCCCAAGGAAAGCCCTCCCCACACACGTTTCTCTCAGAATGAACACTAGACTGAAAAGTACGTCCCCCTGAATGGATGACTCCAGGGCCTGATGGTGAAACTTCAGCATCGGAAAGAACCTTAACAATAATAAATGGGCATGCTTCTTAGGTGGGACTTATACCCACTCGAGGGACTGCAGCCATTGAAGGAGGGGGCACACGAAGTTGCAAAAATTAATATAGAGCATTCAATGTCATACGAGATTTGGGGGAAACTGAGTTTTGTCCTTCTCGTGTATTGTTTTTGCTTTTATGCTTCAGTTTGGATAATTTATATTGACCTGCTTTTGAGTTTCTGATTACTGTAGCTGTAGTTTACTGATTTGGTAACTGTTTTACATAAAAAAGAGACTGTCAAGGTAAAACTTTTAGGAGATGACAACAATGAAGGGCTTGGAAAACAAACTTGAACGTGTGGTCAAATCATTCTTTGCCTGAAAAAATGGACATCAGTATCTTGGCCATTTCATTGGCTACTTCAAAATTTATAATGAGGGGTCTGTGAAAACATGTTGATTTGCAAAATGATGGATGCTGAGGTAAATGGTGGAGAAAATTTCAACACTCCTCTCATTCCTCACATCTGGAAAATAGTGGTAATAACACATCTTCTGCTACATTATTAGGATTTTTGAGAAGAACAAATCATAAACAACAATTACTATGTATGTGCCCGGTGCTGCATTAGCCACTATGTGTCCTCATCTTTAAAATGGGTATGACTTCCTCTTTGCACTGTTGTGAAGATTCAGTGACATCAAGAGTGATATCATGTGTGTGGAAATGCTTTGCAATATGAGGCACTCTTAGAGATTGTGAGAGCTGGGAGAGACTGGAGAAATAATTGGACTCAAGTTCTCACTCCATTTACACATGAGAAAACTCAGGAAGGTGACAAGACATAATAGATGGTTAGAGAAGCAGAACTGAAGCTATTCATTCATTTGTTCTGAAAATGTTTACTGAGCACCTACTATGTGCTGCAGCCAAAGTTAGTGCTAGTATTGATGGCCTCAGATTCTCTATCTGGTCCCTTATGTTGTTGATGTGACATTGTGAGCTTGGCAGGTGGCTCTACGAAGAGCTTGGTCTCAGGCCTACTTTAGTCCTCCTTTAACACATTTGGCACTAGTTGTGGGCAGCCAGAGTGACTTCTGAGTTCTATTCTTTTAAAAAATAGCTTGTCATTCCCACCAAGAGATACCATGGTTCAGTACCAAGGTTCTCAACCTATTGGCTGGGGCACAGCTTTGTCCAGTTTTCTTATAACCACAGAAATAATCATCTAAAAGTAAAATAATCATTAAAAAATTGGCAGTTACCAAAATGTTTGTCTTTTTGTATACTCTTTATTTAAGGACTTATTTATGCAGTTCACCAAGCTCAAAAAGAACAATGTTCACCGAAAACTAGGACCATCAATTTCATCTTGGTGGAGTGTTCTCTAAATGTCAATTAGATCTTGTTGGTTGCTGATTTTCTGTCTAGCAGTTCTATCAATTGTTGAGAGACAAGTGTTGAAGTCCCAACTATAAATATGGGTTTGTCTATTTCACTTTTCAGTTCTATTATCAGTTTTTGTTTCATATGTTTAAAGCACTGTTGTTTGGTGCATACACATTTAGGATTGTTATATCTTCTTGGTGGATTGACCCTTTAATCATTATGTTATGTTCCTCTTTGTCACTGGTAATTTTATTTACTCCAAAGTCTATTTTATCTGATATTAATATAGCCATTCCTACTTTCTTTTGATTAATATTTGCATGGTATTTCTTTTTGCATTTTTTGCATTTAACCTATCTATATCATTATATTTGAAGTGAGTTTCTTGTAGACAGCATATAGGTGGGTCATATTTTTTTAATCCATTGGGCTAATCTCTGTCTTTTAACAGGTATGTTTAGGCCATTTACATTTAATGTGATTGTTGATATGTTAGGGCTTAAGTGTGTCATTTCTTATTTGTTTTTTGTTTATTTCCTCTGTTTTCCATTTTTCTCTTTCCCTTTTCCCGTTTTCCTATGTATTACTTGAGCATTTTTTAGAATTTCATTTGGATATATCAATAGAGTTTTTGGATGTATCTTTATGTATCATTTTTTTAAATAGTTGCTTTAGATATTTCACTATACATATGTAACATTGCAGTCAACTAATGTAAACATTTTATTGCTCTGTGTGACATATAGAAATCTTACCTACTTTTAGGTCCCTTTGCCCTTCCTGCATTTATAATTGTCTTAAATATTTACTGTGCATACTTTCAGAAACACACTATACAATGTTGTAATGTTGTTTCAACCATCAAACATAATTTAGAACACTCAAGAGGAAAAGGAAAGTCTATTATATTTACTCACATTTTATTTTTTCCACAATCTTTCTTTTTTTTGATGTTCTAAGATTCCTTTTTTTAAATAATTTCCTTGCTGTTTAGAGAACTTCGTTTAGCCATTCTCATAAGGAAGGTCTTCTGGTGACAAATTCTCTTGGATTTCCTTCATCTGAGGATGTCTCAAGTTCCTTTTCATTCCTGAAGGATATTTTTTGGACATAGAGTTCTGTGTTGACAGTTCTTTTCTTTCAGCACTTAGAAAATGTTGTGTCACTTCCTTCTGGATTCCATGGTTTTGGATGAGAAATCTGCTGTCATTCGATTCTCCCTCCTATAGGTAAGATGTCATTTATCCCTTGTTACTTTCAAGATTTTTCTTTGTCTTTAGTTTTCAGAAGTTTGACTACCATGTGTCTTGGCATGGATTTCTTTGGGTTTATCCTATTAGGATTTTAATCAGTTTTTTTAAACCTGTTTGTTTATGATTTTTGCCAAATTTGGGACAATTTCAGCCATTATTTTGTAAAATATTTTTCAGCCCTACATTCTTTCCTTTCTCCCTGTGGGACTCCAATGATGTAAATGTTAGCTCTTTTGTTATTGTCCCACAGATCCCTAGATTCTGTTCTTTTTTAGTCTATTTCCTCTCTGTTGTTTGCACTGGATACAGTCATGCACCACACAACAACATTTTGGTCAGTGATCAACCATATATGTGATAGTGGTCCCATATGATTAGTACCACGTAGCCTAGGTGTGTAGTAGGCTATACCATCTATGTTTGCATAAGTACACTCTATGATCTTTGCACAATGATTAAATCACCTAACGGCACATTTCTCAGAACATATCCCAGTCATTAAGTGACACATGACTATAATTTATTTTTATTTATCTTCAAGTTTACTGATTTTTCCCTCTGCACTGCCATTCTACTATTGAGTCTATCTAGTGAGTTTTTCGTTTCCATTGTTATATTTTTCAGTTCTAAAATTTCTGTTTGGTTCTTCTTTATATCTTCTATTTCTTTGTTGAGGCTTACTAATTTTTCATTTGCTTCAAGTGTGTTTATAATTACTTATTAGAGTACTTTTGTGACAGTTGCTTTAAAATCCTTTTCAGATTATTCCAATATCCGTGTCATCTTTGTCTTGGTGCCTTTTGGTTGGCTTTTTCTCAACCAATTTGAGATATTCCTGATTCTTGGTATAAAATGTGTTTTTCTAATGTATCCTAGACATGTTGGGTATTATGTTATGAGACTCTGGATATCATTAAATATTCTATTCTAGCACTGCCCCAGCAGAGGAAAGGGAGGGTGCCACCTCATTACTGCCAGATAAAGCAGAAGCCCAGGCTTCCCACTTAGTATCTGCTAAATCTGCACGTGGTGGGGGTGGGAGGATCAGTAGAAGAAGCAACTTATTACCACTGGGCAGTGATGAAAGCCTAGGCTCCCACTTAACCTCAGCTGTTGACAGGTGCCTCATTTTTTCCCACGGTCTTTGGCTGTTGTAGATCGAGTGTTTTTAAAAAGGTTTTTGATCTGCTAGGCTGCCTCTTGTCTTATCCTTTAGCTAGAGATTTCTTGGAGATTATTTTATCTACACCTTTTGGTGTTTCCGGATTGAGGGAAGCCAAATACATATAAGAAGAGGGAATAAGAAAATCTAGGAAGTCGTCACCCTGTCATTCCTCAAATCCTGAGGTTCCTACTTAGTTCTCCTTTTCTCCACCTTTCAGAGTCTTCTTGTATTTGTCTTATGTATTATGTCCAGAGTTTTCAGCTGTACTTAGAGGTACAGGGAGAGGGAGGAGGTAGAGGGAGAAATGTATCTACTCCATCTTGTCTGGAACCAGAAATCACTATTTGACAATATTAAAGAATTATTGTTATTTTTTTCCAGTTTTATTGAGATATAATTGACATATGTTAGTTCTTAAGTGTAACAATGAGACTATGTTTTTTAAAATAGTCCTTTTAGAGGTACCTACTGAAGTATTTACATATAAAATAATATGATATCTGGAATTTATTGCAAAATAATTCAGCAGGGATGAAAGTTGGTAGGGGTATACATGAAACAAGAATGTTAAGAAGTTGATAATTATTGAAGCTGAGTGATTCATTCAAAGTGGGGATTCATTATACTACATCAGCTTGATTCAATAGAAATTTAATGTGAGCCACATACGTAATTTAAAATTTTCTAGGCACATGAAAAAAGGAATAAAAGGTGTAGTTAACTATAATATAATTTATTTAACCCAACATACCCAAAATAATTAATATAAAAATTACTAATGATATATTTTACATGTTTTGTTAATACTAAGTCTTTGAAATTGGTGGGTATTTTACACTTACAGTGCATCTCAATTTGGACTAGTCTTATTTCAAGTGCTCAATAGCCACATGTGGCTAGTGGCTACTGAATTAGATAACACAGCTTTATATTCTCTTTTTTTGTTAATATTTGGAAATTTTCATAACTAACAGTTTGTTTTTAAAACATGCTATTCTAAATTCAAATCCCATGCTCTTAACTCCTCTCCTCTCCATTCCTGCGGTCTCCCTCTGTTGATTTGAGATGCTCTTAGACACTACCTAGTAAAGGCTGAGGCACATGGATCTTGGGAGAGGTGTAAACCTCGCCATCCTCTAGTTTCTCTGCTGCTTTCCCTTGCCTGACGTATGATCCAGTTTTACCCCCTGCTGTGTTTTTAAAGGTCAGATGGGGCAGAATCCAGGTGCTGGCTCTCCCTCAGCACCTAATGCAGTACTCAGCACATAGTTCATGTTTCATATATATTTACTAAGTAAATGAATGTTAAGAAGACAAGAACTCTTACTATTGTAAAGTAGGTGACAGTAGAAGGAAAGTGAACACTTGAAATGTGTTAGGCATTCTCATGCATGTCTTACTGAACCCTTACTAAAAATATGTGCCTTAAGTATTATCATCACAACCCTACAGATAAGGAAATAACTCAGTGTCTAAGTTATCAATCATTAAGTGTTAAAGCCATGCTTCTAATCCAGATCTGCCTGACACCAAAGCTACATCACACTATCTCCCAAGAATTTACCCAACAGCTGGAATAAAATGCAGGACCCACCAATTTTCCACATTAACTGGTTCTCTTGTGCCCGCCTCACTTTTGCCCCAAAAGGTTGGCTTCTATCAGCCTGTGGTAGACAGAATATTGGCCCCCAAAATATCTGTGTGCTAATCCCCAGAACCTGTGAATATGTTAGGTTAGATGGCAAAGCAGAATTTAGGTTGCAGATGGAATTAAGGTTGCTAATAATCTAACTTTAAAATAGGAAGATTATCCTGGATTATCCAAGTGAACCCAATATAATCACAAGGATCCTTAAAAATGGAAGAGGGAATTGGAAGAGAGAACCAGAGTGATGGCAGCATGAGGACTCAGCTTGGTGTTGCTGAAGGAGACCAAGGAATGAGGGTAGCCTCTAGAAGCAGGAAAATACAAGGAAATGGGTTCTCCCCTAGAGCCTCCAAAAGGAACACAGCTCTGCTGATGTCTTGATTTTAGCCTACTGGGACTCATTTTGGACTTCTGACTTCCAGAACTGTGAGATAATGTATTTTTATTTTCAAGCCACTAAATTTGTGGTAACTTGTTATAGCAGCAATAGGGAAATAATACATAGCCCTTGTCCTGGCCTAGCCCCACCTCAATATCCAGAATGAGCTGCTGTTTCCCTTTGCTGCCCTGCTTCTCTTGAACCCTGATAGGCCAGCTGGGCATTGGGTCAGGAGCCACAGAGGTCTCAGTATCTCTGATACTTTCTGGCTCTTTTCTGGCCCCTCCTGCCCAAAGATCTTGGGGTTTCTGAGGTGTCATTGGCCCCCTTCAGGTCAGTGGTACCGTGGTATAGTGAGTTTTGCCTGGTGCCCCAAGATTCTGGGGTCTGCTTGGCTTTTTGTTTCCATTTGCCCTATGTTTCCCAATGGATGGGTCCCATCCTGGCCTGCCCTTGGCAGTGTTCAGGTGGAATTCCTGCGATGATCTGGTGTGTATATCACTCCTGTATCCACTTGGCATAGCACAGAGCTGAGCTGACTGTCTCCTTCTGGGACAGAACCATTCTTTTCCCTGCAGAGCCATGTAGGGTGGGAGAGAGAATTCGGCATCCAGTGTCAGAAGGCCTGGGTCCTGGATTAACATGGGCCAACCATGAATCCACTCTGCTTCCTCATGGGTAAAATGGAGATAATAATAATAATACCCATCTCACAGGGTTCAAAGTTCAATTTAACTCACAAACATTTAGAGTTAACACAATAATGATTAACCGATATTGAGTTCCTTATGCTCCAGATAGTGTGCTAAGTATTGATGTATTGTTTAACTTAATCATCAGAACAAGTATGTTTTATAGTTAAGGAAACCAGACAAGCAGAAATTTTTTACCCTACCATACTGACAACAAGAATGTTATGAGCTTACTGTGCACATACATCCTCTGCCTTTGTCCCTCTGATGCTCTTCACTTCAGTTAAAAAACAATGCAAAGAATCAATCTTTGTACAATTAATTTACAATGATGATTACTGGTAGAATTTATCTGTAGAAATAATAATGAAGAAAGAAATTTGGCAACTAAAATAGTGCACAGTGTAATCTGAAAACTGAAGAATCACATTGAAATGAGAACCTCCTCTGTGGTTATTTACCACAACACTCTACTCACAGAATACTTCACTTCTGGTCACCAAATGTGTGGATTTTTCACACCAAGCAATTCTGCAATGCTAGCTGAGTGTACTACAATTCAATTCTGATACTAACTGGAATTGGTGCAGACCCCACAGGTTAAGGGCTCAGCCCCAAAGACTGCCCCCCCAGCTCCACTTCAGACACCAGTCACAAGTGGTGGGTCCCCAGGTTACCCACAACTTGTCCAATGTGGCTATAAATCAGAGGTTCCAACAACTCCCTCCCTGGGTTTGATTATTTGCTAGAATGGCTTACAGAATTCAGGAAACGGCTTAGTAGATTACTGGTTTATTACAAAGAATATTAAAAGATAAGAATGAACACCCAGATGAAGAGATACTCAGGGTGAGGTCCAGAAGGGTCCCAAGCACAGGAGTGTCTGTCCCCATGGAGTCAGGGTGCAGCAGCCTTCTGGCACATGGATGTGTTCTTGTTCACCAACACAGAAGCTCTCCAAACTCCATCCTTTTGGATTTTTATGGAGGCTTCATTACATAGGCACAGTGGATTAAACCATTGGCCATTAGTGAGTAATTCAACCTTCAGCTCCCTTCTTCTCCCTGGAGATGTGGGACAGGTGCTGCAAGTTCCAACCTTCTACTCACGTGGTTGGTTCCCCTGGCAACCAGCCCCCATCCTGTGGTTATCTAGGGGCTTTGTAAAAATCACCTCATTAACAAACTCAGGTGTGGTTGAAAGGGGTTTGTTATGAATAGTAAAAAACATCCATTTCACTTTTATCTCTCTGAAGCTATTTCAAGAACTGAGATAAAACCAAATAAGAAAAGATGCTCCTATGGCTCTGATAACTTAGGAAATTATGAGTGTTTTAGGAGTCAGGAACCATGGATGAAGACTAAAATGTATATTTCTTATTGTATCAAATGTCACACACTTCTTGTGGGTAACATCAAAACTGCAAAAATTTGATGCAAGAAAAATTTGACTGTGTAAAAATATTCAACATACAATTAAACTGTCAACAGCTAAAGATATATATCGTACAGTTTGTTATGAATTAAAAATTGACAGAAGAATTAAATTTTCTTGGCAAAATTGAAAATTTTCTCACTAGGAAAGTTAGATTTGGTAGCCATAAAACCACAAAACAAAAATCACAATGTTAGAAGATCTGGTCAGTATTATTCAATTTGACAAAAATAAAGCCCTGATTGATAAGTGAATGATCTTTCATGCTTAAATTTTACAGCAAAAAATAGAAAAAACATGATTCTGATTAAAATTTTTCAGTAAATAAAAATGGAAATAAGGGAGGAAAACTGTATAACTGTGTTGTATAGAAAATTGATCTAGAAATTGTATTGGCTTAATGAGATTTGCTCCTGAAATCACTCTCCTGCTGAAAATGTATTAATAGTGGTATAGTTCTATTTTTTAAATTTTATATTTACAAACCCAGAGTCCCTACACTTTCAGGTCAATATGATGATATGTTAGCTGGGGTCCAGTGCCAAAAAGAAAAAACACTTTAGATATTTCAAGAAGAATAGAGTTTACTGCAGGGAATGAGATACTTAGAGTGAAGGGGCAAAGTCAGGGACCACCACTAGATTTTGGTTAGGCTGCCTCTGCAAGTTGCAACCTGGAGGTCAGAAAGCTGCAGGAACCTGCTGCTGCTAGCACAGATGGCAAGTCGAGGATGGGAAACCTAGCTGACCACTGCAAAACTCACATCTGCAGAAGCTTATGCTCCCGTCCCCAGTGTGGAGGGAGGATGCCTCTGCCTCACTTCCAAATCTCTTGCAAGTTGATCCACTGGCAGAACCTCCCTGCTGGCAAGGGAGTCTGGAAAATTGAGTTCTCAGGTTTCTAACCTCTGCAATACACTGGAGAGCAGAGAAGGGGAAGGGAATGAATGCTGATTACCTTTAAACAATATCCAGCACACAGGGGTTGTGATGGTTAATTTTATGTGTCAACTTGACTGGGTCACAGGGTGCCTAGATATTTGGTCAAACATTATTCTGGGTGTTTCTACAAGGGTGTTTTTGCATGAGATTAACATTTGAATCTGTAGACTGAGTAAAGCAGATTGCCCTCCCTAATGTGGGTGGGCCTTGTCCAGTCAGTTGAAGGACTGAATAGAACAAAAGGATGACCCTCCCTCGAGTAAGAGATAATTTTCCTGCCTGATGGTATTCCAACTGGGACATTGGCTCTTCCTGGTTCTACAACAGGTTCTGGTCTTCAGACTTGAACTGGAACATCAGCTCTGCAGATTTTGGGCTTGCCAGCCTCCATAATTGTGTGAGCCAATTCCTTATAATAAATCTATTTATCTATGTAGATATATATACACACACAAACATACACACATATATACACACACACACATATATACACAAATATTCTGTTTGTTCTGTTTCTCCAGAGACCCTTGACTAATACAGGGGTCAAAACACCTTGTGTCCAGCTAAGAGTCTTAGAGAGATTAGCCTGACCAAGGTCACTGTGCGAGGTATTGGTGATACAGAGCTGGGTGGGGACATGCCTGCCCTCTCAGAGCTCACAGTGGGTGGAGGGAGACAGAGACAGTCTCATATAAAGCATGGCTGCATTTGCAAAGCAAGTTAAGCTCACAGTGAAGTAGTGGGGAGGGAGCAATTCACACTCCCTGGAAAAGGTGGAGTCAAGAGAAGCTTTGAAAGTCAGCATTCTTGATTTGCGTGTTGAAAAGTGGCTGCATTCACCCGGTGGGGAGAACCAGGGCTTGTCAAGAAGAAGAAATAGCCTGAACAAGGCCTGGCAGTGCCTCTTGCATTTGGACACACCGTGTGGCTCTGAGTAGTTATGGCCTCAGGCACCCGTGTGGCTGGAAAAGGAGCCGGCATAGTCAGCAGGCCAGGTTGTATCTGCCTGGCATCTCTGTTGGCCATAAGCAGTGGAAGAGAGCAGTAAAGTGGCACCTGGAAGCCCCTTGGAACTCACCCATAAAGGGCTTGGTGAGCAGCGTGGGCTCAGTAACCAGGCTGAGAGAACATCTTGGGCCAGGCTCCCCAGGAGAGTGACATTGCAGGGCTGACTCCAATCCCTTCCTCTCCCCCCACAAATTTGGTCCTTTATTGTAGTTAATCCACCTCCCAATACCGTTCTTTGCTTTCTGGCTCTAATTTCCTAAGCTTCCAAGAAGTAAATTCTTTTTATAATCTTCCAGATTTTCCAAATCCATCTTCCAAATTAGCAGCTCCTGAGGTGTGGGTGCTTCAACTGGTGCAGCATGAGAGATGGGTTGGAGTTTTTCAGGCATAACTAGATTCTTATTTATTTATTTATTTATTTATTTATTTATTTATTTATTTATGAGGAAGATCAGCCCTGAGCTAACATCCGATGCTAATCCTCCTCTTTCTTCCCAGAGGAAGATTGGCCCTGGGCTAACATCTGTACCCATCTTCCTCTACTTTGTATGGGACGCCGCCACAGCATGGCTTGACAAGCGGTGTGTCACTGCGCTCCCGGGATCCGAACCTTCGAACCCCAGGCCGCCGAAGTGGAGCGCGCGCACTTAACCACTACGCCACCGAGCCAGCCCCGCCCGGCAAACTAGATTCTTACAGCTCTCTGGACCCCACAGGTGGCAAGCTCCTGACCCTGGCCCAAGGTCCCCACTCTTCCGTGGGACCAGATGTTCAACAATCTTGGAGAAAAACTGGCTCAGTTGTAACTGAGAAATGAAGGTAAAACAGATCATTCAAGGTAATGGTTGCAGGGAACAGAGCCTACTAAAGCCATTCACCTTTGACAACCATGTGAAGCTGGTATATTTATGCCCATTTTATAGATGAGATAACTGAGTCCTACCTAGGTAGAAAGTTGAGACTTAAACTAAGCTCTCTGCTTCCAAGTCTAATGCTTTTCCCACTGAGCCACATAACAAACCTCTCATTTGGTGGCCCTTGTTTCCTGACTTCTTTGATGCTCATCCTTGAAAGAATGCTCTATAGTTAATGTCCAAACAGGGACACTTTTGATGGTGACAAATGGTAAACTGGATGGGGTGTCAAGACAGCGGATGCAAATCTGACTGTCCCAGTCAAAGTGGGCTATATGGTCATCCTATTTATAGTGTACAGAGTTTGATGTGCAAAGGAGAAAAAAAACACATGCATGTTAATTACCTAGAAAAACAAAGTTGTGGGCAGATTTGTCCTAGGAACCACCTAGGGACAGAGTACAGGATATAAACAGCTCTGCTCCCCTGGGAAAGGCCTACTTCATCCCACTCTGCTTCCAACCAAGTACTTCAAGATTTTCCAAGGAAGGCCCGCACCTGGGTGCCAAGCTTCCCTGCCAGGCAGCTCCCTCCCTTACCCAAATTTATTCTTCTGCTTGCTGTAATCTCCATTAATATTCCGGTCTGAACTGCGTCCTGTAAGGAGGCAACAGGAAGCTCTGCCTGGATTAGCCAGGCGGAGTGAGACTCTCAGAGGACAAAAGACATCCAAATCTTGCAGGTGTGGGCTGAATCCCAAGTCTGCTTGGCAGGAGGAGAGCCCCAGAGGTTTCCAGGGATATGTACATTCTCTCTCTCTTTCACACACACACACACACACACACACACACACACACACACTCAAACGTAAAATTTTCCCTCCGAGTTTGAGAAGTCAGTTGCACAAGAACATAGTGGAGAATATCAAACCCACCTCATCCAGTGTGACCTGAGCTGGCTGGGTGATATGTTTGCTGAAAACAGTAATACCCTCGAAGGAACCCTCCAAGATTTGGTATCATGAGACCTAGCTTAGGTTCTTGTCTTTGATGCTTCCAGCTGTGTGAGCCTGAAAAAGTTACCTCAATTTTCTGAGATTCAGTTTCATCATCTGCATAATAAAAATAATATTTAGTTCATTGATTGTTGAAGGATCCACTGGCCACATGTATGAGAATACATGATAAAGTCTAGTATTAATTCAAATGTGTGATATGATGAGGATGATAATGATAAAGATGATGATATTGGTAAAGATGATGTTGATGAGGATATTGGTGAGGATGATAATGATAAAGATGATGATATTGGTAAAGATGATGTTGATGAGGATATTGGTGAGGATGATAATGATAAAGATGATGATATTGGTAAAGATGATGTTGATGAGGATATTGGTGAGGATGATAATGAAAGGTGATGATGTTGGTGATGATGATGATAATGATGAAGAGGAGGAGGAGGAAGAGGAGGAATGTGATGAGAATGCTAAGAGCTGGGGACTGCTCAAGAGTGGTCTGCAGACAGTTGAAGAGCTGACAGAGGTACAGAGAGCAGGTATAATCTGTCCGCTCCAGATTCACACAAGGGAGGGAAAGTCCACGTTTCTTGAGCATCTGCCTTGTTCCAGCGCCGCCAAGAGCGTTCACAGCCTGACCTTGCTTCACCCTCGCAGTGACTCTGCAAAGTCTCCATGTCAGTCTTAGCAAGGCAAAGTGACTTGCCCAAAATCTTATGGGCTAAAAAGACTGGCAGAACCAAAACTGAGGCATTTCTGGTTTTGTAAACTCTTAACCTTCACTTTCATCACTTCCTCATATAAGGAAGACTGTTTCCATGCCAACAGACTGAGCATCCTCAAGAGGAGTGAGGAAAACATCACTGGAATGTCCAGGAGCTATACAGACATCTGCTTATGAGGGCAGGTTGAGCCAGATGACCTCCTGACCCTGTCAGCTCTGTGATTTCAGGACATACGTACATACATGTGTGCCCTACTGACACTGTACTCCCTGGAATGACCAATTGGTTTCACCTCCTTTGGCAGTATAAAATGGTTCCAATCAGAGACCCTGGAGTCACACAGACCTAGGTGCACGGCCCAGCTCCACATTTTATAGTCAGTCACGGGAAGGCCCAGAGAGTGTAAGGAACTTGCCCAAGAATGCAGAGTGTCAGGCAGCAGCACCAGGTGCTGAACCCAGCTGTCCTCATTCTTCAAATTCTTCCCTAAGACACCAAGCCCTGAGTCAAGGATGCCAATATATGCTGTCCGCACTGCCTCTCAAGTGGCGCAATTACCCACATTTACCCAACTCCTCCACAGTTACCCAGTTGGTGGGGCTGCCACCTGGGTGCCCAGAGGCTGTTCGTGATTCCATCTGCTTCAAATATCTCACCGTTGGCCTGGCTCCTTCCTCCAAATCAACCAGAATCCTGGGAAACTAAGAAGGATGCTCCTCTGAAGGCAGACAGCGGTGTGTGTGTTGCCGTGACTGTGATGGCAGCTGTTCTACCTCGGTGATCTTACTGACCCCTCAGCCACACTCGGTGAGGCAGGTGGGGCAGGGATGAGTGTCTCTGTTGATAGATGAAGTAACTGAGGTTCACGGGGGTTACCCAGCAGTCACTCCCCTCTGCAGGCCTCAGTTTCTTCACCTGGACGTAAGGTCTTTTTCTATTAGTTGATGCCTCTATAATTTGTTCAAGGTCACACAACTAGTTAGAAGCAAAGTCAAAATGAAGGACAGAAGACTCCTATACAGTGATCTTTTTAATGCCAGTTGTATTTGCTTCCTCGGGCTGCTATAACAAAATCACAAACTGGGTGGCTTAGAACAAGAGAAATTTATTCTCTCACAGTTCAGGAGGCTAGAAATTCAAAATCAAGGTGTCAGCAGGGCCATGCTCTGTCTGCAACCTCTAGGGGAGGATCCTTCTTTGCCTCTTTCAACCTCTGGTCACTCCATGAGTTCCTCGGCGTGTGGCAGCATCACTCCCATCTGTCTCCATCTTCCTATGGCCGTCTTCCCTCCATGTCTGTGTCTTCACACGGTGTTCTCCTCTCTGTGCACATCTGTGTCCAAATTTCCCTCTTCTTACAAGGACACCAGTCAAAAGGGGTCAGGACCCACTTGAATGACCTCATCTTAGCTTGATTACTTCTCCAAAGACCCTATTTCCAAATAGGGTCACATTCACAGGTACTGGGGGTTAGAATCTCAGCATATCTTTTTGGGGGACTCAATTCAACCCATAACACTAATAATACCTAACTTTAAAAAAAAAGAGGGCCGGCCCCATGACTTAGCGGTTCAGTGCACGTGCTCCACTACTGGCGGCCTGGGTTCGGATCCCGGGCACACACCGACGCACCGCTTCTCCAGCCATGCTGAGGCCGCATCCCACATACAGCAACTAGAAGGATGTGCAACTATGACATACAACTATCTACTGGGGCTTTGGGGGAAAAAAAGGAGGAGGATTGGCAATAGATGTTAGCTCAGAGCCGGTCTTCCTCAGCAAAAAGAGGAGGATTAGCATGGATATTAGCTCAAGGCTGATCTTCCTCACAAAAGAATACATAAATAAATAAAATAAAATAATTTAAAAAAAGACTTTCCTTTATGCCAGGTTCTTTTCCATTGTTAACTCATTTACACACACATGAAGTAAGTGTTATTATTATCTCCCTTTTAGATGTGAGGAGACCAAGCAGAGAAGCTGAGTGACTTGCTCTAGGTCAAATAGGTACCAAAGGCAGAGCTGGAGCCTGCCGCTGCCCCAGCTGACTGCAGAGGCTGCACCCTTGCGGCCAGGCAATGCCACCTCTCTGTTGCGTGTGGCTCTGTGGTCCCTGCGCTTGTGGTTTCATGTGGGGCTGGCTATAAAGAAGGCTGTGTCTATGTGGTAAAGAGGACCAAACATGGCTGGCCTCATAATTTTGTTTTCTCAGCTGAAACGCCAACACACAATGAGTCGATATTGAGTCTGGCACCTACCCCACGATGCCCTAAGTGGCTGTGGTTTCCCAGAGCAGCTGTGGCCCAGGGCAAAGTCACTCAGAGGGAGTGGGCATGACATGAGTCCCAGGGAGGCCGATCATTGGGAACTGCACTTCAGTGTCGGGCTTAGGTGCTGCAGGGTCTGCAACATGCATGGACCAGCCTGCCCTGCACAGCTGAGCAGCCCGAGAGAGGCCCAGCACTGAAATTTGGGGTAAAGTGGGTATGAGCAGGGCCTGTGGATTCAGACAGCCCTGGGATGAGATCCCTGACCCATTGCCTATTAGCTGTGTGACCCCAGGCAACTTTCCTAAATTCTCTGAGCCTGAGTTTCCTCAGCTGTTAAATGAAAATCCTAACAGTCCCTGCTTCACAGAGTTGTTGTGAAAACACACAAGAATAATACATGTCCAGAACTTAACCCAGAGCCTGGCTCTGTGGAAGAGCAGCAAATGCCCTCACATGGTAGCTGGTATGACTGATGTGGGGTGAGCCAGGAAGTGGTAAAGAAAATGGAATATTGAGCCCTTTAATTCAAGGAATTTGCAGGCAAGAGGTCACACAAGAAAGTGGCCTTGGTACATTGAAAGCCAATGCAGATTGAAAAAATTTGGAGAAATGAAACCCTGAGAAGGATTTTGAAGGAAGGCTGGAAGAAAGACTGTAATAGATGAGGCATATAGGGTACAATAGCTCTGAGACTCTAGAATCTTCCACCAGCAGCAGCAGGCCCAGGGTGATGCTCATTCCCCTCTGGGGAACTTGTCCCAGACATCTCCTGAGATGGCCAAGCTCCTCCTTCCCCTTCTGCCTTCCCACAAATCACACAGTGAGCCACCCCAACACACACACACACACACACACACACGCACGCACACACACACCACCCTTCCACATTGCATTTTTGTTTGAAGAACCACCAAGCTTGGGTTTTCCCTGGGAAGGGCCTGTCAGTCAAGAAGTGTGTTACCCAGAGCTAATGAGTAACTCAAGAGAGATCAAAAGATAGAAGTGATGCCTTTTATTAAGCTTGCAGATTTATTATAAGTGAGTCGGCAGGACCACACAGGTCTCTTGTCCCGGTGCAGGAAAACTGAGTGTGTGTGTGGTCTGCAGCAGGCGAAAGGCAGTGAGACAGCGGGTATGAGCCTAATAAAGGCTATAATTGGCACCTCTTTTCCCTCAAAACCGAGCGACCACCTTCTCCCATTGCCAGGCTCTCTCCTTGTGGGGACGGCTATAAACAGGGGCTCTCAGCCCAGGGGAGGAGGCAGGGGGTGGGCAGGGAAGGTTGCAGGACCCGTGGGAGGGCCACGGTCCGAACGCAAGGGTGCAGGGGAGTGGGCACTTCTTCTGCAGAGACTATCCAATGGGCCAATCAGGAGATGTGTTTTCAAAGCCCCCCCCGGGCTGGTCACAGACATTCAATTACATACCCCTCTCTCAGGACAGAGGACAGGGAAGATGAGTCATTTCCACAAACTGGTGTCTGGTTCATTGTTAGTATTAATATTTCATTATAATAAATGTTGTAAATATTTGTTGCAGTAGCAACAAAAATTTTTAAAAAACTATAACAATTGGCTTCAACTCCCACAACCCCCAAATTCCAAAAGAAAGATAATGGCGGTGTGAGTCTGTGTGTATACAGGACCTTCTCTACCCAATGGTGACGGGCAGGTAGCTGGCATTGCCTCAGACTTTCACAAGATGAGCTTAGCACCTTCTGGACATCTATTTCTACTTTGGATGAAACAGGACACTGGGCTTCCCTTCTCTGAAGGACCCGTAGAAAACCAGCCCCCAATGAGGCTCTTCCTTCACAAAACATGCACATCCTTGGGCAAGTCAGAATATGGCTGGGCCTCAGTTTTAACATCTGTACAATGAAAGGGTAGAGACACTTGATGTTGAGGCCTTTTCTAGCTCTGACATTCTGAATCTTGGCCTTACAGTAAGGCCCATCTGTAACTCAAGAGCACAATTCCCAGCCTCAGTGCCCCTCCACTGCCCATCACGACCACAGCCCATATTTGCCACTGTCCTTCCAGTCCTCCCCTGCAGCCCCCTCCCTCCCCAGGCTCCTGCCTTGCTTCCAGTGCTCTCCCCATCTGCATGACGCCCACTGCACGCGTTAGAGCCTGGCTAATTCTGCTTTGGCAAACCCACAAGCCTGAAAATTCCCCCTAACATTCCTTGGCAGACTCCCCTTCTCCTCCTCAGCAGAGACTTAAGAGACCAGAGCAGCCGTGAGCTCATGTTCTGCTCCGGTTTTATTACTTCTAGAAAGATGGCTTCGTTTACTAATGTGCTATTAATTATTGCTGCAAATAATTGAATCTAAGTTGAATATTCTGAGACAGCTGAAAAAAATACCTTCAGTCCAGGAGGTTTTACTTTGAATGCTTTTTTATTACTTGTTCTGCCTTAAGACTTTATTCTTATGGTAAAAAAATAGAGAGTCGTTGCTGATACTAAACAATGGTGCTCAAAATAAGTTTTGATAGATTGAGAGGAGATTGGGAAAGACTCAGAGATGGAAGGGATGAAGAACACTAACATTTACTGGACACTTCATACTTGTTAGCTCATTTAAACATCAGAACAATTGGCCATTATTATTTCCATCTCACGGATGAAGGGACTGAGGCTTCAAGAAGGTACGTCCTGGGCCGGCCCCATGGCTTAGCGGTTAAGTGCACGCACTCCGCTGCTGGCAGCCAGGGTTCGGATCCCGGGCGCGCACCGATGCACCCCTTGTCTGGCCACGCTGAGGTGGCGTCCCACATACAGCAACTAGAAGGATGTGCAGCTATGACATACAACTATCTACTGGGGCTTTGGGGGAAAGTAAAATAAATAAATAAAATCTAAAAAAAAAAAAAAAGAAGGTACGTCCTAAAACCAGTGGCAGAACTGGGTTTGGACCTAAGCCTGTCTGACTCCAAACACTGTGTTCTCCCGTGATGCCCATGACCCTTATTCACTCAGACTGAAGCTTCTGCAGACATAAGTTGGGGACATCAGCCCACGATAAGTGCAGTGAGTCTTCTCCCTTACTGCAGGCTGTAGCACCTGACCACTTGTTTCATCCAAAAGTGGGGACTACTGACACTTTAGATGCTAGAGAAACTCACTTAACATGTTGAGTAGGTAAGAAAGACTAAAAATAAAATGCAAGCATTACAGGTAGCAATAAATGATTTTTATTTCATAATGTAACGATAGAGAAAAAAATTGGGTGTGCCTCCACTTTAGAGAGCTCAATTTTATTTATTTATTTAATTTTTTTTTTGAGGAAGATTGGCCCTGTGCTAACATCTGTTGCCAATCTTCCTCTTTTCTTCTTTTTTCTCCCGAAAGCCCCAGGACATAGTTGTGTACCTTAGTTGTAGGTCCATCCAGTTCTTCTAGGTGGGACACTGCCTTAGCATGGCTTGATGAGCGGTGAGTAGGTCCGCTCCCAGGATCCCAACCAGAACCACCAAAGCGGAACGCACGAACTTAACTGCTACGCCACTGGGCCAGCCCCAAGAGAGCTCAGTTTTAAAAGTCAATTCTTTCCCCACAGGTCCTACCACCCCCACCTACCCTATTTCTGAAGAACCTTACTCTATAGAAAGCTCTGGATGTTCCTTAATCCTTTGGCTACAGAAATATGCACATGTGGTTAAGGAACAATTGCTTGAATGCTAACACAAACGTAAATATTTGTTAGAGGACAGGCCAGGCAGGAGCTAAGAGGGACAGTATGAATGTTTGTTGCAGGATGAAGTTTGAACATCATGGGGTAAGAGGAGGGGTGGGGAGAGAAGGAGGAGGCGAGAGGGAAGGGAAGTGTAGAGACTTGTTCCTTTTGGTAATTTTAACTCCTTACTTTAGATCAGGGGTCAGCAAACTTCATCCCATGCACCAAAACTGGCCCACCACTTGTTTTTGCATAGTGTACGAGCTAAGAATAGTTTTAAAATGTTTTAATAATTGAAAGCAAATCCACCGTATATGTATGACACCAAGAGTGAATCCTAAGGCAAACTATGGACTCTGGGTGATTATGATGTGTCAATGTAGGTTCATCAGTTGTAACAAATGTCCCACTCTGGTGGGGGATGCTGATTATGGGGAAGGTTGTGCCTGAGTGGGGGCAGGGAGTAAATGAGAAACCTCTGTACTTTTCCCTCCATTTTGCTGTGAACTTAAAACTGCCCTAAACAAATAGTCTTTTAAAAAATCAAAAGAAGAATAATATTTTGTGACACATGAAAATCATATGAAATTCAAATTTCAGTGTCCATACAGTTTTATTGAACCCAGCCATGATGATTTGTTTGTGCATTGTCTATGGCTGCTTTCTTGCTACAACGGCAGAGTTGAGTAGTTATGACAAAGTCTTCATGGCCTACAGCACCTAAAATATTTACTATCTGGCCCTTAGAGAAGAAGTGTGCTGACTCCTGCATTAGCTAGTTCCTGCTCCCACCATACTACCATTCTCTCTCTCCCTCCTTTTTGTTCCTCTTTCCACTTCCCTACCGCTTTCCACCACCCCTTTACCATCAAGGAAGGAAAGAAGGAAGGTGGCTTTGTGGAGTTGCAAGTCACATTCAGAGTGAGTGAGGTGTGTGTGAGTTTGCATTTGATAATGCTTTATTTCTTTTTTACTTTTTATTGCTCAAGGAGCAAATTTCAGTCGTCTGGAAATTTCATCTTCTAGCTCAAACACATGACTTAGACTCTGTGTTAATCAAGTCCACATTTATTCCTCCTTCGGTAATGCCAGATAGAAGTTTTAATGGATACATAGGATTTCAGGCTCAACTAGACATAAGAGCTATGGTCTGAACAAAAAGTCGAGGTAAAATAATTGTCAGAATAATTTGAGCCCTTACCTCAGCTCTTTAAAGAAAGGAGGAGGTGGGGCCTGCATTATCCACAGAGATGGCACTTGCTGGGGGATGGCAGCATCACCTTGTGACACTTCTGGGGTTGGCACAGCCTTCTCTGGGGGACCGTGATGGATGCTGCAATTAGCATCTGCACTGGGAGAATATCCCTTTTCGTGTACGGCACTGTGGTTGGCACTGTCTTTAAAGCACCGCCCTTTCACTGTGTGTCTCATCCTCATGCTGATGGGCAGGGGCCTGGGGAGGGGTGTTAGGAGGCGGGCACCCATCCTGGTCCATTAGCTCCAGGAGGAAGAGTCACTCTCGTGCCCCTTTCAGGGCTCCACACTCTGCATTGTTTTCCTGCAGCCCAGCTCTGTTTGTACCATGTCTCCTTGCCTTGGTTGACACTCTGAGAGTCCTACTTCTTGTCACCTCTCAAGGACTTGAAGTTCCTTCTGATGCTCAAATGTCCTCGGCATTTTAGGCTTTCTCGCTCACCACCTGTGGACTTCCTCTACTGAGTCTTCTTTTTCTTCAACCTCCACTGGCTGGTGATCCTCCAGTTTCATCTTCACTGTCACATATTTTTCCTGGAGAATGTGGTCTCCCAGGAATTCAAATATCGCTTCTATACCAATGACTCCAAAATCTATATGCTTAGTCCTGGCCCTTCTCTAGAGCAACTGAAGCATATTTCCAATGCATTTGTTCACTCACTCATTAATTACTCACTGAGAGCTTGCCCTGCTCCTGCATTGTATTGAGCACTGTGGGACAATGGTGCCCAAGCAGATATAAGCCCTGTCCTCAGAGAGAAGGGAGACACAGGTAAGCAAATGGTGACATGAAGCACAATTACCCACTGCAATCCCTGCCCTGGAGAAAGGTACAGAATGTGCTATGAATGTGCATAACAGGGGACCTGATATAATTCGGAGGGGGTTAGGGAACTTTACCAAGGAAAGGGATTTCAAGCTAAAGTCTGAAAAACTAAAAAGAGTTAACAAGGTAAAGTGGAGAATGTTCTGGCTAGCAGGAACAGAATAAGTAAAAACCCAGAGATGGGAAGAAGCATGGTGTGCTCGAGGGATTGGAAGAAGGCCACGGTGGCTGGAGTAGTTTTAGAACAAGTAGAAAGTGTTTCCAGATGCTGCTAGAGAGGCAGGCTACAGAAAGATAATCTGCAGTCTGCTTTTTATTAGTTAGTGTGCTTCTGGCTGCAAGTAACAGTAACCTAATTTAAGCTGGCTTAAGAAATAAGAAAACATATTGTCTTATATAACTGGAAGGCCTAAGCATAAACAGACTTGAGAATTGCCTTAATCTGATGACTCTTGGTTAGTTGACATTTGCTGCATAACAAATTACTCCCAAACTTAGCAGCTGGAAACAATATTTATCATCTCACAGTTTCTCTGCATCAAGAATCTAAGAACGGCTTAGTTGAGTGTCTCTGACTCAAGATCTCTCATGGGGTTGCAGCCAAGCTATCCACCAGGGCTCTGGTCATCCCCAGACTTGACTGGGGCTGAAGGATCTGCTTCCAAGATCAGTCGAGTGGTTGTTGGCAGTGGGTATTGTTCCTCAAGGGTAGTTAGACTGAGAACCTGAGTTCTTCACCATGTGGGCCTCTCCATAGGTGAAGCTTGCTTCACCCAGTGCAAATGAGCTGAGACAGACAGAGAGACAGAGAGAGACAGAGACAGAGAGAGACACCCCGAGGTGGAAGCTGCAGTCTTTTTACAGCCTAATCTCAGAAATGATATGTCACCACTTCTGCCCTATTCTCTGTGTTAGAAGAGTCCCCAGGTCCTGCCCACACTCAAGGGGAGGAGATTACACAATAGCATTAATACCAAGAGGCAGGAACCCTGGGCGGCCACCTCAGAGGCTGCCTACCACAGACTCCATCTATGCTTTCTAATTTCTCTTGCCTCAGCCCCTCCTCTGTGCATCACTGCACATCAGGCTAGAAACAAGATGGCTATAGGATTTAAGAGCTTTACTCCCATGCAAGACTATATCTCAAGGAAGAGAACAAGATCATTTGCAGATGTTCTCCTAGAAAAGTAAAGGAAGAACTTTTCCCAAAGTCCCCCCAAACCTCCCTCCAAGTTCCATTGGCCCACTTGATGAATCATGGTTGATTTCAATCAGTCATCGTAATACCTTTTCCTTTTGCCATATTTTCACTTTCCCAGGCTCTTCTGTAGTGAGAAGGGACCATATGATGCAGTACTGCTGTGTGAGATGTAAGAGGAAGTCTGCAGGAGGCTTCTAAGGAGTATTTATTTTGTTCATAGAAGAAGACTACCACTTGAGGCAATGCTCGTTAACCACTTACCACTTTCCCCAGGCCTTAAATGTGCTTGTAACACATTTAAGTGTGGCAGGATGGCAGCAGCCATCCTGTGCTCATGAAGTAACACACACAAAGACCAACAGCCAAAATGCTGAAGATGACAGAGTGGAAAGGGCATGGGCCTTTGACGACATTGTGGAGCAGCTACACTAAACAAGGAACATACATGAAATGACTAAAGGTCTTTATTGCTTAAGCCACTGTGAGTTCAGTACTCTCTTACTTGCATCTCAACACACCCTAGCTGATAATATTTTTCATAGGAGAGAAGAGGGCAATGATTGCTTCTAAGCAACTGAGAATATCCTTTAGAGGCTATGTTAATAATTTGGGCCTTTAGTCTAAGAACAGTCAGAGTTGTGTTTTTAAAAGATTGGAGAACAGATTAGAGAGGGACAATAGTGTATGTGCAGAGAAAGGGCAGGAGGTGATTATGGTATCCAGGAGAGAGAGAATGTACAGCGGGTTGTCTAGGGTTTGGGGCAGTAGAAGGCAAGACTTGAGGCATGGGAGGTAGAAAAGCCGAGGGAGGTCAACAATTGGGGTCAGGAGTAGTAGGGGAGTTGAAGCAATGAAGTGGGAACCCTCCAGAAAACTGTTCCTAACCTTGTTACAATGATTCAGTGTCTGTTTTTCTTTTCTGGAAATATTTGAGTTGGGTGGAAACATATATGTCCTATAACCTTTTGCTTTTGAGCAGTTCTGTTTAGAAGCTTTCAAACACTTTGTTTCATTTTGTTTTTGGCAAATTATATAAGTGTCATCAAGTGTTTTCTCTATGAATGCTAAGTGAATGATTTGAACGATTTGGAAAGGTAAAATCGAGGGTGAATTCTTCCTTATCATTTGATTTGTACTAATGTTGTCATGTGTATGTAATAAATTATCATTTAAAAATAATAGATTCTAAAAAGATACTTTTGATTTTAGAAGTACTTTTATAGCATTAGGTGCTTACTCCTAAATGGGATCATAAATTCGTCAACATTTGAATTACCTCCGGAATCTCTAACTCGTGCAGAATTGCTTAGATTTTAGGAAAAATCAATTAAACCGTAGAGGATTCCTGCTGTCAAATTTGCCTTGTCTAAACCAGCACTGAAAGGACTGAGTCTGCTTGCCTGGCTAATTCTTGGAGTGTGAGAAGAAGCAGGGTAGCTCGGTGATGGAGGCCACGGGTCTGGGAGTAGCCAGTCCTGCTTTCCGATTTTGTCTCGAACAGTTACTAGTTGTGTGACTTTGACTGAGTTACTTAATGTTGCTGAACCTCAGAGAACTTTCCTCACTATAACATTGGTGGTAGTGGTGGGGGTGTGTGGGGCCGGGGGGTGGGGTGCGACTCGGGGTGGGGGGTCCTTACAGGCATTTCGGGGAGAAGAGTGCATGGCAAGGTGCCTGGAGCCCAGCGGCTGACGTGATACGAGGCACTCAATAAATGGTAGCTGATTATTAAAATTTCTAATAAAATCACCATGGGAACATCCCTTATTAAATCTCATCTGCTCCAGGCTAAACGTGTTAAACATTTCATGTGGATAATTCAAAGAGCCCACCGTGTTTATACTAGATTTTCTTTGACTTCAGAGCAGAAATGAGTTTGGCAGTTCTTGGGAGACTCTCAGTGCATGTGTGGGGGTCTCTGGGCACGGTGCTGGCAAGGCTCCCTCTGGCTGAGGTGGGCAGACCTGGCTCACCCACCAGGCACTGCTGAGGGGTCCTGCGGCCCCTGGCCAGGCCTCCAGCAAGGCTAGAGGTAGGGAGGCTGGTGAGGAGCTGGGGATTCCAGGCTTCTGATGGCCGAGATCTGCCCAGACTTCCTCCACAGCGGCCCTTGCCAGCTTTCTCTGCTCCTCAGCCCCCAGCCCCAACCCCTCCAGACCTGGTCTCTGTCCTCTCCTTCCCCTTCTGCCACCTGTTCCTTCTGACAGGGATTCCCTCCTCCTGTTTTACTGCAGAACAGATGGCAGGAGGGTCTTAAAGAATGGTCCATGACACCCTGAAGCAAAACGCCAGGCCTTTGAGAGTTTCTGAGGCTTGTTGTGGCTACTTACAAAGATGATACGTCTGCTGGGGGAGAAGCCTCAGCTATTCCATTTTCTCTCCCTCTTCCCTCTCTCTCTCTTTCTACCTAACCTCTGTGAGGAAAGGCAGGCAGATATGTATCTTGGCGGTGATGATGGAGCTATGGGTGAGAGATTTTCTCGAGGGAAAACAGATACAGTGCATCTCCCAAGATATTTAGCCCAGGAGCTGGGAAGAGAACTTGGCAATGAGAACAAGGATGAGTCTTTCCAAAGGTGAGAAATGAGAAGGAGGTGTGGATTTTGTCAGTGGGGCCTCTTTGGCGGTGAAGTGGCCATGAAAGAAGGTGGGAGAATGACCTCCAAAACTTTCCTCTTTCTTCCTTCCAGTAACCTTGAGACCCTCACAACCCCCAGGCCAGCAGTGACAGCCTGAGAGAAGAGAGGGGAGGTCATCTCCACTCCAGTGGGGTCTGCCATTGTGAGCAGGGAGGGAGGGAAATGCCCAAGCTGCCAGGGGTAGGAGGGGAAGGAGGGTGGTGTTGCCAGCCAGCTAGGTGGACAGTCATGGGGTCCAGGGCACACCCATATCAGGGATGTCAGGGACCCATCCTACCCAAACACCCTTCTATGTGTATGCATTTACATATGTGGAGATGTGTACACTGCACACAAAACTGTATCTATTCACAGAACGATGGGTGTGTTTAGATGTTGGCAGCTGCCAGGTTGCAGCTGGCACAATAAAATCAATCTCACAACAAGCTTCTGGTTAAATATCACCTTTTCAATGAGTTCTTCTCCAATAAACCTCCTTAAAATGACACCCTCTCCCACCTTCTGACTCCCTGTCCACCTTCCCTCCTTAATTGTTTGCCCACAGCCCTCATCAGTATATATTTTGCTTCTTTGTCTCTCTTCCTCAGCTAGAACTTAAGCCTCTTGAGGTTAGGGACATTGTTTTATTCACTGTTACATCCCCAGCTCTAAAAATAATGTCTGGCTTATAGTAGGTACTCAATAAATATTTTTTGAAAGCAGGAAGGAAGAAGGGAGGGGGAGATGGAGGGAAGGAGAGAGAGAAGAGTAAGAGAAGGAGTGTGGAGAGAAGGTGGAAGGGAGGGAGGGAGAGAAGAAGGGAGGGAGAGATGGAAATAAAGAAAGAATGTGGACCAAGACCAATAGTTGTCTGACTAGCCCGTCTATCTTTTATGAGTCCCAGCCCAGAACTCGGCACTGAGGACAGCTCAGAGTACTCCCTAACCAGAGGCACGAAGGACCCTGGGGACTGGGCTTGGGCTGACAAGGAGCTCCGTGGAGGCGGCCCCTGGAAGTAGGATCTTCTCTAATGCTGCCCGATGAAGCCTCCTCAGTGGCCTGAGAGGAGAGGCTCACCAGGCCCTTTGGTGGGCTAGTAGCTAGCATTGAGTGTTTCCTGTGGGAAAGGTGGCACGTGCGTTAGTGAATTTAAGCCTCACAGCATCACTCTGAGAAGCATACTATTAATAACCTGGTGTTACAGAAAATTAAGGTAAGTAGAGGTCAGGTGACTTATTTGCCTAAAGTCACAGAGATAGTCGGTGGGAACTGTGAGTCTTGACCCAAATTTGATGGATCTCAAAGCCACACCTGGCCCCACCCTGCAGGTGCCCTAACTTGGCCTCCTGGGGAGCAGCCCATCTGTGGACCTTTGCCTCTTCCCTTCCAAACTTAAAATGCCCTGTCTTCTGGTTCCTGATATATTCATTCCCACAGAGGTGCTGGTTGCTGCTAATGCTGAGTTGTTAGCCTCAGGGAACTGAATGAGATAACTGCTATAAAGCTCTAGCTGACGTGCTCTAAGTGGAAGTTCCTCAAAAAATTAAAAATAGAACTATCATTTTATCCAGCAATTCCACTTCTGGGTATTTATCTGAAGAAAATAAAAACACTAATTCAAAAAGATATCTGCACCCCCATGTTCATTGCAGCTTTATAATAGCCAAGATATGGAAATAACCTGAGTGCCTGTCAATGGATGGATAAAGAAGATGTGGTACACATATTCAATGGAATACTACTCAGCCATAAAAATGAAATGAAATCTTGCCATTTGTGACAACATGCATGGACGTTGAGGGTATTATGCTAAGAGAAATAAATCAGACAGAGAAAGACAAATACCATATGATCTCACTTATATGTGGAATCTAAAAAACCAAACAAATGAACAAAGAAAACCAAACTCACAAAGACAGGGAACAGATTGTTGGTCACCACAGGCAGGGGGTTGGGGAGTGAGTGAAATGGGTGAAGGGGATCAGGAGGCACAAACTTCCAGTTATAAAATAAATAAATCAGGGGGATATAATGTACAACAGGGGACTATAGTGAATAACATTGTTTTGCTAATTTGCAAGTTGCTAAGAGAACAAATCTTAAATGTTCTCATTACAAGAAAAAAATATTCTGTAACTTTGTATGGTGACACATGGTAACTAGACTTATTGTAGTGATCATTTCGCAATGTGTACAGATGTGGAATTATGTTGTACACCTGAGATGAATACAATGTTGTATGTCAATTCTACTCCAGTTTAACAAAAGAACAAAATAGATAGAAGCTAATAATTGTAATACAGTACCTAGTATGTAGTAGGAGCTCAATAAATGTTTGTGGCTGTTATTGTTTCTGAGGTGGGCAGGAAATCAGGATCCCATATTCTTCACCTCTTATCTCTTTTTTCCAAGTATTTTCATAGCAACCCAACATTGAACAGTCCTTCACGGTTGAAAAAGTTCTCCCATGCACAGTATTTCGCTGGACTTTGCAACAAGCCCATCAAGTGGTTCAATAGACTCACTTTTCAGATGAAGACATTGAGGCTCCCAGGCCAGTGCTGTTTCTACCATTCATCCCAGCCCCACTCTCTTTCTCCTCTCCTCTTTCCTTAGTCCAAGAAAAGTCATCAAACACTTGATGGCCTACAGAGAAAAAGAACAGTGATATTAGTCTCTGTCCTTTCTGTTTTCTTCTGTGATTCTGGGGTGCTGGGTGTGGTGTCTATGTTGAGTGTGATGGGAATTGCATCACTTGCACAAAACAGGAAAATCTCTGCCAAGCCAGGCTGGCAAATTCTAGCTTTCACTCTGAAGGCACTGGAAGACGTAACAGTTCTATAGCACTCTGTTTGAGGGCTTGGCTTGAAGTCCCATTTCTTCCAGGAAACCCTTTCAGATGCAGGGGTGGGGATGGGAGCAGAGGGCCAGAGATATGTGTTAGCACGACTTGGGGCTTTATTCTTGATTTCTCTGTTGTTTGAATGTTACGTACATTTTACTTTATGACATGATTGGTCATGGACCATGATGTGCATCTGTTATTATGCAGTGATTTGTGGACTGAAGAGCTGGCAGAGAAGTAGGTGCTTTATGCAATTACTCACAGCTAACGCACTGTGGTAACTGAAGGGAGAAGTGTGGCGCTGGAGGACTGATGTTACTGACCATACGTGGGAGCTGAACTCCGCATATAAGCAAGGACTGCCTGCCTTCAACTGGCTGCTACACAGCTCCACCGAGAAATGCAACAAGCACCTAAAACTTACCTCTCTCTCAAAACCTCCTTTCCTCTCTGACTCCTTGTTGCACCCTCCGCCTAGGCACTCAGTCTAGGAACCTGGGAATCATTTCATCTGCTGATCCTACTCACTCTACATCCAAACAATTATAAACCCTGTAATTCCAGCTCCTAAATATTACACGAATCCATCCAAACCTTTCTCTACCACCCTAGTTCAGGCCCCCATCTTGCTGGTGGGTATACAGCGATCTTCTTGTCTCACAACCTCTGCAGGTGCCCCTTCAATCAGTCCTTCACACAACTGCCATTAACTAAAGCATTGAGTGGATGCTACTCGTAGCTACGTGCTACGAGTGGATGCTCGAAGACTTTCAATGTCACCCCATTGTCTAGAGAATAAACCCTGACATATAGCCATGGTAGACAAAACCGTCCATAAGCTGGTTCCTGTAGACATCTATTCTCTCATTACCCGCTGTCGATATTCAGTGCCTTAGATCCATGGAACTGCACTGTAGTGGGTTTCCATTCTTCTGATCATGATATCTTTTTACCAGGAATGTCCCGCTGCCCTGCTACTCTATTCACTTGCCTACGTCCAACACATCATTTAAGACTCAGCTCAAGTGTCCTATCCTCCTCCTTTTCCCTGGGATGGGTTAGGTCCCCCTCCTCAATTCCCCCATAGTTCTCTGGCTTGGCTCTATCATTGTTTTCACCACACAGCTTTGTAATCAACTGCTTCTGTGTGCATCTCTTCTATTAGAAGTGGGGGATCGTATCTTACTCATCTTTGTATTCCAAAAGCATGGCATATAGTAGGTGCTCAATAAAGGTTCCTTACATAACTGAATAAAAAGTTTGGAGTTGTATAGTTGATCTCTACTGGGCCAATTTGCATGGAACATTACAGCATACAAAATGATTTCATTTATTTCCTTTTATTTTGTCATTGCTAGGACAGCGGATGAACAAGCCATACCATGCCCATTTTACAGGTGAAAAAGGGAGGTGCAGGGAACCTAGGTGGTTTTCCCAATGTCACAAGTCTTTCATACAGCAGAGCTCTCTCTCAAAATGGACCATCTGACTTGAAGTCAGGCCTCTCTCTGACAGATTTCAGTCCTGACCCTTGTCTGCCTTTGGGGTGCACTTCATGGAGACCAGGCATTTTACTCATTTTTTTCACTGTTCTTCCCAGTGCCTAGAACCCAGAGTAGGTACTTAATACATATTTGTTGAATTAATTAATTCATGAGTTAGTGAATGTTGGTTTTGTTGAACCAAGTTCAAAACGAAGAATGTTGGTTTTGTTAGTCAACCAAGTTTTATTGGTTGGAGTGGAGGAGCCAGGCATTAGGGAATTTGATAAGGGTGTATAAAAGAGATACCACAGTATCCTTCAGTTCTAGAGACAGCAGGTAGAAAGAGGATCCCTCTCTCTCCTAAACCCAGATAATAGGATGTCTGTAGCATCCCCCAGGGCCAAAGCCCCCGACACTCCAGTCTCCCCGAGCAGGTGAAAAGAAGCATTAGCAGGCAGCCAGCTCCTACCACCCTAGGAGTGGGTTTCTTGGAAAGGTATTATCACTCCCGGCTGTCAGGACGGGGCTGGAGCTCATCGCCTTCCAAGAATGTGACTGATGGCAAATTCGAGTTCAAAAGAAGATTGGATTTCAAGGCAACTGGAAGCTATTCAGTCAAAGCCAAGTTTTACAGGGAGAGTTTCCTCCTGTCTCCTCTCCTCTTCTCCTCCTCCCTCCAGGGCAGCCCAAGGCTTGTTGAGACCTGAAGAAGAACTGACAGAGCTTGACTGTTTCCCTAATTGAAAAAATGAGAGATGTAAAACCAGGCTCTGGACTCGTTCACGAACCCACGGAGAATCCAAGAAACACATCTCCCTGGGCATCCTGGTGAGATGGCTGCTCAGAGTGAGTCCAACACGGCGGCCGGTGGCTGCCTGGGCTGGGTCTGAGCACCTGTGTTCGGCTCTGAGCCTCCTCCCTCAGGGAAAGAGACTTTTATCACGATCTCTGTTGACCAAAATGGAAAAAGAAGGGGTCACTAGTGACAAATTGAAATCCTGTTTGTACAGAACTTTCCAGTTTATCACCACAACAGCAGCTACACAGTCGCCACCAACACTTTGCAGATTAGGATCTGGGACCAACAGAGGTTAAAGGACCTGATCATGGCCACACAGCCAGCAGACGGTGGTGCAGGCTCAAAACCAGGCCCTTGATGGAAGACAGCCACATGACTGAGCACTTCCTCTTTGCCTGGCACACTTCCACGCACTTTCACGTATTAACCATTTAATCCTCATAGAAACCCTATGAAGTAGATGCTATTTTTATTCCCATTTTATAGATGAGGAAACAGAAGCTCAGAAACATTAATTGCTTAAGACCATACAGCCATTAACAGTGGATCCAGAATCTGTTTCTTGAGCACAGGCAGTCTGGCTCTGGAGTCAGTTATAAACCACTGCTTGATTGTAAATTTCCAAGCTCAGAAGAAAATCCCAACCAAAGCTTTTGGGGGTCCCCACGTTTGAACTTTGTCTGAAGATATGGTCACAGATGCAGCTCTCTCCATCCTCACCAAATGCTCACCCAGGCAGCTGTCACATTTGGCCAGGGCAGGTTGTGGGCCCTGACCCCAACCAGAAGGCACTAAGTACACAATGGTCAGAGGGCAAGTTGACAAATGTAAATCAGGGGAATACAGTGATGGGAGGGCAAAGCGTGGAAGGATGTACAGAGCCCACATGGCGGGTCAACCACCAGGAAGTCTGGAGGAGGAGGAAGAACAAAAGAAAGGGGCAGTTTAAGGGAAGCACATATTCAGTCGTCTTGTTGACTTCAGATGGACTACACTGAGTGTTTATTTTGTGAACTATCCTGCCATGCAACCTTATTTAAGTCTTACATCAACACTCTGAAGAAACTGAGTTCTGAGAGGCTGAGTTACCACCCACTAGTCCTGCTTTAGTGCTAGCAAAGACTTCCTAGCTGCCAGCATAAAATGATCTAAATTCTAAACCATCATTACAGCTTCCCATGGTTTCCTCCATTCATGGCCCCCATGGGTCCAATCAGTGCAAAATCCACAGATATTTAGCCTTCAAGACTCCCTGCAGGGAGTCAAAGGAACATAGCACACAGCATCCCTGTTCTCCAGGAGCTGGCAAATTCACTGGGGGAGACTCCTCTTGAGTTCATCTTTACATCTAGCTATCAACAGTGCATGAACTGGCACTTTGTTTGAATAGCAAAGTAGAGTGTTTTCGGCATGGAAAACTCTGGATATAAAGCACCGAAAACAAAACAAAACATAACAAACAAACAAACAAGTGGAAATAACTTTTCATTCCCTCATTAGTACTAACTTTAAAACATCTATTAATAGTCATAAAACAAGTTTACTTAAAATATACCCCTCATTATGAAATAAGGAAAAATAGACGCTGTTCAAAGGCCGAGTGCAGAGGAGTGGTGACAGGCCTTTGCATAGAAGTGATACAATCCTCTAACCACTTAGTTAATTAAACTTAATTATCTTTATGGATTCCTCCCGGCCTCCCCTTTTTTGGGTTCTCTTCCCAACTAAAGTCGTTCTGTTCTCTCGGATCCACCGCGGTCAGTTCTTTTCCTTTCGTGCAGCTCCTTTGGGTGTTCTGGAGAAAACTTGCTCTTACTCTTCTCCAGCCCAGCCCAAGGGGAAACCAAATAAACAAGCCAACAAAACCTAGCTTGCTTCCCAAGTACAGACCACGAGGAGATAAGACAAGAATGCACGCAGTAAATGCCATGTGTCAAATGAATGTTCTAGACCCGAGGTTCCTGAACCAACCTTTAGTGTCTCAGTAATTTTTTCATGGTTGCCCCTAAGCCAAAAGAAAAACCAGCAGTTCCCTTTATTAAGTAATTAAGTAATTAGGCCCAAACAACTTAATAAGTATTTATGGCTTGACAACTCAGTAGCCACTTGAAAAATTAATACTCAAGAGATTGAAAGAAAAAAATAATATTTGTATTTCATTATTAAATAATTACAATCTCTTATGTATGGGCACTGCACAACTTTTCAGACCTTGGAATCAAGTGGGACATGACACTGCCACCCTCCTTTCCTGTTCCACATTGATCTTCACATGGAACTTTTTTTAAAATCACAGCAACTGCAACAATACATCCTCAAAAGGAACGTGTGCAATCTAACATGGAAACTGTGTGCCACCTGGAGCTAGTGGTTTGCATGGTGTCTGACGGATGTTTCTTTGAGAAAATCTAAAATATTCCGCAGTACCCTGTGAACTTGCTGCAGAGCCTTGGGCACCTCAGCGCACAGTTTGAGAACCACAGTTCTATACAATAAATGCGATGAGAGTTCAAAGGAGGAACCACACACTTCCCACAAAAATGGTTCACAGAAGATTTCATGGAGGAGGAGACCCTGGGGCTGGGCTTGCTGGCTCAGCTGGGTGAAGAGGAAAGGAGGGGAGCGTGCCAGAATAGAAGAGAGGGTCGTGAGCAAAGAGCAAGGGAAGGCAGCGGATGCCTGGGCTGGCTGGAGGAAGACACTGAGGAGAAAGCAGGCTGCAGCATGTAGTTGAGCGTCCCAGCCATCAGCCCGAGGGCAGCGGCCTGGCTCACCCTCCCTGTGGACCACCCTTCATCCCCCTCCACTTGCTGAATTCTTACCAGTTTGTCATCTCAACAAGACTGACAGCTCTGAGGACAGGGACTGTCTTTATATCTTTGTATCCTCCATACCAAGGACCACAGAGCCTTACGTCAAGTGCTCTTTAGTAAGTACTGACCACACTGACGCACCCACCCCAGCTGGAATGCTAACATCTGGGCCTTTGCAGACCAATGGCACAACCGAAGTGGAGAAGAAAGTGACAAGGATTTCAGCACCAGGCTCGCCTGCTGGGTAAGGGCTTTCATTCCTGCTACACATTCCCATGGGGCTACTTTGGGGGAAATGATAGATGAGGGAACTCAGCCCCTGTGTTGTTTTCGAGAACTCTTATGGAGAGTGCCAAGAATGCTCATTTCCAGATCTCTTATCTGCTGCATCTCCAAAATTTTACCAGGAGGGCAGATCTTAGGGAAACACACCCACTGCCAGGCAAGCCTCCTGAACATGCCTCTGTTCCCACGAGGCAGCCCAGATGTGACAGTGGCTCATCAGAGAGCTGTTTGTGTCTTTCTTATTTACAGTGTAAACAGCATTTAGGCTGCAGCTTTGGAAGGCCTCTGTCTATTTGTTCGGGTAAATCCACAGCCCTGGATGTGGTTTCCGTGCAAGATCTCAGACCATTAAGGCACAGGAGGTTTTGCACAGTGGCTTCTGGATCATTCCTCTTTGCCGGCCATTATAGGAAGAGGAAGAAATCCTCTGGCCTTCGTTGCTTTTGCACCTACTCTTTATTTACATTGCTGCTAAACAGGTATTCTCCACAAAAAAAGATAGGGCTTGCTTTTCTGTACCACTGTCCCTTCCTTCTCACACACAGAACTGCTGTGAGTAACAAACCTCTTGGGAACATCACTTTATAACAAATTTCATTGGATTAAAAGCAAAGTCAACAATAACAAATGAAATCTTCATAAGCGAGGACTGTAGAGCAGTCTGCATCTGCAGCTATACAACCAAAATTTCTCTGTTTCTGATAAATAGATGTCATTGGAATTTACTGGCTTCAGTACCAATATCAGTACGTTTGTAGTCGGTGGTATGTTTTCTTCCAGGCAGAGCTGAATTTTAGCAAAACTAACACAAAAGATTCTGTTTCAAGAGAAGCCTATGGTTTTCTGTTAATTCCCTTCATGAAATTGACAATGCTTTCTCTGCTTCTTACCATCTCTTAAAGGTCTCGGTTTACAGAGTAGCAATCAAGCGACATTTTGATTCCTCCTAGGTATTTTGTCCTCAATTAGAGTAAATTACCACCAGTTGGATGGTAATGCTTCGTGATTCAATCACCCAAGCTTCTCATGGGGTCCTTGCCCCAGAGAAAAATCCACACACTTTTCCTTTAAATGTGCCCTTAAAAGTAAAACTATGGCATTAGTTGTGACCACTAAGCAAAAGTTCCAAAGAGGAAGATGATAAAAAAAAGTAAGTCTAGGTAAAATTTGGCCGTTTTCTTCAAATTCTTTTTGTTATTAATCAATGCTGAAGAGGATCCTGACTTGTGTTTTCCTCTAGGGTGGAATAAGGGTCTCTTAATTCATCCTTGATGTTAACACGTCCTCAAGTCAAAGTCTTTCCTGGGGCTCTGGCAGTGATTTAAATCTTCATTTGAGCCAGGCATTAAAAACAAGAACAAGCACACAGAACTCTGGCTGTGGTTCTGTTCTCCAGGGATCTGGTTTCAGTCAGCTCCTCCCTCCTCCCCAAGAGAATGTGAGTCCCATGAAGGCAGGAGTTTTGCCTGTGATCCTTCACTGGTTTATCCCAGGGGCCCGAGAGGAGGGCCTGGCACACAGTGAATGCTTAGCAAATATTTCCCAAGGAAAGAAATGAAGGAAGCAGTACATGGAGAGCAGTGTTGTGAGGCTTACGACGGACAGAATGCATCAGCCAGCACTTGACTCAGAGCAGCACTCAAATCCATGTCTTTTTCTTTCCCTTCCTTATCTGGTAGCCTCTGTGGTTTCTGTGTGTGTGTGTGTGTGTGAGGAAGATCAGCCCTGAGCTAACATCCATGCCAGTCCTCCTCTTTTTTCTGAGGAAGACTGGCCCTCGGCTAACATCCGTGCCCATCTTCCTCCACTTTATGTGGGACGCTGCCACATGGCCTGACAAGCGGTGCATGTGTGGTGCCCGGGATCTGAAACCGGGCCGCCAGCAGCGGAGCGCGTGCACTTAACCACTACGACACGGGGCTGGCCCCTCTGGCAGCCTCTTAAATATTTAAAGACCTCAATCCTATTTCCCACACCATTCACTGTGCTGGTCACCACACCTCTGCTTAAATACGATAGCGACTGACCTAGTTTCCTGGAGCTGCCGCAGCAAATTACCACAAACTCGGTGGCTTAAAACAGCAGAAATTTATTCCCTCACAGTTCCAAAGGTCAGAAGTCTGAAATCGAAGTGCCGGCAGAGCTGCAGAGCCTCCAAAGTCTCTATGGACAAACCGTTCATTGTCTCTTCCAGGTTCTGGTGGCTTCTGGGAATCCTTAGATTTGCTTGGCTTGTAGCTGCATCACTCCAATCTCTGCCTCCACATTGCCTCACGTCCCTTCACATTGCCTGCTCCTCTTCTTACAAGGACATCTGTCATTGGATTTTGGACCCACCCTAAGCCCAGGATGATCTCACTTAACTTAGTTCACCTTAACTTAATGATGTCTGCAAAGACCCTTTTCCCAAACAAAGTCACACTCATAGTTTCCGAGTGGACATATCTTTTGGGGGGCCACAATTCAGCCCCCTACAGTGAGAATCAACAAGAGTCTTCCAATGAGGTCTTAACTGGTGCCGAGTAGAATGAAACCATTACTTAGGATGATCTGATGACTTAACGAATGCTAAGATTTTTCAGGGTTTCAGTTGCCAAGAACATTACTGGCTCAAATTAGCTTTGTTTTCAAGTGAACACTGATTTTGCATCAATGATGCTAAGCTGGATCTCCCCAACTGCCTGTATGTCCTTGTTCATTAAGCAAAAAGAGGTCCTCTTATTCCCCACTGATTTCATATAGAGAACATTTGGGGCCTTGACCTCATCATCCATCATTGATATCTAAGCTATAAGTTAATGTATTGAACACAAGGTATCCAAGAAGAGAGCAGTGAAGGGAAGTTAACTAGAATTCTATCTTTTGGGGCATTCATTTAGTGAATATTTATGGTATTTTCACCCCAAGTAAGATGCTGCATTGGGTGTTCTGAGGGACTCCAGTTAGGACACAGTTGAGAATGCACATTCTAGAAAGCTCACGGAGCCACCATTGAATATTTTTTTAGATATGCCTAGAGAATTAAACTAAGAGCACATGCTTTTATTTTATTCATAACAGTCTTATTAAAAAAAAAACTTGCCAAATGCCTGGCTAAATGTCAAGATACATTATGTCTACTGATTTGCCAATTCAATAACCAATCTTTTCAGAAAGAGGTTTTCACTTGACAGGGCTTATTCTCAGTGAACCTATATCAGTTCCTGGTGATCACTATTGCAAGACTGATTCTAAAATGTTGGTGTTGACAAACAGCAAGTTTACCAGTCTGTAGCTACTGGAATGAAACAAAAAAAGAAGGCATTTGCTCACATCCTGTCAACTGACACTTCTTTAACTTTCCAGGAATTCTCAGAGATTACTGACAGTGGCTTTTCTTATAAGGAATTGACTCACCTGTGTGAACTAAAAAGTTTTGTGTACAACAAATCCTGAGTGTGTGTGTGTGTGATTTGCTTTTGTCTAATTCTCATAACAACCTTATAAGATAGGAACTACTGTAAAGTCCACTTCACAGATGAGGTAAACAGTTGAATCAAAACTGAGTGACAAGTAATATCTTTCCTGAAAGCTGGACATTTTATGGGAAGCAGTCTTTTTGTGAAGATGAAGTTTCTCATGCCAGAGTATGTCCCTTCATCTGGATAAGGCCACCCAGGCACACGGGTTCCAACAGTGCTGCCTTTGTGATGTGTGTAGGTGGTGACATCTGAGTGGGGATGAGCCATAGATGAAGGAGAATCTTGTTGTTGTTGAAGGTCATAAATGTTTAAATCAGGACATCATGCAGTTACATTCATCTCAGCTCGTGTCTTAATCTTGGAACAATCCCTTCTTATTTAATCCTCTGAAATATGAATTGAAAATGCTTTTAAACAATTAATCCAGGCCAACGGTGCATACTAAAATCATGAGAGAGAACTTTGACAACGACAACAACAATAATAAAATGATACCTCAGCCCTTCTCCAGATTTAACCATTAAAAAAGGTCTCTAGGAGTGAGGTGGAGAATCAGCATTTTTTAAAGCTTCCAGGTGATTCTAATGAACAGCCAGGATTTTGAACCACTGATCAGAGAATATCTCATTTAAAGTGGTGGGATCAGAGTCTCTCAAACTTAACTGTGCATAAAAATTTCCTAGGAACTTGTTAAAAATGCAGATGCCCAGTTGCTGCTACTAGAGATTCTGACTCAGTAGGTCTAGAGTGGGGTCCAGGAATCAGCATTTTTAACCAGCAGCTCAGATGCTTTTAATGTATATATTCATCCCTTGACCACATTTTAAGAAACAACAGGCAAGATGCCCTCTTTCGGCCTATCTTGGACTGAAATTATTTCTCTTTGTCTTCTGTGTTTCCCTTTGCAGTGTGAAGATCATCCTTATTTCTGAAAATACGTAAGTAGACTTGAGGTCATATTAGTCAGGTTAGGTTCTGCTGCAGTAACAAACAAACTCCAACATCTCAGCGGTTTTATACGAAGCTTGTTTCTGGTCATACCACATGACTTTCACACTGGGGGCTCTGCTCCATAAGGTCACTTGGAGACCCAAGCTGATGGAGATGCCACTACCTTGTAACTCTGCCATATCAACAGGGTGAGTGGCCGAGGATAGAGAAGAGTGTGGAAAACTCACAACAGCTTGACCTTCCTTGGATAGGAAGTGATGGTGGCACTGCTACTCACAGTCCATTGGCCAGAGCTAGTCACATGACCCCCAAGAGGGAGGTAAGAGAATGAGCGGAGCTTGGACAACAATTGGTAAGTACAACTGTCTCTTCCACGGAATTGGAACAGCTGTGCCTTATCTCTGGCTTCTTTTCTCTATTGACAATGTATTATCTCTCTCCATCAAGCAAGCATTTATTAAGCCCCAACTCTGTGATCAGTACTGTGCCATAAAATAATGGAAGATAGGCTCCAAAAGAAATAAAAGATAGGCCTCCTAGTCATTGAGATTCTTTAGGGGGATAGCACTCACAGATAAGGTGTTAGTGAACAATACACAATATTGCACCATCGAGGGCCAAATTATGTGGGCGGCTCTGCATGTAGTTGATGCTCAGAAAGGGTGTGAACAAGAGGCTTGGGATAATTGGGGAAGGTTTGATCAGAGGACTTGGAAGCTGGACTAGGACTTGGAGGAGGTCTAGGTAACAGCTTAGAGAGAAGGTAGAGGAAGAATTGAGTATAAATCTTCAGAGAGGATTAAGGTGTTAGATGCCTAGTGAGCCCCGAGTGGTACATTTTCTTCTGAGTTTATTTTGATTTTTATTAAAGCCCGTAATTAACTGAACTCAGGCTGTCAGTGAAGGTCAATTGTTGGCAAAGCACAAACTCTAAATAGGCTTGTATGTGGACTAACATATCTTTCCCCTATTTAACAGGGGAAATGCCTTGACACAGTCTTCACACCAGGAGAATCTGCAAAGCCTGCCTGGGACAGCCTCTCTAATGTCCCCGAGATAGTGACTTCCTTTCGAAGGACCACAGATAGAGTGTTCCCCAAGGAGGACCTGACTGTTTAGGGTTCACACTGTCATATGTGACGTGGCGCCATCTCTTAAGACTCAAAGCCCTCATGTTCTGCCATGCTACTGCCGCCACCACCACCACCTTTCAGGTTTCAAGAACAGCGGTGTCAGCGAGCTCCTGAGGCTTTCTCACCAAAGGCAGGGCTCTGCCAGCCCAATGAACCAGCAGAAAAATAATAAATAGATGCTCTCACTGCCCCTCCAGAGGAGGCTTGCGCAATTCCCCCCGCCCGGGCTACTGTCACCACTCCTGCCTGCGACCAGAGAAACTCAGAGAGTGTGGGGTGCTGCTGTCCCTGGAGACAATGAGCCAAGTCTCTGCGAGGGGTGAGCAAGGAGCTGGAGGCAGCGCCTGCGGATGGGGTGGGCCCGGGAAGATTGGGATCTGCTTGGCTGTGTTGAAACGAAGTCTCGTGCTGGGCCTGGAGGAACAAAGCCGTCTGCAGATAAGTGAGCTGGGCTGGAAGTCTGGGTCAGGATGGGGCTCACCTCTGAGAACAGCTTGCTTGGCAGTGCTGTGAGAACCAAGGTTTGGACATGCCCACTTGCTTGTGGCTTTGGCCCCCACAGCAAGCCGGGGTGGGGTGAAGGGGGAGAGAACGTTGAAACATCAACAGGGAGGCAGAGGCAGTTTTCATGGGTGGCTGCGTCAGGGTGGCGACTAGGCTAGGAAGGGAGGCCTTGCAATTGGGGTCTGGGAGGAGCTGCTTCTTAGGGACTGCTAAGGGAGCGGTCCCTGTATCACCTCCAGGAGATCCTAAATCTCACACTAGAACATCTCCTCCAACTCTTATGCCTTATAAGTTAACACAGTGAGGCCCAGAGAGGGAAGCTTACTGACCCAAGTTTGCACAGCTAATGAGGGCAGAGTCAGAACTGCTCAGTTCTCCTGGCTACCTTCTAGCATGCTGTCTATTAGGGCAAAATACATACATACATATACACGTCCGTACACACACCCATACGGATAATCAGACAACAGAGCCTGAGTGTGGGGTGGGAAATCTTCTACAAAGGGGGCAGAGGGCCCCAAGGAATCCCATGCATGACCTCCTCGGCATCTACTGCTTCCTCCTGGTGTTGCACAACCAATCAATGGAAAAGTGCCTTCTTCTAGCAATAGATCCTTAATCTCATATCACGGATGAACTTCTGATTTTTTGTTAGGGTTCCATTTGGTCATTCAAGTGGTAACCCGCTGGCATAGCTTTGATGTGACCACAAAGAGATCTCTGACGCATTTGAATTACCTATAGGACCCCTTGGCCCTGGAGAAGCATCTTCCTGCAATTATCTGTGGGGGATTAGGAGGAGGAATTCTGCTCAGTGGGTAGGCATCATCCAGAATGGACACGCATCATGTTATGACTCTCTACAGAAGTTATATGTGGAGTATAACTCTCTGGAAGGAGTTAAGAAGCCACCCAAGGGAGAAGCCCAAGGGCAGACTGGGCTGGGGAGGAGCGGCTCAATGCCACCATGTCAGCCAACGGAGACAGGCACACAGGCAGCTCAGAGGGCACCTGCTCCATGTAGGCTGCTCCAGGAAAATGCTACGTGCTCCCTGACCCTACACACTGCCTTCCCTGCCAGTCCTTTCCATGCCTCACTGCACCAGTGTCCAAGGCAGCTCTTCAGGCACTGAACGGAGAGGACGTGTGCCTGCCAGGGGTCAGAAACATCAACTCTGAACAAAGCTGCTAAGGGGGGTCCTCAGCTCCACCGCTTAGCTGTGTGATCTTGAGCAAGTTACCTGACCTTTATGCTGCGGTCTCCTCATCTGTAAAACGGGAATAATAATAGTACCTACATCATAGGGTAGTTATTGGGAGCTACATTAATCATGTAAAGTGCCTAAAATAATATAGCACAAAGTGTTACTTAGTGGATATAGTGGATACTTGAAAAGTCCTTGCCAAATTAGACTGAATTACTAGTAGATGGCAGGTTTTTCATGAAAAATAAGCATGCTTGTCTAGTCTCTGAGCTGAAGGCTATAAAGTCAGTAGGCCCTCTTTGAGAAATAAAACTAATTTTCTCTGTTTTATGAAATGGGGCCAGCGTGAGAGAGAGAATGTGTATTAAATTAATAAGTTTCCCAACCTCATTCATTCATTTAGCTTGTATCATGGCTGTGCTTTTACTTTTTCAAGTAAAAAAGCCACCGATAAGATACAACTATTCAAATACAGCTTCAGGCACAACATAGCTTCCATTTGTTTCTCCTGGACCTCCAGCTGTTCTCCATAAACCTGTAATTGTCCCAGCTGCTCTCTGCAAACGTAGGCCCAGCGCCTCTCCCGGGGAGGGAATGGCAGCAGCCTGGCACGCCAGGTCCACCTGGGCACCCGGCAGGAGCATTTGCATATTTCCTGGGCTCGTCTTTTGAAATTCCACACCAATAATTAAGGATTTCTAATTCTGTAGTAATTGAGAACCATTTGGGACTGATTAAGCAGATACTATCTCAATAATTATCTATTTCAGCGTTGCTTTCCTTTGTGTGGGCTGTGACTGGCTTGTCAGAGTGAACATAAAATATTTCCCCCACTTGGCTCTCATTATGTCTGGTACATTATCTCTCCCCTTTCCCTTCCTGCTTCTCTCTCCTTCTACCCTTTCTTTGCTCTTCTCTTTCCCTATCTCCTTCTTTTGCCATGCTTGGCCACAGTGACACACGACCCAATCATTTCAGTAATTCGGTGATAAAATTAACCTCCAGCATTTGCTCTATGGAACTCCAAATCAAATAAGTTGTAGGACTGACTTTTTTTTCTTTTTTTTTTTTTTGCTGAGGTAGATTAGTCCTGAGCTAACATCTGTTGTCAATCTTCCTCTTTTTTCCTTGAAGAAGATTAGCCCTGAGCTAACATCTGTGCCAATCTTCCTCTGCTTTATATGTTGGTCGTGGCCACAGCATGGCTGATGAGTGGTATAAGTCTGCGCCCAGGATCTGAACCCGCGAACCTGGGCCACTGAAGCAAGGTGCGCCAAACTCAACCACTACGCCACGGGGCCGGCCCCAGACTGACTTCTTTTTTGTTGGTAGAATTGACTGAGTGGTTAGGAGACCCTCTTTATAACATGTCCAAGAGTCAGACACTTTCCTAAGGCAGTTTAATTTGCTTATCTAATTTAATTAAGCCATCACAACAATCCATCAAAGTAGATATAACTATCTATATTTTACCAACTAAGAAATAGAAGCAGATTAAGCCTTACACATATGTTATAGTTATTACTTTTTATATATTCAGTATTCAATAAAAAAGATAAGTCAAAAACACACACACGCACACACACACACACACACACACAAAAACAAAAACCAAACCAAACAAAAAAAGAAATAGAAGCAGAGAAAGATCAAGTAACTTGGCCATGTTTGATACATGTGTATCTATGTTAACATGTGTGATAATAGATATCAAAAATGAGCCACCTTTTCATTCCAAATCAATCTTGAAGTGATGAGGACCACAGAGAGCCCTCCTGCCCTCAAGCCTAAAGGTCTGCTTTTTACTTAATCCTATCAGTTGCAGCAGAAGTTTCCTAGTATTCAAAGCCTCCATGGTATCTTTCACCTCCAGTAACAGCCTGGGCTCCCTGAGGGCGGGGGCCATGTCCTATTCGCCTCCATCCCCTTCTTCAGCACCCAGTCCTGTGCTCAAAATTTTGTGACTGCATTGGAGGGTTCCCAGGGCCTTATCTCAGTATTTAGAGTTGCTCCTCACTGATTTGGACACCAGTGGGGAAGCATACACCCTAAGTGTTTCATCTCTTACTCTCTTTTCTCTCCAATATGATTGCACACATTCCTTTCCTCATACATATGGCACCTAAAAGTGCTGGGGATATAGTAGAAATTCAAAAATTTCTTGCCAAATTAGACCGAGTTACTAACACATGGCAGGTTTTTCAAGAAAAATAAGGGGGCTTGTCTGGTCTCAGAGCTGAAGGCTATAAAGGACACCCAGCTTCCCCACCCCACTGCCCACCTGTCAGTCTCACTTGTCAGTGCATATCTTTGGTAGCGGAGTCAGAGTTTCTGCAAATTACACATAGTTAATGAAATGGTCGACAGGCCTACTTATCTCACATTTTAGAGACTCCAAGAATTCCTAGGCAGTGGCCAGTTGATTTGGGCTAACCACTCATCAACAGATTTCCAATTGTTGAAACCATCCCTGGAACAGGGGTGAAAATATACCCAATATCTTTTTTTGAGATCAGATCTAGCTTGGAACTGTAGCCTTTGTCCCTGGAAATACAAGATATCTTATGTGCATACTCCTGAGCCTCCGGAGGCCAGATTCTGCAGACAGCTTCCCTTCAAGCTTTCTCTGCATCATGGGGGGTTTACTTCGTCACTTTTTTTTGGGTGAGGAAGCTTGGCCGTGAGCTAACATCTGTTGCCAATCTTCCTCTATTTTGTATGTGCGACACCGCCACAGCGTGGCTTGACTAGTGGTGTGTAGGTCCACGCCCAGGATCCGAACCCACAAACCCCGGGCTGCCGAAGAGGAGCACACAAACTTAACCACTATGCCACTGGGCTGGCCAGTTTACTTCATCTCTTGAAGACTTTTTTTCCATCTGTAAAATGAGAGTTTTCTCCAAGGTCTCATCCACAAATCTAACCTGCTAAGATTCTATGACTGTGGAGATGGTATAAGAATGAGTCGTGAGAATATTGATATAGTGATGGGCCAGAAATTTGACTACATACGAGCCAGAACAATGCTAGGAAAGAAAGCCTGGGGAGAATCCAGCTCTGGAGTGAGAAGAAGAAACAGAGATGAATGGAGGAAATAGGTAAGGGTGGAAGACACTAGAAAGGATTTGGGGTAACAAGGCAGGTGGTAGGCACTGGGAGATGGGGCCTGTGGAATGTGACGTAGGTTAGCCCTTCAGAGGAGGGAAAAGTTCCTGAGACCCGGCAGGAGCTCCAGGCAGCACCTCCCAACTGTGGTCCTCAAACCTGGGTACCCAACAGAACTATTTGGGCAGCTTATTAAAAATATAGATGCCCCTAGCCCCAACCCTGGGGATTTAATTCTAGCAGATCTGGAGTCGGCTCATGAAACTGTTTCCTCATTTTTGTTTTTGTTTATTTTTTTGGTGAAGAAGATCAGTCCTGAGCTAACATCTGTGTCCATCTTCCTCTATTTTGTATGTGGGATGCCTCCACAGCATGGCTTGATAAATGGTGCGTAGGTCCACACCCAGGATCCAAACCTGTGAACCCTGGGCCACCAAAGCAGAGCGCATGAACTTAACCACTACGCCACTGGGCCAGTCCCTCATGAAACTGTTTTTAAATATAAGCCCCAGGTATTCTCATGCAGCCTGACTTTTGTGTCTTGTGATAAAGCTATCACAAGGAGGGGAGGGCTTCTACAGCTGGGGGAGGGGTGGGGGTGTCCTGGAATTCTGGGAATAATGGAGTCTACTTGTCTAGGTGCAAAGTAGGGTTTACGCTTTAGGACAGAAAAGCTGGATCCTGTCACTGGGCATCTGTAATTTGCCAGTTTGCATAAAGTGTGTACTCCTATGCTCTGGTTGATGTTCATGCATTTGAGGATGAGGACATAGGGGTGGCACTGAAGAGCAGAGCTGCATAGTTCCAAGGAGGTGCTTCTTTGTGTCTTCTAACAGAGCATCCAAAATTACTTTCCTCTTTTAAGAGGCGGCAAATAGAGGCACAAAGAGTACAAACTCAGGAGCCAGAACGCCTGGACTTGTATCTCAGCTAGGGTTGCCGATTTAGCAAATAAAAATACAAGATGCTCAGTAAAACTTGAATTTCAGTGTTGTTTTTTATCTGGCAACCCTAATCCCAGCCATGTGACAGTGGGCGCTAGTGAAGCTCTCTGTACCTCAGCTTCCTCCTCTGTAAAATGGGGTGATAGCAGCACCCGCCTCAGCACTGCTATGAGGGGTAAATGGGTTAAAACCTGTTAAATGCTTAGGACAATGCCTGGCATATGCTAGGTGCTAGACAAATGTTAGCTTTTACTATTATTTGATGGTGCCCCTCCAACGTTTTCATCTCCACACCAGGCCAGGAGCAGATTGCTAGAGTTCTTGAAATTCTAACAATTCTTTTACCCTGAATAATTAGATCCAATGTTCACTTTCTTTATGGGCCAATAGGACCCACAGAGTAGGATTGTTCATGGTCAAAGCTGCATCGCTAACTCTGACTGGATGTCCCTCTAGCAGCTGCTCTTGGCTGCAAGGGGAATTTACTAGTTCACTGTACCCCACCTGACTGTCAGAATTTAGCCATCCCCAGGGACTGGCTCACAGTGATGGGTAGTGACTGCTCATGTATTAGAAACAAACAAAAGGTGGAATTTAAGTGTTCAAGGGCTTTAGGATTATCTAATCCAGTCACAATAAAGCCCTGCCCAATAGAACTTTCTGTAATAAGAGAGATGTCCTACATCTGTCTCGTCCAATATGACAGCCACTAGCCACATGTGGCTACTGAGCACAGGAAATGCAGCTAGTGCAAGTGAGATCCTGAATTTTTAATTTAGCTACATGTGGTAAGTGGCAACTGTGGCAAGCAGCTAACATATTGGACAACACAGGAGAGGAAGCATCTGGAAGCCAGAAAGGTAAAATTTGTTTCCCCAGGTCCCACAGTCAATTATTTATGAGGCTAGGGCTAGGACCCAGGATTCCTGACTCATTTTTCAGTGCTCTTTCCATCTGGAGCCCTTAAGAACAAGTGCTATGTGGTAGGGAGACAGTTCCTCTGGCTAGAAAGCCTTGTAACATTAAACTAGATTACGGGGCATTCTTACCTCTAAAGCCCTGAGAACACTCTCTCAGGAACAAGGAGGATAAGATGCAGAAACGCAGCCTGCAGAGTTACAGACATTTCTTGAGGCTCTAATCCTCAAATAAACAGCTCTGCTCTTTGATCTTCTCCGGATGACACCTCCTTTGTTACAGCTGTCCAACTCCGTGACACCTTAAGCCTGACTGGCTACATTAGTGGGCACGTTGCAGAGGGGCCGACCTGGCTGGGTCATAGTTCCACGTGCGCTGGGCCTGCTCGGCTCCACCAGCACAGGCTCTTCACGTCCTTCTGAGCTGCCACATTCCTGGTGACCCCATCTGCATGGGGCAGGATGAGGCTTTATATGGAGAGCAGAGTAGGCAGTAAAGTGTGGTGGGCTATGGAGCTGGCCAGGCTGCCTGAGTTCATATCCCAGCTCAGCCACTTACCCCATATAAGCTGCGTGACCTTGGCCCAGTCACTTAACCTCTCTAGGCCTCTGTTTCCTCATCCGTAAAATGGGAGACAATAATTATACCCATTTCATAGAGTTGCTGCAGGTTTAAAAGAGTTAATACATGTAAAAAGCACTTGGAACAATGTCTGGCGCGTAGAAAAACACTTGATAAACCTAGGTGCTTTTCAGAGTGGGCCTTGACAAGAAAGTTGTGGTTGGGGGGATGGCAGTACACAGGCTGGCTCTGGCAGATGACTGAGCAAGCTGCTTGGTGTTTCTGTGGGTCAGCATTTCTTAGGTCTCAATTATAATGAGAACAATGGGCTCCCTGATTAACAAGATGATAGACGGCAGCAAGGAGGGAGTTAAAGGAACAATAATATTTTTGTGTGACTATGAGCTGTTCTCAAACACCTTCTCTCCTAATAATGTTTTCTTAGAAGTTCAGGAAGCTCTACTCTTCTCTTCAGGGCAGCAGCTACATTTTATGTCAGTCGCACAGACTTCCAGAATATGACGAGATCCTGGAGTCTAAACAATATAAACTGGGACCCACAGGGCAAATCCAGGCTGCAGATGTGTTTTGCTTGGCCTGCAGTGAAGACCCAAACAGTGTTTTTAAAATGTTTAATTAGTTGCCAACATTTAAAAAACAGGCGATTTCACATTGAAAAAATCCAGGTTTCCAGCTTCTCTTGCAAAACCAGATAATATGTCAAGACTTGTCCCAAATTCAGGTCAGGCAACAAGTGTCTGGCACAGGGCTCAGGCCGTCTGGGGTAGGACATTATCTACCCCGCCCACCTCACGCTGTTGTCACCTCCCTGGCTCTGTCCACCAGCATCCCTTGATCTGGTCCAACCCTTCCTTTCACTGATGGGATACCGGAGGGACCCAGTTTCCCAGCCCCCAGGCCAGTGCCCCTTCCATTGTACGGTGGTTCTTGAACTTGAGCTGCCATCAGAATCACCTGGAGGACTTGTTGAAGCCCAGATTGCTGGGCCCCACTCCCAGAGTCTCTGATTCTCTAGGTTTGCATTCTTAAGTTCCCAGGCGATGCTGATGAGGCTGGTCCGGGGACACACTTTGAGAACCACTCTTTTACATCCAACCACTTTGTGTTTGAAAACTTATCCTGGCGCTGACCTAGCAGTTGACTGTTCCCCTTGATTTTGACTCTCCTTCCCCATCGTCCTTTTTCCCTTTGCATTTTTCTCCTCTTTCATCTTCTTAGTTATTCTTTTACCCCCACCATCACCTTTCTCAGTTACCGTTTTCTGAAGAGCGTCTTGAGCGCTCTCCCTCAGCACCCCACCTCCGCCCTTTCCAACGCCGGTCCCGGCCCACCCCACCCAGGGAGAGGGCAGCGCGCCCCGCGGAGCAAACAGCTATGCCGCCGCCTGCTGAGGCCTGCGGGCCTCCGACACTCCCCGGGGCAAATGTCCGCCCCTCTGTCTAGCCTCAGAACTTCGGGTCGGGTCGGGTCAGGGGCTGCGAGCCCCGAGGCTCCTCCGAGAAGCCTTTGCGCCCGGGCCGCCGCAGAGTCCCGGGGCCAGCGCCTTCGCGGAGATTTGCATCCCCGCACTCACAGCTGTCACGCCGCCGTCATTATTTGTCTCCCTTTAAACGGTTTCTGTCGTTTGGAGCATTTTGAGCAATCGGGGCCGGGTGCCGAGCAGCGCCGATGGGACGGGACCACCCGGCAGCCTCCTGCAGCGGCAGAGCCTGTAGGGACCGCGGCTCTCCCGGGAGAGGAAAGCGATCACCGTCCTTAGAGGAATGTCCTCTTATCCTAGAGAGAAGCAGAAACGTGCCGATCGGCTGGGTTTTGTCCCCTCAGCCCCCGCCCTGCCCCGCGACCCCTGCGCTCCGGGCCCCGCGCCTTTGATGTCCGCCCCCCGCGCGGCCCGCAGCGCCGGCCGGCTTTCGGCGACTCGGGCGGCTCGCGGGCCCCGCCTGCCAATCCGCGGCCGCGGCCTGTCCCCAGGCCGCACCATTACCGGCTTTGCTCCTGGCAGGGGCCCCAAGCGGGCTTTGGTGAGACTCGTTCTCCAGGTGGTTCGGGAGTGGCTGGGATGTCTGGGTCAGGGGGAAGCCCCAGGTAAACCCTAATAAGGAACTTTCTTCGAGGGAGGGAGGAGAGAAGGGGGCAGGGAGATGAGTGTTGTAACTGGGGACCTGGCACCTTCTCACATGGCTTCTGGGGCCACCACCAATAGAAGGGGGAAGAAATACGTCTTGAGCCCCACCGTGTACCAAGCTCTTGCCCAAGTCATTGGCAGAGCTAGGCCTTGAGCGCTCTCCTTTCTCCCCTTGCCCCAGAAGGGAGGCTCCCGCCGTATCTGGTGTTTTCACTTTGCTCTTGCCCACCACCCAAGGATGAAAAGGGAGGATTTCTGGGCCAGAAGGCCCAGGACCCCAGGTTGCCACTAGTTCCTTCCGTTTCCACAAGCAGCTCTTACACTCTGCCTGCTCCTCAGCAGTCCAAAGGCACACTTACCTGTAGGGCATCACGGAATGCGGAATCCTGTGAAAAGGAGCCAGGGGAGAGGAGCAGGTGCGGACTGAGGTCTGAGGGGTCTCCTGCCATAGGGTTTATCTAATTTGCTGAGATGCAGCACAACAACAATTGCTGGTAGTCTGTTGAGCACTCACTGTTCCCTGGACACTGTGCTGGGGGCACGGCTTGCTTTCTCTCCTCTAATCTTAACAGCCCTATAAAATAGGTACCCATGGTGCAGATGAGGAAACTAAGACTGAGAAAGAGTTAATTATTCGCCTATAGCCACGAAGGTGAGTGGTGGGAGGAGAGTCAAACTCAAGCTGGCTGACTCTGGAGTCTGTGCTGAACCCGTTTATTATCTGGCTTTCTAAAGAGTTAGCATCCTTGTGGGCAGGTGGGATCAAGAGGCCAGGGTTTCCTGGATGAGCTTCATTGGCCCTGAATAAAATAATATTTCTTTTCTTCTCCTTTTTTCTTTTTAATGAATAGAATAAGTACAAACTTAATGGCCAAACGTCCCAAAATTTTCAGGCCCATCCTCATTTCCAAAAGTTTGTCCTGGTGTGCTCGTTAATCGCGAAAATATCTTGGACAAATTGATATGTGGGACTCAAATTGCCACTCAGACTCCTTAGACCTGGAGGCAACATGAAACTCACCTGTTGGTCTGTGAGTCCCACCTTTCGACAAACAAATGACAGTTTCCTGTTTCACAGGAGCTGTCCCTCTGTCAACACAAGGAGTCAGAAAAAGGATTGGTCCCATTTTCATTTCACCATAACTCAGATAAAACTTTTATGAGCATATATTGAATTTTCCTAAAAGCCCGTAACTGTGTTTGTGTGTTTTTGGTGGTCCCTATTTCCCTGTAGTGATTTGCAGAAACACCTTGAGAGTTAAAAGGGACTTGGCAGATTATATCATCCAGCTTCTAATTTTGCAGGTGAAGTCAGTGAGGCCAAGAGGGCGCGGTTAGATACTAGTCAAGGTGGAGCTAGAACCCAGCGTTGGGGCATCAGAGTCCTGGTGTATTTGCACTACAGCGAAATGTAAACAGCCCTAGTGCTTGTTTCCTGTGGCTTGTTTCATATGATGGGGTGGGGGGTAGGGGGGCTGGGGAGGGGGGATGGTGGGAGTGTCAATCTAAGAAATCGTAGGAAGTAGCATAGGCTATGGCTAGAAACAGGAGAGGAGTCCTGGGAGAAGAGAGAGGAGCAAAGGAGTGGGGCTGGGTCCCGGAGGGCACTGGAAGCCATGTGCATCCCAGCAGGTACAGATGATGATCACTGAGGGTTCTCATGAGAATAGTCTCTCCTTGTTCAGGCAGCTTGGCTCAGGTATAAAGCACTGAGCAAACCCTTCCAGGCACTGTCTGTCATCCCTCCCCTTTAGTCTAAAGATCCTTCCTTTCTGAAAACCCTCACTCTGAGGTTCTGTCCTCCTGACTTGTCAGTCCTTCTATCCTCCTGTTTCAGTGATGGGGCTGCCTGCAGCCTCCCCTTTGGACTCTATAATATTGGAGCCCTTCTGGCTTCTGCCCTCAAGTTTTTCCTGTCTGTAGTGATGCTGTAGGTCCTATAGAGCCACGGTCCTGCACAGGGGCTGGAGGGTGGTTATCAGAATCTGGGAGGAAAGCTGTCGCTGATGACAAAGCTGATGTTGAAAGCAACTCACTGTGTTCTCTTCTCCACCTGAAAGGAGAATTACTGCTCACCCTGATATACTGCAAAACGAAGCACAAACAAACAAAACAACAAAAAAGCGCCTCTTTCAAGATCAAAATAAAACTTTCTTCAGAAATTATCATAGTTTCAATTTGTTCTTAGTAAAGAACAAATTATTTACATTTTAAACATTAAGAATGGTATGAGTTTTTAAAGGATATGAAAAAGGAACATGATGGGTTTTAAAAGGTTAAGAAAAGCAAATTTAGCTACTCTGGTTTTCTAGGGTCACCGTCTCTGGCTTTGCTGTGGCCTTTTCCTCCCTCCAGCCTGTGTCTGATACTTATTTGGATATTTAGAATGTGTATCAGTTAGGATTGCCTAGATTATGCTGCAGTGACTACAAGTCCCAAATTGCAGAATCTTAAAAGAGGAATCAGCAAACTTTTCTTAAAGGGCCAAATACTAAATATTTTAGGCTTGCAGGCCGTAGGGTCTCTGCAACAACTATTCAACACTGCCTTTGTAGTGTGAAAACAACCATTACATGACTGAATGGCTGTGTTCCAACAAAACTTTATTTACAAATGTAGCATAGTTTACCAACTTCTAGTGTAAAAAACAAAGGTTTACTTCCTGCTTGTGTTTCACGTCCATCACGGGTAGGTGGGGCCTCTGCTCCTTATCACCAACATTCTTAATCCAGGACCCAGCTTGATGGAGGAGTCTGTAAATGGAACATCGCTAATCACCTCAGCAGAGGAAAAGAAACTGGCAAAGTGTGCGTTAGTTCTGAAGGCTTCTGCCCACATGTGACACATCTACTCTGTTCATATTTCATTGCCCAAAGCAAGTCATGTTGTCCCCCTTGAATTCAATGGGCAGGGAAGTATAATCCAACCATGTGCTAAAAGAGGAGAGAGTATCAAACATTTGTGAATAGCTGTAGTGGTTGCCACAAAACGCATAGTTGTAGATTAAAGAAAATCTCTGTCTTGCTTAGGAAAGTTTAGTCAATCTGCACGCATTCATTGAATCCTTATAGTTTACCAAGGACTGAAGATACTGAAATACTTTACAGTATCAACACATCCTTACTAATAAGATACAAACGTGTTGTAAGAATAGATAGAGAAAAAGAAACTCATGAAGAAAAATGGCTAGAGAAAAGAGGAAGAAAATCGAGAAAGCAGTGGTGCCACAAGATAAGGGAGATGGATATGATAGATAGATAGATGCACAGATAGCAAAAAGACTGGAAGGATGTTCACCAAAATGCTGCAGTGGCTAGATCCAGATAGCTGGGATTACTTCATTTTGTTCTTTGTGTTTTTCAGTATCCTTCAACTTTTCTTTACTGATTAAGCATTAATTTTATAATCAGATTTTCTTTTATAAAAAGAAGACAAGAAGTGGTCCAGTTCCCATTATGGTGGGATAGCTTGTATCAGCCTAACCCTTCCAGAGATTATAATTGTAAACTCTGTACAAATTACACATATAATTTCAAAGAATGGGAAAATGGCCAAAAGCAAGCAGGAAGTGGAAAGGATTTGACTAATGGAAAAAAGGGAAGCATATTGTGCGAGATTTACATTATATGATTTTTTCCCTAAGAGCAACTCCAGTCTGTGTGGCTTAGGGTAAATATAATTCAGTAGAAAGCCTTGATCTTACTGGCTTGGAGTATCAGAGGATGGTGTTCAGAGCTGCCAGAGTATCTGGAAAGTGAGACATGATCCCATAAAGAAGAGAGAGACAGAGAGATGCCCCCAAATCTGCATATATATCATTTCAAATTCTTGTCTGACCCCTGAGTTGCACATATTTAGGGAAAACTCCAACAAACCTAGTAGAAAACAAAATCTGAAAGGCTGAAAGAACTGAGCAGAGATTTGAACTGCTACCCACCATAGAGGAGAAAGAGTTTGGAGTTTGAATCCTATCAAATTAGAGAGGCTTGGAGAATACCTTGGGCTTCCCAGAGACCCAAATAAGTGTAAAACCAAGCCTCCACAATGTAAGTTGATTATCTAGTAGCTTAACTGCCTGCTAGAACAAATATCAACATACTTCAGAGGAAGATAGCAGAATCTAGAGTCTCTACAATGTCTCATCCATAGTGTCCAGTATATAATAAAAACCACTACTAGACATATCAATAAACAGGAATGTGTTACCCATAGTTTAAAAAAAAAATCAGCCAATAGAGACAGACCGTGAGATGACATAGGTATTAGAATTAGCAGACAAGGACTAAAAGCAGATATTTAAAAACATGTTCAAAGACTTAAAGGAAAAGATGATCATAGTGAGTGAACAGATAGAGAAGCTCAGAAGAGAAATAGAAACTACAAACAAGAACCAAGTGGACATTCTAGAACTGAAAATTGCAATATCTGAAATAAAAGAAATTGATTGGTTGGTTAGACTTAACAGCAGATTGGTGAGGAGAGAAGAAAGGGTAAATGAAAGATGAATCAATAGAAATTATCCAATCTGAATAACAGGGGAAAGATTTTAAAAAGTTGACCTTGGGACAATATCAAGTGACCTTGGGACAATATCAAGCAGCCAACACATGTGTGATTAGAGTCCCAGAAGGAGAGATGAGAGACAATGGGGCTGAAAAAGATTTGAATAAGTAATGGCTGAAAACCCCACAAATTTGGTTAAGAAAAAGAATCAGCTTATAGACACAAGAAGATCATCAAACTCCAAGCAGGATTTAAAAAACAAACAAACAACCATCAAGTACATCACAGTAAAACTTCTGACAACCAAAAATTCAGAGACATCTTGAAACCAGCTATATAGAGGAAAAACACATTGAACAATGATGTAATTGATGGTAGCTTCTCATTAAAAAAATGGAGGCTAGAAAGCAATGGAATGATATCCTTAAGGTGTAAGAGGGGAAAAAACAAACCTGTAAATCCCAAATTCTACGTCAATGAAAGCAGCCTTTAAAAATGAAGGTGAAGTAATGGCATTTTTGGCTGAATGAAAGTTAGCCAAAAGATTTTTTGGCTGATGAGAAATGACATCAGATGAATTTCAGATATATAGGAAGGAAATAAGAACATAGAAATGTTAAATATGTGGGTAAATACAAAAGACTATTTCTTTTCCTTCTCTTGGTTTCTTTAAAATGAATGTTTCATGCAAACATTATAACATTGTATTATGAGATTTAAAACATGGAAATGTAAAATATATGGCATCAATTGCATAAAGGATAAGGGGATATAGATAAAATTTTACTGTTACAAAGTTTTAACATTTTTCATGACAGTACAATATTAAGTGTCAGTAGACTGTGTTAAGGATACATATTGTAATCTCTAGAGCAACTACTAAAAACAATAATTATGGCTAAAAAGCCAGCAGAATTAGAATGAAATATTTTTAAAAAATGATTAATCAAAAAGAATGTAGAAAAGGAGGAACAGAGAAACAAAAACAGAAGAAATTAATAGAAGACAAAAGGCAAAATGATAGACTTAAACCTAACAATATTCATAACTATATTAAATGTAAGTAGACTAAACATACCAATTTAAGCCCAGAGATTGTCAGAATGGATAAAAAAGCAGACCCAACTATATATGGTCTGTAAGTGATACTCTTAAAATATAAAAGCACAGACAAGTTGAAAGTACAAGAATGAAGGAGATATGTCATACAATCAGTAAGCATATAAAAACTGGCATGGTTATATTAATATTGAAAAAATAGACTTCAAGACAAGAGTTCACAGAAATGAAGGACATTTACTAATGGATAAAAGGGTCAATTTATCAAGAAAACATAACAATCTTAAATGTGTGTGCCTCTAATAACCGAGCTAATAATGAAGTAAAACGGGTAGAACTAAAGGGAAAAATAGACAGATCCATAATTATAGTTCAAGATTTTAACATCCCCTCTCAACAATTAATAGAACAACTAGGCAATACATTAGTAAAGATATGGAAGATCTGAACAACACTATCAACTAACTTGCCCTAGTTGACAGTTATAGAATGCTCTACCCAACTACAGCAAAATATACATTCTTTTCAAGTGCACATGAAACATTCACCAACATAGAACATATAATAGGCTGTAAAAATAAGTTTCCATAAATTTCAAAAGATTGAAATATTGCAGAATGTACCTGTAACTGCACAAAATTAAATTAGAAATCAACAATAAGACATGTATAAAAGCCCTAAATATGTGGAAATTAAAAAATACTCTTAAATAACCTATAGATTAAGGAAGAAATGACAGGAGAATTTAGAAAATATTATGAAGTGAATGAAAATTTAATCACAACATATCAAAATTTGTTGGATGCACCTAAAGCAGTGCAGTTTAAAAACAATGGTCTACACATATTAGGCCACAAAACAAGTCTCCATAAATTTAAGAAGATTGAAATAATACCAAGCATCTTTTCTGACCACAATGGTATGAAACTAGAAATCAACTGTAGAAAGAAAATCAGAAAAGTCACAAATATGTGGTGATTAAACAAAATGCTACTGAACAACGATTGGGTCAATGAAGAAATCAAAGGAAAAATCAAAAAATACCTGGAGACAAATGAAAATGAAAATACGACATGCCAGAATTTATAGGATATAGCAAAAGTGGTTATAAGAGGGAAGTTTATAGCAATACAGGCCTATCTCAACAAACAAGAAAAATCTCAAATAAACAATCTAACACTGCACCTAAAGGAACTGGAAAAAGAAGAACAAACAAAGCCCCAAATCAGTAGAAGGAGGTAAATAATAAAAATCAGAGCAGAAATAAATGAAATAGAGACTAAAAAAAAAAAGAAAAAAGAAAAAAATCAACGAAACCAAGAGCTGGTTCTTTGAAAAGGTAAACAAAATTGAAAAACCTTTAGCTAGACTCACCAAGAAAAAAAGAGAGAAGGCTCAAATAAGTAAAATCAGAAATGAAAGAGGAGCAATTACAACAGACACCTCAGAAATACAAAAGATTATAAGAGAATACTACAAAAAGCTATATGCCAACAAATTGGATAATCTCTAGAAGAAATGGATAAATTCTTAGAATCATACAACCTTCCAAAACTGAATCAAGAAGAAATAGAGAATCTGAATAGACCAATCACCAGTAAGGAGATCGAAACAGTAATCAAAAACCTCCCAAAAAATAAAAGTCCATGACCAGATGACTTCCCCAGTGTATTCTACCAAACATTCAAAGAAGACTTAATACCTATCCTTCTCAAACTCTTCCAAAAAATTGAGGAGGGGGGAAGCTCCCTAACTCATTCTACAAAGCTGACATTACCCTGATACCAAAACCAGACAAGGACAACACACAAAAAAAGAAAATTACAGGCTAAGAGCACTGATGAACATTGATGTAAAAATCCTCAACAAAATACTAGTAAATCACATACAAGACATTAGAAAGATCATACACCATGATCAAGTGGGATTTATTCCAGGGATGCAGGGATGGTTCACCACCCACAAATCAATCAATGTGATACACCACATTAACGAAATGAAGAATAATCACATAATCATCTCAATAGATGCAGAGAAAGCATTTGACAAGATACAGCATCCGTTTATGATAAAAAAGTCTGAATAAAATGGGTATAGAAGGAAAGAACCTCAACATAATAAAGGCCATATATGACAAACCCACAGCTAATATCATTCTCAATAGTGAAAAACTGAAAGCTATCCCTCTAAGAACAGGAACCAGACAAGGATGCCCATTTTCACCACTCCTATTTAACATAGTATTGGAAGTCCTAGCCAGAGCAATCAGGCAAGAAAAAGAAATAAAAGCAATCCAAATTGGAAAGGAAGAAGTGAAACTCTCACTATTTGCGGATGACACGACTTTATATGTAGAAAACCCTAAAGAATCCACCAAAAAACTTCTAGAAATGATAAACGAATACAGTAAAGTTTCAGGATACAAAATCAAGATACAAAACTCAGTTGCATTTCTATACACTAACAACGAAGTACCAGAAAGAGAAATTAAGAATACAATCCCATTTACAATTGCAACAAAAAGAATAAAATACTGAGGAATAATCTTAACCAAAGAGGTGAAAGATCTGTACGCTGAAAACTATAAAACATTGTTGAAAGAAATTGAAGACGACACAAAGAAATGGAAAGATATTCCATGCTCTTGGATTGGAAGAATTAACATAGTTAAGATGTCTGTACTTCTTAAAGCAATCTATAGATTCAATGCGATCCCTATCAAAGTTCCAACAACGTTTTTCACAGAAATAGAACAAAGAATCCTAAAATTTATATGGAACAACAAAAGACCCCAAATAGCTAAAGGAATCCTGAGAAAAAAGAACAAAGCTGGAGGTATACACTCCCTGATTTCAAAATATACTACAAAGCTATAGGAATCAAAACAGCATGGTACTGGCACAAAAACAGACACACAGATCAAAGGAACAGAACCAAGCGCCCAGAAATAAACCCACACATCTATGGACAGCTAATTTTTAACAAGGGACGCAAGAACATACAATGTAGAAGGGAAAGTTTCTTCAATAAAAGGTGTTGGGGAAACAGGACAGCCGCATGCTAAAAAATGAAAGTAGACCATTATCTTACACCATACACAAAAATTAACTCAAAATGGATTAAAGACTTGAATGTAAGACCTGAAACCATGACACCGCTAGAAGAAAACATAGGCAGGACGCTCTTTGACATTGATCTTAGCAACATATTTTCAAGTACCGTGTCTGATCAGGCAAGGGAAACAATAAAAAAAATAAACAAATGGGACGACATCAAACTAAAAATCTTCTGCACAGCAAAGGAAACCATCAACAAAACAAAAAGACAACCTAACAACTGGAAGAAGATATTTGCAAACTATATATCTGATAAAGGGTTAATCTCCAAAATATATAAAGAACTCATACATCTCAGCAACAAAAAAACTAACAACCCCATTAAAAAATGGGCAAAAGACCTGAACAGATATTTCTCCAAAGAAGATATACAGATGGCCAACAGGCACATGAAAAGATGTTCAACATCACTAACTATCAGGGAAATGCAAATCAAAACTACAATGAAACATCACCTCATACCCATCAGAATGGTTATAATTAACAATACAGGAAACACCAAGTGTCGGAGAGGATGTGGAGAGAAGGGAACTCTCATACACTGCTGGTGGGAGTGCCAACTGGTGCCACCACTATGAAAAATAGTATGGAGCTTCCTCAAAAAATTAAGAACAGAACTAACACACAATCCAACTATTCCACTGCTGGGTATTTATCCAAAGCACATGAAAACACCAATGCATAAAGAAACGTGCACCCCTGTGTTCATTGCAGCATTATTCACAATAGCCAAGACTTGGAGGCAACCTAGGTGCCCATCAAGGGACGAATGCGTAAAGAAGATGTGGTATATATATACAATGGAGTACTACTCAGCCATAAGAAATGATGAAATCCAGCCATTTGTGACAACATGGATGGACACTAAGGGTTTTATGCTAAGTGAAATAAGTCAGAGGGAGAAGGTCAAATACTGTATGATCTCACTCATAAGTAGAAGATAAAAACAACAACAAACAAACACATAGAGACAGAGATTGGATTGGTGGTTACCAGAGGGGAATGGGGGAGGGAGGAGGGCCAAAGTGATGATTAGGCATGCATGTATGGTGATGGATTGTAATTAGTATTTGGGTGGTGAACATGATGTAATCTATTCAGAAATAGAAGTATAGTGATGTACATCTGAAATTTCTACAATGTTATAAACCAATGTTACTGCAATAAAAAAACAAAACAAAAACAAACAAAAAAACCCACAATGATCTAAGTTTGCACCTTAAGAAACTAGAAAAAGAGAAATTAACCCAAAGTAAATAGAAAGAAGGAAATTACAAAGATAAAAGCAGAAATAATTGGAGTAGAAAACAGACAATAGAGAAAATTAACAAAGCCAAAGTTTAGTTCTTTGGAAATATTAATAAAATTGATAAATCCTAGCAAGGTTGATCAAGACAAAAAAAGAAAAAAACAAATTGCAAATATCAGAAATCAAAGAGAAGATATAATTATAGATTTTTAAGACCATAAAATGATAAGATAATATGAGCAAATTTATACCAATAAATTTAGCAAATTTAAAAAACAGAAATTTCTGAAACTGACTTAAGAAGAAATAGACCTGTAAGTAGCCTGTCTGAATTAATTATCAAAAAACCTTTCCACAAGAAAACCCTCTGTGTGCCCAAATGTTTTCCAGGGGAATTCTATCACCATTCAAAGAAGAAATACTACTAATCTTGCACAAAATCTTTCAGAAAATAGAGTATCAGATGGATTAAATATGGCCACTAATTCTGTGTCACTGCTTCCATCAAGAAGTGAAATGTGTTTCCTGTCCCTGTGAGTTCAGGCTGGACTATGGACTTGCTTTGATGGATATGTTACAGCAGAAATGACACTGTACCAGCTCCAGATCTAGTCTTTAAGAGGTTGGGTAACTTCCAGTTTCATTCTGGGAAGCCAGTCACCATGCTGGAAATCACCTCAGCCCCAAATTTCTTGTCCAAATTTCTGACCACAGAATCATTACAGTATTAAATCGTCGTTGTTTTTAGCCACTAGGTTTTGGGATGGTTCACTACACAACAACAGATAACTGAATCAGAGGACAAGGGAACATGTCCCAAGTTATTTTATGAGACCAGTATGACCCTGTTACCAAAACCTGACAAAGATCTTACGAGAAAAAAACTTACAAACAAATATCTCTCATGAATTTATATAGAAAAGTCCTTTAAAAATATTAGCAAATCTAGTATAGCAATATAAGAAACTGTAAATATCATCACCTAGTAAGATTTATCTCAGGAATGCATGGTTGGTTTAACATTCACAAAAATCAATCAATATGCCAGAAAAGAAACCTTCTTGGGGCAATAGGTGAAATTTGAATAAGATCTATAGATAAGTTAACAATATTTTATCAATTTCCCAGTTTTGATAGTTGTGCAATGTTTCTCTACATGCTAATCTTTGAAGAAGCTAGGTAAAGGATATATAGGAACTCAATACACTATTTTTGCCACTTTTTTATTAGTGTAAAATTTTTTTTTCAAAATAAAAAGTGAAAAAGAAAAATATGGGAAGAATAAATCAAGAGTGAGTAGGAATGTGGTAGAAGGAATAGGAGAGGGAGTATGTATTTTGCATGGTTTTGACTTTTGCAACTATACTAATGTTTTACATATTAAAAATAAAAAAGATACATCAATAAAGATGAGGATAAACCTTAAAATTGAACACAGAGAAGAACAAATGAACCCAAAGTATCTGTTGAATGAATTTATGAAGATTTATTTTCTTAAATAATTTTAAATTTTCTTAACCAGTTTTACAAGTTTTAAGAACTAAAAATTACTGAATATATACCAGACAAACAGAGAACTTAGAAGAGTAAAATGCCTGAAAACTAATTAAATAGAAGTTCCTGATCTGAATAATCAATATGAAAATATATTTTACAATTTGTGAGTGCTGCATTGTGAAATAATTAATATAATTACTAATTATATTATTAACAGTTTCAGTAAAGGTACTTTTTCTAATGTTACAAAATTCATAAGTGGCTAGTATGTGGAAGTGAGGATCTTGATGTTTAATGTTTAATAAAGAATTTCCATTTCATGGATTTAACTCCATAATGGTGTCACCCTTCTGCTTTAAGCAACTAGGAAACTGGAAAAAATTTAAGAAACAACTGTTCTCCGACATTGGACAACAGATAGAACAGGACTGTGATCCCTGAGAAAAGAGAAACAAATGATTCAAGTCCTACAGTCACGTCCAATTTCTGCCAGGAGAAACATTCTGGACCATGGGGGAGAGATAGTTCCCAAGCAGAGCACTGCAGTACTGCTGAGTTGGGGGGATAGAGATTGGAATATAAAGCGGCTGACATGGCTGTAAATTGTGAGACACCTCCAGAATAAAGGGAACTAGGCATCAAAAGAGCTCCAGAAATCTGCTAAGGTCGTCTCTTTGAGGGGTTAACAACTAAAAAGTATTGAGTCTTAAGGCTGTGAATATCCTCAGTGAACACTTTAAGACATGGATGTGTAAGGTGAATCTCCGTTAGGCTGGACAAACAATGACAGGATGAGCTGAAGAGTTCCCAGAGCTCACGCAGGGCTGAGAGTGGCTTGAATTCCAATCAGCTATACTGAAGAGTCCTCACTGATCACCCAGGGCATTCAGTAGAGACCCCAGAAGGGCAACACTTCATTAGTGAAGCCAAAATATCCATAGGGGAAGGGTAGTCTAGACAGTGTGGTATGAATACGAGATTAACCATCTACATCAGGGAATAGAAACAGACAGCCCAGAAATAGCTCCACACATACATGGTCAACTGATTTTTGGTAAAGGAGCTAAAGTAATTCAATGAGGAAAGCAGAGTCTTCACTAAATATTATTAGAACTGGATATCCGTCCATATAGTGAAAAGTAAACATTGATCCTATTTCACGCTGCACAAAGTAATTCAAAATGGACTACAGATCTAAACATAAAAGCTAAAACCATAAAAATTCTGGAAGAAAACATAAAAGAATATCTTTGTAATCTTAGGGTAGACAAAGATTTCTTTGATAGCGCATAAAAAGCACCAACCCTAATAGGAAAAATTGATTAAACAAACCATCAAAATTTAAATCTGCTATTCAAAAAATGCTGTTAGAAAATGAAAAGGCAAGCCACATACTACAAGATAACATTTGATATCTATATATCTGACAGAGAATTCATATCAAGAATTTTAAATTTAATAAGACAAACAACCCAATTAAGAATGGATGAAAGACTTAGGCACTTTATAGAAGATGCCATGAATGGCCAATTAATGCATAATAAGATGTTCAATACCATTAATCATGAGGGAAATGAAAATAGAAATCATGAGATTCCACTACTACCTACTAGAAAGGCTAAAAGAAAATTTACATACTAAATGTTGGCAGGATATACAGTAATTAAAACCGTTGTATTTTACTGGTAGGAATGTAAAATGGTACATCCACTTTAGAAAACTGTGTCAATTCTTTATAAAGTTAAATATATACATATTCTGTGGTCCAGGATTTCTACTGCTAGGTATTGTCCCAAGAGAAATGAAAGAATACATCCCCTCAAAGACGTGCATAAGAATGTTCATAACAGTTTTATTCATAATACTTCTAAACAGGAAATAACTCAAATGTCCATCAAGAGGTGGACATAACAAATTATGTTATCCATGCAATGGAATCCTTCTCAGTAATAAGAAGGAGTGAATTGTTGATATACATAATGACATGGATGAATCAGAAACATTATGCTGAGGAAAGATGTCAGACATGAAAAAGTGCCTACTATATGGTTCTATTTATATGAAGCCCTAGGAAAGATAAATTTTATCTTCAGTGATGGAAAGCAGATCAGCGGTGAGTGGCGACTGACTAGGACTGGGTATGAGGAAAATTTTTGATGTGGTTGCATTATTTATTCTATATCTTGATTGTGGTTATCAAAAGTAATAGAGCTGAACTCTTAAAATGTGTATATTATTGTATGTAAAATATACCTCAATAAAGTTGGCTTTTAAAAATCATAAGTGAATAGAAAATGTTGAAAACTCTTTTCAATTAACCAGGTCTGATGGGAGCCTGATTGTGTGACCCTCAAAGCCGTAATCCAGTCAGTACCACTCTTCACCTCACCTAATGTCATACAAGATGTGTGTGACGTAACTGTAAACATCCCACCCTCCCCTCCATGCCAATGCCACCCTCCCCTCCACGACAATGCCTCCCAACTCTGTCTTTTAAGTCTTTATGTGTTTTATACTCTTTGAATCAGCAATTTCTCTTTTAGGAATTTGTCCTAAGAAAATAACCTAAGGAATTGTCCTAAGGAAAAGTCCTAAGGAAATGAGTGTGAGCACAGCTTTCTGCAAAGATGCTCATTATCTACTGTTTATAATAGCAAAAAATAAAACTGGAGACATCAATAAGAGATTGAGTAATAATTCATGGTCCATCCATAGGATAGAATACCATGCAGCCATGAAAAGGTATGATGTAGATGGACACTTAATGGTACTGGGAAATGGTCATCCTCTGTTTTTAAGTGTAAATCAATGGATTACAAAACAATAGGTGATGCTTGATCTCAATCTTGGAAAAAGATAAATACACATTTAAAAAAGATTGGAAGGACATGGTCTATTATTAACAATGATAATCTCTGCACGGTGAGTTTATGTGATTTTTAATTTGAGGGAGGTTATATATATTTTCTAGATTTCTACAATTAATCTGCATTATTTTATAATTTGAAAAACGAACAATAAATGTATTGTTAAAAACAATTTTTTGATATCGTGTATTCAGATAGATGCTATGTTAGCGTACCATGCTTAGTATAACGTGTATTCCTCCAAATTGGTGTATATTTTTTGTAAATCAAATTCTATTTTCATTGCCCCATACTATACTACTATCTAAAGCGTACACTAAGGCACTTTTGTGGCATGAAAAATATTTTGTAATCTATCTATAGTTTCTCTGATTAGAAATTTAAGATGTTCATAATCATTTTCTAAAATGGAGCCCTTCCATATTCTGTGTGTTTTTTGTGGTTCTATTGTGCCTTTGATCCAATGTCTGAGCCAGGTTTTGGTGTCTGTGTCAGTGAATGGCCTTCTGGTCAAAAAATGAATCAAAGAACCTGGAATCCTATGGGGCAGAACCTCACTCGAACCAGTGGGAGAAATCAGGTATGCCCATTCTTTAGCTATATGACTTGTATTGCTTCCTTCTTATTAGCATGGCTTCAAAGTCCTGGAGACCCCGACTTCTCCTGGCCACGTTTACCTTGGAGTATTACAATTTCATTGGGTAAGTGGGTGTCTAGGGAAAAAAGTGTCTAAAAAAAGCTCCTTAGCAGGGTGATAATGAAATTAAAAAAAAAAAAAAGATTGTGATACACTGCTTTAAGAGTTCATGGGGAAATTTAGAAAACTTTTGGTTGAAGAAACTTGGGCTTTCATGTTAGAGGAGGTAATTTTTGAAGAGAGACTTGATAAACCGAAAAGCATTTGATTGTTGGGGATTAGGGGAGGAGGGCTTTCTACGTAGAGGGAACGGGTGCGTGGGATTACGGAGGTAAGAAAGGAGCTATCCTCCAGGTAAAACAGCAAATAGTTGACTCCCAGTGGAGCAGAGGCCCAAAGCAGGGAATCCTGGAATCCTGGAAAGTGCAGACTATTTCACCTGCATATACAAAAATCTTCCTAATTAGATGGTGACCCATTCTAGGTCTTTTCCTTCTTAATAGCCTCACCTCCCCAGTCCTATGTACAGCCAGAATGTGACCAAATTGGATTTGGAAAGTTTTGTCTTTGACTTGACTTTTTTTTTGGTGCGATAGAGTCTCTGAGCTAACATCTGTTGCCAATCTTCCTCTTTTTGCTGGAGGAAGATGTCGCTGAGCTAACATCTGTGCTCATCTTCCTCTATTCTGTTTATGGGAAGCCACCACAGCATGGCTTGATGAGTGGTGTGTAAGTCTGCGCCCGAGATCCAGGCCTGAGAACCCCAGCCGCTGAAGCAGAGCGTGCGAACTTAACCACTACGCCACCGGACAGGCCCCTGACCTCACCTTTTTAATCAGCACTTCCTCCCCCTCTCCCTCCTTGGTTATGCTCACTTTTCACCTGACCACTCAAGGTCTGTGAAAGAACCGCCCATGGTGATCACTGTGTCATTTCCATAGGAGGTGTATCATTGTTACTCATATGTGAGAATTTTGCTAGATGTACTTCACCATGGAAAAGGAAGATGCCACCTGGGAGAGGAGACTGGAGCAGGGCTGAGGCTGAGAACCTGGGCGGAGACAGGTTTGTGCGTTCATTGAGATCTGGCTGATGTTGATAATCTCTGCTATGCAAATGAGCGAAAAAACGAAGTGTTTTGTCTAGACCAGAAACCAGAACTCAGTGGGAGGTTGCTAAAGGGTGTGGTGCAGCTGGAAACAGAAAAATTCGTTTCATCTGGCCTTGAACAGAACAGGATGTTCATCAGACTAGCTCCAGGGAGGCAGGTTACCAACACAGAGCCCAGAGGCCCCATGATGAGAGGCCAAAAAGTTGCTAAGAGAGAGTCTAAGACCAAGTGCTCACAGCCTCTGTTAGGCAAATATGGGCTGGAATTAGATAGATAACATCTGGAGAAACCTGCACTTTCCAAATCGATTTTTAGTTGTGATTTCCATTTTGTTTATTTCCCTTCGGAAATAATTGAACCTTAAGTGGGTCTTGAATGCTGCCTGGCAATCATGCTGCGCACCCCGAGTCCATTCAGTGTCCGCCGCCCCAGAGGACTGTTCTACATCTTCTCTCTCTGCACGTCTCCTAGCCCTCCGCCCCTTCCTCCACCTCACTGAGGAAAGGGGCAAACAGAAGAGAGGGTCGCAGACTCCCGCCACCAGAGCCACCCAACGACCAGCGACAATTCCCGCACACCCTGCTCTCCCGCCAGTCGCTCTTCTCTTTCCTGAGAAGCTGATGCTAATTGTGCACTAGACCCTGTCCTGCTTCTCGAGGACCGCCCTCCCTCCAGTCTCCCCTCTTTCTTCATTTCCCACTTTCTCCATATCACTCCTACCAGCTTGCAAGCATACAGTAGCCCCCTTATCTGCAGAGGATACGTTCCAAGACCCCCAGTGGATGCCTGAAAGAGCGGATAGTGCCCAACTCTATAGATGCTACGTTCTTTCCTGTACACACACACCTATGATAAAGTTTAATTTATAAATTAGGCACAGTAGGAGATTAACAACAATAACTAATAAGAAAATAGAACAATTAGAACAATACACTGTAATAAAAGTTATGTGAATGTGGTCTCTCTCTCTCTCAAAATATTTTGCTGTACTGTATTCACACTTCTTGTGATGATGTGAGATGATACAATGCCTACCTGATGAGATGAAGTGTTGGGCGTATCCAAATCACCAGCATCACTACTCTTGTGCTTTGGGGCCATTATTAAGTAAAATAAGTATTACTTGAACACAAGCACTGCCATACCACCACAGTCGATCTGATAACTGTGGCTACTAAGTGACTAACAGGTGGATAGCATATACAACGTGGAAACACTTGACAAAGGGATGATTCACATTCCAGGCAGGACAGAGAGGGATGACTCGAGATTTCATCACACTACTCAAAATGGTAACTTATAAATTATTTATTTCTGGAATTTTACATTTAATATTTTCAGACTGTGGTTGACCGCAGGTAACTGAAACTGTGGAAAGTGCAACCACAGATAAGGGGGAGCTACCGTACTGTTATTTCTCCCATTTTAAACAACAACAATGACAACAAACATCTCTTAACTGTTATCCCATTTCTTTGTTCCCCTTTGCAGAAAACTCTTCAGAGAATTACCCTCCACATTCCTAAGTCCAGTGGTGGAATCTCTGTCCTCATTCTATTTTGACTGATCAGCAACATATGGCCCAGTCTCCTGCTGCCTCCTCCTTGGCTCCCAGGACGCCACGTTCTCTTAGTTTTCCTCTTATCTTACTGGCTGCTTCTCAGTCCCCTCATCTGCTTCCTCTTCTCCACTACCCCTTCATGTAGGAGGGTGTGTTCATTTTCTATTCCTGCTGTAAAAAATTACTACAAACTTGGTGGCTTAAACAATACAAATTTATTACCTAATAGTTCTGGAGGTAAAAAACCCAAAATGGGTCTCAAAGGGCTAAAATCAAAGTGTTGGCAGGCTGTGTTCCTTTCTGGAGGCTCCAGGGAGAACCGTTTCCTTGCCTTTTCCAGCTCCTGGAAGCTGCCCTCATCCCTGGGCTTTTGAACCCCTTCCTCAAATCCAGTAATGTTGCATCTCTCTGGTTCTTATTCCATCATCACAGATCCCTCTGACAATAGCCGGGAAGGATTCTTTATTTTTAAGGATCCATGTGATTAGATTGGGCCCATCTGGATAATCTAGGATAATCTCTCCATGTAAAGGTCCTTAACTTTAATCATATCTGCAGAGTCCCTTTTGCCAAGTAAGGTAACATATTCACAGGCTCTGGGGTTTGGACATCTTTGGGGGCCATTATTCTGCCTACCACAAAGGGCCACAGGGACTGATCCTCTTTTATCTGTCTACACTCACTTCCTGCTGATATCATCCAGCTTGTGGATGAGACATGTCAATGACTTACTCTCAGAGACAGTCACCTACTTTCTCCCAAATTCCAGATCCATTTATCTTACTGACACCCAGACATTTCCACTTAGCTGCCTAATAAGTCACAAACTCAACCTGTCCAAAATCGAATGCCTGATCTTCCCCCTAAAACCTTCCCCATCCCCAGTCTTCTCCATCTCAGTTGATGGTCACTCCAGCCTTCCAGCTGCCCTATCCAACAATCGTAGAATCATCATTGCCTCCTCTTTTTCCCTTACACGCCTCACGATTCACGAAATACACGTATTTCAGGAACTCTTGTCTCGACCTTAAAATATCCAGACTGTTTTAGAATAATCCAGTGTGTGTTGGGGGTGGAGAGGAGAGGGAAAAAGGCATTTAAATGAAACAAGATTGTTCATGTTCTGATAATTGTTAAAGCAGGATGATGGGTACGTGGAAGTTCATTATGGTATACTATTTTCTGTACTTTGTGTACGTCTGAAATTTTCCATAATATAATATTTTTAATTGCATGTACCACTGAACCCAGCAGTCCCATTCCTTTGAAATCTCTTCCATATAAATAAAAGCAGCGGTAAATAATAATACACATACGTGGATATTTACTTTAGCTTTGTTTTCAGAGGCAAAAATAGTGGAAATGAAGTGAATACCTATCAATATAGATATAGTTGAATACATTTCTGTACATACACCACGGGGTATCACACTGCCACTAAAATAATTAACTTTATACTGGGTGATTTGGTGGAGTTTCCACACTTTATTGATAAGTGAAAAAAGCCAGATGCATATAATATTATCCAATTTTAATAAAACAAAAATGATAATAAATCAATATATGCATGAGAAAAACCTTCAAAACAAAATAAGCAAACAAATAAAAATATCCAGGATATAACAGCTTCTAACCACCTCCATTCCCTCCACTGTGGTGCAAGCTTCCACCATGTCTCCCTGGATTCCTGTGATGGCTTCCTAACTGGTCTCACTGATTCAACCCCTTCCCCATGCCCTACCCCTGCCCCACTCTGGGTCTGATCTTAACACAGTGACCAGAATGCTCAAAACCTGCAACAGCTCTTCTTTTCCTTCAGAGAAAAAGTCAATGTCCAGAGTTCTAATAATTGCCTCTAAGGTCCCACATAAACAAACACAACCCCTCCTCACTTCTCCGATTTCATCACCCACTACTCTCCCCTTCCCTCACTTGGCTCCAGCCCACTAGCCTCCTAGCACATTGATGCCTCAGGACCTTTGCTCTAGCTCTTTCCTGTTCCTGCAAACTCTTGCCTCTGCTTGGCTTCCTCCCTCAATTCCTTTAAGTCACCTTCTCAGTGAAGCCCACAGTGACTTCTCTATTTTGATACAAGAAACAAAAAACTGCCCCACACCTTCCTGATCCATCTTACCCCATACTCCTTTTTAAATAGTGCTTATTGGGGCCGGCCTGGTGGCGCAAGCGGTTAAGTGCGCATGCTCTGCTGCTGCCGCCCAGGGTTCGCCAGGTGCACGCACTGACGCACTGCTTGGCAAGCCATGCCGTGGTGGTGTCCCATATAAAGTAGAGGAGGATGGACACGGATGTTAGCCCAGGGCCAGTCTTCCTCAGCAAAAAAAGAGGAGGATTGGCAGATGTTAGCACAGGGCTGATCTCCTCACACACACACACACACACACAAAAATAGCTCTTATGATGTGTTATACTATATAATTGATATACTTATTGTCTTTCTTCTCCACCAGAATATAAGCTCTTGAGGGCAGGGATCTTTCTTTTGCTCATGGATGTATCTCAGGTGCCTAGAACAGTGTCTTGCACAAACTAAGACTCAATAAATATCTTCTATTATGTATAAATACTCACCAAGAAGGCAAATTGTTTTAACAGACTTTGCTCTGGAAATGCTTTCCTGATGAAAATTCATCAATTTTGCTATAATTCTTTCAAATAATTAGGGGTTTGTGTTTGAGATGACATTTCAGATGCAGAAGGTTGTGGTAATCATACTCCTCAGTTGAGCCAGACTGTAACTGGAAGGCCTTGTAAGGTCCCTCTCTTGTTTGAGATGTCCATCCACCCACCCACCCACCCACCTACCCTCCCATCCATCCATCCATCCATCCACCCATCCATCCACCCACCCATCCATCCATCCCATCCCTTTATGCATGCACTTTTCCTCTCTCTTGCACAGTTCCATTTTCCTTCCCCGATATACAACTATTCTGATGTGTTGGTCATGTATCCTTCTTTTGTATATATTCTTGTATAATGTCAGTTTTTTTGTCAACATGTGTTTTTAAAGTATACATATTTCATTCTTTTTCTTTTTTTCTCAGCATTATGTTTTTAAGATCTATTTCTGTCTGGACTATTGCTTCTAACTGCTCCATGGTGTATATCCCACACATTTTACTAATCCAGTTCTCCAGTGATGGATACCCAGATTGCTTCCAATTCTCAGCTACCACAAGCAATCCCATAAGTATGTGAGAATTTTTCTGGGATACAAATCCAGGTGCAGAATTGCTAGGTCTTCAGAATGACTGCGTCAGTCTGTACTCCCACCAGTGGCACATGAGAATTCCTAAATCCCCCACTCCCATGAATACTTGGTATTATCCAGATGTTTAATTTTTGCCAGTCTTGGGGCCGGTCTGGTGGTGTAGTGGTTAAGTGCATGCGCTGTGCTTTGGCAGCCCAGGGTTCGCTGGTTTGGATCCCGGGCGTGGACCAAGGCATCGCTTGTCAAGCCATGCTGTGGCGGCGTCCCATACAAAGTAGAGGAAGATGGGCATGGATGTTAGCCCAGGGCTGGTCTTCCTCGGCAAAAAGAGGAAGATTGGCAACGGATGTTAGCTCACGGCTAATCTTCCTCAAAAAAAAAAAAAAACTATCTATATCTATCTACCTATCTATCTATATATATACTCACTAATTTTTGCCAGTCTAATAGCTAAAAGATATTTTCTGGTAATTATTCTTTTAATTTGCACTTCTCTTATCACCATTAGTCTAGCATCTATTCATATGCTCACTAGCCATCTGCGTTCCCTCTTCTATAAAACACTTGCTCGTGGCCTTTGTGAATCTTTCCGCTAGGGTTCTTGTGTTTCTCTTGTCGATTTGCAGAGTTCCTTGTACACTTTAGATAACAGTGTCTTGCTCATTTTAGACAGTGAAAATACATTTTTCCAGCCTGTCACTTGCTGTCATTTTGTCCCTAGTTTCCTTTGTTGAATATAAAGCTTCTAATTATAGTATAATCAAATTTACTTTTTTTTGTCTAATGGTTTGTGCTTTGGCGGTTTTGTTTAAAAAAATCTGTCTTCAATTTTATGTCACAAAGAGTTTTACTTTCCACTTGCCAGTTTTTAATCCATCTGGAGTTCCTGTTTTATGTAGGGGTTCTGTTTTAGTTTTTCCATACAGTGAGCTGGTTTTCCTACTCCTATTTACCAAGCAATCCAACTCCCCCATTGATTGGTGGCGCCATCTTCACCATTTGCTAAGTTCCTATATATACCCAGGTCTGTCTAGAGATTACTACACTGATCCTTCGATCTCTCTTCCTACTTTTGTACCAGCAGCATATTTGTAGAATATTTTAATATTTGGAAGTACAAAGTGCTCCCTCTTTAGTCTTCTTTTTTGAAGTTAACATATCTGCTTGTGGACCAGTATTTTTCATATATAACTTGTATTTAGGTTGGAATTGCATTGAATATATAGATTAATTAGGGGAAAATTGAAGTCTTTATAATATTAAGTCAATTCATCTAACAGCATGAAATATTTCTTCATAATTCAGATCATTTTCCATGTTCTTCATCAGAGATCGTCATTAGAGAGTAATTTAAGAAGGCCCAATTACTTCCTATGTCTTTTTAAAAAATATTGTTGCTATTGTGTATATCTTATTTTTATTTTTTGTGGTTAGTTATTGCTGGTGTAGAGAGATGCCATTGACTTTCTGTAAGTTGATCTTGAATCCAACAACACTGCTGACCTCTATTATTAATTCTAATAATTTCTGCTATTTTTTCTGTATAGATGATGCTATTACCTGAAAATAATGTCAGTTTACTCTCTTCTCTTTTAGTTCTCACCTTTCTTATTTATTTTTCTTTTCTCAGAGATACGAATGAACTGTTTCTTGCAAGTCTGGCAGAAATCACCTGCAAAACCATCTAAGCTTGGTCTTTAGGAGAGGAGAGGACTTGGACCACTGTTCCAACTTATTTAACGCCTTTAGTCTATCAGGTTTTCTTTTTCCTTGACCTATTTTTAGCGTTTTATATTTTTCTAGAAATTTATCCACTTCCTGTAGGTTTTCATATTTGTATCATTGTTCATAGTACCTTAAAAACTTTTTTTGTTGTACCTTTATTTATTCATCTTTTTTATTCTTTCTTTGCTTCTTTCGTTTCCATTTCCATCTTCCCCTGGGTAGACTACGTTTTCTTCTGTTCGTTTAAAAACGTTTATCTTCTCTTTTTGTTGTTTTAATGGTTGCCCTTGACCTAAGGACCATACACAAGTTTATTTGTCCCTATTGATTTCTTAAACTTGTCACTGTTTATGTCTTCCCCATAGTACAACAAGCACTTTAGCACACTCTCATGCCCATTAGCTTCTCTACTCCACTACCTCAACATCCAGTATTGTTTATAATTTCAGTTCATGGTTGTCATAGATATTCTCTCCTTCTTTTATCTCTTATTTGTTTTCTTTTTTTAGATAATCACTTTTACTAAGGTATTTGATAAACTTTGTTCCCAGGTATCTTAAAACATCCTCTTCAATTAATTTTTCAGCCCATTTGAATTCTTCCTCTAAGAGTGCTTTCAAAGTGAGTATTTGGGTGGCATATCCTCTGTAAATATTTTTATTGTATTTTCACGTTTAAATGACAACATGACATTATTTCTACTGTCTTCTTGCTTCTGGTGTTGCTGTTCAGAATTTGGATGTCCGTGTGATACTTGGTTGCCTTTCTTTTCGTGATCATCTTCCTCTTGAAAATTTTTAGCATTTTATCTTTGTCTGGATATTCGTATATTTCAATATAATGTATACAGAATTTTCTGTAGTCGTTGTTGAATGAACAAAGGAATGATGTATGGACATCGCGTCTACTCTCAGCCCCTCACTTGGCCCTTTGAACACAGCCAGCCTCTCCACAAGTTATCCCTAACTAGGCCATTAAGACACTCTGAGCAATAGCACCTCTGCTAGGTGTTGTATCAGGATGGCCTCACTGTTTATTCCAAAAATGCACCTCTGCTGCCCCATTACCAGCTCTGCATACTCCCTTTCAATATTTCTTTCTCTCACTTCATCTCTTTACAACTTTATCTTTTTAATAACTTTAGCTTTATTGAAATAATTCACATACTATACAATTCATCACTTTAGAGTGTACGATTCAATGGTTTTTAGTATATTCCCAAGGTTGTGCAACCATCACCACTATCTAATTCCAGAACATATTCATCATCCCAAAAAAACCCCACACCCACTAGCAGTCACTCTTCTTTACCCCTCCCTCTAGCCCCTGACAGCCTCTAATCTGTTTTCTGTCCCTATGGATTTGCCTCTTCCAGACATTTCATGTAAATGGAATTAATTAATGGAATGGAATACATAAATGGAATTACAAGGTCACTAAATGTGACCTTTAGTGAATGGTTTCTTTCATTTAGCATAATATTCTCAAGGTTAATCCATGTTCTAGCGTGTATGAGCACTTCATTCATTTTTACGGTCAAATAGTATCCCGTTGTGTGGAAATGCCACGTTTTGTTTATCCATTCATGAATTGATGAACATTTTGGTTGCTTCCACTTTTTGGCTATTTGAATAATGCTGCTATGAACATTCATGTACAATATTTTGTAAAGAAGTATATTTTAAATTCTCTAGGAGTGGGATTGCTGGGTCATAAGGTTTAATATTTTGAGGAACTGCCAAATGTTTTCAAAAATGGCTGCACCATTTTACATTCCTACCAGCAATGTATGAGGATTCCAATTTCTCCACATCCTTGTCAATATTTATTATTGTCCATCTGTTTGATTGTTGCCATCCTAGGGGATATGAAGTGGTATCTTATTGTGATTTGCGTTTCCCTGATGATTAATGATGTTGAGCATCTTTTCATGTGTGGATTGGCCATTTGATTACCTTTTTTGGAGAAATATCTGTTCAAATCCTTTGCCCATTTTGAAAATTATGTTGTTTGTCTTTCTTCGCTTCATTCTGAAGGCCTATTCAAGCCTCCTTCTCCACATCAACAACCCTTGACTGTCACTCAATTCTTGACTCTGAAAGCTCCCCCAATACTCATGTCACCAGAAGCTTCAGCTGATACTCCCTCTGCCAGCATTAGCACCAAAAATCTCTACCGGGAGGACCATTCCTTCTCCCTCCCATTGCCTCTTCCTCTGCCGCTAGGGAGGGGAACTGGAATACCTATGCAATTTTCCAGAAACATCCCCAGAAAGGGCCCTGATTCACCATAAAAGGTGGAGGTCCCCCAACTGCACTCCCACAGAATCCTGGCATCCTCAAACTGGACCATGGCTTTCTGAAGCTCGGGGGGTGTAAGGGCAGTCATCTTCTAGTCTTCAGGGGAAAAATCAGTGGATAAACTTTCTAATTTGAACTTTTTCTTCTGGAATCTTTGTTTCAATCTGAAGTGCCTGTTATAATTTGCTTACGCTAGAAATTAATATAAAATGGTGCTTGATTTATCACAAAACTATATATTTCACTTTCAGAGTACAAATATTAATATTTCATTGTGTTTTGCGAAAAACACAAGGAGCTCTAGATGCTGAACAATTTTGAGGACCACGGATGCAAGAGATAGCAAGGACACCTTATTCTCCTTCACAAAAGGTAGCACCACTGGCCCCCCAGGCATTCTAGCTAAAGACATCAATGATGATTTGATCTCCCTTCTCCCCCACTCATCCAACCAATCATCACCTCCTAATTCATTTTTAATGTCGTCTTTTCTTCTCCATCTTGCCCATCATTGCCCAGGTCCAGGTCCTCTAAGTCCTTCCCTCCCCAGACTCTTGTAACAAACCCTAATTGGTGCGCTTGCCTCCAGCCTCTACACTCTGCTGGAGTAATGTATCACATTTTAAACTGATTAACTTGATAATAGCTTCAGTGTCTGCTTTCCTGAGGCTAACTCTATCAAAGGAAGGACCATGCTTTTCTTTTTCAACACTGCATCTGTAGCGCCAAGAACAATGGCTGGCATGACATTTGAAAGACGGTTGGTCAATGAAAGAACAAATAAAGAACAAACAAACAAATGATTTCAGAATGCAAACTCACATATCATACAGCTCTTTGGTGACCACCCTCCCTGATGCCCAGCCTGGCAAACAAGGCCTTCCTTGACCAGACTCTGTCTAGATTGCTTGCTTAACTTAACCACTCCCTTCCTTAAACTTTATGTAAGCACAGTATCTTTGAAAACTCCATACTCCTTATCTCCTTTATGTCTCTGCTCACTTCCTTGTACCTGGAATGTCCTTATCAAATACTTCCACCCTCATTCTCCTTTTCACCAGACAAACTCTTCTCTCCCTTTTAGAGGTATAGAGAATAATATCCACCATATTCTACCACGTAGATTTATCAAAGCTAAACATTTTGCCACATTTTTTTCAAATTTTCATTAAGAAATAAAGCATTATAAATACACTTGAACCTCTTCATGTGTCTTTCTTCAATCTCATTCCATTTTCTTCTTTTCCAGTAGCATCTACTGTCTTAATTTTGGTGTTTACCCCATATATATATTTCATAATTTTTATCCGTATTTTAAAAGCCCCCCCTCCCCCAGTGATTCTAAAGCTTTAATCTAGATGAAGTCTCCAAAGTCCTGAGAGGTCAAGACTCACCCAAGGTCACACAGCAAGGTGAGGCCAAAATAGGACAAGAGCCCAAGATTCTTGGCTCTTAGTTCGCTATCTTCCTAATACATCATGGTGTATCTTTTAAAAATGTATATAAATGAAATATATTCCATCTCCTATGTCCCAAAGACAGTGCTAGACTCTTTTTTAAATACACTGGTTCATCTAACCCTCACTCTACAGATGAGGAAACTGAGGCTCAGAGAGATGAAGTCACCTTTCCACTGTCACTCAGCTAGCAGGCAGCAGAGGTAAAATTGGCACCCAGGGCTCCTGACTTCTAATGCTGCCCTCTAGTGGGGACAGTAGGGAAAGGCACAGGTTTTGAAAACAGAAATCCCTAGATTTGCGTTCTGGTGCCCCTACTTGCTGACCAGGTAAGCTTGCGTAAGATAAGTCGATTTAAACTCCCATTTATTGAACCTCAGCACCAGCAATTTTTACAGATCCCCTTATTTAGTCCCTACAACTACCCTCAAAGATAGATATTTTTTAATCTCCATTTTTCAGAGGGAGAAACTAAGACTCCATGAGGTCATATCACTAACAAGGAGCAAAGCCAGAGGCAGAACCCAGGATTACCAGCTCCAGAGAAGATGCCCTCCTCCATTTTTCCCTTTCCTCTCATAGCTTAAGTGTTTTTTTAATTTTATTTTTAAAATTATCATATAGTTTGTACATTATATATGTGATAAAAGACTTGTATACAAAATGTACAAAGAATCTTAAAACTTAACAATAAGAAAACAAACACTTCAATTAAAAATGAGCAAGAGATCTGAATAGACACTTCATTAAAGAAGATATATAGATGGAAAATAAGCATAAGAAAAGACACTTAACATCATTTGTCATTAGGGAAATTTAATTAAAGCAACAATGAGATACCACTACATACCCATTAGGATGTCTAAAATCCAAAAAATTTGAAAATATCAATTGCTGGCAAGGATGCAGAGAAAGAGAAACTCTCATTCCTCCCTGATGGGAATTCAAAATGGCGCAACCACTTTGGAAAACATTTTGGCAGTTCCTCAAAATGTTAAGCATAGAGTTACCTTCAGACTAGCAATTCCACTCTTATCTAGATATATATCCAAGAGAGTTGAAAATATATGGCCACATAAAAGCTTGCACATCAATGGTCATAGCAGCATTATTTATAAGATCCAAAAAGTGGAAGCAACTCAAATGTTCATCAACTGATGAATGGGTAAACAAAATGTGGTATATCTATACAGTGGAATATTATTCAGCCATAAAAAGGAATAAAATGCTAATACATGTTACAACATGGATGAACTTCAAAAATATTATGCTAAGTGAAAGAAGCCATTCATTAAAGGCCATATACTGTATGATTCCATTTATAGGCATACCTTCTTTTATTATACTTTGCAGATATTGTGTTTTTTACAAATTGAAATTTTGTGGCAACCCTGCGTCGAGCAAGTCTATCGGCACCATTTTTCCAACAGCATTTGCTCACTTTGTGTCTTTGTGTCATGTTTTGGTAGCTCTCTCAATATTTCAAACATTTTCATTATTATTATATTTGTTATGGTGATCTGCGATTAGTGATCTTTGATGTTACTATTGTGATTGTTTTGGGGTGCCACAAACTGCACCCATATAAGACAACGAATTTAATCGATAAATGTTATATGTGTTCTGACTCCTCCATTGATCGGCAGTTCCTCCATCTCTCTGCCTCTCCTCAGGACTCCCTTTTCCCTGAGACACAACAATATTGAAATTAGAGCAATTAATAACCCTACAATGGCCTCTAAGTGTTCAAGTGAAAGGGAGAGTCTCACGTCTCTCACTTTAAATCAAAAGCTAGAAAGGATTAAGCTCAGTGAGGAAGGCGTGTCGAAAGCCGGGACAGGCCGAAAGCTAGGCCTCTTGCTCCAAAGAGCCAAGTTGTGAATGGAAGGAAAAGTTCTTGAAGGAAATTAAAAGTGCTACTTCAGTGAACACACGAATGATAAGAAAGCAAAACAGGCTTATTGTTGATATGAAGAAACTTTAAATGGTCTGGATAGAATACTAAACCAGCCACAACATTCCCTTAAGCAAAGCCTATTCCAGAAAAAGGCCATAATTCTCTTCAATTCTATGAAGGCTGAGAGAGGTGAGGAAGCTGCAGAAGGAAAGTGTGAAGCCAGCAGAGGTTGGTTCCTGAGGTTTAAGGAAAGAAGCCATCTCTATAACGTAAAAGTACAAGGTGAAGCAGCAAGTGCTGATGCAGAAGCTGCAGCAAGTTATTCAGAAGATCCAGCTAAGATAATTAATGAAGGCGGCTACACTAAACAACAGATTTTCAGTGTAAATGAAACAGCCTTATATTGGAAGAAGATGCTATCTAGGACTTTCATAGCTAGAGAGGAGAAATCAATGCCTGGCTTGAAAGTTTCAAAGGACAGGCTGACTTTCTTGTTAGGGGCTAATACAGCTGGAGACTTTAAGTTGAAGCTAATGCTCATCTACCATTCCAAAAATCCTAGGGCCTTTAAGAATTATGCTAAATCTACTCTGCTTGTGCTCTATAAATGGAACAACAAAGCCTGGACAACAGCACATCTGTTTACAACATGGTTTACTGAATATTTTAAGCCCACTGTTGAGACCTCCTGCTCAGAAAAAAAAATTCCTTTCAAAATGTTACTGCTCATTGACAATGCACCTGGTCATCCAACAGCTCTGATAAAGACGTACATCGAGATTAATATTTTCATGGTTGCTAACACAACATCCATTCTGCAGCCAAGGATCAGGAGTAATTTTGACTTTCAAGTCTTATTATTTAAGAAATACATTTCATAAGGCTATAGCTGCCATAGATAGTGATTTCTCTGATGGATCTGGGCAAAGTATATTGAGAACCTTCTGGAAAAGACTTGCCATTCTAGATGCCATTAAGAACATTCATGGTTCATGGGAAGAGGTCAAAATATCAACATTAACAGGAGTTTGGAAGAAGTTGATTCCAACCCTTGTGGATGACTTTGAGGGGTTCAAGACTTCAGTGGAGGAAGTAGCTACAGATGTGTAGCAAGAGAACTAGAATTAGAAGTGGAGCCTGAAGATGTGACTGAATTGCTGCAATCTCATGATCAAACTTTAACGGACAAGGAATTGCTTCTTATGGATGAGCAAAGAAAGTGGTTTCCTGAGAAGGAATCTACTCCTGGGGAAGATGCTGTGAAGATTGTTGAAATGACAACAAAGGATGTAGAATATTACATAAACTTAGCTGATAAAGCAGCAGCAGGGTTTGAGAGGATTGACAATTTTGAAAGAAGTTCTACTGTGGATAAAACGCTATCAAACAGCGTTGCATGCTACAGAGAACTCGTTTGTGAAAGGAAGAGTCAATTGATGTCGCAACTTCATTGCTGTCTTATTTTAAGAAAATACCACAGCCACCCCAACCTTCAACAACCACCACCATGATCAGTCAGCAGCCATCAACATCGAGGCAAGACCCTCCACCAGTAAAAAGATTACAACTTGCTGAAGGCTCAGATGATGGTTAGCACTTTTTAGCAATAAAGTATTTTTTAATTAAGGTATGTACATTGTTTTTTTAGACATAATGCTATTGCACACTTAATAGACTACAGTATAGTGTAAACATAACTTTTATGTTCACTGGGAAACCAGAAAATTTGTGTGACCTGTTTTATTGTGATATTCACTTTTCTGCGGTGGTCTGGAACCAAACCCACAGTATCTTCAAGGTATGAGTTTATATGAAATGTCCAGAAGAGGCAAATGTATAGGGGCAGAAAACAGATTGGTGGTTGCCAAGGGCTGGAGGGAGGGGGAAAGGAGAGTGACTGCTAGTGCATGTGGGGTTTCTTTTTGGGGTCATGAAAATGTTCTGGAATTAGATAGTGGTGATGGTTGTACAAGCTTGGGAATATACTAAAAACTGAGCTCTATACTCCAAAGGGGTGAATTTTATAACACATGAATTATATGTCAATTAAGATACAGTTATTAAAAAGATAAAGTTGTAAAAAGATGAAGTGAAGGCAAGAAATATACTGAACATGAGTGTGCAGAGCTACGTAATGGGGCAGCAGAGGTGCATTTTTGGAACAAACAGTGAGGCCATCCTGGTGGGACACCTAGCAGAGGTGCTATTGCTCAGATTGTTGTAACGGCCTAGTTAAGTTTTAATGACCTAGTTAACTTGTGGAGAGGCTGGTTGTGTTCAAAGGGTCAGATGAGGGGCTGAGAGTAGGTGTGATGTCAATATATCATTCCTTTGTTGATTTAACTAAAGCTATAAAAAACCCTATACACATTATAGTGAAATATGTGAATATCAAGACAAAAATTAAATGCTCAGAGTTTTCAAGAGGAAGGTGATCACAAAAAAACAAAACAAAAAGCAACCACGAATCAAACTGACATCCAACTTCCGAACAGCAACACCAGAAGCAAAAGACAATGGAATAATGTTCTCAGAATGTTTTACAAAAAGAAGTTTAAACCCAAAATTTAATATCGAATCGTATTGTCATTTAAATGTGAAAATACAATAAAAATATTTGCAGAAGATATGCCACTCAAATATTGACTCTGAAAGCACTCTTTTTATTTATTTATTTATTTATTTATTTATTTATTTATTTAATTATTTTTTTTGTGAGGAAGATCAGCCCTGAGCTAACATCCATGGCAATTCTTCTCTTTTTACTGAGGAGACTGGCCCTGGGCTAGCATCTGTGTCCCATCTTCCTCCGCTTTACATGGGATGCCGCCACAGCATGGCCTGACAAGTGGTGCATCGGTGCGCGCCCGGGATCCGAACCCAGGCTGCCAGCAGCGGAGCACGCACACTTAACTGCTATGCCATGGGGCTGGCCCCCTGAAAACACTCTTGAAGGAAGAATTCAAATGAGACAAAAATAAATAAATCAGGAAAATATGAGATCCAGTAGTTGAGCTCCTAGGTATTTACCAAACTAACTTGAAATCTTATGTCCACCCAAAATCCTGCACATGAGTGTTTCTAGCAGCTTTATTCAGAATCGTCAAAAACTGGAAGCAACCAAGACGTCCTTTAATATGTGAATGGATAAACAAAGTGTTGTGCACCCATGCAGTGGAATATTATGCAGCCACTAAAAGAAATGAGCTATCAAGCCATGCAAAAACATGTTCAAAGTAAATGCACATTGTTAAGTGAAAGAAACTTATTTGAAAAGGATCTATTTATATGACATTCTGGAAAAGACAAAACTATAGAGACAGCAAACAGATCAGTGGTTGCCTGGGGTTTGGGGAAAGGAGGAGACTGAATAGGTGAAGCAAAGGACTTTTTTTTATGGCAATGAAACTATTCTTCATAAAATTGTAGTGGTGGGTAAATGATATTATTCATTCACCAGAGCCTATAGAAATTTATAGCTCAAAGAGTGAACTTTAATATATGCAAATTAAATAAAAATCATTTAGAAAATAGGAAGATCCTAAGATGGAATGCAGACTGTGACAAAAGAATCTATGTATGAAATGTTTGAATGTATGAAATAACCTCACTGACCAGAGTGAGTAAAAAAGTGCTGACCTAAATGACTTTGAAAATGAAAGGAGGCTATAAAACTAAAGGCAAAAGGAACTGTACATAAGCACTGTACCCTAGTTGGTAAAGCTGTTTCCCATGGGGGTCTAGGCTAACAATTCTGAAACCACTATATACATACACTGGGACTGAACAATTAAGTAAATGGATAGCAGATGTTGAGAGCCAGGTTTCTCACTGGTAGAAGGTTACAGACAAGTGAGGGAGAAAGGCTAGAATGATCCATGTGGTACTGAATTAGAGCTGGAGACATCAGTGTGAATTCATGTTTAGTTTAATATAGATACAGACGGACACGTATAGAAATCTCTATAGCTATATGTATATACATGGGTTAGTATACACGCATATATTTCCTTGCTCTGTCAGCTGAGAGGGCCTAGAAGTAATGACGCCCAAATAGCAGTAAGCACACCTAGTGCCCAGATCTTGCTTTCTAAAACCATTACTCAATAAAAGGAACCAGGGGTCCTTGGAGAAATGGTTGATTCTACGGCTGGGGCAGGAAATATACAAGATGAGCCCAAAGCATCCTGTAAGACCAGAAAGTAAAGAAGTGCTAAACACACACACAACAATGAGAGTATGTGAAAGGGATGTGGAAGCCGAGGAAAGTGCACCCAGTGGCCAAAGCAGAAATAATTAGAGTAAAAAAAAATAAATAGTGTAGTATTGAATCATAATCAGAGTATAAACACCCATTAGTCTGTACCAATATAAATAAATTATTAAATTAAAAAGTGAGGGAGAACAGGTAAACCGCCAGTGCAGAAGAATCCCAAATAACTGAAGCAGCTGTTCATCCCTCAAGGAAATGCAGCGTAACTGCGCACTCTTCAGCTGTGGGCTGCACACACTTACTTCCAAGTGTGCAGTACGGAAAGGGGGGGAAAAGGGTAACTTCCCAGTGGAGAAACCTGACAAACACTCCCTCAGCCAGGTGACCAAAGTTGACACCAATGGTGTGAGTTATGTTGATAGTAGGTACCCTTGATATGATGTGATGAGAAATGCACTTTCTCTGTGGTCTTCCTCCTCCAAACCCAAAATCCCAGTCTAATTATGAAAAAAATAGCAAACCCCAACTGAGGGACATTCTACAAAATAGCCAATCAGTACTTCTTAAAAATGTCAAAGTCATCAAAAACAAGGAAAGTCTGAGAAATTGTCACAGGCTAGAGGAGACTAAGGAGACATGACAACCAAATATAATGTGGTACCCTGGATGGGATCCTGGAACAGAAAAAGGACATAGGTAAAAACTAAGAAAGTCTGAGTAAAGAATGGACTTCAGTTAATACTAATATATCAATATTGGTTCATTAGTTGTGACAAATGTACTATACTAACGTAAGATGTTAACAGTAGGGAAAATGAGTGTGAGGTACATGCAAACTCTTTGTACTATCATTAAAACTTTTCCGTAAATTTAAAACTATTCTAAAATTAAAAGTTTATTTAAAATGTATATTTAAAAAATAATATAAAAATTTACTTTTTCTTTTTGTGTGCAGTTCTATGAATTTTAGCACATGCACAGATTCATCAGAATATAAAATATAGAATGGTTCCATCATTCCCAAAAATGCTCTCCTGCTATCCCTTTATACCTTCCTGCCATGCTAATTCCTGGCAACCACTGATCTGTTCTTCCTCACTATAACATCATCTTTTCAAAAATATCATATAATGGAATCATATAGTGTGTGACATTTTGAGACTGGCGTCCTTCGCTCAGCATTATGCTTTTGAGATTCATCCAAGTTTTTACATGTGTTAATAATTTGTCCTTTTTATTGATGAGCAGAATGCCATTATATGGATATACCACTGTTAGTTTACTGATTCATCTGCTGAAGGAGTTCTGGGCTCTTTCCAATTTGGGATGATTAAGACTAGTGCTGCTATAAACATTTGTGCTCTGGTCTTTGTATGAACACCACCACTTTCATCTCTCTTGGATAAATACCCAGGAGTGGAATGGCTGGATCATATGACAGGTGTATGTTTAAGTTTATAAGAGACTGCCAGACTTTTCCAGAGCGGCTGTACCGTTGGGCAATCCCTCCACCAGGGTGTGAGAATTCTAGTTGCTTCACAGCCTCACCAGCACTTGGTGTTGTCAGTATTATTATATTTTAGCCATTTATACTTTATAATTTAATTATACCTGTGTGTATCCAAAAACAATAAGTAGAACGGCTTTGTATGTCTTTGTATTTTATATAAATGAAATAATACTAAATATATTCTTTTAATACTTGATTTTTATTCTTTCAACACTGATTTTGAGATTTTGAGTGTTGATTCACATATATCTGGGTCAGTCACTGTAACTATTGTATGGTGTGCTATTTTATAAATGTATCGTCAAGTATTTATGCAAGTCCCATACAGATGGTCATTCAGGTTGTTTCCATTTCTCAATATCAGAAACAGTGCTGAGACGAACATCCTCATATGTACCTTCTTGTGCACAGGTGTGAAAAATTCTCTAGGACAGTGATTCTCAAATCTTTTGATCTCAGGATCCCTTACACTCTTAAAACTCATTGACAACCCCAAAGAGCTTTCATCTATGTGTATTATACCTACCAATGTTTACCATATTAAAAACTAAAACTGAGAAAATTTAAAATGTTTAAGAATTTTATAAACAATGTTACTTCAATTTTTTAAAAATAACATATATAAGATAAACAACCATATTTTCTTTTCGAAAACAAAAAAAAACTAGAGAGAAGAGTGGAATTGTTTTATACTTTTGCAAATCTCTAATGTCCAGCTTAATAAAAGAAGCTGGATTCTTCCTATTTGCTTCTGCATACAATCTGTTGTGATATCACATATCATTTATCGTTTAGAAAACTCCATTGTACACTCAGGAGACAATGAGAGTGAAAAAGCAAAATAACGTTTTGATGTTATTGTGAAAATAGCTTTTGGCCTTATGGAACCCTGAAAGGGTGTCAGGGAGAGAACTTTGAGAACTGTTGTCCTAGGGCCCATACCTAGATGAGGAGTTACTGGCCTATGTAGTTGATATTTTCTAGTTGCTTTCAATACATATTCCCACTAGCAGCATGTGCATGTCTTCTCACGTCCTCAGCAATACCTAGTGTTGTCAGGTTTTAGATATTTGCCCCATCTGATGTGTGTGATGGGATGTGAAATCATGTCTCATTCTTATTTTAATTTGCATTTCTTTGATTACTAGCAGACTAATTCTTGTACCATCCTTGTACACTTAGCCTGGCATCATCTCAGAAGCAAAGCCTGTCTTTCCTCATCTCCTGGACTGGATTGTCTGCCTCTTTTGGCCTCGCCTGTACTCTCTGTGAGAGAAGGTAGAAGGTCCATGCCTACTAGTTCACAAAAGCATCCCCAAAGTCTGGCACAGTTTGAGCATACAGTAGGTGCTTAATAAATTTAAAAAAATACATCACTTATTGTTAATAGAATTATACAGGCATAATCACACTTCACCCTGTGTAGATGATTATACCAATTCCATCGGCTGTTATTTCCTTTTATATGTCTATCTGCCTTACAAGGCTATATTTCAAGGCAAGGATTATTTCTTACTCATTTTTTTTATTCTACAGATCAGCCTATCAGAAAATTTTTCTGGATATATAAATTTATATTTATATGTAAATAGACATAGTTTTTTCCTTCAAGGCCAGAACAGTCCAAGGAGGAGTGAAGCTCTGGTCCCATTCCATTCAGACACTCCTCCTTTCTCTTTGGTCCGTCCACGTTGCGGGCGTGCTGCAGGGTCAACACTGTGCCGTGTGGGTTACCCACCCTGCCCCCATGCGTGGCAGCATTCATTCAAGGGCAGAGAGGCAGCATCGCACACCCTACTAAGAGAGGGACAAGCACTTCAGCCCTGGATGCATTTCTCATTGTGGTAGGTGGAGTAACAGCCCCGCAGACGTCCACATCAGAGGCAGAGAAGGAGGTGTGAGGATGGAAGCAGAGGTGTGGAGGTCAGGGTGAGGAGAGCCACGAGCCGAGGAACATGGCAGCCTCTAGGAGCTGGAAGAGTCAGAGAAATGGATTCTCCCCTAGAACCTCCAGAGAGGAACGCAGCCCCACCAACCCATTTGGGACTTCCGACCTCCAGAATTGCAAGATAATAAATTGGTATTGTTTTAAGCCACTAAGTTTTATGGTAATTTATTACGGCAGCAACAGGAAACTAATACACTCATATACCCAAAGAGAGCATTTGCCTCCTTGTACTGCATGCTTATGGATTGTTATGCAACAGGCACTATAGAAATAGCATATTTATAGAAATCAATAGACTGAAATTAAGTATTACAACTTCTAAACCGCATCTTTCAATTAGTGCATGTATATGGAATGCTCCCCAAATAGTGATATTAATCAGCACTCTTTACTCTTGCCTGGAGCTCACGGGAGGAAGTTGAAAGGACTGTAAGGATCCTGGGGATGCTGATCCGTGGCTCCTGCAAATTAGGACAGGCTATCTGTGCTACCCCCAAGCATCTGACAGTGAGTTGGAAATCACAAGCTGCAGCAATTGGCCTGGATGCAGTAGGCTAGCTGACTTCTTGAGGTCTCGATTCTGCCTCTCCCTGATGTTGAGGATGAGGTCCAGGATGTGGGCTCCAGGGCGGGCTGCAACAGATGCTCACTACTCAGGTAGATCAGGGTCTGGAAAGAGCCGGCTTCATCCTAGGAGTGAAGGCAGATGGTCAGCAGTGTCACCTCAGCTTTCCGCATGGATTCTCCCCTGCGAAGAGTGAAGGAAACCCTGTGTCCCTGCCACCCCACACAAATCTGCCTGATGACTGGGCCCAGTGGGGAAGGGATTTGCCCAGCAGGGTGGGTGGAAGTTGCCCTGCCAGATAACCCCAGCTCCAATTAAAGCCGTTAATGAAGAATGAAGCCAAGGACCATTATCCTGTGTTAGGCCCCTTCCACCAAAAGCCTGGGCTTTAAGACACAGTGGGTCAGCCTAGGAGCAAACACTCCCTGAGACACTTTACTTGTAAGCACCTCTCAATCAAATTCCCTTTGGCCTATAGGGTGACCAACCATCCAGGTTTGCCTGGGACCAAGGACTTTCCCAGGACATGAGACTGGAATTATTAAAACTGGGACAATCCAAGGTAAATTGGGAAGAGATGGTCATCCCACTGCTGTACCTCGATGCTGCTGCTTTGTGTAGCCCTCCAGCTGAGAAGCCAAAGCACAGATCAGATGGACTATTTTCCAGAGCTTCTATAACTCCTTATAAATCACCAATTTATACCTCATTCTTTTAGATGCAAGGCTTTTCCCCCAAATTTCCCTGTAATAAAAACAGCTACCATTTATTGAGTGCTTACCACCAGGAACTGTGGAAAGCACTCTCCATTTATTATTCCTGTTAATCCTCTTACTAATCCTAAGAGACAAGCAATTTTATTCCTTTTTTATAGATGACAAAACTCGGGCTATGAGAGCTTAAGTAATTGCTCAAGGTCACACCAAAAGTATGTGGCGGAACCAGGATGGTCTCACGTCTCTCTGACAGCAGAACGGGCACTTGTAGCCACCGGGCCATTCTGCCTTTAAAGGGACTGACCCACAGGGCAGTCAGAACCTGTCTTTGAGGAGGGAGCTTTTGTCTTGCAGCAATCTCAGTGATGGGGGCAGATGCTCTTTTTATGGCTTTTGTGACCCTCTGCTGCTGTGGCCTATTTTTTGGAGAGAGGTCATCCCCAGCCAGAAGCAAAGTTTCTAGGGACTGAAAAATCAGAACCAGCTCGTAGGGCCAAGGTGGCCCATTCCAGCTCCTGAAATGCTTTGATCCTGTGGACGCACAGCAGTCTCAGGGCCTCACTTCCGTGATCCTATGCCTTGTGGTTTGAGGTTTGAGGCCGTCCTCCTCAGGCGACTGCAGGTTCACGGCTGAGGCAGCCCTCCTCCTGAAGATCCCCCGCAGGCAGCCCCCGTGGCAGCTCTGGGCACCTCTGCTTGCAGTAAACATGACCTTTGCCTTCTGCCACCAACATGACATTGGCATGTCGCTGCTGATCTGTAAACACAATTGTGTTTTCAATCTTCTGACTGAATTTTGTTACTGGGATCCTAACAGGCGGCAGGTCTCTGTTTATCTGTAAACAGCAGCCCTGTTCTGCGGCAGAGAGGTTAGGATGCTGTTTGTTTTTATTACTTTACAGTAAGAGAAAAACGTGGCTTGTGACAGGCATCCCACACTGCTCCTCCCTCTCCTGAGTGTCTGAGAAGATAATCTCTCTCTATCTCTGCACACATAGATTCACACCCCAGACCAAGAGAAGTAGTGGAACAGGGCTTTCTCTGACTTTCAGCATCTCTCGGAAGGACGCTGAAGAATCTGGCAGAAGTAATTCAGATAATAAACGCCCAGTGCCCCATGGAACAGCCAGCAAGGTTCTCTGTGTGGAGGAAGGAACTAAAATGAACAGCTCCCCAGGAAACTCAGCTAAGGGCCCAGAATCACTAGGTTCTGCTTTTGAAGGTTACTCATGGTGGGCAGCCTGGACAGAAGTGTGTGTATATTTCCGCCTGTCTGTCTTAGAACCACTTGAAGTCGCTTTCTGCAAAACTCAAGTTTTCTGTTAAAATGAATGGATTTCTTTTTCCCTAGAGTTTGTGTTCTTTTTTTTTTATAATTTTTTTATTTATTTATTTTTCTCCCAAAGCCCCAGTAGATGGTTGTATGTCATAGTCGCACATCCTTCTAGTTGCTGTATGTGGGACGCGGCCTCAGCATGGCAGGAGAAGCGGTGCGTCGGTGTGCGCCCGGGATCCGAACCCGGGCTCCCATTAGCGGAGCGCGCGCACTTAACTGCTAAGCCACGGGGCCGGCCCATAGAGTTTGTGTTCTAGCTAAAAGAATATGATCTTTTAACAGAACACAGGAACAAGCTGGTGAGTTGAAGTTTTCTAAGAAAACTTCTGGAGTATTGATTAGCTTATAAAATTTACAGTTAGATATAAATTTCAGTTGTCAGGGACATTGTGATTTAGGAAAATTTATAAGTTTCACAAGTGTCATAATGTAGAGAAAGTGATGATGATTTCCCTCATCTCCTCCATCTTTGGGAAAATGGAAAAGGAAATAAAGCATTTATTCTGATTAGATGAGAAAAGAAGAATAAAAAGAATAGTTACAATTCAAAAAGTAAAATGCTGGAAGATGAGGACGAATATATCACTAGCTGAATTGCAGTGAAATATTCAAAATGAGTCTGTTAATAGGAATAATTATTCTAGTTAGTTGAAAAGGGAACTTAGATACTTTTTTTTCTTCCACTGTTTGTTCTAAGGGAAACATCTTTTTAACATAGGGTTAACAAAATAATTTGATAGGGTTGTCAAAATCAAAATAATTCTTTAAGTTATATTTTGTTGAGGTGGAGAAATGGAACAAACAATTTACAGTAAGAGTAAATTCAGTTGGAATCTACAAATCTAAACTTAGAAAGTGATAAAATATCCAGTTCAACATGATGGACTGAGTATATGTGTTTAAGTGAAATAATGGAATGCATAATTTTAAAATAATAAATTTATAACAGCTCTTGTGCCCTCAACAACACAAAAATTATAAGAGATTGGTGGAAATTAGAAAACAGATGTGTCAGGCCAGCCTGGTGGCGCAGCGGTTAAGTGCTCGAGCTCCGCTTTGGCAGCCCGAGGGTTCGCATGTTCGGATCCTGGGTGTGCACCGACGCACCATTTGTTGCGCCATGCTGTGGCGGCGTCCCATATGAAGTAGAGGAAGACGGGCACGAATGTTAGCCCAGGGCCAGTCTTCCTCAGCAAAAAGAGGAGGATTGGCAGATGTTAACACAGGGCTGATCTTCCTCACAAAAAAAAAAAAAAAATGAGTAGAGATCATCACTACTTAATGATAAAGGTTCAATTCACCCAGAATATAAAACAATACACTTATAAGCACGTAATGCTTCAAAATACACATAGTAAAAATTGATAGAACTATAGGGAGAAATTGACAAATCCACTTTATATTGGGAGGTTTCAGTACACATCTCTCCATAAATAGTAGGTCAGGCAGACAAAAAAAATCAGCAAAAATACAGAAGCTTTGAACAACACAATTAGCAAGCTTGGATGAGAGGATATATGTGGAATCCATACCCAACTATTGGAGAATATACATTCTTTTCAAGCACAAATGGAACATTTATAAAAATGTGTCATGTAGTCATAAAGCAAGTTTCAGCAAATTTGAAAGGATGGGTGTCATATAGACCACTGCCTGTCAAACTAATAAGCACACAAATCACCCAAAGATCTTGTTAAAGTGGAGATTACAATTCAGGAGGGTTGTGATGGTGCCTGAGATTCTGCTTTTCGATTAAGCCCCCAGGTGATATCTGATGCTGGTCTGCAGACTACGCTTTGTGTAGCAATGTTCTTTAACCACAACTTTTGTCTTAGTTTGAGTTCCCCTAGAAATAGACCCTAAAGTAAAGATTCAAGAGCCAATGGTTTACTTTGCTGGTGAAGGAAACAGGGTCAGGAAGACAGCCAATAAAAGTGCATTATCAGGGTAACTACCACTGTGGGCTTAATGACCCTGGATGAACTCTGAGAACCAGTGTCAAACATACGCTTCACAGTCATGCCGTTGGGACGCAAGAGAACTGGAGTATCATATACCCACTTCCATCATTTGTTTGTTAAGTGTTGTTCCCTATAGGGGAGTATTAGGAATTTTAAAGCAGCTATTATTACTACCCTTAATGAAGGAAGGCAAAATATGCTCACAGCAAATGAAAAGATAGGAAACTTCAGCAGAGAAATATAAAGTATAAAAGGACCAAGTGGAAATTCTAGAACCAAAATATACAATATCTAAAATTTAAAAGTTCTTGATGGACTTAACCAAACTGAGATAACAGAGGAAGTGTTAAGTGAACTTGAAGATAGATCAGAAGACATTATCCAATATGAGAAATACAGAGGAAAAAAGATAGAAAAAATTGAATAGAGCTTTTGGTAACTGTTAGATAATATCAAATTGTTTAATATATGTGTAATTGTAGTACCAGGTGGAAAAAGAGGGAAAAATGGGGCATAAAAAATATTTGAAGAAATAATAGCTAAAAGTTTTCCAAATTTTATGGAGAACATAAATTTACAGATTTAAGATACTCAATGAACACTAAGCAGAATAAACATGAAAAAAGTCACAACAAGACACATCATAGTCAAACTGTTGAAAACTTCAGAAAAAGAGCAAATTTTGAAAGCAGCAAGAAAAAATGACAAATTATATACAGTGGAGCAATGATTACAGTGGACTCATCATCCGAAACCATGAAGCCCAAAAGAGAATGAAAAATATCTTTAAAATACATAAAGAAAAAACTGCTAAATTGGAATTTTATATCTGGCAAAAATTTCCTTAAAGAATGCGGGTAAAGTATAGACTTCTTCATCAGTAGCCCCTCACTACAAAAAAATAGTAAAGAAATTCTTCATGCTAAATGAAAATATTACCAGATGTAAACAAACATCCTTAGAAATATATAGAGAACATTGGAAATGATAAATATCTAAGTAAATAGAAAGGCTTTATTTTTTTTGCTTTTTTTCTCAATTTCTTTATAATACATATGATTGTTGAAAGCAAAAATTATAACTTTTTCTTGTGGAACGTATAATTATGTAGATATGGAATATATAGAAGCTGTAATATAAAGGAAGGAGTTAGGGTCGGCCTCGTGGCTTAGCAGTTAAATGTGTGCGCTCTGCTACTGGCGGCCCAGGTTCAGATCCCAGGCGCGCACCGATGCACTGCTTGTCCGGCCATGCTGAGGCCGCATCCCACATACAGCAACTAGAAGGATGTGCAGCTATGACATACAACTATCTACTGGGGCTTTGGGGAAGAAAAAGGGAACAAAAAAAAAGGAGGAGGATTGGCAATAGATGTTAGCTCAGGGCTGGTCTTCCTCAGCAAAAAAGAGAAGGATTGGCATAAAAGTTAGCTCAGGGCTGATCGTCCTCACACACACACACAAAATAAATAAATAAATAAAATAAAAATAAAGGAAGGAGATAAGGGACCTAAATGGTTACAAGGTTTCTATATTTTTCATGAAGTAGAAAAACAGTAAGCGGATTGTGAAAAGATAAAAATTTATATTATAATCCCAGAATAACCACTAAAAGTATTGCAAAGAAGTATAACTTAAAAACCAATAAAAAAAATTAAAATAGAATTCTAAAATATATTCAAATAATGCAAAAAAAAAAAAAAAAAGAAGATGGACAAGCAAGGAGGAAGAGAAAAACAAAAAACAAAGACACATAGAAAACAAATTATAAAATGATAAACCCAAGCCCAAATATATCAACAATCACATTAAAAGTTAATTAACTGAAACTTCAATGAAAGGGCAGAAATTTTCAAAATGAATTTAAAAAGCAAGACCCAACTGCTATGGACTGAATTGTGTCCCCCTCAAATTCATACATTGAAGGCTTAGCCCCCCATACAGTATGGCTCTATTTGGAGTAAGAAAGTAATCAAAGTTAAATGAGGTCATAAGGGTGGAGCTCTGATCCAATAGGATTTTTTGTCCTTATAAGAGGAGGCATCAGAGAGTTTGCTCTCTCTCTCCGCCATGTGAGGACACAGCAAGAAGGCAGCCATTTGCAAGCCAGGAAGAGAGTCCTCGTCAGGAACTGAACTGGTCAGCACCTTTATCTTGGACTTCTCAGCCTCCAGAACTATGAGAAAATAAATTCCTGTTGTTTAGGCCACCCAAGCTATGGTATTTTGTTATGGTAGTTTGAGCTGACTAAGACACCAGCTATATGCTTCATTTAAAAGACACATAAAGGCTGAAAATAAATGGATGAGAAAGTATTTACCATTCAAACAGCAAGCAGAATAAAGCTGAAGTGTCTATAGTAATATCAGATAAAATATATTTCAAGATAGAAAGTACTACCCGAGATGAAGAGGAACATTTCATAATAACAAAAGGTCAATTCATTAGGAAGACTTAACAGTCGTAAATGTGTATGCACCTAATAACAGAGCTTCAAAATACATAAAGTAAAATTTGCCAAAATTAAAGACAATTCCATTATCATAGTTAGAGTAGCCCAATATCATTTCAAACTTTTGATTTCATAATTGAGAATTGTCCTACAATGAAAACTCCAGGTCCAGATGCTTTTACTTATGTATTCCATCATCTATTAGAAAAGAATCCTATGAGGCTGGCCCAGTGGTGTGACAGTTAAGCTGTGCATTCCGCTCCAGCGGCCCCGGGTTCACAGGTTCCAATCCTGGATGCGGAGATACTCACCTCTCATCAAGCCACGCTGAGGTGGCGTCACACATAGAAGAACTAGAAGGACTTCCAACTAGAGTATAGTACTAGGTACTGGGGCTTTGGAGAGGGAATAAAAAGAAAAAGAGGAAGATTGGTAACAGATGTTAGCGTAGGGCCAACTTTCCTCAAAAACAAAAAAACCAACAACAGAAAAAAACAGAAAAAGAAAAGAATCCTACACAAACTCTATCAGATAATAGAGGAGAAGAGAGAACTTACCAATTAATTATATGTGGTCAGCATTACACTGATAGTAAAGCCAGTCAATGACATCATAAGAACAGAAAACTATCGACAAATAAATTTCATGAATATAGATGCAAAAATCCTTATCAAGATTCTAGTAAATCAAATGTAACAATATACAAAAAGAATAATACATCATGATAAAGTGTGGTTTTTCCTGGGAATGAAAGATTGGTTTAATATTTGAAATTCCCAAATTATGTAATTTACCATATTAAAAGAATAAAGAAGAAAAACCATATAATCCTTTCAATAGATGCAGAAAAAGTGTCTGAAAAAATTCAACGCACATTCATCATAAAAACTCTCACCAAAGTAAGCATAAAAGGAAATTTTCTCAATCAGATTAAGGGCATTAGTGAAAACCTACATCTAACATCATACTCAATGATGAAATCTCTTTTCTATCTAACATTAAGAAGGAAAAGATGTCCACTCTACTTCTATTTACCATGATATTGGAGGTCCTAGCCTCTACAATCAGACAAGAAAAGAAATAAAAGTTATAAAGGCTTAAAAGGAAGAAGTAAAACTTTATTTGCTAAAAACATGATCGCATAACTAAAAATTCCTAAGGAGTCTACATATAGGCTAGGAAAACTAACAACTTAGCAAGATTGTACAATACAATGTGAATATACAAAAATCTCTTGCGGGGCTGGCCCGGTGGTGCAAGCAGTTAAGTGCGCGCGCTCCGCTGCGGCGGCCCGGGGTTCGCTGGTTCGGATCCCGGGCGCGCACGGACGCACTGCTTGGTAAGCCATGCTGTGGCGGCGTCCCATATAAAGTGGAGGAAGATGGGCACCGATGTTAGCCCAGGGCCGTCTTCCTCAGCAAAAAAAAGAGGAGGATTGGCGGATGTTAGCTCAGGGCTGATCTCCTCACAAAAAAAAAAAAAAAAAAAAAAATCTCTTGCATTTTTGTATTTTAGCAATGAGCATGTAGAAAATGAAATTAACAAATGACACCATGTAAACTATAATAAAAAAATAAAATCCTTAGGAATAGATTTAATGAAAGATGTGCAAAATCTGTCTACTGAAAACTATGAAACTTTGCAAAAGGAAATTAAAGAAGACTTAAGTAAATGGAGAGATGTATTATGTTCATGGACTAGAAGATCAGTGTTGTCCAGGCTGATACTACCTGAGACACAGGTGAATACACAGAGCCTGCTCTATCTTGGAGATTTTTTCAAGCCCACATCTTTTCATGCATCACCTTCACCCAATCCCTTTATTCATTCATCCCTTTACATATATAAATATAAGTATACTTATATGTATATATATATATACACACACATACATATATAAACATATGTATGTGCCTGCATAAGTGTATGTTATATTACTTTACATATTAACCACCTTTATTACCTTCAATTCCTTGATTTGGGTAGAATTTTTCCCTTCCCCTTCATCACCACCCCATTCCTGCTTCCCTCCTTGTCCCTGTGGCTCCTTATCTCTATGCCATATGATTAATTTAGTTGTGCACAGTCATGCATGCACACACACACAGCATCCAGGCAGTAATACTCCCTTCATAGTTTGCTTCATTATTTGGCCTACCAATTACTGTTTAATAGTCAATATATTGATCCATTCCATTTATTTGTTGCTTGTCTAACCCTGCCAATATCACTTAACCTAACAACATTCTATTTTTCTTATTTTACAGATGAGGTTCCTAGGTGCAGAGAGGCAGTGAGCTTTGTCCAAATCCACCATTTACTAGCATGTGCCCTTCCCCAGGCTCCTATAGACTGCATGCTGGATTGTCTATTCCTTCACCTGACCAAAGCTTGTCCTACTCAGATATAGTCCAAAGCCTTATTTATTTTCCTCATTAAAATCTATCTTTCCTAGCTAAGTTCTATCAAAGCACCTTTGGTGTTAAGAAACCAAATTAAAGTTAATAGTTTAATTAGTAACATGTTTATTTCCACATGAGGATGTCATACGAGCCCCAGGAAGTAAAATGGGAGACAGATTGCCAATCTCATTAGCGCTGTAGGTGTTTGGGGACTGTAGGGGTGGACAAAGAGATCCGGTCCCTTGGGGCTAAGCAGTCCTGCAGTATCCAAAGATCACACCTTTAGGTTCCTGGGAGTAACTGGTGTTTCAAAGTCCCAGGCGCAGAAGGTCCCCCTCCCTCTCTTCTCTTCCAGGAAGCTCAGTTTCGTAGCCAGACACCTCTGTTACCCAACACCCAGCCCAGGAGCAGCTAGCCGCCCAGTTTATGCTGTTGGTGATCTCATTAGAATAAACGAGATGAGTCAACAGTCACACAAAGACCTTCTGGCCTGCAATCTGAGAACAGGTTTAGGAAGAACAAAGCAAAAGGGAGAAATGTAACCAAGAACTATCTCTTTATTGCTTTTGAGTTGTTTAAGGGGGTTTTAAGGGATTAAGGCTAAAGAAATGTTGACTGTAGGGAGAGGAGCAGGATATCAGTTGAACAGAATAGAGGCCTTTGTGCTGACTAAGAGGGGAGGCACATTAAAAGAAAATCTCATCAGCCTGGCTGCTTGCAGGGGGATGGGGCTGGAAGTCAAAGGTGAATGAGAATGCCAGGTTTCCAGCCTTGGGGGAGAAGTCAAGGTATAAGGGAATCTTTGGTGTCCCCACTGGTTATGAGTAGACAACTGAGTACTACCAGAAGCCCCTCCTTCCAATCCCTGCCCAATTCTCAACCAAAACTCTGGGAGGAACCTCATCATAAGCCCTGGACACCAAGAGAAGCTAAGACCCAGGAGATATGGAAGCAATGTGCCAGAGAGTCTAGAAAACCCAAAAGTCACAAAAAACTTTAGGGAGGCATATAGGATGGACTTGGAGTGTGATAGGCCCCATCCCATTCCTTTCTTCTCCTTATTTCCTCCTTCTTTCTGTTTCTAACATTGGATCAGCTGGTGTCTCTGTCTTTATCCTCTTGCTGTGTCTCATTCATGTCTGTTTCTCTGTTATTCTCCAGAGATGTTTCCCCCATATAGATACTATGGATACAACTCCCATCTCCCTCAAATGGCTGTATGACCAAGAGGGGATTTCCACTGAGGAGACATTTCCTCACCACCCCCTTCTCTATGCTCACCTGCTACACTCCCACAGTCAAAGGCATAAAGAACAGATGAGGGCTCTGGGCAAAGGAATGATTTATGCTCTTCTTTCAAATGAGCAGCCTCAAAAAGCCCAATAATATTTTCTATTTTTATCCCTCACCAGATGTTACCCTCCCATCTTTCCAGCAAGCCTGCCAGGAAGAGTTCACCTTCACTGGGGAAATCCACAATAGCTGCTGAGGCGGCGTGAAGGTGGGATCAGGGGGTAAGGGTAGGAATGGGGGTCGCCCTTGCCCCATCCTTCCACACTGGCCTTCCCCAGGCCTGTCTTGCCTTCAAACTATCCATATTCATTTCCTCCTTTAAAGGCCTCTTCAGAACCTTCCTCATTGCTGGACGTTCAGTCTCTCTCTCTGGTTAGGGAATAACTGTGCCATGATAAATCCTGTCTTCTCTCTGCACCATTCATTGGGAGACCTGGGTTGAGGCCCTGGCTCTGCCACTAGGAAGCTGAGTGAGCTGGGGATCACAGTTGCTTACCTCTCTTGGCCTCTTTTCTTCAACCTTCAAATGGAAAGATGTGATGGGATTTGTTAAGTCTATGACTCTAGTTAGAGTTTCACATGGCATCTTTGAGGGCAGGGACATTTAAATTACTCCCAGGAAGCCTTGTAAAGCATCCGATCTTATCAAGGATACGCATTAGAATCACTCATGTGGCTTTTAAAACTTAATTTCACATAAAAATATCTCCAGTCCAGGAAATTCTGATGCCATGGTTTTGAAGTAGGGCTTGGAGGTTTTTCCTTCTTTTTTTTTAACTTCCCTAATGATTCCTGATTGATTGATAGATCAACTGACATAGATCTCCTTGCTTGTATCTCCAATACAAAGTGAAACGGATGTATCTAGTTATTATCTCATTATTAATTTCACCTGAACAACCACAATTACCAAAGAGGGTAATTCTTGACAGAAAAAAGAAACCCACAGGCTCTCTTTTGCCCTGATCTTTTGCTGGAAACTTGGGTGAGGTTTCAAATTGCAACAGCCAGAGCCAAAATAACCTATACTCGAACTCAGAGAGTTTAGTTCATCCACTTAGATAAAAGCTTCAATGGCAGAAGTCAGGGGAGCCGGAGCATGACATAGGATGTGGGCAAGCAGCTTCTCTGTTTCCTCTGTGTTGTAATTCCCTGGGAATTGGTAGAAAGAGACATGTCAGCTGTTGAGAGTCTGTAATGAGATGCTGTGGGATGAACGGAGGTGGGTTGGTCTCCAGGAAGTATAGTTGTCTTAAAGATGACTGCAGGTCGTGGTGGGAATGGGTAGCACATACTTAGTTCATTGTGGCTGAGTCTAAGGCCTTGTAGATGAGCATAAGCTGTGTTCATTTTATGATATGTGTGTTGGGAAAGCTTTAGAGGAATTTAATGCTGATTTATGTTTCTAAAAGATCATTCTGGCTACTGTATAGAGGATAGAGTGTAAGGGATCTGCTGTTAGAAGGCTATTGCACATGTCCAGGTTAGAGAGGATGGTAGCTTGGATCAGAGTGGTGATGAACGACATGGTGAAAGGTAGAAATATTTTAGAGACTGAGGCATATTTTGGAGACATTTTAGGACTTCCTGATGGATTGGATGTGGAGAGTAGGGGGAAGAAAGAAATCAAGGTTGATTTCTGTTTATTTACTTGAGGAACTGGCTGGGTGGTTGTGTAATTTACTGCAGTGGAGAAAACTTGGGGAAGAGTAGGCTTAAGTAGGTGGTATAGAGATAGAATCATGAGTTCTGTTTTGGCCACATTAAGTTTGAGATGCTTATTAAATTGTCAAATGGGGATAACAAGTAGACAGTAAAATTTATGTCTAGAATTCTAGTGAGAGGCCAGAGCAAGAGTATGAATTTGGGAGTCATTGGTATATAAATAAGATTTAAAGCCATGTATTACATTATCTATAGTGAGAGTATAGACAGAGAAGAGATGCAAACTTGGGATCCAGCACTGGTTTACTCCAAAATTTCAAGCAGGTCAAAAGGTCTGTATCAGTCAAAGGCCAGTCAGGAGACAAAACCCGCATCCATTATTTAAATGGACAGAATGTAATATAAAGAACTGTTAACTAGATACAATGCTAGATAGGTTACAGAAAGGGTAAAAAGATAGCACTAAGATATCATAGACATAGCAACTGCAGTAAGCAGCCACGACCTCTACGGTTCAGGGAACAAAATGGAAAGGCTGGAATATTTAAAACTTAGAAACTTAGAGACAGGACCCCACAGAATTAACACTCAGGCCTTTGAGGAGATGTTCCTGCCTGGCGAGGGCTGGTATCTCTGAGGTGGCCTGTTCTTCAAGTGTTGGACAAACTGGGCACTAGATTAGGTTCCTGAAGCAGGAAGAAACTGCTGCTGCTGGGATGAAGCAGCATCCCTAGGAGGATGCTCACAGGCATTGGAAGCCAACAGGAAGGAGCAACTCCCTTCTCCCACTCGAGCCCTGAAGGCAAGCTCTAGTGTATTGGCAGAACGTAACAGGGAGCCAGCAGGCAAAGCAGACATGTAGTTTGCAATGTCCTGGTCCCAGCATCATAAAGCTGAGTATAGAAAGAGCTGAGAGACAATAACTTACTAATTGGCACAGTCCACCCCTGTGGGCATTCTTCTACACATATATGAACATTCACACAAAAACAAAGCAACACCATATTTCCTTCCTCACAACAACTATCCACATACAAACAAAGATGTTCTCACTACCCAAAATAAAGAGATGCAAAGTCCCGATAGTCATTGTATTCATCCAGACCCATGTATTCTGCCTATGAGAGAGATAGCACTATACATTGATCTCTAATTCAAAGCATATACCTCATTCTATAAGATATAATCCTATCTGTTTAGAGTATTGTCTCCCAACTGATACTGGAACTGAGGCTTCAGGAGGTAGTCCATCTCTCTCTTAGGCCAGCTGCTTCAGGGTGATGAGGTTTACGGTTAAACGAGCTAATTCATCCTATGGGCATGAGCCCACAGACATACTTCTTTTGCACTGAAATGAGTTTGTTGGTTAGAATGTGGGCAGAATACCATGAGAGTGAATAAAGCATTCTTCACCTCCACAGATGGCAATGCTGGCAAGGAAGAAAACTTATTATCCATAACATGTATCTATTCCAATGGCAGTAAATCTCTGACCCCTTCATGATGAAAGGGGTCCAATATAATCAATCTTCCACAAAGTGACTGGCTGAAATCCCCAGCAAATAGTACGTTATCAGGGCTCATGGTACTCCTCTTATGGCAAGTTAGGTATTCAGTAGCAGCAGTAGCCAGGTGAGCCTTGGTGACAGAAAGTCCGTGTTGTTGAGCCTATACATCACTTTCATTACTGCCACATGGACCCTTTGTTTATGAGGCCATTGAGTAAGTACTGGGGTGGCTGGGAAAGAGGCTGACTGGCATTCACAAAGCATGTCATTTTGTCCTATTGATTATTGAAAGCCTCCTCTACAGTGGATATTCTGTGGTGTGCCTTCACAAAGGACATAAATATTGACACATGCTATGCCCATTCTGAGAAGTCATCCACACACTTCTTCCCCAGAACTCCTTATTACCAATCTTTCAATCCTTTTCTTTCCAAGACCCTGACCATCTTGCCAAGCTATTAGTAACTTCTCATGGATCAATGTAGATCTGTGCTTCTGGCCATCTCTAAGTCAAGACAAAGTGGACATCCATATGTACCACTGAAAATACTGCCCACCTGGGGCTGGCCCGGTGGCATAGTGGTTAAGTTCGTGTGCTTCACTTCAGCGGCCCAGGGTTTGCGAGTTCAGATCCCAGGCATGGACCTACACATTGCTCATCAAGCTATGCTGTGGCAGCATCTCATATACAAAATACAGGAAGACTGGCATAGATGTTAGCTCAGGGCCACTCTTTCTCAAGCAAAAGGAGGAAGATGGGCACCACGTGTTAGCTCAGGGCCACTCTTCCTCACCAAAACAAGAGAAAAAGTACTGCCCACCAAGAGGATTGTCCTTTGACACTGTCCTTCAGAGTTACCCCTGAGAGGAGCTATAATGCTGTAGCCATCCATTTTCAGTTGGTATATTATGTAGTGAAATCTATTAATGAGGCCACAGTTGTTTTCTTTTCAGTCAACAGATCATAAGGAACTTCCCATGACATCATTGGAGTAGATGGACGGAGAGAAGACAATGCAGCAGGAATTAATGTCGAAAGAGTCTGAAGGCCAAAAGCCCCAAAAGGAAGAGAAGTTCGCCTAGTAAACTGAACTTGCCACAGAGCCTTCTCTTGCTTTGATGCTCATTCAAAATTAGTAGCCTATGTGTTATTTGGTAAATAGGTCTAAATAGCACAATCAAATGTGGTAGATGTTTCTCTCTAAAACCCAGCAAGACCTACACCGCATTACATCTCTTCTATTGTAGTGTGTGGTACACAGTACAGCCACTTGCCTTTTACCTTGGGGATAGCTTGCTGTGCTCCAGGCCATTGGATACTCAGAAACTTCACTGGAGTGACAAGTCCTGAATTTTCATGGAGTTTATTTCCCACTCTCTGATTTGCAAAAGTCATGTTAAGGCATCTAAAGTACTCACATAATTCTTATTAAGGCATCTAAATTACTTGCTACTCCCAGTTCATCAGATCAGATCAGCATAATGTTATCAATATAGCAGACCAACATGATGATGTGCAAAATCTCAAGATGATTAAGGTCTCCCCAGCCTGTGTTAGGGCAGAAAGCGAGAAAGCCGATGGATCTCTGAGGCAGCATTGTGAAGGTATGCTGTTGGCCTTGCCAGATAAAAGCAAACTGCTTCTGATGGTCCTTACAAATTGGGCTGGAGAAAAAAGTATTTGCTAGGTCAGTAGCTACATGCCAGCTCCAGGAGCTATGTTGATTTTTTTTCTTCTGGTAAAGTTACTATATCTGGAATAGCAGCTGCAGTTGGAATCACTACCTGATAAAATTTATGATAATTCGCAGTCATTTTCCAACAACCATCTGCCTTCTGCATGGGCAAACCAGAAAGTAAAATGGGTTTTACCCCCCTGCCTCTTTTAAGTCTTTGATGGTGGCATTCATCTCTGCAGTTCCCTCAGGGATATGGTATTGTTTTTGTGTTTACTATCCTGGTAGTGAGGGAAAGTTCCAGGGGCTTCCATTTGATCCTTCCAACCATAATGATCCTTACTCTGTGGATCAGACAGACAAGGCTGGTATTCTTCCTGTTAACTAAGTATGTCTATCTAATTTACATTCATGAATACAGTTGATCCATGGACCTATTAGGCCCACTGTGATTTGAAATTGACCTAAGACTCCATATGTCACCAGTAGCCTCCATTTCATTGGTGGCACAGTAGTATTTTGAGTCTCCAGGAATTAACATAAATTCAGAGCCATTACCCAGTAATTCTTGAAAGCTCTGGGTAATTCCTTTTTCTAGGGGTTATAATCACTCTAATAAATGGTGGCAAGTCTCTGGGGGAGGGCTTCAGTACGTGCTTCATTACAATCAAACACAAGTGATTCTGTTTCTCTGGAGAACGCAGACTAATACAGATACTGTGATCAGTCAGCCACTAGCAAAGAACACCAGGGGTCAAAATACTCCGATTATCACTCCCTGCTTCCTGTTACTATAAATTCCCATTACTATAAATAGCCTTACCTTATCTCTGGTAGTTAAATGCTGCCACTTAGCATCTGCTACACCCACATCTCATCACTATATTGAAATGTCTATGGTGGTAAGTTCTATTCTCATACTTACTTCAGAGTTCTAAAGAATACTGGTGCTCCTCTCATGAACATATTTCTCAATTTCATAGTGAAGCTAATGTCCTCTGGGCTTTCTAGGAGGATGTAGTGGGGGAAATGAACGTGCAGGTCGCTCAGGATAAAATACTCCAACATTCTCATTCTTTTTGTATTCCTTCCTCTGCATTATGCACAGAAGTTCTGGCATCTCAAACTCATTGAAAAAGCTCATGTTGAATCCAAAATTCAATGAACTAACTAAATAAACTGTCAGAGCTACTTCCAGCTGTACAAGCTAACACACTAAATACAAAATCTCTGGTAAGTACCCTCACATCAAATTTGGCCTGATCTAAATTTGGAATCCATTCCTTAGAATCCATTCCCACCTATATTCCCCATGTTTCTGCTGATTTAAATTAGCAAAATCTTGCAATTATTTTGAGTTAAAAGCTCATGAGTCAAACTTTTACTTGTTCCCCCTGGAGCATGCAGAGATCTGACTCCAATCATGAATGGAAGAAACAAAGAATAGTCGAGATGGGTCTTGAGATTGTTACAGAATCTTCAAGCAAGGAGAAGCTATTCCCATCAGACATGAGAGGGCAGGTTGTTTCCATTGGCAAGGGAGGCTCAGAATGACTTAGAGGTTCAAGATTCTCAGTTCATCTGACTCTACCCAGATATCTCCCTTCTAAATCTCAGAGTCCTACTCTTCCCCAATCAATACCCTAGCGTTCACATAATAGATTTGGTAAGGCTCTGAATTATACTTACAAAGTGATTCTGCAAACCACATAATTCAAATTTGCACCAGTTTTCAGGGAAGTCAGTCCTTGCATACAAGAAAGAATATTCTTTTAACGCTGCCGTATAAACTTTCTAGCTCTCTGACTGTAACTTGAGCTGAGAGTTTATAGACCTAAACTTATCATTTTCTTTCTATAAGAGCGCCAGTATACTCAGAAGCAGCCATCCTACCCCACAGTCCTTGTAGCCATCCATCATTACTACCATAAATGTCAAGCGTTATAAATGTCAGTGGGCACTTCATAATAATAACCACAGGTGAGAGTTGGATTATTTGCATTATCACTACATGCCATTAATACTATTATTCCATTTCTCATTGGCAAGGACCTCAGCATTACACTGAAGTTCAAGGACAAGACCAAAACAATATCATGCCTTTGAAATTATGTTTCCTGGAACCACTCCTGGTATCAACTTATGTATCAGTCAGGGTCCAGTGAGGAAACAGAAACCGTACCAGTTATCTTAGCAGGGAGAAGTTAATATAAAGAATTGCTAACCAAATATTGGAGAACTGAAAAGGCAAAAAGGACGTACTGAGGTACCATGAAAGTAGTAGCTCCAGGAAGTAGTAACCACCTAGGACTGGAATAGCAAAAGGAAGAGGTTGAGATTATTAGAACTTGTAAAGTTGAAGCAGGGACCCAGATGACTGAGAAAAGGGCACTGCTAGCCTGGTGTTGGTGCCTCAAGATCTTGGATGAGAGACCGACCCCAAGGGGCTGGGACTCAGATTTCTGAGAAGGATGCATCTGGCAGTTGCTGGTGTCTCTGAATGGGCACAATGAGGCTGATTCTGAGAATGTGGGAGAAAAATGCAAACTGAAACCAACTGTTGCTGCTGGAACCAACTGTGGCTGCCAGGATGAGAATACGCCGCTGTACGATGCTGACAGAAATAAGAAGCAAACAGGAAAGAGCAGATCTCTCTCCCTCCTCCAGCCTTCCAGCCTCCCTCTGGCACCCTTGTGGGCAAAGCCTAACAGAGAGCCAGCTGGCAAGGCAGAAATGTGGTTTGCAGAGTCTCATGCCCAGCTCACAAAGTGGAGTACAAAAAGGTGCATTGGAAATTGGGCAACAATCGCTTAATAACCTGGTACCCAGAAGATCCAACATGGGGGAGTTGTGATGGGCATTTCTGAAATGGTAGTGAAGGGAAACTCTGAGTTAACAGTGCACTCTCTCTTTACTCATTCTTCCAATTTTGAACCATAAAAGCTTGAGAACGAGGTTTGCAAAGGCCAGGCTCCCCTTTGAGTGGCTGGGAAGGTGGAAGAAGATAAGTGGGCAAAGGCAAATGTTTACTCAGCTGGTGGAGGGAGAGAAAAAGAGTGGGAATGCTAACATGTAAGTACTTTTTCTCATCACACACATAAAGCATTTCTCATAATTAGCATGCCATGAGTACTCAATACATACACACTATTATTACTATAAGTAGTAAGTATTAGTAGTTATAGGAAGGCAGCTGGGACATGATGGGTCCCAATAATTGATGATTGTTTTTATTGCTCATATCTGTATCCCCGAATAAGCACAAAACTTCCGACAAAAGAGCCCATCAAGAGGGTTTATTAAAGAGAATCTCTGGATGTGCCAACCTGAAGAATCTCAGACCCATCCACTTTTATCCTTATTTTAGTCCTTAACTAATGTTGTGGTAGACAGAACAGTAATCCCACAAATTGTCCACATCTTAATCTTTGGAACCTGTGAGTGTTTTACTTTACTTGGCAAAGGGACTTTGCAGATGTGATTAAGGATCTTGAGGTGGAGAGATTATACTGGATTATCTAGGTGGGCTGCTATGGTCTGAATGTTTGTGTCCCTCCAAAATTCTTATGTTAAAACATAACCCCCAAGATGATGGTATTAGGAGGTGGGGCCTTTGGGAGGTGATTAGGTCATGAGGGCTCCACCATCATGAATGGGATTGGTCCTCTTATAAAAGAGACCTCACAATGCTCCCTAACCCCTTCCACCATGTGAGGATACAACAAGAAGTCTTCCATCAGGAAGAGAGCCCTCACCAGAACCCAACCACGTTGGCACCCTGATCTCAGACTTCCAGCCTCTAGAACTGTGAGAAATAAATTTCTGTTCTTTGTAAGCCATCCAGTCTGTGGTATTTTGCTATGGCATCCTGAACAGACTACGACCCAGTGTAATCACGTGTGTCCCTAAAAGCAGAGAACTTTCCTGGCTGTGGTCAGTGGGAGATGTGATGACAGAAGAACCAGAGAGCTGGCAGCATGAGAAGGCCTCAACTTGCCATTGCTGGCTTTGAAGATGGGGAAGGGGCCATGAACCAAGGAATGTAGGCAGGCTCTAGAAGCTGGAAAAGTCATGAAAATGAATTCTCCCCTAGAGCTCTAGAAAGGAGCTCAGCCCTGCAAACACCTTGATCTTACCCAATGAGACCCATCTCCAGCATCTGACCTCCAGAACTGTAAGATAATACATGTGTATTGCTTTAAGCTACTAAGCGTCTTGTAATTTCAGCAATAGAAAATGAATACAAGCGTTGTGGTTCCCTTTACTCTCTTCTTGGGCCATAAGTCCCTACTGCCAGCAGTGGGCACTCAGTGCTCTGATGTCCCTGGGAATCAATTTTGGAAGGAAGCAAGTGGTCATTTCTTCCCCATGTCCCCAGCACGGGGACCCAGAAGAGAGGATTCTAGCTGAGCAGGGAGACAGAGACAAAGGGCTCTCGCCAAGCCCTGTCCTGACCCTCACAGGGAGGGTGAACATGCTTTTCATCAACAACCATGTCTCCTCAGCTCACCTCAACTCTATTTCCTTCCTGGGAACATATGTGTATTTATTTTCCTTGTTCAGCACAATTATGAAAATTCTACCTTTAATTTATTAAAATGAAACTTCTTGCTGTGGCCTACAAGGCCTGAAAAGTTTGCCTACCTCACAGACTTTCCTTCATCCCTCTCCTCACCTTGTCTCTACGCTCTGATCTCAGCGACTCCCTCTCTATGTAGCTCTTGAGGGGGCCCAGCTCTTTCCCACCTCAGGACCTCTGCCCTTGCGCTTCCCTCTGCCTGGACCGCTTGCCTGCCACTCTCCACATGACAACTACTTCTCGCTCTTCATGTTCCAGCCCAAACATCACTTCTTGATCCCCCTTGCCTAAAGCATCCTCTATCAGGTCAGCTGTTAATTTTCTTGACAGCACTTATCACAATTAGAAGCTAATTTGTTTGTTTTTGTGTTTACTCATTTACTTTTGGTTCCCCATAGAATGTAAGTTCTATGCAATCAGGGGCCTTGACTGGCTTGTTTGCCACCCTATCCCCAATGCCTGGAATAGTGCCTGGCAGATCACTAACATTCAGTAAACACTTGTAAAGAGAGGGAGGAAGGGGAAGAAAAAATCCTGGTTGTGTCCCCATTTGCTGATCTAGTGCAGGAGTCCCTAAAATCATTCAGAGTCTACCCCAGGCCTGTCCTAGCCTAGGTCAGAATTGAGTGCCTCCTATGGCTTCTGGAACCTGCCTGTGTAGCTGTTTCTGGCCCTTGACCTGGGCTTGGCTCAGTATTTGAGTTCTACCAGTAGATCAGGCAAATCCTGCATTAAAAGCCACCCTGCTCTGGCTCTGCCTGACTCTTAGAAAATGACCCTGACTAGTGAGTCTAGACCAGGGAGGACTATCACTCGTGAACAGTCTTGTTTCAACATTTATGTAGGATGATGACTGTGCTGTAGATTTTGGAGTCAGAGAATTTCAGTATGAATCATGGCCATGCCACTTATCTTGTATATTACTTTGCTCGGGCTGCCATAGCAGAATACTACAGACTGAGTGGCTTGAACAACGGAAACTTGTTTTCTCGCAGTTCTGGAGACCAAAAGTCCAAGATCAAGGTGATGTCAGGATTAGTTTTTGGTGAAACCTCTCTTCCTGGCTTGTAGACAGTCACTTCCTTGCTGGGTCCTCACATGGCCCCTTCTCTGTGTGCACATGGAGAGAGAGATCTCTGGTGTCTCTTCCTCTTCTTAAAAGGACACCGGTCCTATCAGAATAGAGCCCCACCCTTGTGATCTCATTTAACCATAATTATCTTCCTAAAGGCCCTCTCTTCAAACACAGTCACATTGAGGGTTAGGGCTTCAATCATATGAATTTTGGGAGGACACAATTCAGTCCATAACATCTTGTGACTACCCCACTCTGAGTCTTGGTTTTCTTGCCTGTAAATTAGGGGTGGTGATACATGCCTCTTATGGTTATTGACAGAATTAAATGAGGTGAAGAAACGAGTGTGTGTTCCAATTATCTGATACTGTACAACAAACCATTCCAAAACCTAGTAGCCTAAAATAATATTTTTGCTCACGAGTTCACACTCTGGACAGGGTTTGGCGGGACAGCTCATCTCTTCTTCCATTTGGGCGTCAGCTGGAGTGGCTGAGGGGTGGGGATTGTAAACATCTGAAGGTCACTCACTCCATGTCTGGCACCTGGGCAGGGAAGATTCAAATATCTGAGTCTGGAACATCTGAGGGTTCATGAGCATCTCTTAGATAGATAGAAAGATAGATAGATAGATAGATAGATAGATAGATAGATAGATAGATAGACAGACAGAAATAGATATAGATATAGATATAGATATAGATATAGATATAGATATAGATATAGATATAGCTATAGATACAGTATTTCCAGTTGGTGGTTTCGGGATAACTGGACTTTTTAAATATCAGCTCAGGGCTCCCAAGTCCCAAGAGAGAAAGCCAGGTGAAAGCTGTATCACCTTTAATGACCAAGCCTTGGAAGTCAGCGATCATCACTTCTGCCTACCATTTGAGGCAGTCACAAAGCCCTGCCCTGGTTCAAGGGGAGCAGAAATAGTCATCATCTCTTGATAGGGGAGAGACAAGATTCTGGAAGGCTTGTGAAACTGAAAACACTACTGTGGTTATTTTTGGAAAATAAAACCTGTCACTCTACTCAAATATATGACTTGCTTTGGACACAATGTCCAGATTATAACCCCTGGCCCTCTGTGAGCCCTCTGCTCCTCATGAGAGCGGTAAAGTCTCATAGCTATCCCCTGACCAACTACCCAACTGGGTCCAGAAGATATAGGGAATGGTTTCTGTTTCTGGAACCAAAGTGATCACCCTGCTCACTTCCATTGGCATCCTTGGAGCACTTGTGGTTTGTCACATTGCCGTTCATTTAGAAGCCTTTCAGAGAAGAGAAAAGCCTAGGATCATTTTTTAGCTGAAATCTCTCATCCATCATATCCTTTCCCTGGAAGACACAGGCCTGTCTGTGCTGGCCTGGGGGCTGGATGGAACTGTAGCTCAGGCTTTTCAACACCCCGAGAGGGAGGCCAATGCTCAGCCATGAGCAAGTCCTCCTTTCCCTGCTTTAGCTGGGGTCCCCCTCCTGGTACCCCTCGTGATCAGCTGCATCATCACCGGCCTGCTCACCACATCTTGCACAGGGTTCTCTGGCTCAAGGACAAGCTCCTCTAACAAGAGGTCTGCTGAGGGTGCATGGCCATCCTGTGTCCCCCTCCCCTCCTTCCCCCTCTCTCTTTGCTGCTCCTCCTCATTTATTCTCTCATTCTGCCCCAGCTCTTATTTGGGAATGCAGCCTTGGCTCTTTCTCTTCTAGCTACAGAGAGACCCACTGGAGGGGAGATATACCCTCCACCCTTCCAGGAGAGGTGGCCAAGGGCCAAAGGGGCATGCAGCCCTCCCTGGCTCTCTCCTTTCTTGGGGTCTTCTGGGACTGCGACAGGCTCTGCCCAAGACTCTTGGTCTCTGAGGGCCAGTGCTCTCCTCTGCTTGCCCTGACCCAGGAGAAGAGAACTCCCTTTGTCTTCACTTTACAGAGATAAAGATCAACTCTTCAGGAGGATAGCCTGTGTAGATCTAAAGGAAATCAACAGATAGAACCATAGCCTGTACAACTTCACGTAATATGTTTCTCTCACTCCCACTCTGGCTTCCCTCTGGCTGAAGGCTGTCCCGTCTTGGGGCTGACAAGCCCATGGTCCAGCCCTCACTTCCTCCTTCTGGCGTGGTGGCTGATCCAGGCATGACACAGGGATTCACAGCTTCCCCTTCCAGATGAGGCTGGGGCCACCTCTTGAGGACTCGGCCAGGTTCAGTCAGAGAATATCATACTAGTTCCTTCTGATCACATAAGAGGGCCTTTCTGAGGTGTCGATTTATGAGCAGTACTAATCTGATAAGGTCAATCAGAGCTATGTGATGACATAATTCTGACAGAACAGGTTATAAAAAGTAAATTCTAGTGCTGCCCTGCCACCATCAGCTAGACAACTAGGAACGTCATTTAACTTCTCTGGGCTTTAGCTTCCTCATCTGTGAGATGAGGAACTTGGAAGCAAGAAAAACTCTGAAAGTAAATTCTAGTGCTGCCCTGCCACCATCAGCTAGACAACTAGGAACGTCATTTAACTTCTCTGGGCTTTAGCTTCCTCATCTGTGAGATGAGGAACTTGGAAGCAAGAAAAACTCTGAGCGAGATTCAGGCTGACAGGATAAAAGGGTCTGGCTACAAGCATTCTAGGGTCTGTTCCAGGTCTGAAATCCCCCGAGGAGGTCTGTCAACAAACTATTTCTTTCTTTGGAGAAAGCTTTGTTTCCAGTGGGTCTGGGCTGGAGAAGGGATGGGAAATGCTGGTGGGCAGGGAGTTGGGGAGACAAGAGGAAGGCTTTTTTGCGGGGGGGTGGGGGGATTTATAAACAGCTTGGAGCGCCATCTCTCCCCTGGTGGCCGCTCGACTTGGAGGTCTGGGTGGAGTGCTCCTCCCGAGGGCACAGGCTGCAAAACTCCCACCCACCGCCAGCGGCGAAGCCCCCAGGAGACCGCGGAGCAGCAGGAATTCAAAGGAGCCTGCCCAGGTACAGGTGTGCGCATTCCGGGCCTGACAGCCGCCTCCCCCGCCGCCTTTCAGGGACCGTTTGTCCGAAGGCATTATGCAAAATAAAGCTGCCTTGTTTCCTTCGCCTGGCAATCCCGGGCTTCCCTGAGGCTGTCTTGGTGAGAGGGAGGATCAGAGAGCTGCGAGCTGGTGAATCCCCGCAAGCTGAACGTTTCTCCCCCTCTGTTCTGGCCTAGTTGGGAATTCACGATGGGAAGCAAAGGAGGGAGGCTCTTCCCCAGGATTAGACCCAGCTTCTACCTCAGCAAGTGTGACCCCATAACTCTAGGGGCAGCCCCTAACCCGAGACTCCACTTCAAACCCTAGCATCACTCTATACAGGCTGAAGGAATTAGAATTCAAGCCACGGACCGGTTTGTAGAAAGAGGAGTTCCGCCATTGGCCTCTAGGTGGCATGATTCTTCTCAAGGACGCATCAAGGAAACCGTCGCTGGGTCTGGGCTGCAGAATAGCAACTGAGGTCTAGGAAGGGTTCTGGACACAGAATAGCATCCCATTTCTTTTCCAAGTTGGTCAAGTCCTCACATGAACTGCCAGCAGAGAGCTCTGGAGAGGTCCCTGAAGTGGAGTTCAGCGTCTGGGGAGACAGCATGTGGGGCAGAAAAGCCATGGTCCCAGGTCTGAGTTCTGGTTCCAGCTCTTGCCCTCCTTGTGGGCTCCCTTGTCTATTCATTCATATCTTAGTGCACTCACTCACTCACTCACTCTTCTATACCAGGTACCAAACTGTAGGAGAGGGAATACATAGATGAATAGAGAGCATCGTTCCTCTATTACCCAGATAGAACTTCCCCAACTTGACTCAGCCTAGACAAGAAAAGTGCACTTTTTCGAGTGTCCTGGGGGAAAGCAGCTTTATAAGCAGATAATTATAATGCAGTATGCTATGGTTATAATAAAGGCATGTACAAAGTTGTATGGAAGTTCAGGGAGAGAGAAATTAACTCTTTCAGGGAAATTGAAAGAGATTTCCCAGAGAAATTGAGTTTTCAGGAAGAGTAGGCTTTTGGGAGATAAGAATGATGGAAATTCAGACAATAACAGCAGAATCAAAGACCTTGAAGCAGGAAAGCACAGACCACATTTGAAGTATTTTCAGATGATGTGAATGTCCTCAATGAAAATGCAAAAGAATATTTGAAAAATTATTAGAGCTAATTAGGCTTCAGCAAAGTGGCTTGTTACATTAGCTTTTTTTTTTATTCTAGAATAAGCAACTAGTAAATATAGTGGGAAAAAGTCTTCTTTCAGTAACAATAGCAATAACAAACAAAAGACTGAGAAATAAACAAAATAATAAACATGCAGGATGTAGATGAACAAAACTTCAGCACTTTCTGGAGGACACGACGAAATAGAGATGCGCGTTATAATTCTGGGTGGAAAGACACAAATGCACGTAAAGCTTTAGTGTGTATGGAGAGGGGCACTTCACTCAACATCCTACGCGTGTAATCTCAATGAGGGGCAGAGGGATAACTGGATAACAATTTGGAATACGTATAAAATAAGATCCACATCTCACATCCTACTCCAAAATCAATTCCAAAATGATTCCATTTCCATTTTTTTTCTCCTCCCTCCCTTGTAACCACAAATCTCCTTGCCAGAGTCCTGAGTGAGCCTGTCCTAAGGTCTCCAAGCAGCGTCCTCAGCAAGAACAGAACCTTCGTGGACTCCGATGCCGGCAAACCCAGACTCTGCATGAGTCTGTTAGTGAGGAAACTCAGAGAATTTCTTTTGCCTTTTAAGGAGTAAGGCTGTTGTATCCTCACACACAGAGGCCTAGAATACTACTGAGCTTAAAAACAGTAGGTGACATTTGGCCAGATTGCTGAGGAGTGAACGTTTCAGCGCAGATATCATAGACCTTTTACTTAATTCTCTCCCTCTGTCATGGGCTGAATTGTGTCCCTCAAAAAGATATGTTCAAATCCTAACCCCCTGCCCCCTCCAGTCCTTCAGAATGTGACTTTATTTGGAACTAAAATCATTGCAGAGGTAATTAGTTAAGCTAAAATGAAGTCATACTGGATTAGGGTGGGCCCTTAATCCAGTGTGACTGGTGTTCTTATAAGAAGATTCCCATGAGAAGACAGAGACACAATGACATGCCTTGTGAAGACAGAGGCAGAGACTGGAGTGATACGTTATAAACCAAGGGATGCCAAGGATTGCTGGCAACATCAGAAGCTAGGAGGAGAGAGGTATGGGACAGGTTCTTCCTCAGAGCCCTCAGAAGGAGCCAACCCTGCCAATAGCTTGATTTTGGACTTCCAACCTCCAGAACTGTGTGAGAAGACCTTTCTGTTCTTTTAAGTTGCCCAGTTTGTGGTACTTTGTTACGGCAGCCATAGGAAACTAACACACCCTCTAAAAAAGAAGATATATTATTCAGGTATTAGCGGAGTGAGTTCTTTCAAAGTCTGCTAACCAACAAGTATATGATTTTTAATGGAGTTGTTTGACATGTATTTTTAATTCTAAAGAGATGACTGGTGTCAGAGGTGTACAAGGCTATTGGCAGGCACATGAACTGGGCCAAGCCCTCCCTCCCCTCAACCCCTCGCCCCAACCTGTACCCTGGCTTCCCCACAGAAGACCAAAAGGCAACTTGGCTGGCTTCCCAGGCAGCTGCCTCCCAAGGGGAAGCCACCCAAGCTCCCTTAGTTACTTTGGGGCTAGAGTTGCCTGACGAGGAAAATGCATCCCAAACAGCACAAGAAAAGGAAAGTAGGATATTTGAGCAAAGGAATCTGAGGGTGGTATTTACCACCGAGACCAGCCCGCTTGCTCTAAATTTACAGGATAATCCCATCCTTCAAGCATGAATCCAAGCTTGTCCAGAAGCTTGTGGACAATTTAGGTTTCCCAGCCACAATTTCCTGACCAGTACAGTGAGAATAACCCTCAGATGTTGAAGAGAGGCAGGAAAGTTCTTTGTACATCCTGTAATCTTTGTAAAGATAAGAGAGGCTAAGTGGTGAAATCATACCAAAGATTTACATTGTGGTGGATATCTCCTTGCTCCAACTCAGCCACTCTGATTAGACCGGATGGAGTAGGTCTTTCCCTCTGGTTCATCCCAGACCCTCAGCCATTGTTCCAGCTCTGTGAGCCTTTCCTTTCTGCCACAAAGACTTCATGCAAGTGCTTCCTCTGGAATACTCTTCCTTATTTCCAAACCACTGCCTCCTCCCTGCTCCTTACCTGGCCCCCTCTTACTCATGTGTCAGATTTAACATCATTTCCTGGAGGAAATCTCCATCAAACACCTCATCCCTTCTGCTCAAAATTCTAGATAGGGGATAGTTAAAAGAAAATTATAAAACTGCATATCACATCTGGCTACAGGGTTTCCAGAAATAAAGTAACCTAAAAATACTGAAACCCTGGAATACAAAACAGCTCTACCCTTTATAATGCAATTCATGGGTGACTTTGCAAAAAAGGAAAGATAAAAAAGGCAAATCCTTGGGAGAAGAGGCAATGCAGGGTAATAGCCAGCTGAAGCTATCAGCTGCCTGGAAGGCATCCACTTACCCCAGACACCTAGAGTTTAGACCACGTGCAGGGAACTGGACAAAGACTCTGCCGTTCAGAGCAGCGAGTAAGATCAGAGACCCCATTTTAAAGCTGAAACTCACAAAAGACTACACCTTAGAGAAACAAGGAATTAGAAAAAAAATTCTGGCACCAGGAGAAGATAGCATAGAACAAAGTTTGTCTTGGCCTTGGCTCTTGGTGGGGGCAAGGAGAGTCTCCTCAGAAAACACATAGGCAAAGGCCCGAGCTCCTATGGATATGGGCCCATCTTCGCATTATTTACAAGGTCCAAAAAAAAAATAAAAAAGATAAGCATTTTAATTTAAAATGACATTGCAAAAAAAAAAAAAAAATCAAACCTGAATCCAGTCGTACATCAGAGCGATACATTCAGCAAACCTTAGACTGCGGGAAACTCTCCAGGACAAACTGAAATAATCCAGTTTTTTCAATAAATGAATTACAAGGGGGAAAAGAAGAGATGGAAGGGAAACTTATAAGTTAAGGGACTTAATATGCATAGCAACAAATTGCAATGTGTAGACTTTATTTGGATCGTGGTACAAATAAATATACAGTCAAAAATATTTCATAACGTAATTGAAAATTGAACACTGCTTGACTATTGGATGATATTAAGGAATTATTATTCAGTTTTTTAGGTATGATAATGGTACTGTGGTTTTGATTAAGTACTTGTCTATTAAAGATACATAGTGAAATATTTATGGATACAATTATATGATGGAATTGAGTCATAATGATATGTGAGGGGAATGTGATTGGAGGTTTGTCAATGAAACTAGATTGGCCATGAGTTGACAATTGTCAAAGCTCGGCGATGGACACATGGGATGTTAGACTATTTTACTTTTGTACATATGTGAAATTTTCTATCATGAGTTAAAAAAATAAAATAAAGTGGGTCAAATCTGGCAGTGCTTCAAGATGTCTCAAGAAAAAATAATGCAAATCCTTTCTAAAGACATGTACCTTCTTCAGAGACCTCAGAAGATCCCGCTGGTAGCATTCCAACAAATATGAGTTTGCACTTGAAATACACACGACAAAGCAAGATTTCAAGACCAAGACTCAGCAGAAAAAGCTGTAGAGCCAACATAAATCTATTAAAGACGTTTAAAGAAATTAAAGAGATCATTGAAAACATGATAAAAGATTGAGAAACCATCAAAAAAAAGAGGAGGATAATTCTATCAATAGCAGCTTATGTGGTTTCAGACCAACCTTTCCACTGAAAAACTATTAGGAATCTGTTTGAAGGCAGTAGAGATCTGCCAAGTCAATATGGACTTACAGGGCAAAGATCTGGACAGAAGGGAGGTCCAGAGAGGTAAGCCCAGCATTTGAGGCTGCTTTTCCCCTCAAGGCAATTGCCAAATCCAAAAGCAGTAGGTGAGAAGTGCATTAGTTTTTGACAGTTTCACAGTTTCCAGGAATGGGACCTGCTAAAGAAAAGGTACTTACCCTAGCCTTTCACTTGGGATCCGAAGAGCATCAGTTCTCAGACCTTTGAGTCTCAGGATCCCTTTACAATCTTAAAAGTTATTTAGGATCCCAAAGAACTTTTGTTCATGTGGATTATATCTATGAATATTTACCACATCAGAAATTAAAACTCAGAATGAAAATATTTATAAATATTATTTTATAATATTTATTTATAATATTTATTATAAAAATAGTTTTTAAAATATTTATTTTTTAAAATATCAATAACAAACCCATTGCATGTTAACATAAATGATTTATTTTATGAAAAGCAGCTATATTTTTTAAAACAAAAAATTAATGAGACGAGGCTTTGTTTTACATTTTTGCAAGTCTCTTTAATGTCTGGCTTAATATAAGACAGTTGGATTTTCATGTCTGCTTCTATGTTCAATCTGTTGTGGTATGCTGTTTTGCTTGAAATTTGTGAAGAAAATCTGGTCTTACAAAAATATGTAGGTAGAAAACGGTGGAGTATTTTCATAACCTTTACAGATAATTGAGGATATTTTTCTTTGATACTACACCAAAATTCAGTAAGTGGTAGTTTCTTTAAGGTTTGCTGCAGTGTGGAATCTGAAATCATATCAATGAACATTTCATACTCTCATACTTTAAAATGTATTGGCCAATTTTGCACTTTGAATGATCTTTTACTTATGCATAATTTTTAACATACATTGGCCATTGGAAAAATATTCATTCATTGAGTTATGCAAACCTGCCAAATGTTGAAACATTTTACTATGTAATATCCAAAAATCACACTAATTAATATCACCACCAATCTCATCAGAAAAATCTTTAACTGTAGTTTATCTACCAGATATTCTTTCAAGTAAAAATGATGTTCCATAAAAAAGAAGCTAGTTCAGTATACAATGCCAACAATCTCACACATTTTTCCTTTAGACACCATACTTCTGTATACAACAGAAATGTATCACACATATTCCCAATTTTGGTCACACAGAATATTAAGTGTTGAGACTTAATAAAATCAATCATTTTTACTGCTCATCAAGGGCATTCATAAGTGAAAGTGGATTTTATTTTCTTTTTACTGCAGTGGATGGCTTTGTGCCATAGTCTTGATTTGTGCTAAGGCATCAATACTAAAGCACCAATGACATATCACCATCAGTGCACATTTGCACTCAGTGAAAAAAACCAAATGCCTTAGTATTATTACCAAAACAAAGTTTTAACCTTGTGGATCCCCTGAACATATCTCAGGGCCTCTCAGAGGTCCACAGACTACACTTAGCAGATCACTCCTCTAGGAGTAAGAGTAAATGAGAAATAAACCAGCCCTCTTAAGTAATGAAGCCCCACATTAAATCATCTCAATTCCTGCTGGTCATAAGTAAAAGTAAATCCTTTCTATAAGATGATGACTGGCGGCCCCGTGGCTTAGCGGTTAAGTGCGTACGCTCCTCTGCTGGCGGCCCCGGGTTAGGATCCCGGGCGTGCACCGACGCACCGCTTCTCTGGCCATGCTGAGGCCTCGTCCCACATACAGCAACTAGAAAGATGTGCAACTATGACATACAACTATCTACTGGGGCTTTGGGGGAAAAAAATAAATAAAATTATATATAAAAAAGAAAAAGATGATGACACCTTCCTGAGCTTCAACTTATCTCTACAACAGTTTACGTACAATAATTGAAACTCAATCAAAGACAACCCATACAAGAGAAGACACGGCATAAGTGAAAACCAAAAGAAAATGACAGACAATAAATAGACTTGGCAAAGTTCTAAATAATGGGCTTAACAGACAAGGGTTGAATATTACTACACTTAATATATTTAGTGAAATAAGACAGGGGGTAGATATGCAGCTTCATTTTTAAGAAAACAAATGGGAATTCTAGAACTGAAAATAGCATAACTGAAATTAAGAATCAAAGGATGGATATAACAACAAAGTAGACAAGCTGAAGAGAGAATTAATAAACTAGAAGATAGATTTAAAAATCCAGAGTAAAGCAAGGAGTTATATAAAGATGGAAAAATATAGGAGACTAAGGAGACACACGGGATCTAGCATACATATATATCGAGTTCTAGAAGAAGGGGAGAGCAAGAATGGGATAAAATAATATTTGAAGACTCAATGGTTGAGAATTTTTCGAAACTAATGAAAAACATCAATTTACAGATACAGGAAGCCCTTCAAACTCTAGAAACAGCAGAAAGTACATAAAGACAACCACACCTAGTGCATCAAATTAAAATTTCTGAAAACCTCAAGAGCAGCCAGAGGAAAAAAAAAGATACATTGTCTTCAAAAGAGCAACTATAAATGGGAAAACAGATTCTTACTAGAAATAATGGAAGCCAGAAGACTGGAATGAAATCTGGAAACTGCTAAAGGAAAAGAATTCCCTATACAGAATTTTGTACAAGGGCCGGCTCTGTGGCCTAGTGGTTAAGTTCGGCATGCTCTGCATCGGCAGCCCGGGTTCAGTTCCCCAGGCACAGATCTACACCACTTGTCAGCAGCCATGCTGTGGCAGCCACCCGCAGACAAAATAGAGGAAGTCTGGTGAAAATGTTTGCTCAGGGCGAATCTTCCTCAAGCAAAAAGAGGAAGATTGGCAACAGATGTTAGCTCAGAGCGAATCTTCCTCAGCTGAAAAAAAATAAAAAAGAATTTTGTACAAAGCAAAAATATCATTCAAAAAGAGATAAAGACATTTCCTGGGCTTGAAAAAAGACTAAGAGAATTTGTTACCAGCAGATGATTAGGTGATTGGGCGTATTAAAGATATTCTTCCAGGAGAAGGAAAATGATTCCAATGAGAATGATCCCAAAAGGAAACTAAAAAATGCAGGGAGGAATGCAGACAATGTGTATTTTGTAAGAGCATATAGTTGGGCTTAAGAATTCTACTTCCAACTAACTCATGGGTAAAAAAGGAAATCACAATGGAAATTAAAATACATGTTGAACTGAATGAAAATGAAAATATGACATGTTGAAACTTGTAGGATTCTGGTAAAGCCATAATTACAGGAAAATTTACATCTTTAAGAGCTTGTATTGGGGCCGGCCCGGTGGCGCAAGTGGTTAAGTGCAGATGCTCCACTGCGACAACCTGGGGTTCGCCAGTTTGGATCCCGGGGGCGCACCGACGCACTGGTTGGCAAGGCATACTGTGGCGGCGTCCCATATAAAGTGGAGGAAGATGGGCATGGATGTTAGCTCAGGGCCAGTTTTCCTCAGCAAAAAGAGGAGGATTGGCAGATGTTAGCTCAGGGCCAATCTTCCTCACCAAAAAAAAAAAAAAAAGAGCTTGTATTAAAAAATAAAGTAAGAAAGGCTGAAAATAAGTTATCTAGGTTCACATCTTAAGAACTTAGAAAAGAAGAACAAACTAAATCTAAAGAAAGTAGGAAAGGAAATAATAAAGATCAAAACAGAATTTATAGAAATCCAGGAATGGGAGGATAGGGGAAGGAGGACATTACTGTTTCCCAATACTCATTCTTATTTTGTTTGAAAATTTTACTGCAACTGTGTGCTTATGTAATAACGTTTTAGTAAATCTCTTAAACGTTGAAGTACATTTGAGGGGAAGTACTATCTACAAATGGGTATCATGTTAGGGAAGCAATCTTTCAAAGAGATACCAAAAATTTGAGGCAACTTTTCTGGCACTTTCTTTGAGCTGAGCAGTTAAAAGCTGAGTTATTGCTTTGATGCTGGAATTGGCAGTTAGATGCTTATGGTCCAGGCTAGGATCACATCTTTTGACAGGGAGCTGTTTGATGGTGCAGGCTGGGTCACCATACCCGTGGATGTCAACATGGTTAGAAATGCTTTATTTCTTCTTGTCGAGGAGTCCCAGCCAAGGGGAAGCTTGTTTTGCCAGTGCCTTGGGAGAAGGGCTAGAAAGGGAGATGAGATGAGAGAGAAGGGAAAAAAAATGAGAAGATGCAAGTGGGACAATAAATGAATCAGGAGAGTGGAGAAGAGAGGAGAATAGAGAAGGCAGATGGGAGAAGAGAGACGGGCCGGAGATGGGAGAGCGAAAAGGAGAGAAGAGGAGAGGAAAAGAAGGGAGAGGAGGGGAGGGGAGAGGAGAGAAGAAGAGCTGGCACTTACTGGATGTTTAGTATGTGCCACTCATCATCCTAAACACTGAACATGTTTTTATTTCATCCTCCCTAATGAGGGTGGTTATATTATTATCTCTGTTTTACTGCTGAGGAAAATGGGGCACAAGGCACAGAGACTTAAAAAAACTTTCCCAAGGTCACTCACCTTGTAAGTTCTGAAGCAAGAATTCAAACCTAAGTTGTCTGATGCCAGAACACCTGTTCTTATCTGCAGAATTTTAAGGAAAAGAAGAGCATTTGTGACAGAGGGAGGAAGAAAAGAAGGAAAGGGAGGAGTTTTTAAACTCAATCTGATGGTGACTACTATTCTACTTTCTAAGCCTTGTAAGAGGGGAGGATAAATATACAAAGCAGGTTTTTCCTGAACAGTTGATACTTGAGAATGCTTTGTTTTCCTGTCTCAGCCAATGTAGATAAACCAAGGTGTCTGTTACTGCATAACAAATTATCCCAAAACTTAGTAGCTTAAAACAACAAAGATTTATGGGGCCAGCCCGGTGGCGCAAGCGGTTAAGTGCGCACGTTCCGCTGCGGCGGCCCGGGGTTCGCTGGTTCGGATCCCAGGTGCGCACCGTCGCACCGCTTGTTAGGCCATGCTGTGGCGGCGTCCCATATAAAGTGGAGGAAGATGGGCATGGATGTTAGCCCAGGGCCAGTCTTCCTCAGCAAAAAGAGGAGGATTGGCATTGGATGTTAGCTCAGGGCTGGTCCTCCTCACACACAAAAAAAAAAACCACAAAGATTTATTGTCTCAAACAGTTACTAAGAGTTAGAAATCCAGGGGCTGCTACGATGGGTGATTCTGGCTCAGAGTTTCTCATGAGGTTGCAGTCAAGACGGCAGCCAGGGCTGCAGTCATCTAAAGGCTTGACTGGGGCTGGAGGATCTGTTTCTAAGATGGCTGATTCACGTTGACTGAAGATCTCAGCTCCTTGCCACCTGGGCCTCTCCACAGGGCTGCTTGAGTATCCTTACAACATGGCAGCTGGCTTCCAACAGAGGACATGTTCCAAGAGAGCAAGGCAGAAGCCACAATGTCTTTTATGACCTAGTCTTGGAAGTCATGAGCCATCACTTCTGCCATATTCTGTTGGCTACACAGACCAACCCTGACATGATGTGAGAGGGAAGCATGAATATCAGAAGGTAGGGATCACTCAGGGCCATCTTGGAGGCTAGTTACCACATAAGGCAACAAATGAGTTTCTGATAAGCAGTCTCTTCTCTGGCCATCCACAATGACTCAATAAGTAGTGTTGTCAAATGTCTCTGGAAGTCTTATCACCCAGCAGTTTCTCTCCTAGCTATAAACTATGGAGATAAGTGTACTTATGAGCAAGACTATCCCTAAAGGCATTGTTTGTAATAACCAAAAAATGACGGTAACCCAAACACAATTCAACAATTGAACACATGTGTTATGCTATATTTATGTGACAGCATACTCCACAGCAATGAATAAACCAACTATAGTTACATTTGATGACCTAGATGAATCTTACAGTGTTGAGCAAGAGAAGTCAGGCCAATATTTACTGTATTAATCCTCATTTACATAAAGCTCAAAAATAGGCAAAACTAAACCATAGTGTTTAGGGATGCTTGCTTAGGGGGTGAAACTACAAAGAAAGCAAGGAAATAATTAGCATAAAAGTCAGGGATGTGCTTCCTTTAGGGATAAAGGAAAAGGTTGTGATAAGGAAGGGGAAGGATGAGGCTTCTGGAAAAGTTCCATTTCTTTACCTCAGTGCTAATTACAAGTGTTCCCTTTTTTTTTTTTTGTTTCCCAGTGAGGAAGACCAGCCCTGAGTTAACATCTGTTGCCAATCCTCCTCTTTCTACTTGAGGAAGATTGTCCCTGAGCTAACATCTGTGCCAATCTTCTATTTTTGTATGTGGGCTGCTGCCACAGCATGGCTTGATGAGTTGTGTAGGTCTGCACCCAGGATCTGGGCCCACGAACCCCAGGCTGCCGAAGCAGAGAGTGTGAACTTAACCACTGCACCACTTGGGCCGGCCCCCATAAGTGTTCCCTTTCTAATAATACCTTAAGCTGTATGTTTATGTTTTATGCACTTTTCTGTATATTTGCCATATTTCACAATAAAAAAATTTTTTAATATCTTTGGAATAATTTTAGCAATAGATTCTGGGTTTAATGCTCTAAGACCCTGTCTCAGAAAACAAATAATCAATGATTATAATAGTAATTTGTCTAAATATACACAGCGAACCTGTTCCTGTGTCAATGTGGGTGACGGGGATTTACAGCAAGTGTAAGAGGTGTAGGGAAGCTTGTTCCCTCAGATCAGTGACACACAGTGAACTCTGCTCTGTCGTACCACGGCTGCAGAGCCTCACATTTGGACACTGGGAACTCAACTCCTATTGTGCTGACTTCTGAACTTCCTCTAGAAAGCTTGGTCCTGGAGCAATTTCAGTCTAGGTGTACCATCATGGGCTCTCCCCAACCCCACCCTTCTTTGCCTGCTCCCTCCCACCCCTTTCTATTCTAGCTTTCCTGAATTTCTTTTGTTAAGCTGACAGAAGCCATAATTGAACCCACTGACAAGAGCTGGACTGTGCTTTTCTCTCTCTTTTCTTTGTTTTGCAGTCTACAATGAACCTTCCAAGTTCATTACTGCAAATGGCCTTGGTCAGGACCCAGGGGCTGGTGGCAGAAGCTTATTATCCAGCCTCAGGGACAGTGAGAGCTGGCTGCCAGCCGCAGTCATTCTGAAGCAGTCATGTCCAATTAGAAGAAACATTTGGCACTTTCCTTCTGGAGGCCCATTAACAAATTAGTCCTACCACAAACTGAGAGGGACTGGATGGGACCAAATACCTTTTGCCCACAGGATAATTTGATAATTTGGAGAAGAACCAGTGCAGAACACTACTCTGTGTGTGTGTGTGTGTGTGTGTGTGTGTGTGTGTGTGCGTGTGTGTGTGTGTTGGAGGTGCAGGAGCAGGTAGTTAGGCAGGAAGATTTGATCCTGTATTGCGTCCCACCCAGAAATGAAACCTTTCTAATACCATGCAATGCCTGTTATTGGGTTAAAATAGTCAGAAAATTGGGAAGAATGGCAGTCTTTTCTGAGGTCAGTATTTCTCCTCTGGTTGACTTGCTGTGGTGGAGGAGCTGTTGCACATGCCCTCAGCTGGAGCGTTATGTCCTTATGCATTTTTGCAAGTTTTAATTCCAGGAAGTTCCCCGGGAGAGGGCCAGGGAAACCTATGCCTCATGTACCTGCTGTGGTAAAATAATCTTAACTTACAATTTTAAAGTTAGGTTTTCAAAATATTGGTTATAAATGGCTTGCTCAGGGAAAAATACTAACTAAACCTCTGAGATTTTTAAGAGTCTGAATCACAAATAAATTTTTGTTGCTGAGGAAACAACTGCATTCAAATTCCCATTGCAAATTTAAATTGCCCTTTTAGGTTAATTTGCAATAGAGCAAAAGATTGGAGCAAGTCCTCTAAAAAGGAGAGCAGGAAAGGAAAATAAGGTAAAGAGGAAAGGATGTTACAGGTGAGAAAACTATTCCTGTTTTTGATCTAGAGCTGAAGAACTAAGAAATCTAGAAGCAGAGGACCACAGAGAAGACTCACACTGTCTCTCTCTCCATGATAGTTTATTAATCCTGCAATTTCCTATTCAACGTAGGAATATTTTTTTTATTCATGATAGTTCCTATAGGTGTAAACAAATAATATGAGGATCTTAGGAAAACTTCATGCCAATATAATCAAAGACCTATGGGCCGGCCCCGTGGCTTAGCGGTTAAGTGCGTGCGCTCTGCTGCTGGCGGCCCGGGGTTCGGATCCCGGGTGTGCACCGACGCATCGTTTCTCCGGCCATGCTGAGGCTGCGTCCCATATACAGCAGCTAGAAGGATGTGCAGCTATGACATAACAACTATCTACTGGGGCTTTGGGGGAAAAAATAAATAAATAAATAAATAAAATTATTAAAAAAAAAAAAAACCTAGATAACATGGATAAATTCCTTCAAAAACATAACATCAAAACTGACACAAGGAGAGGGGGCTGGCCCCGTGGCGTAGCAGTTAAGTGCGTGTGCTCCGCTGCTGGCAGCCCAGGTTCGGATCCCGGGCGCGCACCGATGCACCGCTTGCCAGGCCATGCTGTGGCGGCATCCCATATAAAGTGGAGGAAGATGGGCACGGATGTTAGCCCAGGGCCAGTCTTCCTCAGCAAAAAAAGGAGGATTGGCATTGGATGTTAGCTCAGGGTTGATAGTCCTCACACAAAAAAAAAACTGACACAAGGAGAAATAAAAAAATCTAAATATCTCCATATCATTAAACACTCTGAATTTATAATTAAAACCCGAAAAGAAATCTCCAGGCCCAGATGACTTCAACTGGTGAATTCCATCAAACATTAAAGAGAGAAATAATACTGGATGTACATAAACTCTTTCTGAAAAATAAAGGAAGAAACACTTCTCAAGGTGTTTTATGAGTTCAATGTAACCCTGATGCTAAAACCTCAAGAGATGCAGAAAAAGCATGTGACAAAATTCAACACTCTTTCACAACCCAAGCTCTCAGCAAGCTAAGAGAAGGGTACTTCCTTAACCTGATTAAAGGAACTACAAAAACTTACACCTAATACCATGGTTAATGGTGAAATATTAAACCATTTCTCAGACTAAGTCTGAGAACAAGGCAAAATGTCTGCTTTTACCAGTTTTATTCAAAATTGAGGCACAAAAAAAGAAATAAAAGGCATAGGGATTGGAAAGGAATACCCAAAACTGTCAATATTTGCAGACAACTTGATTGTGTACATTGAAAACCTTATGAGAATCTATAGAATAACTACTAGATCTTATAAGTGAATTTAGTAAGATTGCAAGATACAAGGTCAATCTACAAAAATTAACTGTATTTCTAGATATAAGCAGCAAACAATTGAAAACTAAAAATTTTAAATGTACCATTTATAATAACATCAAAAAACATCAACTATATAGGATGAAATTTTGCAAAAGATGTAAGACTTCTACACTGAAAACAACAAAACATTACTGAAATTAAAGACCTAAAAAGTGGAGAGGTATGCTGTGTTCATGGATTAGAAGCCTCTGATGTTGTTAATAGTTTCATCCTTCAAATAAAACTGAATGAAGAGTCCAGAAATGAACCCACCTATTTTTGATCAATTGATTTTCAACCAAAATGCTGAGTCGATTTAGTGGAGATAGGAAAGTCTTTTTAACAAATGGTTCTGGAACAACTGTATGTGTAGATATATATATATATATATATATATATATATATTTTTTGGTGAGGAAGATTGGCTCTGAGCTAACATCCATTGCCAATCTTCCTCTTTTTGCTGAGGAAGCTTAGCTCTGAGCTAATATCTGTGCCCATCTTCCTCTATTTTGTATACAGGATACCACCACAGCATGGCTTGATGAGTGGTGTGTAGGTCTGCGCCTGGGATCCCATCCTGTAAACCCCAGGCCGCTGAAGTGGAGCGTGCGAACTTAACCACTACACCATCAGGCTGGCCCCAAACTTTGTATATTTTAAGGAAAAAAAAAGAACTCCAACCCCAATCTCACTCCCATCATAAAATTAGTTTGAGTTGGCTCCCAGGCCAAACATAAAAGCCAAAACTATAAAGTTTCCTGGGGAAAAAGAAAAAGAGCAATATTAGGGTTAGCAAAGATTTCTTAGACAGGACACAAAAAATTTTAACCATTAAAGGAGAAAGAAAGAAATGCAACTTCGTCATACTTATATTCTTCAAAGATAATAAAAAGGCAAGCCACAGACTGGGAGAAAACATTCAGATTGCATATGTGTGACGAATGTCTTGAATCTCAACATGAAAAAAATCCATACAACTCAATAACGAGAAAAGCAACCCAATTTTTAAAATGGTCAAAAAAAACTAAATAAATAAATAAATAAATAAAATGGTCAAAATCTTAACTAGAAATTTCAGCAAAGAAAATATATAAATGGCTAAGTACATAAAATTATATTCAACATCATAAGTCATCAAGGAAATGCATATGAAAAACACAATAATATTGAAATTTTAAAAGGCTGATAATTACAGGAGTTGATAATGATGTGGAACAATTAGAACCTCATACAAAGACGATAGGAGGGTAAAATGATGTAACCTCCTTTGAAAACCAGATTGTGACTTTCTTATAAAAATTATAAATTCACCTCTCCTAGATCCAGGAAATTCTACTTCTACGTAGAAACATATCCACAAAATGACTTTCATGTAAAGGTGCATAGTAGCTTTATTCATAATTGCCAAGAACTGGAAACAATCAAATGTCCATCAACAGGTGACTAGGTAAACAAATTGAGGTAAATCTACACAATGAAATACTACTCAGCAATAAAAAACTGTGAAGTGAAGCCAGACAAAAGGAGTACATACTATGTATTCCTTTTATATGAAGTTCTAAAATAGGCAAAACTGACATATGGTGATAGAGATCAGATCATAGTTAGCTGGGGTGGTCAATGACTGCAAAGAGGCTTGGGCATCCATGGGGGATTCTGGGCTCCATTTGGAATGAGTCCGGAATGGGAGCCTTTCAGGTAGTGTGACGGGCTGAGGGAAAGGTATCTGGGGGGGAGGCAATAGGAAAGTGAAGTCTGTTAAGCACCCTCCACGTCGATTTCAAGTTTCCCTTCCTTCCTCCCTCCTTTCCTTCCTCTCTTTCTTCTCCGTCTCTCTCTTTCTGTTTTCATCCAACTGAAACCTGTGGGAAATGCTGGTATCCTCCTGAGATGAAACCTTTTAAAAAATTTTTAATCTGATTTCAGAGAGGCATCTGTTGATCCCTCCATTGTCTGTGATGGAGCAAAATCGCAGACCCGTAATTATCTCTTCTCCTGGCAGGCCTTAAGATGAAACAGACAGGAAGACCTGAGCGGATTCTTCTCAGATGCCACCTCTTAGCACTGGGCTTTGCGAGCCTATTATTTGGGGCGCTGCAGAAGGCAAGGCCCTATCCCGCCGAGGATCAATGGGAAAATAAGCAGTTGCTCGTGAATAGACTGCGGTCTTCTGCAGTTGTCAGGCCTCCTTGGTAATGGCTATTTATCCCCACTTAATTGCTACCTGGGCTCCCCCTCATTCTGTGCTGGCTGGCTCTTCCCACCACTGCCACCCCGGGCAAACTCAGGGCAGCCTGCAGAGGTGCAGCATGCCTACTTGATACCCCTTCACAGAGGCCAAGGGATGCCCACGGTGACCTCAACCAGATTGATAGTGGTGCCACCTACATGGACTGTCTCCTGGGCGGTGTCACCTGATCTCCAGTGCCTGGTGACAGCTGTGCCGGCCATGCTAAGCATTCAGGTGGTTTGTGGGGAGGCCTGAGGGGCAGGCAGTTCTCTTTGACAACAAACAGACTGAAGCTGAAAAAAGAAGTCTGTGTTCTCAGAGAGTGGAAGAGCCTAGAGAACCTTGGAGAAAGGGACCCTCAAGCCCATCTACATCTGGATTTCTTGTTGTGTTGTTGTGTGGTAGGATAAATGGATACCCTTAAAAAAAAGAAAAAAGGAGAAAAAGAAACATGATTGCACATAAGCAAAAATCCTATCCCAAATATTATAATCCAAACCAAGTATTATATAATAAGCACATTACATCATGAACAAATTTGACAAACGTAAACTAGCGTGAACTTGGAAAATCAAATACTACAATTCATAATATAACCCAGTTTAAATAAAGTTTAAGATTTAAAAAAAAATGTCTTTGTTCACTTGTTGGACTACTTCTCGGTGAGCTACGTAATCACATAACTTGCCATATTATCTTTGGGGATCTCTTTGAGTCAGTAGGATTAGGCAAACAAGTTTCATTTTTGTTCCCATTTAGATCAAGTGCCTGGTTTGCCTGGAGTCCAGTGTTGGGGAAGATTGTGAGATCGTCCATGGGCTTGGCAGGAAAGAGGACCAGGATCTATCAGTGAGGTCAGTGTACTGGGGCACTAGGGTGGCAGGGAATGGTGTCTGGGCCCTATATCTGCTCACCCTGGTAAAGAGCGCCTGTACTGGAGAGTATAAAACCCTTTCCCAAAGTCTTCTGGGGAAAGAATCACCTTGTTAGCCCAGTTCTGCACACCAGAAAATGGAGACCAAAACAACACTCTAACCCCTCATTGGTGGAACTGTTCAGTAGATTTGGTTCAGCCCAGGAATAAATGGGAACTCGATTGCAGAGCCGTGTACCCAAGCTCCTGAAAAAAGTTTTACCCCTTTGGATAAAGTCCTCTGTGAAAGTTTTAGCTCTTAGGTAAAAAAGAGCTTCAGTTGCTCAGAATTCCACTTTAATTCAACATATATATTTGCCTGCTTACCAGGTAAAACGAACTATGCTCAGTTCTACAAGAAATAAAATTTTAAAAGTCTAGTGCCAAGACCTTCAATGGGAAAAGAATCGTCTTTTCCACTAATGGTGATGGGACAACTGGACATCCACATGCAAATGAATGAATTTGGACCTCTATTCACACCATATACAAAAGTTTACTCAAAATGGATCAAACACCTAAATGTAAGAGCTGAAACTATAACTCTTAGAAGAAAGCAGTGTAAACCTTCAAGACCTTGAATTAGGCAGTGATTTCTTTGATATGACACCAAAAGCACAAGCCACAAAGGAAAAAAATAGATAAATTGGACTTTATCAAAATTAAAAACTTTTGTGCTTCAAAGGACAACATTCAGAAAAGACAACTCACAGAATGGGAGAAAATATTTGCACATTATATATCTGATAATGGCCTAGTATCCAGAATTTATAAAGAACAATTACAGCTCAGCAATAGAAAGACAAATAACCCAATTATAGAAGATTTAAATAGACATTTCTCCAAAGAAAATACACAAGTGGCCTATAAGCACATGAAAAGATATGCTCATTAGTCATTAGGAAAATGCAAATCAAAACCACAATTAGATACCACTTCACATCTAGTAGGATGGCTATAATCAAACAGATGGACAATAAAAATTGTTGACAACGATGTGGAAAAATTGGAACCCTCATACTGGCTGGTGGGAATGTAAAAGGGTGCAGTCACTTTGAAAAAGTCTGGCAGTTTCTCAAAAGTTAAACATAGAATTATTATATGACCCAGCAATTCCACTACTAGGTACATACCCCAGAGAACTGAAAACGTATGTCTACACAAAAACTCGGACATGAATATTTGTAGCCACATTATTTATAATAGCCAAAAAGTAGCAACAACCCAAATGTCCATCAACTGAAGAGTGGATAAATAAAACGTAGTATATCCAATCAATAGAATAGTGTGTAGCCATAAAAAGGAATTTGGTACCAATACATGCTACAACATGGATGAACCTTAAAAACATGCTAAGTGAAAGAAGCCAGACACAAAAAACCACATATTGTATGATTCCATTTACATGAAGTGTCCAGAATAAGCAATCCATAGAAACAGAAAGTAGGTTAGTGGTTGCCAGGGGCTGGAGGGAGGAGGGAGTGATGAATGACTACTTATGGGTATAGGGCTTCTTTTGGGGGTGATGAAAATATTCTGGAATTAGGTAGTGGTGATGATTGCACAACTTTGCGAATATACTAAAAGCCACTGAATTGTACACTTTAAAAGGATGAATTTTATGGTATGTGAATTCTATATCAATTTTTTTTAAAGTCTAAGGCATAGTCCTCACTCTGAAATAGGTGACAATCTTCAGTGTTCAAACATTCGTGTTCAACACCATCTAATTCTCAATACTGTATGTTTTTATTTTCTGAGGCGGCCACAAATCACATTATTCTTGATGAATTAACCAACCCATGACCTAAAAAATAAAAATGTAAAGCAGTTTAGAGAATACATTGCATTAATTACTCAAATTTTAATTAGTGAGAATGGAGCATTTTATAATAAAATTTTTGTCTAAGCAACAAGGACAATAGTAGTCATATCAGTGGACCTGGAGACACCCCCACTAGATGTGAACTTAAGACTCAAGTATAACAAAAAAGGTTCTCACGTTTTCATTTGTTCATTTATTCCTCAAAACTCTATTGGTTGTCATTATCTGCTGGGCCCTGGGGAGAGACTGTGAGTTCCCTCAAGGCGTTTCCTCAGGAGCTCAGTGTCTAAGGGAGGAGGGAAACTTGTGAAGAAATTCCTGGAGGACTGATGCCAGGACGCTAGGAGAGCCATCACACAGCTACGCCGAGGCCCAGCGGTGGCCCATCCCATGGGGCAATGAGTTTGCACACAGGTATATATAAGGGGCCCAGAATCACCTCAGCATTTGACTGCATTACCTTTCCCACCACCAGCATTTTCTCCGAGTATGTTTATTACCAAAACTCAGCAACTGGCAGCACAATCTTGACCTCTACAGTGTATTAAAAATTTTAAACTAATTGCCAACATATAAAAATCAGGAGGTTTCAAATAAAAATCAAAGTGTTTAGCTTCTTTTAAAAATCTGGTAGTGCTGGCCCCATGTTCTGGCATGTAACTCTCAGGGGAGTAGAATAGTGCCTGCTCCCACTCACCAGGTGCCAAAATGGGCAGGGACATCCACAACTGGCTAGGACTGATGAGCTGGGTGACAGGCTCAATGGGTTCATTATACTGTCTCTTTATTTTGTATTTTTTAATGTCCATAATAAAAAGTTAAAAGCAAACCAAAAATGAGAGGTATGCATTCTCTAATTAGCCACAGTCCCCACCCTGCTTTATTGTCATTGAGGCAGAATGTTAATTATCCCTCACTGGGCTTGAGCTACTCTTTTTCTTAGTGGTGTTAGAAGGCAACTGAACTGTTTCTCACACCTCACCCGTTTGCCTCATCTTCCTCATTGGTGCAAGGCCCCTGCTGGCATTTGAGAACAGTCTCTAAAAGAAGCCTTAAGCAAAGGGCACAGCCTGGTGGCCAATGGCCAAACTCGGCCCACTGACGTGTTTTTTCTGGCCCAAACAATGTTTTCCTTAATAAGAGTTCAATGCCGTAGATGGGCGTCACTTGCCAATTCTCCCCAGTCCTCCTCCCACTACATTATTATTATCTGGCCCAATAAACATTATCTTCCTTACCTTGACTCTGTAGGTATCTGAATTTTAGAATCTAAGATAGAGGGGCAATGGTTGTATTCAGAATTTGTGCTGGCATGTAGATTGGCGCTGCTAATCTTCAAGAGTCTTGAAATCCTATCTGCCCATCGATCCCTTCCTGTTGTGAAGAAGACCATACCTTCCATTTAGTGGTTTTTGTGAAAATCTTCTATTTGGGGGAATTTAAAACAGCTCTTTATCATTCCTAATTTTTTATTAAATGATTAATTCTGTGTTATGCCTAATATTGTCATTAACATCATCTCCATTTCTGACTATGTCTAATTGTTATGAAATGTTCAACAGAAGCAGGTAATTCATTCTGCGACCAAATAGTTTACACTCAAGAAAATGCAGATAGTATATGATCACTTTGAAAAATTCACAAACTTCTTACTAGAGAAAAAAATGCAACCCCAAATAGGTTTAAGGCATTATTATATCTCTATTAAGTTCATTACAAAAATTAAAAGGGGAACCTTCTGTGATTACGAGGAAACAGGTACACTTACATATCACTCGGTAGCCGCAAATTGGTTGGATTAGTAACTTTCAAATGTTACAAGAGCTGTGGTAGGATAATTCTATTTGGGAAATATACTCCCAAAGAAATAACCAAAAATGAAAGGTACAGAGGTATTCCTACTAGTGCCATTTATTAGAAAGAGAAAGATGTAAACAAACCCCAATGACAAAAATAAGCAATAGACTAAGAAAAGTCTCGTTTATTAACAAGATAGCAAACTATAAATTCTTCTGATGATAATTATATAGATTATGGTCCACATGTAATGAGCGTGTTGTAGATAAGGATAAGCAGAAAAAACAAAATGAAACAGAGAATAGGTACACACTGATTTCATATGAATCAAAAATTAAGTGTAATCATTGAGAAAGTTCAGAAGACAACACAGAGATGCGCATAGTTTTGGTTTGAAGTTCATATATGGTCCAAGTGAACAATTTTAAAGGGAAAGATGGAATTGGGTTAGTAAGGTAAATGAAGAGGATGTAACATGTTTCTTGCTTATACATGTCACGTAAGTTTCCATCGTGCACTAGATGGGGAGACAATAGGACAGAATATGCATGGGGAAAAGTAGCATGGAGGTGTGCAGAAGAGTTTGAGGGACACAGCTATTACTGAAACACCTAGAAGCTGACAGTCTCTTATTTATGCAGACTAGGCATGGGCATCGCTTGTGGACTGAGTTTCTTAAGGTGTATTTGGAGAACTGATCAAACCTGGAAGGCAGTCCCGTGCTGAATCTCACCCAAGGAATGGGCAGTGTGTTCATTCAGGCTCAACTTTGTAATGCTGTCCCTTGGTCAGGCTGGAGAAAGGCTTGACCATTGCTGCGATAGAGTAGTCCTCCTGATCCAGGCGCGATACGTTCCAAGACCCATAGTGGTTGCCTGAAACAGAGGATAATACCAAACCCTACATATACTATGTTTTTTTCCTATACGTACATACCTATGATAAAGTCTAATTTATAAATTAGGCACAGTAGGAGATTAACAACAATAACTAATAATAAAATAGAACAATTATAACAACATACTGTAATAAAAGTTATGTGGATGTGGTCTCTCTTTCCCTCTCTCAAAATATCGTATTGTACCGTACTCACCTTTCTTCTTGTGATGACGTGAGACCATACGATGCCTACCTGATGAGATGAAGTGGAGTGAATAAGGTAGACATTGTGACCTGGTGTTATTTTTGGCCCTGGTTGACCATGGTTAACTGAAACCCACAGAGAGCCAAGCTGCTGATAAGAGAAGACTACTGTATTACACGCTTTGAATTGCTGAGCCTTTGTCAAGCATGGAATTTGCTGCTCTGCTGTGTCCCTCGCAATGCCAGTTCTATAAACTCTAGGTCCACTTTTTTGGTCAAAACCCCCCAACCCATACTAAAATCTGGATGTTAATTTTTTTTTTTTTTTTGTGGGGAAGATCAGCCCTGAGCTAACATCCATGTCAATCCTCCTCTTTTTGCTCAGGAAGACTGCCCTAACATCCGTGCCCATCTTCCTCCACTTTATATGGGACGCAGCCACAGCATGGCCTGACAAGTGGTGCGTCAGTGCGCGCCTGGGATCCGAACCCGGGCAGCCAGCAGCGGAGCGTGCGCACTTAACCACTACGCCACGGGGCTGGTCCCTGGATGTTAATATTTTTATGGCGTGGCACACCATACCATATGGGGGTGAGAATTACTAGATTCCTAGGGTTGTCCAACCATAGGTAACAGAATCATGACAGTAGCGCTTTACCACACCTTTTCACTGTCTCAAATAAATTAGCACTACCATCTCAACTGATGGATTGGACAGGGGTAGATCACTATGAACAAAGAAGAAGAAAGGGTTTGGAGGCAGAAGAAAGAAATGAAAGGTGCATTTTATAATTTAACCATTAATTAATCTTCTTAAACAAATAAATACTACTGGTAAATATTTGATAATTTTCCTAGAATAAAACATAAACATGGAGATCTGTTCTCAAGAATGTTCTCATTGAAACATGATAATCAGTTCACTTTCTCTTTTGGAGCCAAGCAAGGCAGACATACACCCTACCTATACCTTATCTGCTCAAACATCACATAATGTCTGAAGGAGGAGCTATTACCATTCTCGTTTTAAAGGAGAGAAATCCGAAGCTTAGAAAAGGTTAGTAATTCACCCAAAGTCACAGTGCTAGTGGGAGATCCAGATTTTGAACGCTGCCCTGTCTGACTTAAAGCACAGAACCATTTCCCTCTCCTGCTTTTCATAAATGAGCTAGTTGTCTCTGTAAAAAATGCTGATGGCACAGACACGAGGGAACATGATGACACAGCCATTGGCAGGTAACTGCCAAAAAGAGGGCTCAGAAAGCCACAGAGAAGAGATGACATTTGAACTGGGCCTTGCAGTGTGTCAGGAGGACCCGAGGAAAGGGTGATTTAGGTAGAGGGAAGAGCCTGGGCAAAGGCACGGAAATCTAGCATTTGACTGGGAAGTGGTAATACGCAGAAAGTGAGCAGGTTTGGAACAACAAGGTATTATTACAGAAAAATTTGCTAAACACCCACAATCTAGTCCCTGTCGTCCATGACTATTTGCATCCAGTAAGGCCAACCAAGGATAAAAATAATGTAAACAAATACACCAAAGCTGGAACCATAGCATCCCCTGGCACGTAAAACAGCTACAAACTCTCTTTGATTGTTCTTTAATTATTTCTATGCGTATGTCTTGTCAGCCCAACCCAATTGTAAACATACTTCTTGGAAGCAGTGAATGGGGCCCTAATAGTTTGTGCAGTGCATAACCTACACAGCTGTTCCTGCCCATCTTGATTTTGTGGATGTGTATTATATATGGAGGTTAACAAGTTTTGCTGGCTCTGTGATGCTCTTGCTGTAGAGTCTTTGAGTTCTCTGATTTCCCTGTCCTGAGAAATACAAGGAAACATTCCACTTCACAGAATGACCTGAAGCTGTCCCACCACCTTTTAAGTAGATTGTTATTGATTATTTAATTTATTAAGTAATTGATTTAACAAGCATTACTTGAGTAACAACTATGGGCTAGGCTCTGTGCCCAAGCAATGGAAAGAACCAAACAAACAACAAGAAAATAAAACATGAACTTGTGTTTATGGGGCCTAGAAAGTTAAAGTGAAAAGGATCAAATATCTCTTTCTTTATTTTCTATTTGAAATAATACACAAACCTCCCATAGCCTTTTTATTTTTTATTTATTTATTTTTTTAGAAAATCACTGTTGCTTCTTTCTCTTTTTTTTTTTTGTGAGAAAGATCAGCCCTGAGCTAATATTCGTGCTAATCCTCCTCTTTTTGCTGAGGAAGACCGGCTCTGCGCTAACATCTATTGCCAATCCACCTCCTTTTTTTCCCCCAAAGCCCCAGTAGATAGTTGTATGTCATAGTGGCACATCCTTCTAGTTGCTGTATGTGGGACGTGGCCTCAGCATGGCCGGAGAAGCGGTGCATCAGTGCGCGCCCGGGATCCACCGGTAGTGGAGCTCACGCACTTAGCCGCTAAGCCACGGGGCCAGCCCACCCATGGTCTTTTTAAACTTCTTGCTTTAGTCAGTATCTATTCTCACCTCTCTTTTATCTACAAAATGAGGGTAGAGATGTGAATAATCTATATCTCAATAGCAACAAGCTACTCATTTCCAAAAAACAACAAAGAAGGGGATGAGGGCAGTTCATGATCAAATAAATTTGGAAAATGAGTCAAGTCACACTCCATCTTGGAGATTTACATTTATGTTCACTTATTAATGGTTCTGAAAAAGAATTTTTCACCTTCGGCTAATCAGCATTTCCCAAACATATCTGACCATGGAACCATTTTTTTCATAAGTTTTCTTTACCTTTCTTTCTATTACCTTTAGGGAATAGTTCTCAAAGTGTGAGTGAGCCATAGACATTCTACATTGGAATCACTTGGGGGCACATTATCAAAACCATGCTGACAGGCTTTCAAGGGTTTAAGTTAACATTTTAGATCATTAATGCTTTACAGGCACTGCTGAGTTAATGGCCAGCAGCACTGGTAGCCAGGAAGCAGAAATGGGCAGGGTTGAGTGTAGGCAGTATCCTTAGGAAACTTTGGGCTGCTGATCATAGAACAGAATTAAGAGTCAAGCATCTAAGTTCTGGTCCTGGTGTTCCCTTGGTCTCCTGTGTGACATTGGAGAAGCCACTTCCCTCCTAGGACCATCTGTGAAATTCTGGGTTTTGTTTTAGTTTGGATGACCGTATAGTTCATTGTGGAAATGCATATAGGAATCTTTGTTCGTCAGTGATTGAGGAATCACTACTGACGTGGAGTGTGTAGGGACTATGGATGCTAGAGGTTTGCAGTGTGCAGAGCAGTTTCTCACCTTGAAGAATTGTCCTGCCTGTTGCATGATCTTCTTATGTTCCTCTGGACATATCTGCTACCAATTATCTGAACCTAGAACCGAATCCTGAATTGCACATGAATGGTTTAATACGCACTGAAATTTCCAGGAATGTAAAACTACACTGTGAATCAAGAGAATATTGTACTTCATATATTCAGAACTTTACCAAGAACTTTACTATAATTTTGGAAAATCACATCACCAATGATAACAGTACTCATAGGTTTTAATTAAATTGCTGATGTTACATGCCTGTATATCAGTCTTCACTCGTAACTGTCACATTCATGTTGACTCTATGAATGGGTTCAAGCATCTGATTACTTCATTATGTCATCTAGAGAAATGCTACTTGAAGTGCCAGTGTGCTGTGAGATAAGGAACTTACACCAGAATGTACATCAACCTCTTGCTTCCTTCATCAAGAAAGTCTTGCTATTGAAAAAGTATCAACTAAACTAAATAGTGTGCATAGTGATGTAGATGATTTTCACTTCTGGTATAAGCTCTTTATGTCTTTATAGATCAGTAACAGTCTATTTTATGTTTATGGCATATGATCTTTTTATTGTCATATATGTAAGTAGGCTTTATTATCAATGTATTTCATTTCAGAAAAGGAAATGAAATATAAATATTGGTTATAAAAAAAGAAAATTTGGTCCAACACATTTGATGATCATTGGATCAAATGATTGCCGGGGCAGGGGCAGGGCAGTGTGGGATGACGGGCGACAGCTTGCCCGTGGCATCACCAGCTGCTCCACCCAGTTCTCTGATAAGACAGTTGAAGGTCCCTCAGTCTTGCATAAGGTGAATGCTGGTCAATTGCCACTTGGGGACACCTCTTTCAACCAGAACACTGACCCTAACCCCACCTATGTAGAAAGTCTGGAGCACCTTGCTAATGATCTCTGAGGTCTTCCTCAGCCTTTTCTCCCTCCAGCTCATTTCTGTATCTTTCAAGCTTTGCAACACTGTGCCTTGATCCATCCGTATGGCTGCCCAAGTCACAGAAAGAATTGATGCTGTTCTATCAAGGGAGCAATTCAAAGCCCTCTCTCCACCAAAAACAAGGATAATTACCTCCTTCACTGCTCTGTCCCCTAAACGTGTACTAGATAATTGGCGAGGGTAAAACTTCTCCACACAGTCAATGCAATTCAGTGCAGCAGGGGTTAAAGCTGGCTTCTTGTCTCTGCTGGGGAGCTAGGTGGGATGGGGCTCCTCCTGTAATGGGCGCAGATGCCGCCATGCTTTGTTGATTACCATCTCCCACACCAAGGAAGCTTTGACTAGGTTTGACATAATCAGCTCACAGCCTCTGCCTGCACTCTTTCACAAACTGGCCATTTTCACATCTTTTTCATGGAATCCGACAAGCGGAAAAATAATTAATGTTACCTCAGCCCAACAATGACCCTGGCTCTGATTCAAAAAGAAGCCATGTTGCATAAACTGCCCTTTAATTGAGGGTTGGGGGCAGACCCCACATACTCCTGTATCGGTTCTGCCTCCCTGGCCAAGGCTGATTAAGGCCTTCCTAAGATTGAGGACCCATGGTCACTGAGTACTACTCAGTTTCAGGTTCAAAGAGCTTCCATGAAAGAATTCTGTTCATGGCATTTAGCAAGCACAGACCTGTTGTGCCTGTTGGAGAATTCCAGATGGTACTGTTGGTTGTTCCCATTTCATTGATAAGAGAAAATGGACTTGCTCTTTGCAAAACACACAAAATTAGACCCCACAGCTATTTTTCAACATGTTTCTTTTTTTGCTTTTGAAAAAGAAAATACAAATGTATTTTATTATAGAAATCTTCATGGTCATTTACACAGTTGTTTTGAATGTAAAATGGTGCAGTCACTTCAGAAAATAATCTGGCAGTTCCTCAAATGGTTAAATACAGAGTTATCTTTTGACCCAGCAATGCCACTACTAGGAATTCTCCCAAGAGAATGGAAAACATATGTCCACACAAAAACTTATCCACAAATGTTCATAGAAGCATTATTCGTAATAGCCAGAAAGTGGAAACCACTCAAACGTCCCTCAGTTGATGAATGAATAAACAAAAGGTGGTATATCCATACAATGGAATATTATTTGGTCATAAAAAAGAAGAAACATATGCTATAACGTAGATAAATCTTAAAAACATGCTAAGAAGCCAGTCAAACACAAGAAAAATCACTTATATGATTCTATTTATACGAAATGTCCAGAATGGACAAATACAGAGAGATAGAAAGTAGATTAGTGATTGCTCAGGGCTGAGGAGGATGGGGGGCTAGAGAGTGGATAGCTAAGAGTTTCTTTTTTTTTTTCTTTTTGTGAGGAAGATCAGCCTTGAGCTAACAGCCATGCCAATCCTCCTCTTTTTTTGCTGAGGAAAACTGGCCCTGGGCTAACCTCTGTTCCCATCTTCCTCCACTTTATATGCGATGCCACCACAGCATGGCCTGACATAGGTGCGCGCCAGGGATCCGAACCCCAGGCCCCCAGCAGCGGAGTGCACACACTTAACCGATACGTCACGGGGCCGGCCCCCAGAGTTTCTTTTTTGAAGTAATGAAAATACTCTAAAATTGATTGTGATGTTGGTTGCACAACTCTCTCTCTCTATATATATACTAAAAACAATTGAATTGTACACTTTAAAAAAAGTATGTAGTACACTAATCTTACTCCAGAAAAATGATTGTCAAATTGTGGGCCAAGGACCTGGTGATTCCCAAGATCTTTTTGGGGTGTCTGTGAGTCCTTGCATTTCCAACTATTTATCCATGTGAGGCCAGAGTTTTCTTTACATAATTCAACAATACAATATATTGCAACAGACTGAATGCAAAAAGTAGATGTGAGAATCGAGCAACCTATTTTTGATCAAGCCATAAAAAATTTTACAAAAATGTAAAAAGAAAAAATAGTCTACATGATCACTGTAGAAAATTTGGAAAATATGGAAGAGTAGAAGAAAGACAGTAAATGTCTTCCATGATCTGACCAACCACAGATAGCCATTGCTACCATTTTGGCAGTTCCATCCAGTCTTTTTTCTGAATCCTTGAGTTCCACGTCTGGTGAAGTGGTGACGCTCTGGAAAAAGGCCCAGCTCTGTTTGGCAAGCCTCTTCCCTCTCTGTTGTTCCTTGGTTCCCTTCAAAGTAAAATGGCGAAAACCACCTTGCTGGGGTGTTGGGATCCTGATCATACCTGTCTCAAGGCCACGTTTACTCACTGATTACATCCAAGTGGAACATGGTCATTATAAAAAAATACTGTGTGTGCGCATGTATGTACATGTCTGCATATCATGAATATATAAAGCAGAAAATAGATGATTTGGAATATTGGATCAAAGTGGAAGATGAAAACACACGTCTTAAACTCTCAACCCCAAATCCCTTAAAATGACAGAAAAGTGGCTTAAACAAAGAATAAGGTTATCGTAGCAAACGAGAACAGACACCACTAGCAGACCAGAAATCATGAATTCCCACAAGACAGAATGAAGAAAGGAAATAGATGAATGAGAGGAGAAACTCCAAATGCACTCAGGAGAAAACTACAGGTGAGGAAAAATGAATTCAAAGAAACACCAAACTCCAAGTCAAATAATAAAGATTCACAATCACATATCTGCAACTCCTAAATCCAAAAAGCTCTCAAAACAGAAAGTTCTTTTTCTAAGTTGGGCACAAATTCATTTGTAGCAAAACCTGACCAGAACTGATGTGAAGCTACTTTTAGATGTTATTTATCTCACTTTGTGTGAATATTTATTTATTTGCAAAAAAATTAATGTATCTGATTGCAGGGTGCTGTCCAGATCCCACTAGGAGTGTTATGAAATATTCAGTAAGTGCGAAGATCAGCCCTGAGCTAACATCCATGCCAATCCTCCTCTTTTTGCTGAGGAAGACCGGCCCTAAGCTAACATCTATTGCCTATCCTCCTCCTTTTTCTCCCCTTTTCTCCCCATAGCCCCAGTGGATAGTTGTACGTCATAGTTGCACATCCTTCTAGTTGCTGTATGTGGGACGCCGCCTCAGCATGGCCGGACAAGCAGTGGGTCGGTGCTCGCCCGGGATCCGAACCCGGGCTGCCAGTTGCGGAGCGCGCGCTTTACCGCTAAGCCATGGGGCCGGCCCCCTGAACTACCTTTTTAAAATCCAAAAAATTCAGAGTTCCAAAACATGGCTGGCCCCTAGGGATTTGGATACAGTGTGGACTTGTACTGAAATGAGAAGAGGTACTTGGGATAAAACAAGAACTGGGTTCCCATCAACAGGTGAATGAATAAGTAAGTTGGGGTATATTCGAATGAATGAAAAGGAAATTAAAGGCATACAGACCAGAAAGGAAGAAATAAACTGTCCCTATTTGCAGAGGACATGATTGTCTAGAAAATCCCCAGAAATCTACCAAAAAAAAGCCTTGAATCATTAAGTGAATTTAGCAGTTTCTCAGGATTCAAAGAAAACACACAAAAAGCATTCGTGCTAACAATCACTGCTAGCAATGAACAACTGGAAACAAATTAAAAGCACAATACTATTTATAATTGCTAAAAAAAAAAAAGAAAGAAAGAAATACTGGGTATAAATCTAACAAAACACATGCAGGATCTGTATGCTAAAAATTACAAAATACTGATAAAAAAGTTAAAAAACAAACCATTAAACCTAAATAAATGGAGAGACATAGATGTTTATTAATTGAAAGACCCAACGTAGTAAAAATGTCAGTTATCCCTAAACTGATCTATCAAAGTCCGAGCAGGATTCTTTGTAGATATAGACAATCTGATTCTGAAATTTATGTGGAAAGACAAAGGAACTAGAATAGCCAAAATAATTAATAATTTTGAAAAAGAATAAAGTGGGAGGAATCACGTTGCCTGATTTTGAGACTTAGTTGTATAGCTACAGTAATTAAGACAGTGCAGTGTTGGCAGAGGGATAGACACTTAGATCACAGAACAGAATAGAGAGTCCAGAAATAGACGCACGCAAAGTTTTGCCAACTGATTTTTGACAAAAGTGCAAAAGCAATTCAATGGAGGAAGGGTAATCTTCATAACAATTGGTGTTGAAATAATTGGATATGCACAGGTGAAAAAGAACCTTGACCTGAACTTCACACCTTATACAAAAATTAACTCAAAATGGATTATAGATCTAAATGCCCAACTTAAAACTATAAAACTTTTAGGAAAAAACCTTCATTGCCTAGCATTAGGTGAAGTGTTCTTAGATACCACAACAAAGGCATGATCCACAAGACAAAAACATTGGTAAATTGCTCTTCATCAAAAGTAAAAACTTTTGCTCTGTGAAAGTCTCTGGTAAGAGGAGGAAAAGACAAGCCACAGACTGTGATAAAATGTTTGCATGTCACACGTCCAACAAAGAATTTGCTTCCAGAATGTATGAAGAATTCTCCAACCTCAACACTACGGGGAAAAAATCCAATTAGAAAACAGGCAAAACACTTGAAAATGCACTTTACCAAAGAGTATATATGGATGGCAAACAAGCACATAAAAAGATGTTTAACATTATTAGCAACTAGGGAAATGAGAATTAAGGCTGTGGTGAAATATTGCTACACACTTATTAGAAGGGTTCGAAAAAAATACCGATTATAACAAGTGCTGGTGAGGATGTGGAGGAATTTGATCTCTCATACATTGCTGGTGGGAATGTAAAATGGTTCAACCACTCTGAAAAACAGTTTAGCTGTTTCTGATAAAGGTAAACATATATTTACCTTACCCAGCAATGGCTGTCCTGGGTATTTACTGCAGAGAAATTAAAACTTACATTCATACACACAAAAGTAATAAACTATTGATACACACAACCTGGATGGATCTCAAGGGCATTCTGCTGAGAGAAAAAAAGACAATCTCGTAGGGTTACACACTCTATGATTCCATTTATATAATATTCTTGAAGTGACAGAATCACAATGATGGAGAATAGACCAGCTGCTAGAGTTGCAGTGATGAAACAGTTCTGTATCCTGGTTGTGTTGATGGCTACTGTAATCTACACATGACTAAAACTTCACGTGACTATTCACACACACACATACACACAAAAGAGTGCTTATAAAACTGGTGAAATCCAAATAAGGGCTGTACCTGGGTTTATTTTATTACATCCAACCTTAACTTTCTGGCTTTGACAATGTACTTTGCTTATGTAAGATATTATCAAGGCGGAAACTAGGTAAATGGTAAGTGGGAACTCTCTGTACTATTTTTACATCTTCTTCTGAATCTTAAACTATTTAAAAAATTTTTTAAGTTATTAAAAGAAAAGCAATGGAATGCTTATTGCTAAACTTCAAAAAGTGGTTACCTAATGAGAGATGCCGGAGAATGGAATAGATAAGAAATATATAAATAGATGTAAGTTACTAGTTATGTTGTTGTTCTGGGTTCACTGGTGCGTTCATGGCTGTTCATTGTCTTACGACACTTTATGTAGATGATAGATGTGGATGTAGACAATGGCAGAGAGAGAGATGTAGGTGTAGGTGTAGATGTAGAGACAGAGATCTCACACATAAGCTTCCTTGCACATCAAAAGAATATTTTGGGAGTTAATGAAGAAAAAGAATTTTAATAGAAAGTTCTAAAACAGTATGTGTAATAGAAGCCTATTCAGATTTAAAGAAAAAACTCTGTATATGTATATATATATATATATATATATGTACAAATGCACAAGGAAAAGTAGAGAGAATATAAGTCAAAGGTTAGTAGTCAAAAGCTCTGGTGAGAGTGTTGGAATTGTGCATAGACAGGAGAAGAGGAAAAGTAAGGGAGCAGAGTGAATTGGGATTTTCCTCTTTTACTCTCTCTATTCTGTATCTAAAAAGTTTTTCCAAGAGAATGTATAAATTAGACTTCCTCGCACCACTGCCATCATATGTTCTTTCTGAAATGGACCGCATTCTGCATATGGATGTGCCTTCCTGCCCTCAATGGTTCTGCCAAAACCATCACTAGTGGACTTACAGAAGGCCTTACTCACCTTTATTCACAGAGCATTGCTTTGACCAAGGAACTTATTTCACAGCAAATGAGGACCGCAACGGGCTTATGATCACAGAATTCACTTGTCTTATCGTCCTAAAGCAGAGGCTTCATAGAACAGTTGATGGCCTTTGAAGGACTCAGTTATGTCATCAACTGGGTGACAACATCTGGCAGGGCTACGGCAAGGTGCGCTCAAATCAGTGACCCATATGCTGCTGTTTGTCCCACAGCCAGGATAACTGGCCGGGGCATCAAGGGGTGGGAACGGGAGCGGCTCCTCTCACTATTCTCCCTGCTGATCCATAGCCAGTGTTTTGCTTCCCACCTCTGCAACTTTGGACCCCTCTGATCAAGAGGTCTTAGTCTCCAAAGACGGACACTTCCACAGGGGATACAGCAGGGGTTTCACCGAAGTGGAAGTTGGGACTGCCACCTGGCTACATTGGCTCCTTACTCGTGAACCAACAGGCACAGAGGTCACTGTACTGTTTGGGGTGACTGGTCCTGACTCTCAAGAGAAAATCAGGCTGCAGCCACACAATGGAGGTCAGGAGGAATATGCGTGGAATGCAGGGGCTTCTCTCAGCACTCGCATATGCTGTGATAAAATTCAGTGGAAAACTACAACAGCCTGATTCAGGCAGGACTGCTAATGGCCAGGCTCTTCACGAAGAAAAGTTCAGGTGACCCCAGGAGGCAAGGGACCCGGGCCAACCAAGGTGCTTGCTGAGGGCAGATGGAATATGGAATGGCCAGTGGATAAACTGGCACATAACCTGGCACAGGATTAAGAGAAGCTGGAGGAGATCTAGAGGGAGCTGAACCAGCTGCAGGCGCTGATGCTGCCAAGTTCTTCCAGACAAACAAAAGAATGAAATCCACTAGAACAGTGGTTCACTAAATTGCGGTGTGCATTGGAACCACTGGGAGAAGCTTTTTAAAAATGCTGGGTCTAGAGGCCTCCCCTACACTGCCTGCTCAGAACTTTCCAGGTGAGGTCAGGACATCTCATACTGAGTTCTCAAACAATTCTACAATGACATCCAAGACCACTGTGTTGGAAGGCGGGTACTTGGGAAACATTCATGCGTGGTCACCTTGTTCCCCCACTGCCCAATATAATTTTTTTTTTTAAAGATTTTTTTTCATTTATTTATTTTTTCTCCCCCAAAGCCCCAGTAGATAGTTGTATGTCATAGCTGCACATCCTTTTAGTTGTTGTATGTGGGATGCGGCCTCAGCATGGCCGGAGAAGCGGTGCGTGAGTGAGCGCCCAGGATCCGAACCCCGGCTGCGGGCAGCGGAGCGCGCGCACTTAACCGCTAAGCCACGGGGCCGGCCCTGCCCAATATAATTATTCGTTTTATATTTCAAACAAGTGGCACCCCCGATAGTATAACTCCATAGCCAATAACGTAGAAGAGTCCCCAAAGCTTTGGAACTCATGAGTTTCCCACATTCAGTCCTCATGAATTTTGCTTCAATTAGTAAACCAGGAAATTTAAAAGGAAAATTAAACAGAAATAGTTCCCACTAGCAAAGGTACTCTTTTATCCTGCTTACCTGAGGTTAAAGCCAATGATGTTAAAGTTTTAATGGCCATTAAATTATCTCCTTACCTGCTCATCTCCAGAGAGACTAACTTTGGCCTGAGAGGATAGGAGATCTCTGCTATAGATGTGCAGATTGAGAGGCGATTAAGAGAGACACGTGAGGACATCCATTTTGTATGTACTCAATTGCTAACTCCAAGAACCTTGATGTCCTGGTGTTGTATCCTATCAAGGCCCATAAGGATAAGACCTCATCCCTGGAGGCAAGAGGTTGGGTATCTCCTGAAAGGCAGAGTCATTTCTGTCAGCAAGAGGCTGGTAAAAAGGTGGATTCTTGTATGCAAAGATATCATTACTCTCAAAGTCATTGGGCTTCCTTTACTCAAGTCTTTCTTCCAATAGTGGTAATAAATTTGTGATTATTCGTCATTAGCTCCTCTGCTGATCACTATTGGCCTTTCAAAGAGGCAAGTCTTGTTAGGGCTGCTTTTTCATGCAACGAATCTTCCCTGCCACTGTGTCTTCCCATCTGAACGTGCCCTTCCTTACTCTAGAACCTTCCTCCATTAAATCAAAATTGACCACACTATTGAAACTCCCCAGGGCCTGACTCTCCACTATCCAAGGTGACTGGTCACTTAGCTGATAATTTAACCCTGTTTGTGTGGTAGTAGATGGTAAATTAATGGCAACAATAATAATATACAAAACACAGTGCTTCCTATGACATTAACGCTAATCTTCACAGCACCCCTGTGAGGTGGGTTGAATTGTCTCCATTAAAAGATGAGAAAACTGAGACCAAGGGACCACAAAATTTGAAAGCAGAAAAGACAGGATTAGAACCAAGAACCAAATCTACTCCTGTCTGAGTGTCCCCCAGAGAGATGTGTATCCCTTGAAGCAAACTCCCCCATCACCACCATATGCTTTATATTAGGTACCTCTAGAAAATACAATCTTAAGCCACTGTTTCCCAAATTTGGCTAGTGATTACAACTTATCTGTAGACCCTATGTAAAATATGGGCTCTGGAATCCCAGCCCAGACCACTGAATTAGAACCTTTAGCACAGAGGCCAAGGAAGCTGCATTTTTATTTTTTTATTTTTTGTGAGGAAGATCAGCCCTGAGCTAACATCTGCCAATCCTCCTCTTTTTGCTGAGGAAGACTGGCCTTGAGCTAACATCTGTGCCTATCTTCCTCCACTTTATGTGGGACACCGCCACAGCATGGCCCGACAAGCAGTGTGTCGGTGTGCCCCCGGGATCCGAACCCTGGCCGCCAGCAGCAGAGTGCACACACTTAACCACTATGCCACAAGGGCAGCCCTGGAAGCTGCATTTTTAATCAGGCATCCTCATTTGTGAACAACTGTCATAATCCAAGGAGCACCTCATCAGTGGGATTTCTACTACCGGGTTAGGTGAGGTAAATTATTGAAGAGGGGGCATTAGATAGCTCAAAATTCCCCCCCAGTGCAATGCTCCAGGGTTGGAAGTAAAGGGGGGAAGTGAGACCACAAGCGTGCATGTTTCCTACCCTGAGGCTTGAATTTGGCTAAAGTTCCACAAATGACTAAATAATGATCTTTTCTTTGAATGAGAATTATAGAGTCAGACTACTTGTATTTGCATCCTGGCTCTCCAGCTTCTAAACTTGGTGAACTTGAACAAATTACCTCACCTCTCTGTGTGCCAGCTTTCCCATCTATAAAATGGGGATAATAACTCTAACTACCACCTAAAGATGTTGTCAGAATTAAATAATATAATACTTAAGACAGTGTCCAGTATATAGTAAGTAATATTATTAGCTATATGGTGTTAGACAGCCAGCCCTCACTGGTGCTCTCACAGCCAGGACCGGGTCCGTTTCCTGGTCAAGGAACCACACCACCTGTCAATTGTCATACTGTGGTGGCTGTGTATTGCTGTAATACTGAAAGTTATGCCACTGATATTTCAAATACCAGCAGGGTCACTCACGGTGGACAGATTTCAGTGGAGCTACCAGACTAAGACAGACTAGGAAGAAGGACCTGGCCATCCACTTCCGGAGAAAATGGCCATGGAAACCCTGTGAATAGCAGAAGAACATTGTCTGATACAGTGCCAGAAGACGAGAGGACGGCACAAAAAGACAGGGCAGGGTTCCGCTCTGCTCTACACAGGGCTGCTAAAAGTCCAAATTGACTTGATGGCACTAACAACAACAATGTTAGATAATAATGTCAAATAGTAATAATAATACTAAAGCTCAAGTTTATACTATGCTTCTAGTACAAAGGAACTTTCTCTTGTCCATTTATTTCTTTATTTAACATACTATATATGAGCTTCTAAAATAAGTTAGGCATTATGTAACATGCTTTACCTATAATTTTCTAAAATTTTATTTTGGAGTGACTTAGACCTACAAAAGTTGCAAAAATAGTATGGAGAGGCCTGAGTACCTATCCCCCAGCTTCCCTTAATGATACATCTTACATACGTATATATATATAAATATTTTAAGATGAAACTTTCGGGATGAAGAAACTGAAGCTGACAAATCAAGCAACTTGCCTAAGCACAGACAAACTCAAGGTCTCCAACTAAAGAAAAAAACTGACCTTAATTTTTTGGGATGGGGGAATAGGGGACAGAGAGGGGACAATAGGAAAATAGGGAATCCTCGTGTTGAAGAGGACTGTGCCCTCTCACTTAGAGAATGCTTTACCTTTTCAGAGATGGCTCCACAGTTTATCCCATTTGATTCCTGAAAACAACCCTACGAGGTGACAGGGCAGATAATGTATTATTCCAACTTCATATATGAGGAAATGACGTTTAAACAATTTGTCTAAGGTCACAAGGCAAACCCAGATACAGTTGTCTTCAAAAATGCCCAGAAAAATGGTTATATGAACAGGTATTGAATCAATCTTTTCATTCTTTACCCTTAATGCCACTGGGGAAATAAATAAACAAACAAACCAGTGAGTTGTCATCTATAAATGAACAGTTTGTGGGGAGAGCAGAACCGCTGGTATGATGAATATGTGGAAACCCTTCCCTATTTCCTTCTAAACTCCTCTGAAATGATGGAAATCTTGTAATGAGACAACAGACATGGGAACTTCACACTTTCAGCCTGGAAGGTATAGCACTACGACCACAGGAAAGAGAAATTGTGCTGGTCTTTCAGTGACCCAAACACGTCCGAAGAAGCCTTTATGCTGGAAAGCAAAAAAGTGAATTTGGCTCCATCTTTAAAACCTGTGGACCAAACTGGATTTACTATTTGAGTGCAGGAAACTTTACCAAGATTATGGAAACAGAAAAGAATTCAAAATTAACACATACTGTACATTTCAGTACAGGTGGCAGGACAATTAGAAATCTAGTTAAGCTATAGAAAATCTCCATAAATCTGGGAGGGATTTAGGTCTTGGTGTGCTTTGGTGTAACCCATCATCAGATGCATGTTGTACTCGGTCTCAGTGAATCCAGACTCCCCAGGTGCGGGGGAGATGATGTAAAGGGAAGAATAAAGAAGTGATTTTTCTCTGATCCACCTTTTGTGTGGAGCAAACAACTAGGTGGCACTGGTTCCTACAAGGGGAACTGATGGAGTCTCTGAATGCTGCCTCGTGTCACTGCTTTAAAAGTTTTATATCTTCCTTTTAAAAGTAACCAAGAGCATTCCCACAAAATAAAAAACAGCTAAGAGAAAAGAAAAAAAATGCTCAAAAGCAAAGACGACCCTTGGCCATGGCTGCTCCAGCCTACCTCATTGCCATATTCTCCAGAATAAAATAGTAATAATAATATGTTTTTAATGGAACAAGAATTGAGCAAAGTTCTGCCTACCTATAAAACCTATTCTGCTTCAACTATGTCAAATCAAGGGCTTTATTTTATCTATGATCCCCAACAATATCAACTTTTTCTGTAAAGTGCCAGAGAGTAAACATTGGTTGTGTTCCAATAAAACTTTTTTTATACTAAAATTTGAATTTCACATAATTTTCATGTGTCATGAAAGAGTATTCTTCTGATTTTTTTTTAACCTTTAAAAATGTAAAAACCGTCCTTAGCTCTCGGGCTTTACAAAAACAGGCCTCATGTGGGATTTGGTCCAAGGGCTGTGGTTTACTGATGCCTGATTTAGACCTCCTCAGCCTTCTTAAATCTCTTCTGGAGAGATCCTATTAGGTTGAGATAGATACTCCTCAGGTCTGTGTGGGGGCCTGTTTTCCAACTCGCTGGGACCCAGATCCTTCCTCCCAGATATTCTGACCTCCTGTGCCAGCTGTCGGGCTCTGACAATCAGCTGCCCCTTTCTATTGTCACTTGAACTCTTGATAGGTTCCTCTTCCGCTCAGCGATTTCTGTTCCCAAGCATGGATTAAACATTATAGAACACACACTTAAGGGTAGTTTATAAAGCAGCTTCAAAATCCTAACATTGAAACAGCTTCCCAACACGGGATGTCTCAATGGGTCAATAGTTGCCCTATGGTGGGTACTGCCAGCTGCATTTTACACAGGGTGAGGAGATGTTTGCCCAGAAACAGGCTCAGGCTCGGAAAGCCTAGGTCAGGCTGAGGGAAGTAGTTTCTCTTGACCAAGAGAATGGAGGAAAGAAAGCCCTCTACCCTCTTATCAGGGATTTCCTGCAGGTAGAATGAAAGACTGCTTTAGGGTACTTTAGAGATAGATTTTTATCTGCTTAGGCAGTGTCTCAAATGAGAGGCCAGAAAACACACCTTGAATGTCAGAGAATGACATTTTGAATGTCATGAATGTCAGAGTTTCCTGCAGGGAGAGCTTTGCAAATCTTTTGAAATTCCAACCAAGCCCTGGCAATTCAGCCCTGTACCTTAGAGAAGAAATATTCCCAACCTTGGGGAATATGGGCTAGCAGCAGTCTTCTCCCTACTGCCCAAAGCCAAACCTAGAACGGAAGAGAAGATTTTGCCTTGTCTGAGAGGTGGGACCACCAATGAGAGGAAGGCTCTGGATAGGGGGCAAATGAAAGGGGCTTCCAACAGACTTCCCAGGCATCCTGAATCCTGGCCTAGAGAGGGGCAAATACAAAGGCAGGGCCCAGAAAGCACTAATGATAGCCTCCTCCCGACCTTGAGGTCACACATTTACTGGGAGTTGCTTCCAGAGTAACAAGTCTAAATTCCTCTGCCTTAGGGTGGAGCTCACAGCCACATTCCCCCTCTCTTTGCAGGCTAGGACACTTGTGCCTCTGGTGGAGACAGAAAGAGTGTGGGAGCAGGGAGAAGGAAGGTCAAGGTAGGCCCTACACGTATGAGAGTGAACTGAAGTATAGGCCTGGGGTGAGCCTTACAGGGAAGCAGTTCTACCCAGGCTCCGGGTACTGGTCTGACCAGTCCTGAGCCCTTCTCTGCATGGTTTTGCCAGAAGTTAGGGGATTTGTTAGGTTGGTTGACTGAGTGTTGTCTAGTTGTTCTAGTAGTGGAAAATGTTTAAAGCTTCAAAAGCAAGTGAAATTGTGCAGTCCGTTTTCCATTGCAAAATCCTGGCAGGCAATCAGGGGTAGGAGTTCATTGTTCTGACAGGAACCAATTACCAACAGTTAGCAGAGGGCAGGCAGAAGCCCAGAGGGAAAAGGGCCCTTTCTCCCTTGAAGACTGAAGAAACTGCATTCAGGAGTGGAGGAAGAATTTAGCCCGGTGAGGATTCCTAGAGAGTTGTCACCAAGCAAAGATGAGGCACCATGAGATAGTAAATAAATATTATGCTTTTCATTTTGCAGAAGATGAAACTGAGGCCTAGAGTTCAATCAGCAGACTTGAACTAGGATCAATAAGCAGAGGGAGAGTGAAAAAAAGATGTACATACAGTCCGTATAGTAAAATGTAAAAATGAAACAGAACAAAACAGCAAAGAGGAAAAACAATTTAATAAGGTAACACAAGTTAGATCAAACCTAGTTATGTGACAATAAACGTGGATGTGATAAGCTCACTTGTGAAAGAGCAAGGTTTTCAGCATGCCTCAAATACAAAATCCCACAAAATGCTGTGTGAAAAACACAACTAATATAAACTAACTTTAAAAGGTTGTAGTTTAGAAGGCAGGTAAACAGATACCATGCAAATGCTATTGAGAAAAGAACAAGGTTATATATGACTGTCAGACGATATTTGTGCACATCTTCGAGTGGTCTTGAAATAATTTTCTAGAAGTGGAATTTCTGGGTCAAAATAAGTGTACTTTAAATTTTGATATAGATATTGTCGTAAAAATCGCTAAATCGTAGAAGTATTTATATAGGCACCAAAATGTATAAGAATACACCATTGTCGACCTTGAAAATTATCAATTTTGTTCAATGTGTTCATATGAGGAGTAAAAAAATAGCATTTGTTTTCATTTGCATTTCCCTGACTACTAATGAGGCTGAGCATGTTTATGTATATACTGGCATTTTGTATTCCTTATGTGAATAGCCTGTTCTCTATTTGTCTGTTTTCTATGAATTTGTAGCTGAAATATATGGAGACTAATTATTTACCTTTCATATGCAGATATTTCCAAAATTATGAAAGTATCCTCTTATATCTTCTTGTAATAATTGTATACTTTGTGTTTATTTGTTTTTCAGATTTATCTCTTTAACCTACCTGGAATTTATTTTTGTATATGGTGTACATAAGAATTTAAATTTATGTTTTCTTTATGGATTCCAATTGCCGTCTTTGTTTTGAGTGTTTTTTCCTTTTTCCACTGATTTGAAATACCACCTTGATGATATTTTAAATTCCAATTTGTAGATGGGTTCCTATCTCCTTGACCCATTTGTATTTTCCCGCACTAATACATACTATTTTAGAATTTGTAAACGTTATATCTTAATAGCTTGTGAGGGGCTATTGTAAATACACATATATATATGTACTGTAAGTATATATATATTCTTTCTCAAAATTGTCTTGTATATTTCCTACTCCAGATAAGTATTGGAATTCATTTGTCACATTAAAAATTTCTTTTGGGAATGACTTGACGAGTGGCATTTGTTGTTGTTAGTGATGTGGAGTCAATCCAACTCCTAGCAGTCCTGTGTACAACAGAGCAGACCCCTACATGGTTTTTTTACGCCATCCTCTCACCTTCCGGTGCTATGTCAGACAATGCTCTGCTGCTATTCACAGGGTTTTCATGGTCAATTTTTTCAGAAATGGGTGGCCAGGTCTTTCTTTCTTTTCTGTCTTAGTCTGGAAGCTCCACCAAAACCTGTCCACTATGGGTGACCTTGCTGGTATTTGAAATACTGGTAGCACAGTTTTTAGCATCACAGCAACACACAGCCACCACAGTATGACAATTGGCACAGGGGTGGTGTGGCTCCCTGACTGGGAGATGAACCCTCGGGCAACCATGATAAGAGCGCCGAATCTTAAACACCAGATCATCAGGACTGGCTTCAATTAGGCATTACGTTAAATTTATTAATTGTTTTGGAAGACGGTGACATCTTTACATATTGAATTCTTCTGTTCAAGAACATGGTATTTTTTATAACATTCTGTACGATTTTATAGTTTTTTATATTCTGGTTTTTTTTTTTGTTTTTTTTTTTTGTGAGGAAAATCAGCGCTGAGCTAACATCTATGCCAATCCTCCTCTTTTTGCTGAGGAAGACTGGCCCTGGGGTAACATCCAGGCCTATCTTCCTCCACTTTATATGGGATGCCGCCACAGTGTGGCTTGACAAGCGGTGCCACAGTTTATGCCCAGGATCCGAACCCAGGCCACCAGCCGTGGAGCGCGCACAGTTAACCGCTACACCACAGTGCCGGACCCCTATAGTTTTTTTTTTTTATGATTTTATTTATTTATTTTTCCCCCCAAAGCCCCAGTAGATAGTTGTATATCATAGCTGCACATCCTTCTAGTTGCTGTATGTGGGACGTGGCCTCAGCATGGCCAGAGAAGAGGTGCATCGGTCCACGCCCGGGATCCAAACCCGGGCCGCCAGTAGCGGAACGTGCGCACTTAACTGCTAAGCCATGGGACTGGCCCGCCCTATAGTTTTTTATAAACATATTGATATATATTATATGGAGCTTGCCTTTTCCTTGTTAAGTTTATTCCTAGGAATTTTATATCTTTAATTGCTATGGAGAATGGGATTTTTTTTTCATTTATATTTTCTGATTCTATATAGAAAAGCTATGAATTTTTGTGTGTAAATCTTGTTTCTGATGATGTAACCATATTACTGAACTATTTCATTAGTTTTAATAGTTTTTTACATCATTCTTTTGTATTTTTTAGAGGATAATATTGCCCACTACCAAAACAGCAAATCTCTCTCTCTCTTATTTCAATATTTATGCCTCCTGTTTATTATTCTTACTGACTAGTTAACTCCAGTTCAATGTTGAATAGTGTAGGTAATAGTGTAAAATTTTGCCTCATTCCTGTCTTTAATGGAAATGCTTTTAGAGCATTGTTGTTGGTTCCTGGTAAAAATATTTTCTTAAATTAAGGAATGTTCCTTCTATTCCTAGCTCTGTAAGAAATCGTTTTATTGATGTTTATTGTTTTATTTAGTTTTAATACAAAATAGGTGGCAAATTTGAACAAAAGATTTTTCAGCATATGCTTCATTTTATTGATCCTTTAATATAATCAGTTACATTAACAGATTTTCTGATGATGAATCATCTTTGAATAACTAGAATAAACCCTATTCTGCCATGATATATGATCTTTTAATACATTACAAAATTCAACCTGATAATAGTTTAAGACTATTGAGAAATGTAAAGAGTCTGAGATTTTTTCCTTGCTTGCAAGCTAACAAGTTAGCCTGCCATAGTGTCACATATGCTGACAGAATACACAAGACTCCAGGGTCAGAAACAAAGGACTTTATTACTCCCAGCACAGCAAACAGCATAAGCATCATGTTCCGGTTGGTTTCTCTTGCCCCCTACTCATGGACAACATGAGTGGATACTATACATGTAGCAGGCTCGCAGCACAGCTGAGGAACTCCAAGCTTAGGGACCCTGAATCTTTTTTAAAGGGAAGTAAGCAAAGTTACTAGAAGGACACGTTATTTTTATTATACTAGACAGTAAGCAAACCTGGCTTCTATTCCAGACGGAGGTTCTATCACTATCTTCCAAGGTTGTTCATTATACAAACATCCTTGAAAATATAGTCTAGAACAAAAGAGAAGCTGGTACCTCTGGCTGCAAGACATGTAGAAACACAGAGTCTGTCTCCCAACAGACTTTTGTATATATTGGCGTCGATTTATAAGTGAAATTTGTCTACTATTTTCTTTTGGAGAGCTATCCAGTTTGAGAAGTAACAGGACTTTGCTGGCTTCATAGAACAAATTAGTAAGTTTTCATACTTGTACATGTCTAAAAGTAACATTAGGATAATATGGCCTTTGAAACATTGGTAGAGCTTACTTATAAATCTATCTTGGCCTAGTGCCTTTCTTAGGTGTAGATTTTTTAGTACTATTCGAATTTCTTCTATGGTTATTGATCTGTTCAGGGCTTCAACCTCTGCTGTGTCAGTTTTATTAATTGATATATTCCTAGGGCTGGCCCCGTGGCTTAGTGGTTAAGTGCGCGCTCTCCGCTACTGGCGGCCCGGGTTCGGATCCCAGGCGCGCACCGACGCACCGCTTCTCCAGCCATGCTGAGGCCGCGTCCCACATACAGCAACTAGAAGGACGTGCAGCTGTGACATACAACTGTCTACTGGGGCCTTGGGGAAAAAAATAAATAAATAACTAAAAAATTAATTGATATATTCCTAGAAATTTTTCCCTTTCTTCAGGATTTAATTATGTATGATTATATAGTGTTTAATATGCAGGAATTTATTAATTTATGTTATTTTTTAGTGGGGAACATTGTAGGATCTCATTTTCTGGGCAGAACATAATTTTAGATTAGGCTTACTTCACTGATAAGGACTTAATTATAAATGAATTTTCATTCAATGTGTTAGCTTGAACAACTGGCTGAGGCTGCAATAATTTACTAGGTAGACTCATGCAAACCTGGATTCAATTCTAACTCACACTAAGTAATATTGTGATATCAGAAAGCTTTGGCACATGAAAGATGCAATTTGATCATTCCTTTCATATTTCCACTTAGTTTTCCAGTTAGGCAGGTATAAAAAATGAAAGGCTTTGGGGCCGGCCCGGTGGCTCAAGCAGTTAAGTGTGCGCACTCCGTTGTGGTGGCCCGGGTTCGCCAGTTCTGATCCCAGGCGCGCACCGACGCACTGCTTGTCGAGCCATGCTGTGGCGGCGTCCCATATAAAGTAGAGGAAGATGGGCACGGATGTTAGCTCAGGGCCTAGCTTCCTCAGAAAAAAGAGGAGGATTGGCATCAGATGTTAGCTCAGGGCTGATCTTCCTCACAAAAAAAAAAAAAAAAAAAACGAAAGGCTTGGATAATAGCAACATGTTAGTATAAACTTAATCTGGTAATAATTCTAATAGCAGTTACTATTCTAGATTTCTCTTTACTAGAGAAAATCAGTACAGCCTTCGGTATCTGATATGGAAGTACTTATTGGACACTGCTTTATTTTTCTTCATTTAGTAAACAGAAAATTAGAGGTGGTTTCCTTTCATCAGGCAGGGTAGCTACAGACCTTTCCAACTCTGCTTAGAGTACATGCTAACTCCCTAAGTGCATGCCACAAGATCTATCTGCTGGTGACTTTACCATTGTACCATCTCACAGAACATCATGCTAATACTCTCCATTAGTGACATAATAATAATGGAAAACAAGAAGTAGCTATCCATACATGTTTTTATAAGATATACATATGGGAGAAAGCAGAAAATAAATCTTCAAAACCGTGTAGGGTTGCTATCTGCTATCCTATCGGATGTAGCAAATGCTATGAACCAGCAAAGTAATGATGCTTTTTCTCCCAAAGAAAAAACACAGGGGGCCGGCCCCATGGCTTGGCAGTTAAGTGTGCGCGCTCCGCTACTGGCACCTGGGTTCGGATCCCGGGCGCGCACCGATGCACCGCTTCTCCAGCCATACTGAGGCCGCGTCCCACATACAGCAACTAGAAGGATGTGCAACTATGACGTACAACTATCTACTGGGGCTTTGGGGGAAAAAAAAAGGAGGAGGATTGGCAATAGATGTTAGCTCAGAGCCGGTCTTCCTCAGCAAAAAAAGAGGAGGATTAGCACGGATGTTAGCTCAGGGCTGATCTTCCTCACAAAAAAAAAAAAAAAGAAAAAATACAATAGCCAGAGAACAAAGAGGTGGAGCTTGGGGGGACCACACCTCTCATACTGCACCAAATGAGAGATTCAACAACTGTTTCCTTCCCATTCCAAAAGATCTGAGCTCTGCTGATTTAGGACAAGGAAGGATTGCTCATGTCAAAGGGACACAATAATAATTCTGACTGAACTGGGAGCTGAGACAGTCACTTGTTCATTTTGAGATCTCAGGGAAGGAAGGAAGGAAGGGAGAAAAGATGGAAGGAAGGGAGAAAGGAAGGAAGAACCGTTGGGAGGGAGGGACAGATGGAGGGAGAGAGGGAGGAGGAGAGGAGAGGAGGCAATCAAGAGCAAATAGTGTTGTTGCTAGTGAGTAAAGTTTGATGAGGAACAGGACATTTAGTCTCAAGGTAGCTGCCTACGAAATACTTGTCAATGTCTTACCAATTTACAAGTAAAATTACTTACAAATTATAGTGAAGAAACCTGAAAGATACCAGCTGTATTAGTCAGTTCAGGCTGCCATAACAAAATAACATACACTGGTGGCTTAAACAACAGAAATTAATTTTCTTACAGTTCTGGAGCCTGGAAGTCCAAGATCAGGGTGCCAACCTGGTTGATTTCTGGTGAGAGCTCTCTTTCTGGCTTGCAGACAGCTGCCTTCTTGCCATGTCCTCACATGGCAGAGAGAGTAAGCTCTCTGGGTGTCTCTTCCTGTAAGGGTACTAATCCCAATCCTCATCTAAACCTAATTATCTTCCCAAAGGCCCCATTTCCAAATAGCATCACATCAGGGATGAGGGCTTCAACATACAGAATTTTGGGAGGGACGCAATTGAGTCCACGGCACCATCTTAACTAAGTGATAAAAGTCAACATCAGAGGCTGGCCTGGTGGTGTAGTGGTTAAGTTCACATGCTCCACTTTGGCGGCCTGGGGTTCATGTGTTTGGATCCCGGATATGGACCTACACCCTGTTTCTCAAGCCATGCTGTGGCAGTGACCCACATACAAAATAGAGGAAGACTGGCACAGATGTTACCTCAGGGACAATCTTCCTCAAGCAAAAAGAAGAAGATTGGCAACAGATGTTAGCTCAGGGCCTTCCTCACCAAAAAAAAAAAAAAAAAAGTCAGCATCACCAATAGTAGCACAAATGATATCATGTGCCTCCTGATGTGATGCACTAAGAACAGCAGCACTTCTGTGGTATTCCTATCAGAAATACATAGCCTGAATCTAGTCGTGAAGAAACCATAAGACAAATACAAAGTGAAAGACATTCTGCAAAATAACTGGCCTGTACTGCTCAATAATGTCAGTCATGAAAGCCATGGAAAAACTGAAGAACTGTTCCAAATTGATGAAGACTTAAAAGACACAACAACTAAATATTATATGTGATCCTGGAGCAGAAAGAAAATGGTATTTATAAAGGATATTATTGAGACAATTAGCAAAATTTGAAGAGTCTGTGGATTAGATGTAGCATTTTGTCAATATTAATTTCCTGTTTTTTTGTGTTTGTGCTGTGATTATGTAACAGAGTAGCTTTATTCTGGGAAAATATACATACTAAAGTATCTATGGGTAATGGGAAATCATGTCTGCAACTTTCAATGATTCAGAAAAAATTATATATATATGTGATATAATGTAGTATATATTATATACTTAATATATATTAGATATTACATATTATATGAGAGAGAGAGAAAGTGAGAGGAAGAGAGTGCACAACAGTGGTAAAATGTTAATTGGGGAATCTGGGTGAAGAGTATATGGGAGTCTTTTGTAGTATTCTTTTCCCTCTTCTGCACATATGAAATCATGTCAAAAAAAAAAAAGTTAAAAAAACAAGCAGAAAGATGAACTGAAACCAAGTGAGGGAGCAGTAGGCAAGCAAGTGTGCAAGAGGAATTTGATCTGAGGGCAAATATGGAAAGTGGCACTGCATGTTATAAAGGCGCTCAACTGCAGCTCTCAGCAGGGGGGGTGCTGGATGCAGGGGGTCCTGAAGCAGCCTGGGACCCTCAAAAAGGGTGAAAATGCTCTTGTGTTGAAAGCACCCCCACCGGGTAGCAGAAACTCACATAAATCCTATTTGGAGGAAAGCAAGAATTCCACAGATTAAGATCAACCAAACATGATTTCACTTTTACTCATATGCTTCCTTTTATTCAATTGCTTCTATTCACATGAATAAAGGCAACTGACACATACAGACACAAGTCATAATGAGTGAGAGTAAGGTGAAACAATCAATAGATTTAGACTTCTAAAGATTTCGGATATTGGAATAATTAGATATAGAATATAAAATATGTACAACATGTTTATGAAATAAAAGATGGGATTGTAAAGCTAAGCAAGCCATAAGAGACTATCTGAAATGCCAAGGTAGATTTGAAAAAAAAACAAATAGAACTTTTTGAAATGAAAAATTGTTCAAATTTAAAAATCAATAGTGAAAAAGTTAAAGTCTAGGGAGAAATGAAGAGAGAATTAGCGACCCGGAAGGTAGAGCTCAGAATATTATGGAAGATGCAACTCAGAGAGACAGGGCAGTGAAACATATCATAGACAGGTTAAATATGTAGAATGAAAAATGTGATATACATTTAATCATAGTCCCAGAAACAGAAAATAGAGGGAATAAAAGAGAAGCAATATTTAAAGAGATAATGGCTGTGAATTTTCCAGAACAGATAAAAGGCAAGAATCCACAGAAACAAGGAGGACAACATATATAAAGCAGGGTAAACAAAAACAAACCTACACCTACACATATTTTTGTGAAATTGTAGAACACCTAAGCAAAGAGAACATCTTACAAGCAGCCAGAAAGAGAAGACAGATACTTTCCAAAAGAATAACAATTGTTCAGACAGCTGAAAACAGAAGCCAGAAGATATGGAATAATATCTTTAAAAGGTTGAGAGAAGCAAATGCCAACCTAGACTTCTGTGTCCTGAAAACATATTGTCTTTCAAATACAAGGGCAAAATGAAGCATTTCTATGTAAATAAAAACTAAGGGAGTGCATGGCCAAGAGAACTTCACTAAAAGAACATCTATATGATTTACTTCAGCACAAAGGAAAATATCTTTGAAGAAATGCAAGGAAAGATGGTGAGCAAAGAAAGCAATTAACACTCAGGTGAATCCAAACGCATATTATCCTTATAAAATAACAAAAACACTGTTTGAGGGCAAGGGTACTACTTCTTCCTCTCCCCACCCCCGGCACTCATGGCCTCACCACCAGAATCTGCCTTGGAAGCCACTAGGACTGGTCTTATTATGCCCTCTGTCCCTTTACCGAGATCAAGAAGTCCAAGATTTCTCTAGCATCCCAAATGATCTGGACTCTCACTTTTGTTGGGCACTGTACATTTTCTGATCCCATCTTATCCCCTCTCTGCTTAAATCTCCAACACTTCCTCCACCAGTCTTACCCGTATATCCTGCTTTCAGTTAATGACCCAAAGAGTCCCATCTTTCTCTCATGTCCCATTTCCAATGCATCAGCAAGTTATATCAGTTCTTCCTTCACAATATATCCAGAATCTGCTGGATACATACTGCTTTCCCCTTACACTGCTACCAGCCTGATCCAAACCACCACCATCTCCCAACAGCCTCCTAACTGATTCCCCTATTTCAGCCCTGACTCCCTACGGCCCATTTTCAACAGAGACCTCTTAAGCCTGATTTATTCTTCTAAAGCTCTGGTCAGATCCTCTCTCTCTCCTGTTAAGAAACATCCTATTGTCACGTCTCACCTTACAGTAGCTGATGAGACTTTACACCATCTGTCCTCCCTCACTGCCTTTCAGAGCTCATCCCTTCCAGGGGCTCACCTGTCTCCACCCGGTAGCTTCCATCTCACGTCTTTGCACTTCTCTGCCTGCTGCCAGAAATGCTGTTCTCCCAGATATCTGCATGAATTTCTCCCTTGCCCCCTTCAGGTCTCACTGCTCAAATCATCATCTCATCAGTGAGGCCTTCCCTGACCACCCCATATAAAATGGAAACATCCTCCCCACACCTCCATTCTCAGCACCCACTGGCCTCCTTCTTCTGCTTTCCCTGTTTGCATAGCCAGAACCAAGAGTGTAGACAAGTCCAGGCCCCTGATTCACATATAAACCAATGCACTTTCCCTTGAGCACAACTACAGTCCTCTAGGCTGTGCCCTGTGGGGGCCTGTCCAGAGCACCTACCACCATATATACCTACAGGACACTCATTTATTCAAAAGAGCCACAATTCCTTATCAAAGTCTTTGAGACCAAATGTGTTTTGTAATCCTGAATTTCTCAAATTTTAGAAAGGAATAGGGTGCATACGCTGTATATTAACACCACCAGTGGTTCAGGCGTAGCATCCTTGTAATCACATCTATTAATATTTCTGTTGTCAAATGTGTGGCTATTCTCATTACTTGGGATAGATAAATGCTCAAATTGTTTTACATTCATTCAGGTCATTCGTCTTCTGCCAAATCAGTTTACATCAAACCCACATAAACACACACAAACTTGAGGTTTTCAGAGCTTTCTCAACTTCATCACTGGAGATAAGAGGTTGTGAGGCTTCCCTTATCTGTCAGCTCCCCCACCAGAATGTACTCTCCGTGAGAACAGGAACTCAGTCTGGTTTGTTCACTGGTTATTTCCAATGCCCGGAACAGTGCCTGGCACATAGGAGGACTCAATCAACATGTGTTGACTAGATGAATTCGTGTGTTACTTGCCTGTAAAATCCATCCCCACTATTCTAGTAACTGTATTCTTAACGTGTCCCATCCTGCTCCCAGCCCAGGAGTCAACCAGAAAGTTTCTCCCCAGAATTTGCATCTTATGCAGTGACATAGAAACTCTGCATGGCTGCAGCTCCTTCATGCCAAGAAAGGGTCCCGGAGGAGACATGCTGCTAAGACTCTCAGAGCTGATGTGATTCCCTCCCTGACAAGACCCAGTTCTTTGTTTCTGTGAGCTACTGCATGCCTTCCTAATAAATTCCTTTTTTGCCTAAGTTCGCTGGAGTCACTCTGTCTTGTTTATCAACAAGAAGCCCTCAGAGGATCCAGTGCCGCTGAGGAGAAGTCTGCTGCCCATCTGATTCTCCTTCCTTAATAGATATTAGCCTTGGAGTTCTGGAGTTTTACCAGAAGGCCCACGTGTAGGTCTTTCTCTCAAAAGTCCTTCTTGAAACTGGGTGGGCTCTTTATTGATTATAAATATCAATAAATTAATTGTAAAAAGAAATAATAAAATGACAGATGATGAAAACTAAAAAGACTGAAATCTTGTTTTACCTCTGGAAACATTTCTTCTATTATTTCTTTGATTTATCTTCTGTTTTCTCCTATTTTAAAGCTTTGGTTGCCATTGTGTGGGTTTTTTTTTTTTTTTCAGTTTCCTTTTCTACCTTGTTAATACTGATATGGCAAGAAAATATGTTTTCCACATTTATTTCATAACCAGCCACTTTATTGAATTCTCTTACTGGGTCTCCATACTGCAGCCTGAATATGGATCTTGTTAACATGGAAATCTAGTCATGCCACTCCCCTGCTCAAAACCTTTGGATGGCTTCCCAATGTTTGCAGAACAGTGTTCAAAATCCTCCTCATGGCTGACAGTGCTGCATGTGGTCTGCCCTTCTCTCCAGCCGTCCTCCCTCTGCTTTCCCACTCTCCACCTCACTCAAGAAACCTGAGTCCCCTTGAGCTGCTCCCTATTCCTTCTCCCGTTGACACCCTGCCCATGCTCTATCTTCTGTCTGGGATGCCTTCTCCTTATCTGTTTGGCCAGCTCAGCCTCTAGATGAAGCCTGATGGTCTTCAGTGACTCCCCAGACCTTGAGCTATTCCCTTGTTGAATCTATCACAATACCCTGAATACTTCCTTCATGGAATTATAGTTATTTATACAATTATTTGTTTATTGACTACCTCCCCTTTTGGAATATTTTTTTTTAATTTTATTTATTTATTTTTTTCCCCAAAGCCCCAGTAGATAGTTGTAAGTCATAGTTGCACATCCTTCTAGTTGCTGTATGTGGGATGCGGCCTCAGCATGGCCAGAGAAGCGGTGCGTTGGTGTGTGCCCTGGATCCGAACCCGGGCCACCAGCAGCGGAGCGCGCATACTCAACCACTAAGCCACGGGGCAGGCCCTGGAATATTTATTTAAATTTAAATTGTAGTAATTTATTTTTGAACAAACTTATACATGGTTCAAAGTTCAAAAGTACAAAAGGCTGTGCACTGAGATGTCCCTCCCTCTCCTTCACCAGCACCCCTCCCCCACTGTCTTCTCCAGGATTTTCATATAACCAGCTTCTTTTGTTGCTACCAGGAATATTTTATGCATTTATAAACAAAAACACACCCATTCTTCCTCCTCCCCACCACTTTTTTTTACAGAAATAGTACTATATTATACACTTTTGTCTGCTTGCTATCTCCTCTTCTGCCTTTTTAAATTCTTTACTCATTTTAGTGATATTTCAAAGGAAGAAAGACAAATCTCCATTCAATTAGGCATATTTAACTGGAACCTGAATGGGATTTTTTTTCTCATTTCTTTTTATAACCATTCATGGGAATTGTAAAAGAAAGATATTAATTTATATGTGTTTATCTTCTAACCAGCCACTTAAGATTGACAAACATAAGGAACATTTATATCATCTACTATTGATGAGGGGATATAGGCACTTACATAGATGGCTTGCAAATTTTTAGGAAATAATTTGGCATTCTCTTTTAAAAATAAAATTAAAAATATAGTGCTCTATTTGAAGCATTGGCCATTAACTGACCATCCCTTCTCTGTTTACATCCACTTTCCTTGGCTTCTGGGACACATCCATCTCCTTATCTTCCTCACTATTCACTCATTCTGTGCCTCTTTGGTGGAGTCATCCTCTTCTACTGTGGCAGTAAGTCATGGAAGTCCTCAAGACAGCTCTGATACCCTCTCTTCTCCTCATTTCACACTCTACTTGCTAACGGATTTCATCTGCATCTACTGCCGCAATTAATATTTCATTAATTTTGAAAACTTTTCAGCCATTGTTACTTCAAATATTTCTTCCGTTCTTTTCTCACTTTTTCTTTCTGGTATTCCCATTATATGTATGTTTCACCTTTTGTAATTGTCCCACAGTTCTTGGATAACCTGTTCTGTCTTTTTCATCCTTTTTTCTCTTTGCATTTTAGTTTTAGAAGTTTCTATTGACATATATTCAAGCTCACTGATTCTTTCCTTGTCTGTGTCTGGTCTAGTCTGGTCTGGGCTCTGATGAACCCATCAAAAGCATTCTATGTTTCTGTTAAAGTGTTTTTGATTTGTAGCATTTCCTTTTGATTCTTTCTTAGTGTTTCCATCTCTCTGCTTGTATTATTCATCTCTTCTTACATGGTGTCCCCTCTTTCCATTAGAGCCTTTAACATATTAATCACAGTTATTTTAAATCCCTAGTCTGATAATTCCAACATCCCTACCATCAGTCTCGTTCTGATGCTTGCCTTGTCTCTTCAAATCATGTTTTTTGCCTGCTACCACGGCTTGTAATTTTTTTGTTGAAAGCCAGACATGGTGCATTGGGTTAAAGGAACTAAGGAGGATAGGCCTTTAGTCTGAGAGTTTATGTTTATTTGACTAAGAGTTAGGCTGTGTTTACCGTTTGCTGTAGCTGCATGTGTCAGAGATTAACGTGCATGTCCCCTAATGTCCTCATTTGTGCATCCCCTTTTGTCTTAGGGTTTCCCTAGGACTCCTTCTTAAAATAGAATCTGAGCCTTACAGTTCTTTTAGCTATAATCCACTGTTATTATACAAGAGCCTGATTGATGTGGTAGTAGGGTGTGGGGTTAGGGGAAGCATTCCACAGTCTATGATTTGATCTTGGTCTTATACTGAGGCTGTGCTCTCGGCCTATGACCTTCACAAGTATTTCTCAGCTTTTTTGTTTTTTCCTTTAGGTGAGACAGGAAGACTAGAGGGGGTTGAAGTTGGGCATTTCCTTTCCCCCAGTCAGTTATGATTTGATGAAATAAATAGGGTGGGCCATTGTTTGGAGAACAGAATACTCTGGCTTATTTCTAAATGATTACTTTTTCCTTCCCCCATCAGAGCATGAGAGAATTTTTTCTCCAATCTTCTCTCTGAGAAGAGTTCTTAGAGGTAAAACTCAGGAAAGTATGGGGACTTCTCAAGACTGGGCCCCCAGAGTTTTTAACTCCCAAGCTTGTCCACCCTCATCTTCCAGCAATTTGTCAATTACATTTTAAGTTTTCCTACCAGTACTGGCTCCAGTGGCAGGAGTAAACTTTGCTTCCAGTGAACTGTGATTCTCAGTATCCATCCCTCTTTCCATTTTGTGAGGCAGTGGTTTGACCTAAATTCTCTGATGAATCTAAGAAAAGTTGTTGATGTTCAGTTTGCTCAGCTTTTTCTTATTGTGAGCATGGAAGTGATAACTTCCAAGCTCTTTGCATGTCAGAAACCAGAAGCCTCTCAATTAATATTTCCACACCAATGACCCAATTTAAATTTCCAGCTTAGGCTTCTCCTCTGAGCTCCAGAATCATCTATGTTCCCACTTGAATGTCTCAGAGGCACCTCAACTCAATGTATCTAAGACCAAATTTATGACCCTCCCGCCTGCCCCTACACCAAATAACAACTGATCTTCTTTCAATTTTCCTCATCTCAGAAATGGCACCCCTGCTAGCCAGTTTCCCAGGCTATCATCCTTATACCTTCTTCTCTTACACCTCTATATCCAATGCCTCACAGTCTTGTTGATTTGACTTCTTTGATACCTTTCAAAAGAATCCATGTCTCTCTGTTGTCACTATCTTAATCCAAGCCACTTGCTGATCAACTGCAATAATGCCCCACTCTCGTCCACCTCATTCCTGAAGACTCCACTACCTCGCCCACCCATTCACAATGCAAATCTGATTATGTCCCACAAGACTGCTCCATGTGTCTCAGCCCTCTGCACCCCATTCAGCCCCTCTAGCATCCTGGGGCATCTCTGGCCACAGGGACTTGGTAGGTTCTGCTCCCTCTGTCTGGAATGCACTTTCCTTCCTCTCACTTGGTCCATACCTGCCCACTTTTCAGATCTCCATTGAAGCGTCATGCCCTCAGGGAAAACTTTTCTGGTTCCCCAGGCTGCTGTCCTTCTCTTTATGCACTCACAGAACCCTGCCCTGCCCCTTCACAGCACTCAGGCCACTTTGTAATCACATATTCACTAATGAGATGATTTTCTTGATGTCTGTCTCCTCCACTAGAGTATAAACTCCAAGAGAGAGGGGAGGAAGTCTGTTTCACTCACCGCTGTGTCTCCAGCCCATAACACAGGGCCTTGCACAAAGCAGCTGCTGAGTGCTTAACTTAACTCTCCCATCCCCATTCTGATTCCTCCCAGGTTTGCATAGCCAGCCTGGTCCTCCCTTCCAATCTCACTCTACAGACTCCAGCTCCCGCTGGAAAGGTCTTCCCAGGTGATCCACAGACAGTTCTTCTTCTTCTGGAGTGTCCTTATGTGGTGAACGGCACCACCCTTTACCCCATTACTTCAGGCAGAACCCCAACAGTCATCTTGGGGGTCTTCCTTCTCCCTCAACCACTGCTTTCAGGAAATCACAAAGTTTGCCTCTCCCTACCTCCTAAATGTCTCTCAGACCTTCCGTTTTTTTCTTCCCCATTACCCCTACCCTGCTTCAGACTCCCATCGCCTCTTGCATGTATTTCTACAGTAGCTTCCACAGGCATCTCTCTTAGAAGATCTTGTCCTTCCAAAAGATGTTCCACAAAGAACTGTATTTGAAATACAAATTTCATTCTTAAAATGAAATTTGATTCATTTCTGTTCTGTTCACTTCTGCCCAATCCTATTCTATTGATGGGTATTATCAGACTGTAGATTCCGCCACCAGGCCTTCGCTCTGCTTCCGCTCCTCCCCCAAAACCTGTTCCCTCCCTCCCTGCCCTCTTCCTTTCACCACCTCCCACTCAGGTCAGGGTTGGGGCCTCTCCCAGGGATTCCCTCTGCACCCTACACTTCTCCCATCAAAGCACTGTCACCCTGCTGTTATCCTCTCTTTGCTTCTTCTCCTCAACTAGAGTGTGAGCACCATCCTTACACGGTCCTCGATTCTAGCTGTGTCTCCTAGTAGGTATAGACAGTGGTTAGTAAAAATCACTGAATAAATGAAGGGGCACCACATTTGGAAGCATCAGAATGAATCATGATGCTGCCCTTTCAGAGGAATCTTAGCACATAAGATGCTGGAAAGGAGGATTATTGCCGCACAAGTGCCAGACCCACTACTACTTTAGCAACGGCAATGATCCTGTGATGGTAGGAGGTGTATGTTCTCAGTAGTTCCTGAATCAAGCAACGTAGATATAGCAGGACATCAGGCCCACACCTGAGCAGGCAGTGGAGGAGGAGGGGTCTGTGGCTGACATTGCTGTGATGTGTGGCAGCCATCATTGGCTGCACGGCAGTTAATCCTTTCGAAGGAAAGTTTTTAAAAGTCCACTGCAGTAGCAATGCTTTGGCTCTTACCACCGGTATGCAAAGCAAGGTGCGGTGCAACAGCTGCTATGGGTGTTTTTTTTCCTTTCCCAAACCTAGTCGAGGGGGAGAACTTGAAAGTCTTCTGGCTAAAACGAGTGCTGGGGCAGCTGATGGGTGGATGATCAAAGGCTCCAGGTGTTTGGCTGAGATGCTTGGCTCCAGGAGAATGCAGGGGAGGTATGAACGTGGAAGGGGTAAGTGGTGTTGGAGAAACGGGGGATGGCTGAGTTCTAAATCCAGGCTAAACATAGCCAAAATTCTTGGGGTTTTGCCCATTTAAAACTGAAGGAGAAAGATAACTTTTTCTATTTTATGTCCAGAGTGATGCCACAGTCAGGCAAGTGAGGTATATCATAAATAAAAGTCTCGGGAAAGTGTAGGCTCTGTGCCTCGGTTTCCCCATACAGGGAGGAGGAACAATGTCCCTTTCTCTTAAGATCAATATGACAATTATTTCTTTTTGAAATAGGAGGAGATAGACATGAATGGGGTCACCTGAGAGTGCAGCTAAGTGAACCACACCATGATCCCCACTCTGGTCCCTGCTCCGCTGCTCACCTCTCATCCCCAGATATTACCCTATTATCATAACGTCTTTGTTTTATTTTTAAATCAGTGATTTGGTTAAGGTGGGGAGAACAGAAAGGCAGCCTGAGGGGAGTTGTAGAAGTGAGGAGGGATCGGATGCTCAGGGACAGCTGCTCCGGAGACGGGCCCGTGAGCGGAAGCCCGAGAAGATCTGGGGAACTGAGCTCTCGTGGCAGAAGGCATAACTGCAGAGGCCCTAAAACAGACGAGTTTGGAATATGTGAGGGGTTCCAAAGCGCTGAGTGGCTGGAGCCAAGTAAAGGGGGTTTGTGGGAGGAGAGGGGAAGGGGCTGGTTCATGCAGGGCCGCGGAAGAACTTTGGAGCTCGCTAGTAATAGAAGTTACCAAAAGGTTCTAAGTAGGAGAGCAATATAATCGTACTTATTGTTGAAAGGATTCCTCTGGCTTCCAAGTAGAGAATGAGCTGGGAACATGAATGCAACGTGAATGGTAGGGAGCCAGGAGTTGAGGCTGGGAGGCCAGTTAGGAGGCTGCTGTGGCCCCCCAGGCGAGAGATGCAGAGATGACAGGTCAACTGGTGAGAAGTCATGGGCTGGAGACCAATTTTGGATACTAGAGCCAACAGTTCTTGCTTTGGGCTTGGACATGGGGTGTGAAGAAAACAGAGGAAACAAAACAAGAGTCAGTAGGTGTTTGGTACATTTATTAACTGACTCACCGGCTCACTGGAGTTGATGACTGAACTTCTCTTCCTTGCGAGGCTTCCATGGCTCCCCAGTGACGGCTGTTTGCCAAAGTTTTGACTGTTTTTGCCTTTTTGTAATAGGAGGCTAATAATACTCACCCTCCAAGGCTATTGGGCAAACAAATGGATAATATTGACATCAGGCTTTCTGAGGAAAGACAAGTGGAGGCTCTGTGAGTGGATGCCAAGGCCTTTCTCGATGTACTGTTAGGCAAACACACAGATTCAGTATAAATAGATATATTAACCCTCTCAAGAGCCCTGTGAAGTAGATGTTGCTGTATCCATTTTCCCAGGAGAAGGCTGAGGCCTAGGGACTTTGTATGCTGGGCCACAGTCACAATGCCTGTGGGGTCGGCCCAGGTGTGCAGAGTTGGAGGTGAGCAGTTACGGAGTGGGGTCAGTTGGCAACAGCCTTGGCGGTCACAGGGAGAAGAGGTCCTCATGCTTGTTAACATCCCGCTTTCTGATCCCAACGTGGAGCAGCAGGATCCTGCACTGTGGTTTGCTTAATGCATTCCAAGAGGGTAAACTGGGGAGGAGAAACTCCAACACACTGGTAGCTTGGAACCTCCTTTGAAGTGCAGTGTGGAGAAGTCAGCCTCTCTGCACGCCAGGGGTGGGTGCTGAAAGCGGGCAGCCAGGAGTGCTGGAAGGCGCCCACCTAGGGCTGCAAGGGCTGACTCTAGTCACGCGCCGAGGCCCTGGGGCCTTGAAGAGAGCTCCACTTGACTGCGGTTGTTTCTTTCGATCCAGAACCACCACCGCTTTGAATAGTCCTGGTTCTCATCTCCGCCTAGCACGAGCCACGGGAAAGGGAAGGGGTTAAGGAGGAGCGATGGAGCTGCAGCCTCTCACCCCGGGACAGGGGCATGGCTGCTGCTCTCCCAGGAGATTAAACCATTCTGTCCCCACCACTGCCACTGGAGGCCGGCAGCTAGGTGGAGGAAGCTCAGCCCCACCCTGCGGATCCTCCCCACCCTCTGCACACCTATTCCAGGCTTCTGCCGTGCTTGCTAAGGGTCTGAGTGGGTCTTAGTTAGCTCCGTATCCTCAATGCCCAGCACAGGGCCTGATGCCCAAAGGGATTTGCTGAGTCAGTGGATAAATTTCCCATGAGTGCAAGGTTCCAAACCAGTATCTCCAACATCTGGCTTCCTTTGGCAGCTTCACAGCCCCAGATCTGGGCCTCTGACCTGGCTGCTGGCTGATCCTGCAAAGGAGGACATGTCAAGGAAAAGTGACTTCCCTTCCCACAGCTTACCTTCCTGTAGCCACAAAAAAGGAGCCCCAGACATAAAAACCAACCTCAGGGAGCATGCAAAGGAAATGCCAGAAGGGAACATCACTGAAGGGGAGGCAGTGGGGCAGGAGTCTGGGCTCTAAGCCCAAATTTGCAACCAACAAGCTGTGTGGCCTTGGGCAAGTCACTTAACCTCTCTGTGCCTCTCCTTTCTCATCTTCAAAATGGAGAGGCAGTATAGTAGGTAAAGGCAGGTGGGCTCTGACATCAGATGGCCTGATTTTGAATCTGTTTGACCACTTACCAGCAGCAACCACTTAGATTTTTGACCATCACCCAGTTATACAAACTCCGTGGTCCTCGGTATTTTCATTGGTGAATGAATAACAACAGTATCGGGCCGGCCCCGTGGCTTAGCGGTTAAGTGCGTGCGCTCCGCTGCTGGTGGCCCGGGTTCGGATCCCGGGCGCGCACCGACGCACCGCTTCTCCGGCCATGCTGAGGCCGCGTCCCACATACAGCAACTAGAAGGATGTGCAGCTATGACATACAACTATCTACTGGGGCTTTGGGGGGAAAATAAATAAATAAAGTCTTTAAAAAAAAAAAAAAGAATAACAACAGTATCTACTTCACAGAGTTGTTGGGAGGGTTAATATAGCCATTTTATATTTAATATATATATTTTAGGACAGTGCCTGGCACCTAACAAGTGCGTTATTATTATTGTAATGTTTACCTGTTTTAAAATGATAAAGGACTGCTCTCCAGGCCTCCCAGGGTTTTGGTGATGATCCCCTGACATCGTGAATAAAAAAGCAGGGAGGAATTCAGTAGGTATCTGGTCTTTTTTGACCTTTTTTGTTTTCAGATCTGACAGGAAATTCCTTCTTTCTTCAGTGGTGCCAGCCACTCAGCCCCACGCCCCAGCTGACTGCTTTCCATGACAAAAGGCAAGGCGGTGTCGGCCGCCAGGTCTCTACCCAGAAACCCGCAAATCCCTGCCTCAGGAAAACTCCAGGGGTTTCTTTTTCATGAACAACCTCAAGGTTTAGCTACTAAAGCAGCTCAAGAAAACAAAAACCAGTTAGACCCTGAGGATTCAGGCTCCGTCCACGTTCTGGGAAGCCTCAGGGAGGAAAAGAGCAGAGTTTGGGAGGTTCCTCTGGTTGTGACTTTCCTCATGGCCAAGGAGGGACTTGTAAGTGCCCTCGGGGGCTGGGGGAGGAGTCGGGGTGCAGACACAGTTTTCGAAGCCCCTAGGCCCCCCAGCTGCCTTTGCCCAGTAAGTTCAAGAATGGGATGAAGGATCTAAAAGTATCCAGAAGGAAACCTGAAACCTGCTTGTTAGTTTTTTGAATTCTCCTTTGCCCCATCTTACTCTGAAGGGTACACTAGGTCCTAGAAGGCTGGAAGGCAGCTGCTGTGCCAGTGGCCTCAGCCTGGGCTGCAACTTGACATTAGTCCCCAGGAAAACTCAGAGAAAGCAGGACGCTTGACTATATGCCACGGGGCCACATCTTTTCCTCTGCACTATCCTGAACAATGGAAAGTGAAGTCTAGCTCAGATCCACAATTTCTGACCTGGTTCCCAGGCAGAAAATTTTGCAGATGCAGGAAACTGGTGCCAGTTGGAGTGCTGCTGCAGATTTTGACCTGGCAACATCACAGGCATTGGCCCTTGTCCCTTTCCCTTTAATCCCACGCCCAGCAGGATGCAGCTCCCTGATGGAGACTGGCCCACAGCACAGCTTCTTAAGTCCTGGGAGTGAGGACTGAGCTGCCTGCCGCCCTTCACAGTTGTGCAGATCAGAAGATTCTTCTCTTCGCCTCTGTTCTCATAAATGCCATCATTCTGGCATTTAATATCCATCAACCACCCGGATCTAGATACTTCCAAATACAGGTTAATCACGTTCTTTTAATATGTCTTTCTTCCCAGGAAACTCTCCTGCCTGTCCCCCACGCCCTTGCAAAAAAAAAAAAAAAAAAAAAAAACTAATAACCCAGATAGTTTATTATTGTTTGGTCAAAATTATTCCCAGCCTAGGTCTCTATTCATAGAAATAATTAGATGCCAAGAAGGAAGCTACCATAAGAATCTACAATGAGTAACTAAAATATCGGAGGAGTCTCTCTCCAGCGTGACAGGCACACTGGTAGATCGAAGTTCTCAGAAACGCCTCAGGTATTGGGTTGCCCCTGCTCACAACTCATTTTCTTTAGAAAAGGTATCACATAGGACAGAAACTGTCCTGTACCAGAAGCCCAAGGCTGAATTCATTCAGGGCTCAACTACTAGCCTAGGACCTAGGACTTTGTGTGGGGGAGTCAGGGGGCTCCGTTTCCTCACTGGCAAATTGTGGGCACTGGTCTAGATCAGTGGTTCTCAACGAGGCTTAATTTTGCCCCCAAGGGGACGTTTGTCAATGTCTGGAGATTCTTTTGGTTGTCACAAATGGCCAGGGCAGAGGGGGAGTACTCCTGACATCTAATAGGTAGACCAGGGATGCTGTTAAATATCCACTGCAACCTCTACAACAAATTATCCAGCCCCAAATATCAATATGCTGATGCTGAGAGACCTTAGTCTAGAAACCTCATCTTTCAGGTTTCTTCTAGATGGGGCCAAGTTCAACAGTGTCCTAGCTATTTCCTTGGAAATGATGGGCAGCCTGTGGCCCCCCTGAGGACCACAACACCCAGAGCTCCACCTAAAGAGAGCTGCTAGCTCTCGAGGCCTTACAGCACCGTTTCCTTCCACAACAGAAGACGTCTGATGCACTGAAATTCACTTTAATCTAAATGACAGAATCGTTACTTTGTTAAAAATAAATAAAATGCTCATGTGCCTATAGACCCTCCCCAAAGAGTAACTGCTTCATTCACAACGAAACAAATGAACAAATCCCATGAAAAATCAGTCACTCTCTCTCAACACGTACCAAGTCCCTGTCGTGGCTTTGGTACCATGCCACCTACATCTCTATTCTGTTAGGGAAAAAATGCTGAAGACAGAAAACCAGTAATGCCTAAAAGTGGCCCAAAGTCATCCCACTTAAAGTTTATTTCATGTGATTCTCAGCATGCAGTGTACTTTCTTGGGAAAAAAATGTTTTGTCCCAGTTCACATTATAAATTAATTTACAAATATAAAATTGCATTAGAAACAATATTTATAAAAGTTCATATGATTTTTTCACATAGAAAAATATCCATAGAAACTGGTGTTTTGTACACACAATATGGGGTAGGTAGTCTCTTTGGTTGTCTTTCTGCATAATACTTACAAAGTAATGGCAGTTTTTTATACCTCAATAAACTGTTTAAAAAATAATTTTCTGTGTGTATATTTCAAAATAAAAATTTGAGTAATGTTGTGAGAGTCTCAAGAAAGAATACACAAGGAAAAGTTAGAAATTTTTCACAATGCACTTGTGTTTCTTTTTCTAAAAAAATTAAAACCCCAAACCAGTAATGCTCCTATCAAAGACCCAACAACATGGTACAAAGGCAATTAATAGGACATTATCTTCATCTTAACGCAACACTATTCCAATAAAATCCAATAAAATCAACAACTATCTGCATTTTAATTAATACTTTTTGGATAAGTTCAAACAGTGGCTGAATGTCTGCCATGTACTGGGCACTCTGCTGCGCACTGGGACGATGACCATAAAAATTATTCAAATGAAGATACCTCTTGACAAGTAAAAGGGAATACCAAAAATAAATTATTTTTTAAAAAAATTTTTGACCACAAATGGTTCCTTTAAAAATTATAAAAATTCCATTCAAAAACTATTTTTAACAGAATTCCAATACTTTGTTAAAAAAATGAAAAATCCAGGACACATGCTAAAAGGGATAGGACATCAAGTTAACTAGGACAATGGTCACCCCAGATCTCAGGCCTATGGCAGCAGAAGTAAGGCAGAGGTGGTGTCCATCCTCACTGCTCAGGGGAACATCTCAGGTGATATTTATTTGAACCAGAATCTTTGGTCAAATGAGATCTAGCTCATTCCTACCTATGGACGCGGGCACCTTTGTTTTTTAGGAACTAGAACACAAAGCTTTACAAGCACCAGCTCTGGAGCCAGATTGCCTGGACCTGATCCTGGCTCCGTGACTTACTATCTGTGTGGCCTTGGGTGGTTACCTAACATCTTGGAGTTTCACTGCCCTCATATAGAAAATGAGGAGTTGTAATAATACCTACCTCCCAAGGTTGTTGTGAAGATTAAATGAGTTAATACATATCAAGTGTCTAGAACAGTGCCTTGTACACAGGGCTTGCCTGGGCACTTTTATTGCTGTTAGTAACTACCACGTACCAGACACTGAGCACAAGCAGAGGTGATTCGTGAGCTGGACAGAGCTCAAGGATTTGTGGTGTTTTCTACTATAATATTTTTAAGACTTTCATTTGTGGCAAGAAATACAAATGGAAGTCTCCAGTAAAATCCAGATATCTGACCTTTCTAGAAAAATCTGAATGCTGCCAGGCAGGAAACAACTGGCTGCCCACCGCAGCTTTCAGCTGCTCAGTCCCAACCACACCCTTCTGCTTCAGTTGCCGACTGCTACCTTTTTCCTACCCAATAACTTCATTTGCTTATTTTCTAGCCAGCCCCGATAAACATTTGAGCTTGTAACCCTGATATACAGTGATGAACAAAACATGGTCCCTGCCCTCACAGGGCTCACAGGTACTACCCCAGAACAGAGTGAGGTGCATTTCTCTCCAGGGAGGCCCTTATCCAGAGAAACCTGTAAAAGCTTGCTGGGTTGTAGAAAGTATTATCTACTATACCCATGCTACTCCAAGTGTGGTCAATGGACCACAGGATCACTCGGGAGCTCCAGAGAAATGCAGAATCTCAGTTCCTGCCCCAGACCTACTGCCTTGGAATCTGTATTTTAACAAGATCTCAGGTGTGCATATTCAAGTCTGAGAAGCAGCCTCTATACCTCAGAGCCCTCCCGGGGGTAGATGAGGCTGTTGACCATGCTGAAGTTGTAGAAGGGGCTGCTGAAGGGGCTGCTTTGACCCCCGCTGGTGCTGGCAGGGAAGGGGCTGTAATAGGAAGACCTCTGGCTGCCGCCGCCATTGCTGGTGCTGGTGTTACTCAGCTGCAAGGTGTCTGGCGAGGCCTCCGAGATGGAGCTCGGGGGGAATGTGCTGCTGGATGGCAGCTGGGTCCCCTGGATCCCTAGGTGGCGGCTGCCAGGGAGAGCTCGCTGGGTGCTCCCACTGCTGCTGACACTTAAGGTGCTGAGGCTGCTGAAGAAGGTGTTGAGGCACGGGGTGGAGGTGAGCATGGACCCTCCTGGGGAGGAAGCAGTACTCTTGGTGCCCTCTGGAGGCTCTGGGGACTGGGGAGGCCTTAGCAAAGCGGAGGGGCTGTCTCCTTCTGGCTTCCCACCCACTCCAGACCCCAATCCTGAGGAAAGCCCTTCTTCTGATTTTGATGTCCCTGCGGCCACTGTGGAGGTGCTGCTGGCCTCAGAGCGGCGCTTTCGCTTCCGGCGGAAGTTCCCGTTGTCAAACATTTTCTCACAGTTTGGATCCAAGGTCCAGTAATTACCTTTCCCTACGGAGATGAGAAAGAAAGACGAGTCAGAGAAGGATCTAGCTTATGGCCATGTATTCAGCTTCAGTTCTGGGAGAAGGAGGGCAGACTCTCATTAAACACTGACAAAGATGCTCAATCCACTCTGCCGTTTAAATTTATCCTTTTGGGAGAGATTTTATTCTTTACCTTCAAGGAGAAATCTGGAACAAAGATGTTCTGGCCACTTCTACCTCCTCCTGGGTAGTGTCTGCTACTGAAATCTTAGGAACTAACTCTATTCCCAAGGCTCTTATAATTACCCAACACCCTCCCTTCTAGATCCACATTGTGCCCTTGCAAAATTATGGAATTCTGGCGCAACTTAAACTTGAGCCTCTGTTTATTTATAAAAATAGAGATAAAAATAGTACCCACTTTATAGGTTGGCTGTGAGGGTTAAATGATATCTCTGCATAGTAGCTGGCACACAGTAAGCAGTGAAAAAACAATATCTGTCATCATTATTTGCTGAATGGGTACAATACTCACCCCTACAAAAATACCCCACTGGAAAAAGGCAATCTCAAATACCCAATCCTCTGCCTTGCCATACAAAAATGACAACAAAAGTTGTTACTGAGCAATCAATGGTTTTAACAACGCCTTGGATGGCATATATTCGGGGTATAAGGAAGCTACCGGAGTCTACCTCCCCTGCTTACCTTGGGCAGGAGGCGCCCCTGCCTCTCTTCTAAGCTTTTCCTCCACTGGGCAAATCTCGGAGATCAGAGCCCCATTTAATGCATGCAATGCTACCTAGTCTCCTGCTTAGAAAATTTCCCTCCATCTAGCACAGCTGAGGTAAAAAAGATCTATCATCTTGGAGGATTTTGTCTCCCAACACTTTTTTACTTCTGGTAAAAATCTTTGGCATCTGAAAGGAGTGTTAAGCACTTATCTGGCAGTGAGTGCTTTACACGGATAACTTCAGTTACTCCTCACCACTCCTCAATATTACTGCCTCTATTTTTCAGGTGGGGAAATTGAGGTGCAGATTGGTTAGTAACCTGCCATATTCCCAGTTAGCAATGACAGAGTCAGGATTTAACCAGGCTGACTCTGGACTCAGCATTCTTAACTAACCACTGTTAAGTTGCCTCCACAAATTAGCACCCACTCCCTCACACCCATTATCTCTACTGACACATTTTCTGCAAATAGTTGCAGAATAAAATTTATTCATACAACTACCATCTAAATAATAATATCGATCAGGATAGATTTAATAATAAATAATAAATATTAAATAATAAAACCTATCAGGATAATTATATTGTGCCACCTGGATACCAAGTGCTTTGATGAGCCACTAGCCATAGATCCCTGAACTTTTTAGAAAGTCCAGAGGAGTATACATGACAATTTACATGATGATCTCAGGTGATTTAGAGGCCAAATAGGGAAGATGCATATTCTAGAACTGCATGCCCTGTCCAATACAGTCCCCTGTAGGCCGGGCCAGCCTGGTGGTGCAAGCGGTTAAGTGCCCGCACTCCGCTTTCGTGGCCCAGGGTCCGCAGGTTGTCACGCCATGCTGTGGCTGCGTCCCATGTGAAGTAGAGGAAGGTGGGCACAGATGTCAGCCCAGGGCCAATCTTCCTCGGCAAAAAAAGAGGAGGGTCAGCATCGGATGTTAGCTCAGGGCTGCTCTCCTCGCGCGCACAGTCACCTCTGGGCACACGTGGCTGCTGGGCACTCGAGAAGTGGCTAGACCAAGTGACATGTGGTGCTTGAAGACTCAGTACCAGAAAATAAAGTATCTCACTAATAATGTTTATATTTGTTATATGTTAAAATACTGTTTTGGGTTACTTAAAAAATATTAAAAGTAATTTTACCTGTTTCTTTTTACTTTTTTAATGTGGCTACTAGAAAATTTACAATATAGTTTGTCCTGTATTTTTATTGGAAGGCACTGCTCTAGAATGACTTCAGATAAGAATACTCCAGGGTATTTACAGAATTGACATAAAATCCTGGATCTCTGTAGTGTGCATCTGAAACGGTTTTCTTTCTCTTCTCTTTTTCCTATCACAACTCTGCCGCCACCTCCCTCGTCCTGGGCTCCTTCTGAAAACCTCAAGTAGGATTCTGTTTCTCATTTTTGAGCTTTTCTCCGCCTCCACTTCCCAGGGAAGAGGGAAACCACTAACACCCCACTGTACCCCAGCCCTCCTCACCCCAGGGCTTAGATCAGAACAAAGCAAATCTGGGGTTTTCATTTTTACATTTCTAAATTATTAGGGTACCAAAATCACGATTTGCAGGACCCAGCTCAAGTTCTCGGATCCCTCTGCCCCCATCTCACGATGCCTGTGCCACTATCCTCACATCGTCTCTCTCAAGGTAGGCACAGTGCTTGTTTCATGAAGGACACAGGTTGTCTCTTACGAACGTGATGCAGGAGGCAGCGCATCTGTGGACAGCTGTTCCTCTAGGTCTCTCACCACCTCTTTTGTGAAATGTGATGGGCTTCTCAGCTCACCTGAATCCCTTTAAATTATTCCTTATCTGAGAGTTCACCAGTTCTTATTGCCACTCTATCTCCCCGTAACTTGACCCTCCCTTCAAATGGCTTGATGAACACCACCCACGGGTGGCTTTCTGCTTGAGGATATCGGCTTTTTCCTTTGTCTCTAACTGGCTAGCCTCTGCGTGTGTGTTCGTGGGTGGGTGTGTGGGTGTAAGAGTGTGTGGGAGAAGGGACGAGCTCCTCCCTCACCAGGTCCTCCCTCGAGGATCCTCTGATACTTCTCTTTGTCCTCTGGCTTCTCCTCGCACTAATCACACGAGGTTCAGGTGGCTGTTCCTCCATCAGCTCCCATCCCCAGTTAGAATAAGAAGACTCGGCGTGGATCTTCAAGCCAGCCACACACAGACCCCCACCTCGCCCGTGCGCCGCCTCCCCGCCCACCCGCCGGCCGGGAAGCACCTGCGCGGCCGCCCTCACCTGGGTCGTCCTCGTCGCGAGGCACCTTCTTGAAGCAGTCGTTGAGCGACAGGTTGTGGCGGATGGAGTTCTGCCAGCCGGCCTTGCTGCGCTGGTAGAAGGGGAAGCTGTCGGCCACGAACTGGTAGATGTGGCTGAGCGTGAGCTTGCGCTCGGGCGCGCTCTGAATGGCCATGGCGATGAGCGCCGAGTACGAGTAGGGCGGCCGCACCATCTTCATCAGGTCCTCGCGGCTGGCCATGGACAGCCAGCCCAGCTCGCCGGGCGCGGCGGGCCCCGCGGGCGAGGCGGGCGCGGCGGGCGCGGGTTGCGCGAAGGGCCGCTGCGCGCAGCCGAAGGTGCTGGCGGCGGTGGGCGGCTGCAGGAAGGGCCCGGCCGCGCCCCCGGGGGGCGGCGGCGGCGGCGGGGCGCCCAGGTACGCGGCGGCGGCGGCGGCGGCGGCGGCGGCGGGCGGCCCGCCCACGCCCGGCCCGTTGAGCCACAGGTAGGGGTTGGCGGCGGCGGCCGGCGGCGCGGCGTAGTCGGCCAGCCCGTAGGGCGCCCTGGCGGCCGGGGGGGCGCCCGGGGCGGCGGCGGCGGCGGCGGCGGGGGGCAGGCCGGGCTGCGAGTACACGCCGAAGTTGTCGCCGCAGTAGAGAGCCATGTCGGCGGCCGTCGGCGGGTGCGGCGCGGCGGCGGCGAGGGGCGAGCGGGGCTGGTCTCGCCGCTCGGGCGAGAGCATCCCTTTGGGGGCCAACCTTGCGGCCCCGCCTCGGCCCGCGCTCGGCGACCCGGACTCCGGGCGGGGGTTGGGCGGGCGCGCGCGGGGCGCCTGCAGCCGGCCTCTTATAACCGTCTGCGGCGCGCTCCTCCCGGGCCGGGCCCGGGGTTGGGCGGCGGCCCGCGGGCCGGGGCTCTCCACGCCCCCGCCACGCCCCACCTGCCCGCGCACCCCGGAGGAGCGCGCCCAAACCGCGCGCCGCGCGCCCCTGCAGCCCCTCCTCGCCCGGCCCGGGAGCCCGGGGAGTCCGGGGGGCCGGCGCCTCCAGGTTTAAGCGAAAAGCAAGCCAACGTGCTCTTAGCCCAATGATGAAATAAAATAACGAATATTAAAACAAAGAGAAAATACCCGAAACAGTACAACTGTTTGCTAAAAGGTCGGTAAGTTAATTTTGGGCGGCCGCTTAGACCACCTGCCTACCCCTTGAGTTTTTCTACCTGAAGCCTCTACACCTTTTGTCATCGAGTTGGACGATTCACGTCCGGTCTTAACTGACCGGCTCCCAGTCGGAAATAATAGACGTGAATTACAACTCTTTGGGGGTATACGGTAGGTTATATTAACGGGCATCTTTGGTGTGTCCCCTTCTCCTAGGGGATTCTGTGATGGGAGAGACTGAAATCGGTTTTTAATTTCTCTAACCCCGTCTCTCAACATATAATAACTACATGTTGGTTCACATTCGGGAAGTTTGTTCATTTTATGTCCGGTTTGTGCGGTCTATTGGTGTGATTTGTTGTCTTCAAAAACAAAAGGGTGAACGTTTTCGAAGACATTTAAATAAGTGGGTTCGGAATTAGCATTTTAAAACCAACTGTAATTTAAACTGTGCTAGAAGCGCTCATTTACAAAAAACGGTCTCAACGAATTATGGTGTATGACTTGCCCTCTACTTTTGTGTTTTGAAATGCGTCTCCTGCCAGGAAAGAAAAACAAAACCAGTAAAATACTGCGGCGACTCCACATGCCAAGCAATCATTACTTATTGGTTCCGAACAACAGTAATAAGAAAATTGTTTCTTTTACCATTAAAATTATTCCTAAGTGTGTTCTTAATAAGTGACAAGTCTGAGATTCTCATTTAAGAGAGGGGGGAAGGGGGAAAGTTTTTTTTTTCTGTCAAGTGCATACTGACAGTTCAGAATACTTAACAATTCGGACCACCCCTCCGCACGCATTTATTTTCATGATAAAGTTAGTTATGTACTTTGGGGGAAATTATCGTCTTCTGTTATTTCACTTCTTAAAAGCTGAAATGCAGAGCTATTTAGCAAATTTTGGTACCTAAAATGCAAATCACACTTCAAATGTAACTATTTTGCATCTTTTCTGGAACCACAAAGGAATTATTGTCAACTATAAAGCACACTATTTCTTTCTATCTCTTGCAAATACTATAGAATGGAATAGTGTTTGCCGTAATTGTATTTTGATTTAAAGATCTAAATGTTTTCTTTATTTAGATAAGCACAGTGCTTTGTTTTTTCCTCCCCAAGTGGCCCGAAATGAAGTTGTTTTGTTTTGTTATTTCTCTTGGGATGTTAAGGATGGCAACTATAATCCAAGAAATCATAAAACAATTTTTAATAAGTTATAATGCCCCAAATTAATATTTTTTCTTAAATTTGAAGGTCTGTACTAAAAAGAGAAAGTCCAGAAGAAAAACTTGGAACCTAGAGGGCAATAAATTAGGAATAATTTGAAATCAGCTCCCCTTTAGTAATTGATGTGCTTAAGAATATACTATCTTCCCTTGCTTTTTAGCAAGTTGTTTACTCATACGTACTTTGGCATTTTACAAAGTTGTTTTATTTTTCAGTCAAATTCTTAACCCAGTAACTCCAAATTATTCTGAGCGAGTGGCCATGATAGCAGATTATTGTTTCTTGCTTTGATTAAAGGTTCTGGCTAGTAGAGATATTTTTGTTCCTTAACTACTGTATACATTATCATTTGTGGACTTAATTTTATTTAAAAATGACAGAGCCATCTAGCGGTTCTTTGCCTCTGTTACAGCATATATCCGGGTAGGGATCTGTGAGGTGGATACCCCCTCTAGGGGTTTGAAAGATACCTTTCTATCTATTTTCAACCATATCGTAATTAGATAAGCTTAAAACTATTATTGGTCATGGCCTGGGTTTTTCAAATGTCAAAATTATAATAATGTTCTTTTAATCCCTGTGTTTTTTTTTGGTGAGGAAGATTGGCCCTGAGCTAACATCTATTGCCAGTCTTCCTCTTTTTGCTTGAGAAAGGTTGTCCCTGAGCTAACATCTGTGCCAGTCTTCCTCTACTCTGTATGTGGGACGCTGCCACAGCATGGCTTGACGAGCAGTGTGTAGATCCGCGCCTGGGATCCGAACCCGTGAACCCAGGCTGCCAAAGCAGAGCCCGAGAACTCGACCACTATGTCACCAGGCTGACCCCTTAATCCCTATTTTTAAAAAAGGTAAACAAACTTAAAAAGCATTTGATGCACTTAAAAAAAAAATAAACAGGATAAATACTGTGCCTAAAATGCAAAACCTTTTGTCAATTGCCTTTTCACAAAAAGACATAATCAAGGCAATTGATTACTGTATGTAATCAATTGCCAGTGTAAAAGAAGTGTGGACTGTCACATGTTTTCATCACTGGAAAATAAAACATTTGGGGAAATTATTCAACCCAAGGAAAATATCGTGTTTGTTTTCCACTGACATTTGGTAACATTCTTGTTGCTTCTTTGAAATGGCTGAGCAACAACAGTGATTTATAACGGAATGTAGTCATTTTTAACAAATATTGTAAAAGGATGTAAAATTTATTACACTCATTAATTTATAGCATCATAGAAACATTAGCACATTAATGTTTGCTAGAGTTTTACATATTTATAGAAGAAAAGGAAGGTGTGTAATATAAATTGGAGATAGCCTCAGTGCTCCTAACTTGTAATGGCCGCCAACTTAGAACAACATCGAGGGGCCGGCCCGGTGGCGAGGTGGTTAAGTTCCTGAGCTCTGCTTCCAATCGGCTCTGCTCAGCCAATTGGGATCCTGTGTGCGGACCTATGCACCGCTCAACAAGCCGTGCTGAGGCGGCCTTCCACATAGAGCAGCTAGAAGGATGGACAGCTATGACATACAACCATCTACTGGGACTTTGGGGGGCAAAAAGGAAAAAAGGAAGAAGATTGCCAACAGATGTTAGCTCAGGGCCAATCTTCCTCAAAGAAAAAAAAAAGAACAACATCGAGCTGTGCACAGAGTCAGTCATTTCTGTCTCAGCATCGTGGTTTACTTTGTGTCATCTATGAAAAAAGCCACAGGTGGAAATCGTGAAATCTACCCATGTCTCCTACCTGGCTTTCTACCTTGCACTGAAATTATTATACCTATCTTACCTCTTCTAGTAGATCAGAGGCTCTTTGAAGGTGAATCCTTATATGTAATTTGGTTTTTTAAATATCTTGCCCACCATAGGATAAGCAAATATCAATTTTTGAAAAATTATAGATTTTGAAAATCTGTTGAATTAATGAATGACTACTTACAAACACCGTGTTGGAATATAAATAAGCCCATTCGAGGATGTGTAAACATACACACACACACAAAAACAAACGCCCAAAATGGGACCTGGGAAAAATTTCTATAGCAAAGAAGAATGGAAGTATTGCTCAGAGGCGGAGAAAAAGCCCAACTCTGAAAACAATTTACTGTAGTAATGGAAAGAACATTTTAGAAAATATCTGCTTTTTTGTTGTCATTAAGAGGTAAGAAAGTTTGGTGTTTGTGAAACAAGAAGTCAGAGTAAAATACAAAGTAGAACTCTGGTGCACCTGGAGATGAAGAAACTCGAGGAGGTGAGAAAATAGTGCAAGAGAACTTGGATTGTAATCGGAGGATACAGTTTTTGGAATAACGAAGTGAGAATAACCCGACCACATAGGCCAAAATATGTAAGATTAATTAGTGCCTTTATTGTTTTGGCGAGGAAAGGATGGATTATTTAGGAAATTTAGGAAAAGATGTTGAAACAACCGGGGCTGGACCCACTACCTCGTTCCTTACTTGCTGTCATTTTTTTCCAGCTTCTGACCCCTTAATTGGTTCTCTTTTTAGAGCTGGCATGTCCTTAGTGAGAGGCAAACTGAAGAGCCTCTGTCCTCTCCCGGTTCATGCCTCAAAGGCTGTGACTTGCAGACTGAAACAGAACTCAGAGGGACCATTCATTTGCTCCTTTAACAAATATTTATGGCTCTACTTTCTAAGTGTTGGTGGGAAACTGAGGCAGCTCTTTTCTCCCGGGAAAGCAAGCTTTCCACCAACTTGGATTTGTTTTCTGTTCCAAGAATACCTTTCCCTTGTCGGCCCATTATGTTGACGTTGGCCAAATTGCCCTGGCCAGTCACCCACTCAGGCACCTGGGAGTCAGGGAAGACTGGAGTGAGCTACAAACACAGAGTGGGGCAAAAACCAAGCTCACAGAGGCCCAGAAGCAGGGGCATGGCCCAGGGACCACCCAGCCACACACCAGCTGACCCTCAAGGCTCATGCCCCTCTTCCCACTGGAAACATTAGGCATAGGAAGTGTAGCAAAAAGGATGAATCCTGAGTATTCTAGAAGCCTAAAGCATCTGAGGATATCACAGAAGTTCCATGTACTTAATCCAGAAAAATAAGAGAAAAATATTATCAGCCAAAACAGTGGTGCTCCAACAGTTCCTTTGACTGAGTGAAGTTATTAATATGTGGCTTCCCTATTTGAACCTTACACCTCTTCCTGTTGCCTCCCTCTCTCCTCCCCAGTTCTCTGGAATGCTTCCTGGCCTCTGGCTCCCGCTGATTATCTACATTCTTGAGCTTCCTCAGCTAACTTCTGAGACGCTTCCTTCTTGTCCAGACCAGGCTCCCGGAGTGTCTTCAGCTTTCCTAGGATGACTTGCCTTGCAGAGCCTCCCTGCCCTGACTGCATCCTGGCTCCCCCAGGAGGCTCCCGTGGTGTCCTGAGGCCATCTCAACCGAAGGCTGCATTTCCTCCCCCTCCCTCCTCAGGGCAAGAAGGCACTCAAGCCCTGCTGTCCTGCTGGGTGGTGCCAGCATCCACATGGATGGCTCCGCCAACAACCTGGCCCCTCATTTCCAATAACCAGCTCCTCCTCTCCAGATCAGTCGGCCGCTATATTGGGTGTTCTATGAGGGCGGGGACTGTATCTCTCGTTGCTCCCTTTTTTTAGAGCTAACAATTAAGGAACAGGTACTGAATACTTGGCGCTGTGCTGAGCACCTTGCCTGCATTATCTTATTTCATTCTCACTGCAATCCTATGAGATAAGAACAGTTAGTCCACATTCTACAGATGAAGCGACAGAGAGAGGTTAGGTAATTTAACAGTGGTCTCCCACTTCTAAGTGTGCAGCCAGGATTCAAGCCCAGGTGGGCTGGCTGTGGAGCCCGTGCTAGGAGCCCTCGGCTCTACTCGCCTCCTCCATTATTTCCCCAGTGCCTCGTCCAGTGCCTGACGTTCGTGTGTGCTCAATTATTGTTTGTTGCTTGAATAAATTAAAAAGTTAAAAAGCATTAAATGGTATAAAATGGAAATTTAAAGTCTCACGCCTACAACCTCCTACCCCCTCTCTTGCATCAGTTTCTGATGCTTTCCTCCAGAAAGCGTTTCGAGGTACTTACCTGCACAGCTACGTGCACACGTCTACCTCATTTTGTCCACCTACTGTTCCCTTTCACGGGATATCCCATGGGAACCCACCAGTATGGCTGTGTGTGGGTGGTTTATAGCCAGTGTCTGTTCTAATTTATTGGTGCCGCTCCATACCTGTTAGGCAATATTTCGAATTTAACCTTTTTTGATGGATCTTTGGATTATTGCCTTTTTAAGAAAAGATGGCTTAATTTACTTATGATAGTGAATACCTAGCTGGGATTTGCTAGGTCAAAGAGTTTGTACCTTTAAATATTTGATTCTGAGAAATTACTTTGCCAGAAGGTGCCCCAGTTTATACCACCAGCAGGGTCACTGTGGATGCCTGTTTCCCTTCACCTTTGCCAACGCTGGATTTGTTCACGTCTTTCTATTTTTGCCAGTCTTAAAAGCACAAAAGGTTATCTCAAAAATGTTTTGGTTTGTTTTTCTTCATGACTGAATTTAAGTACCTAGTCATATCTCATTTTAATTTCGTTTTTGTGACCTACCTGTTCTGATCTTTTGCCCATTTTTCTATTTGTGTATCTTTTTTAAAAATTGATGTGTCTGAGGTCTTTGCAATTAAGGATATTAACCTTTTTTCTCTGAGGTGTTGCAAGTCAAGGTTTCTTTGTTAAAACTCTTCTCTTGGCCTCTGTGATAACACACTGTACTGGTTTTCTTCCTTTCTCTTCTGCATCTTCCTCAAGGATGTCTATCTATCACCCCATAGTTTGCATAGTGTTGTTTTCCCTTAGGTTCCTAACCTGGCCCTCTTATTTTCCTTCCTCACGTTCTTCCTGGGTTGCCACATATACTCCTGTGGCTTTAATCATTGTAGTGGGCGTGGTTTGTTGTAGTTGTTATTGCCTGTTTAACAACTCTATCAAGAAACACCCTTACATTATTCCCTATTTGTGAGGTTTACATGGGATTGGCCACTGCGCAGGGACAGGCTGGAGACTCAGACTCATCCTTGCCAGTGTTACTTTTCCCTGCACCAGGGATTGTTTGAGGCGGGTGAGTGATTTAAGATAGGTCATTTAAGATCTTCCTCAGGACTTCTGCTGGGATTATCAGGAAAAAGTTTTTTTCACAGAGACTGGTTCCTGTACAGAAGTTGTAGTCCTGAAATGGCCATCTTTGGTACCCTGAAGGAGAGCCTGCCTGAGAAAGCAGGTGACACCAAGTGATGCTGAGTGACAGAAAAAATGAAGACGCATCCTGGATCTAAGATTTGAAACCCTTTATCCAGGACCCTCCTTCACTCCCTTGAACTTCCTGGTTTCATTAGCTAACAAATTTCCTTTCTGATTTAATAAGTTACGATGGTGTAATAGGCTGAATTGTGTCCCCCTAAATTAATATGTTGATGTTCTAATCCTTAGTACCTCAAAATGTGACTATTTGGAGATAGGGTCTTTAAAGAGGTAATTAGGGTAAAAGTAGGTTATTAGTGTGGGCCCTAATCCAATATGACTTGAGGAGATTAGAACATAGACATGGACACACAAAGGGAAGATCACGTGAAGACACTAGAAGAAGATGGCCGTCTACAAGCCAAGGAGAAGGGCCCTCAGAGGAAACTAACCCTGCTGACACCTTGATGTTGTATTTTTAACCTCCAGAACTATGAGGAAATAAATTTCTGTTGTTTAAGCTACTCAGTCTGTGGTACTTTGTTTTGGCAGCCCTAGCAAACTAACACAGGTGGGTTTCTACCTCTTCCAAAAGAAAGTGCTGGTGACTCCAATCCAAATCTCTCCCATGAGCTCCTAGCCCAGTAATCAACTCCTACTGGACATTTCTTCTTTGTTTTTCTTACAAGTCATTTCCTCAAATACAACATGTCTAAGCAGGTCATTATAATTCTCTCAAAGCCCACTTCTCCTGTATTCCCTATTTCTGTGAAGGGCCCTGCCATTGACCCAGTCATCTAAGCCAGAAACTGGAGGTTCTTCTACCTCAATAACCAAGTCAAGCCATGATAGCTCTTTACTCTCTCTGTCCAACTGGCTATACCAAGGGTTATACCACCATCATTTCTGTCCTGGATTATTGCAGTTGGCTTCTAACCAACCTCCCTGGCTCCTTTCGTCCCCTTCCAATCCTCTCTCCACACTACCCTCATAATGATTTTGTAAAAGGGCAAATCCAGTCATGACGCCTTCCTGCTTTCAACTCTGTAATGGCTCCCACTGCTCTCAGGATAAGGTCCAAACTCCACAGCATGGCATAGGTGATCCTAGGAGAGGCAGCTCATTTTGTTAGCTGGACTTGTCTCCACTCCACGCTTGCCTTGCACTCTCTTCTAAAGCTCAGTGTTTCCCCAATTCAGTCATTCTAATATCCTCTTCATGATTCTCTATGTCACTTATGCTAATCATTAGTTAATAGTTTTCTTTTAATTAGTTCAACTTTTAAAATTAAATTGCATTATTTGGAAAAGAAACCATATAACACTACTGTAAATTTTTTTTAAAAGTATATATATGTAGATAGATATATCTCACTTGCCATAAATAGAAGGTAAACAATTTAAATGGATCATTAATCTTGCTGATAAAATTTTTCCCTTAAGTAATGTTTTAAATTTCAAAAAAATTTAGAAATAAAACATAAATGATGTAGTACAAGTAGCAGTAAACGTAATTTCATTAACAAAGACCCAAACCTGAAAATAAGTTCCTCAATAAGAAGAACAGCACTGTTTATGATCAATTTAGTAACAAAGTGATGTTCGGTTTAATGATGCTTATTTTAAAATTAAGATTAAGACAAACTTCTACATTAGTAAAACAAATTCTGTTTTTTTAACTTTTCTTAACAGCATGAAGAATTGCAACTTACACGTATTTATATAGGAAAATGGAAAAAGGGATTTATTTGCCCCATTTGATAGGTTTGGCTAACTTTTATTGAAAAATATTTGATTCAACTAGGGGGGTGGGGTGTGGGCACAAGGGGTGGAGGGATACCCTTATATGGTGACTGATAATAATCTACAACAAAAATTTCACAATAAAAAAACGAAAAAAAATTTTGATTCAAGAAGCTATCTCAAGTAATTCTTAAATCCTTAGGATCTGTTGTAAAGTAAATTTGTGAAGATGTAATCCAAGATAATATCCAAAAAGGAATAGAGAAAGAATTTCTTGTGCCCTCACTACTGTCACTGGACAATGCTTATCAAATCCTTTTATCAACCCTGTCAAGTGTTTTTTCATGCCCTGCAAAACATTCTCAGCAAGTATTTCAGGTGAGTTTATAACCAGGTTCAATTATGAATTCAAGAAATATTTATTGAGGATGACAGACCCTGGCCCTGGATCCAGGCAAACATGATAAACCATGAATCTCTGCTCCCACATAGCTTCAGAAAAGGAGAAGGTTCCCACTGCATATGACCCAGAGGACCAAGGGACCCAGGTGACCCAGACTATAGGCTTACAATCCCCAAGGTCACTTTATCTTGCCTGGGACTACTGAATTAAGCTTGTCTTTTAAGGATAAATTAGGCTTTCAAATGAGCAAAATTTATCTACGAGATATGCTAATTTGCAAATCCTCACCCAATCATGCATATGATGTCCATGAAGATAGAAGTTTTCTTCTAGAAAGACTTACTTCTTCTCCTATCTTGAAAAGACCAGTGTGGGGATTCATATGAAGCAGTAGTCATGGCCCAACACTTCTCAAAGTTGAAAAGGTTGAGAATTCAGTGACCTATGCTTAACATAGTTGACAATTTTAACTGCCTCCTGGAATCTTCCTGCCTATTTTCTGTGGCCAAGGCTTCCCCAGCGTACACAACAATGGATAGTCTTGACTATGCGGCCTGCATAAAGGGAGTCCATTCTCCTGTTGACCGAGCCATGGCTCCGGCACCTTCCATGCCTTTCCCAAAGCGTTGGTCCCGAGCCTTGTTGCGATTCGCTATGAATGAATCAAGTTTATTTATTTATTTATTTTTTGTGAGGAAGAGCAGCCCTGTGCTAACATCTGCCAATCCTCCTCTCTTTGTTTTTTGCTGGGGAAGACTGGCCCTGGGCTAACATCTGTCCACTTTATATGGGACGCCGCCACAGCATGGCTTGCCAAGTGGTGCAGGATGTGAACCCGCGAACCCGGGACTGCCGCAGCAGAGCGCGCACACTTAACCACTTGCGCCACCGGGCTGGCCCCCTCAAGAAGTTTAAAAAACAGTTCTCTTCAGTTTTATGAGTTGACAGGTCAGGATGTAACCATGGTCTTAATTCAGGCTGTGTCTGACAAATGCACAAAGTTTGGCTGATTTTACAATATTAGTGGCTTCGTCAGTTTGCTAGACTCCATTATATATAAAATCTTTGTATAACCATCAGATATATTTTACTGACTTACTGGTGTCTTCTTAACCAACCTCCAATTGTACCCAGATTCATTCTTCTAATCCCAGTTCCCACAGCCTTTCTATCCTAGTGCCCTTTTCTTTGCTTCTACTTTTTGAGGTTGGTAATTGCCTCTCGTATAATAGGCGAGCTATAGATGGCTTTTGGTTTTTTTTTTTTGAGGAAGATCGGCCCTGAGCTAACATCTGCCAATCCTCCTCTTTTTGCTGAGGAAGACTGGCCCTGGGCTAACATCCATGCCCCTCTTCCTCCACTTTATATAGGACGCCGCCACAACATGGTTTGCCAAGCGGTGCATCCGTGCGCGCCCAGGATCCGAATCGGCGAACCCCAGGCCGCCGCAGCAAAGCGCACGCACCTAACCGCTTGTGCCACGGCGCAGGCCCCTGTAGATGGTTTTTGATGGTGATGATGATGATGATAATGTTCGTGACGACCTTGACCCTATGGCCGCTTCCTGACTCGAGTCGACCACGCCCAGCCAAGGCTGAGATTGGAGAAGCTGGATTGACTTAATTTTTCAATTCCCACTCCTGTGACAGAGTCACTCAGGGAGCTTGTTAAAATGCACATTCCTTGACCGCACCCCATGGAGTTTGAATCTCTAGGGTGGGACGCCTGCAGCCTGCTTACTTTTTAACCTCCACCCCCAGTGATCCTGCCACTGGAGTTTGGGAGCTTAATCACCTATTAAAAACTTTAAAAATGAGGAAAAATATTGCCTTATAAATACACATAAATGATAAAGCACTGATTCTAAAGTTGGGGAGATCAGAGAGGGGTATCAGAATCAATGAAAGTCTTTTTCAAACTATAGGAGTCCTGCCCTTGTCCCCATTTGGAGATGACATGGAGAGCCAGGACTAGCAGGTATGTGCCTGTAGCCTCGCTGGGAAGTGGAGGGGCAGAGGCAGACAGTTGAGAGCCAGGCTAAGGAGCAAAGAGCATACAAGATGTGGAAGTAATCAAGGAGCACTTCGTATGAACGTGTTAACATATATTTTGAAAAAATTAATAAAAAAAGGAAAGGAAATCTTATCCTAAATAGAGAGATGGGAGCTAAAAATGGAATAAAGTTGAATACAGAGAGCACAAATCATTGTGGAATGCTAGTTAGATCTGCCCTTCTAAAGCAGAGCCTCCCATGAACCTCTGACAAAGGGCCTCAGCAGCATTTTTGGCAATAGAATGATGTTTCAGTTCTCTGGTTTCTGTAGTCAGAGAGACCTGGGTTCCCTTCTCAGCTTTGCTGCTTATTAAGCTTAGGAAATAGTACCACCAGCTAAAGAACTACCTGATTCTCTGAATCTGGAGTTTCTCATGCATAAAATGTAGATGGCAACACCAAAATTATTTGAAGGATAAAAGTGATAATGTGTGTAAAGAACTAAGTTTTCAGTAAATGATGGTTTTTATCATTGCCTATTTTTTATTTTTTGAGTTTATAAACCTGGGAATGAACTGTACTGCCTTTGATCATGGATAAGGCACAGATCAGAAATACAAGGTAAAGATAAATGGACACTTCCATGCTGGAAAAATTAAAATGTGAGTTTCCTCCATAGAGCGTTATTTGGCATGAGAGAGTATTTGGCAAAACCGTTGCAAATGAAACATTAGACTTTTCAATATGTAACATATGAAACTTCTTTTTTTTTTTTTGAGTAAGATTGGCCTTGAGCTAACATCTGTTGCCAATCTTCCTCCTTTTTTCCTTTTTTCTCCCCAAAGCCCCAGTAGATAGTTGTATGTCATAGTTGTACATCCTTCTAGTTTCTCTATGTGGGGCGCCACCTCAGCATGGCTTGATGAGCAGTGTGTAGGTCCACGCCCAGAATTCAAACCAGTGAACCCTGAGCTACCGAAGCAGAGTGCGAGAACTTAACCACTACGCCGCTGGCCGGCCCCATGAAACTTCTTAATTTGGCAAAAAATTAATGGGGTGCCAATAACGTGCCAGATCCTTGTGCCTGGGCCAGGCACAAGACATAAAAAGACAGAGTTTCTACCCTCAAGGTACCCCCAGATAAGGAAAAACATAAAAGGGAAGTAATTAGGTTGGAAGAAGGTTCTGTAGGAGTTGTAATAATACTTCCCTTTAAGATATTAGTAATTTCTTTTTTTTTTTAAAGATTTTTTTTTTCCCCCAAAGCCCCAGTAGATAGTTGTATGTCATAGTTGCACATCCTTCTAGTTGCTGTATGTGGGACGTGGCCTCAGCATGGCCGGAGAAGCGGTGTGTAGGTGCGTGCCCGGGATCCGAACCCGGGCCGCCAGCATCAGAGCGCGCACACTTAACTGCTAAGCCACGGGGCCTAAGATATTAGTAATTTCTTATCAATTTCTGGGAGCTCCATTTGTTTTTGGGAGATTGAGCCCTTTGTCTATAATATGAGTTAGAATATTTTTTCCCATTATTCTCTTTTGACTTTGTTTTGGTGGGGTTTTTAGCTTTTTGGTTTTTTTAAAATGTGTTTTAATAGACACACACACATACACGCAGTGCTACATCACAAAGATAAGTGGATTTGAAAGGAACCGGTTTCCTCTGTAACAGAAAGCTATTATTTCAAGAAAGGTGCACAGGTTTCAGCCCACTGCCAGCTCGGTGGGGTTTTTGTTTTTTACCATGTAAGTATCATTGTTATATCCTCAAATATCAATATCTTTAAGGGCTTCTAGATTTTGTGTCATAGTTGTCAGGCCTTCCCCATTCTGAGATTATAGAGTAATTCTCCCACGTTTTCTTCTAGTACTTTTACAGTTCCACTTTTTATATGCAAAGCTTTGATCCATTATACTTCATCTGGATGTGGGATAAGGATCCAATTTTGTTTCTTCCAGAAGACCACGTAGATGTCCCAGCATCATTTATTGAATAGTCCCATTAGTTTATTTGGGCTTGTAGATGATATAAAACAGTTTAGTGTTGAGTTCTGAGATGACAGAGTCATTGATATTCACTAATGATGACCCTGAGTCTTCACTAAAAGATTAAATTATGTCATGTAGTCTCTGTTAAGGGGCACAGGGAGTGAATGATTTATACAGAATGATTTTAAACACTCATTTTAACTTTTAGGTTGTTGCTTAAAAGCAATTATTTCAAAAGTTTGCATCTTATCACCCAATAGCCAAGATAAATCTAATACAAAGTATAAAATGAAGTACTCTTTTTCTTATTTTTAAGCACTGAAATAATAAAAATTTCTTGGTAACTAAAATTGAAATAAATATGAAAACCTCAGAGAAAACCTGTTTGCAGTGACGAGCCACTGAGTGGCCAAAGGTTGCACATGTCCAGGACCAGCTGGCTAACTATTGACACCACTGTAGTTATTCTAGATCAGAAACCCTGAGTATTTAAGGCATCATTTCATTTGGATTCAATTATCAGTTCTGAAACTCTGTGGAGAAGAAGCCTCAGGCTAATTTATAGGCCCATCAACAGTGTGAGAGACCGTTTCCTCAAATCCTTATTCAAGACTGAATATAACCAAAGTTTGCTAATCTGATAGATGAAAAATACCTCCTTTATTATTTTTTACTTCTTTAATTATGAGTAATTTTGTATATCTTTTCATATGTGGATTCTTTCTCTATGAACAATGTCCTTTGCACATATTTGTTGGATTGTTTGACTTTTTGTTATGCATCTGTAAGAGTCTTTGCATTACCCTCCTCCTCAGGCGGGCCCCACCCTGCACTAGAGCATGTGGCTTGCAGAGCAGGCTCTGGATTTCGGCTCTACTCATTACCTTAGGCATTTGCCATTATCCAGGGAACACCCTGCTCAGCTGTTCACAGCAACACTGTCTCATCTAATTTTCATAAACAATCCTAGGAAGAAGGTACTATCATCCCCATTTAAGTCACTTCGCCAGAGCCACACAGCAAGTCAGTGGTGACTTTGGAGCCCATGATTAATCACTGTGTGGTGTACAACCTACCACACAGGGTGATAGTTAAATATTAATCAGGACGGTCCTCATAAAGCACTCAGCCCAGTGCCTGACAGGTAGTAAACGATTAATAAAATGTATGTGATATTAGCATTTAGTTTGTCATGTGTTACAAATATTGTTTTCCAGTTTTGTCATTTGGCATTTGATGTGGCTTGTGGTGTTTGCTAACCTACAAAATTTTTATGTAATCAAATTTCTTTACCTTTTCCATTATGACTTTGGTTATGACTTTTGTTTTGGTTGGCACTGTAAAGACAAAACAATTGAATAAGACAAACACTCCTCTGGGGCCGGCCCTGTAGCTTAGCAGTTAAGTGCGTACGCTCTGTTACTGGCGGCCCAGGTTGGGATCCCGGGCGCGCACCAACGCACCGCTTCTCCAGCCATGCTGAGGCCGCGTCCCACATACAGCAACTAGAAGGATGTGCAACTATGACGTACAACTATCCACTGGGGCTTTGGGGGGAAAATAAATAAATAAATAAAATTATTAAAAAAAAAGATAAACACTCCTCTGTTAATTAGAGGACGGGCTAACTTAAAGAGACTCTCAAATACAAGATTACAGTGGACTTCTTTCCCATGGAACAGATCTGATGTGGGACAAGGCTCTGCACCAGAGGCTTCCCAGTGACCCAGGCACTTTCTCTGTTAGAAAAGAACAGGGGACAGGGGATGGAGAGGAAATGGAAAACAAGCAATTTCCCTTAAAGGAAGCAACATTCATTTCCACTTAAATCCCCTTGGAACTTAGTCACATGGACACACCTGGCTGCAAAGGAAGCTGGGAAATGTAGTCTCAAGCTGGGTGGCTTGTGTACTGCTGAACCAAGGGGTCAGGTGGGCAGGGGCATGGCTCTTGTACTAAAAGAAAGGAGAATACCAGGGTACAACTGGCAGTCAGCACCACACCTCCCCAATTCCTATGCCCTCCTATGTGAAATTCCCCCTTTCCTGAACTTACTTCTGGATAAGATTTCTCAGCTGCAAGAATTTCAGTTCCTGTAGATGCAGATTTTTGGGGTTTTTTTCCCAAGCTCTTTTGTTGAGGATAATTATAAGAGGTAACTCAGAGTTAGGAAAAGAAAAGAGAAATAATACTTCTTGCCTCCTGAGGGTCTTGGCAAATTCTCCTTCCTGGTCCTGGACCGCCTTCCCAGTCTTTCAGCCAGTTAATTGCTACTTGTTTTTCAGATGCCAGCCCTAAGCCCCATCCTCAGAAAATCAGTCCCTCCTTCCCTGCTCTCCCTCCCAGAGTAATTGAGGGCTCCTTTATAATCATCTCATATTACTTTTTATTCCTAGCACTTTCACAGTTGTAACTGGGACGTATTAGTGTGACTATTTTGTTGATGCTTGCCCTGGCCATGCTGCACTGCGGACTTCCAGGGGGGCGGGGCAGGGGCTGTGTCTGCTTTGCTTACCTCCAGGGGTGGAGCCTAGCACTGGGCACAGAGTAGATGCTCAATAAATATTTGCTGGATGAATGAATGAATGTTGAGAGAGGAAGACAGAGGAGCCTGAGAGAGATGGAGGAGGCTGAGAAAAAAGTGGCTAATATCTTGAGCTATCATGGGTGCCCTGTCAGATGGGAGGGCCTGAACTTGGGGAAGGGGTAGGCCTGTTGCAAGCCTATGAACTCGATGAGTTCCAATTCTGGTCCAAAGCTATCCACAGGGAGGGCTGAGAGGTGAATCCCCTTACAGGGCAGAGGGGTGCTGGTGAGAAATGCTTCCTCAACTCTGGTGCCAGGGCTGAGGCCTCTGTCCATTTAGAAGAGGCAAGGACACTTAATAACTGATTGTTTAATTAATGAAATGTTACGTGTTGGAATTTTCCTAGCCTTTTCTGTGAAATAAAATTGCTTGTTCCATGACTTCATTCATTTTTCTGGAATGAAGCTAAATACTCTGTCAGAGACTTATTTAGACAATTTGCTTTTTAATCTAAAAGTGACACTGACATTTAAGGAAAATCTATATTAGGAGTTGGTGGTAAAACAAAGGGAATTAGGATTCCATCCTTTCCTATTGTCAGTGCACTTTTTGACATTACTGTTGACATTTGACAAGTGTCCTAGTCAATAAGGCATAGCATATTGACTATCAAAACTAAAGTGCTGAGGGGCTGTTGCATTGGACAGATGTGAGCTACATTATATGAAATCTATCTTTATCTATCTATCTACCCATCATCTACCTATCTCTATTATTGACCAATGAAGAATTTTTGCATTCATTCAATTTGGGACACTAAAGCGCTTTACAATAGACCATCTTCCTGCTTGTTGCTCAGGTTTTCTCCTATTAGATGATCTCAGCTTCAAGCAGATGAAAGAAAAAAAAAGCCAGAATGGCAGTTCCTCCAATGCTCAGTTTATTCTGTTGCGTAATCAATGTACCATTGGCTCTTGCAAAAATTATTAGAGGAATAAGACGTGATTCAAACTTTCCCATATGAATACATCTGCTAGATTTTATTGCTTGAAATTAGTCCCTTTTTATTGTTGACATAATTTACAAAGAATACTTGGAGGAAAGTCATTTGAAAAGAAGACTTGTAGCATTCGTTATATCTGATGACGCTTTTGTACTGTTTGCTGAGTGTAATTCTCTGACAGAATTGCAGCCACTTGATAGTCAGTGTCTTTCCTACCAAGCACGTGAAAATGCATCTCAGTGTCATTATATTTTCAAATCTTGTCTGGCAGAAGAGTTAGATCTGAAAAAGAGAAATAATTTCAAGTTTAAAGAAAGTGTTGGGGCAAAGGTGGGGAGGACCAGGGCTAGAAGCACCAGCCTCAGCCGATTATACCCGAAAGCCATCTTTCCATTGGCAGCTTTATGCATTCCTGAAAGAAACTCGAGTTAGGGGCTTGGCTTGATCTGCACCTCTCGACTTGAAGGAAGAACGGAGATGCAGTTTCCCGCTGTGCTCTTCACAAAGAGAAGAGGAATGGTGGCGTTTGCCCAACACCTTTGTCAGGTGTGTTTTCTCTATTGTTCTCCAAATGGCGAGGGATTAAGATGAGGGGGTTGGAGTGGCAATTTTTTTATGATTCTTCCTAAGCCAGAAGAGACACTTTTCTTAGAGAGCTGGGGAAAGGAATGCAGACTGTTGAGTACTTTGGGAAACTTGTTTCAAAACACCTGGAGTATGTGTCTAATCCATACTTGAAAACAGCTGACTTCTGCTTCCTCAAAGCCAACGCCCCCCACCAGCCCCACCACTTCCCCTTCCCACTGCTGCTCCTCTGGCCTCCGAAGCCTCGCTCTTTTAATTTTAGGAATAAAAGGTGTCCCGCCACCCACAGCTATAAGCAGGATGCAGTCACCTCTATTTCTGTGAACAGGGAAGCTCTGCCGCCCTCCACCCCCACCACTGAGGTTCCAGTCAAGGGGGAGAGTTTGATTTTCAAAATGACCCGTACCCCACCTCTCAAACTGACAAGGTCTGCAATTGCATCTGTTCATGCAAATGTGGCCCTTGGGCTTCTGGGAAGTTGCGGGACTTGTGGTCTTGCTGGTATTATTCTTCAGCACCGTTGAGCCCGCAGAGAAAGGCCCTATAGAAATATGGGGATGGATGGTAGTTAGTCTTTGGGTGGTGAACATGATATAGTCTACACAGAAATCGAAATATGATGATGTACACCTGAAATTTATATAATGTTATAAACCAATGTTACCTCAATAAAAAAAATAAATAAAATGCTTGAGATACAATAAAATAACAAAAAGAAATACAGGGAACGGAAGCTTGCTCCTCGAATTACACCTGGCTGCCCTTTATCGGTCACTTGCTCCTTCACAAACCCTGCGAGCCAGACTAGGGATTACTGTATTACATGCTGTCGCTTTAAATTTTAAAAATGGGTAGGATTTAGGGACTTTTCCCCTCAATCTGGGTTGGTGGGCTAGGCACTCAAATAAATCTCACGTACAGCTGCCTTCTCTGTAAACCCTAAGAAATAATAGCTGCCAACAGGGGTACTCAGAGATTTAAAGCTGTGTGAAAAGGTTTTAAAACTCCTCAGAAACAAAACTGGTTCTGTAAGTGATACGTAAAGGGTTAGAATCTGTCCGGCATCAGAGAGGAGGTGAAGGAAACAAGAGGACATCGCACTGGTCATCTCTGTCCACAATGTGCACAGAAACTTGGTGCTTAGGGCCTCGTTTTACATGGCTTGCCAAGCTCCACTTCCCGAGAGATGCGCAGGGCCCAGGCAGCAGTCACGGGCATGACCTGTTGGGAGCCCTCCTTTCCATGATTATCAGCTAACTGGAGGCCAAGGGCTGTGACTGCTATGTCACCTGCTCTGACACTGAGCCTCACACACAATCGGCCAACACCGATGGCTTGAGTAAATGCCTGCTGGTGTGTCTTGCTGTTAATCAGTTAGAGGGTCTGATGACACCATACCTCCTCAGGTGTGTTCATTTAGCTTCCTAAAAATCTGTTTCTGTAAAAGGTAAGGGGTGTTTATTTTTCATCTGCAGCTCAACCTCGAAGGAGACTGTAATTGAGGACAGCACCGAAGGTTGCACTTTGCTTTTATTTAACTGTTTTCACCCACAAAATATGCATCATGGCTTGTCTGGTGATGGCCCCTGCCATGGCAGATCGTGGGCTTTCTGTAGGAAATAGGCATGTTCAGATGTGTGAGAAAATTGCGTCTTCTTGACCACTTCTCCACTCTTGATCCTCCCCTATAAATCTTATGTCTTTTTGCTATAAAGATTTTATATAAAATGGGAATATTGAAACCATTTTCCTGCTCAGATCATTCCAGGTTTAAATTTTCAAATAGATTTCTAAACAAAAACTAACAGCAAAATGAATAAGCAGTACTCAGTTTTAACTCAGTACTTTGTAATATTTTCCAGTGCATAAATAAGATTAATCCCAGATAATAAATTTTAAAAGGCATAGGAAGAAACCAGTTAAGTCTAAATAATGCAGGGCTTTGCCTTGGTTTAGATTTGGAGCCCTGGAATCCTAGGAACTGGATGCAGTTGGTTTCAGAATTCAAATCTAGTTATTAATTGAATCAGAGAAATGACTACTTGAATCTCCTGTGTAGAGAAAGGGAAAATGCCGTTGCCAGAAGCAATACCGTGTAGAGACTATGCAGACGCAATCCAGTGCTTCTCTCTTACCAAGCAGGTATGTTGCGAGCACCTCTCGAGTGATCCGGTGTCTGCAGACTGCAGAGAAGTGCAGGGAGGAGTTAAGACAGATGATAACTAGTTTCTTATTTCTTATTTTTATTTTTTTTTGGTGAGGAAGATTCACCCTAAGCTAACATCTGTTGCTAACCTTCCTCTGTTTTTTCTTGAGGAAGATTGTCCCTGAGCTGACATCTGTGCCAATCCTCCTCTATTTTGTATATGGGACGCTACCACAGCATGGCTTGATGAGCAGTGTGTAGGTCCGCGTCTGAGATCTAAACCTGAGAACTCAGGCCGCCGAAGCAGAGCATGCGAAACTTGAACCACTTGGCCACAGGCCGGCCCCAGTATGTACTCATTTTTAAGTCTGGCTTCTTTCACTCAGCATAATTATTTTTAGATTCATCCATGTTGTTGTGTGCTTCAGTAGCTCCACAGTTCGTTCTCTTTTATTATTTTATTGCTGAGTAGTGTTCTACTGTATGGATATACCACAACTTGTTTATCTGCTCACCTGTTGATAGACATTAGTGTTGATTCCTGTTTGTGGTTATTACAAATCTGCTGTGAGCATTCGTGTACATGTCTTTGTATGGATGTGTGCTTTTCTTTCTCTTGAGTATATGCCTAGGAATAGAATGGCAGGTGTATACTTAAGTTTAAGAAACTGCCCAACTCTTTTCCAGAGTGGTGTACCATTCACATTCTCAGCAGCAGTGTATGAGAGCTCCAGTTCCTCCACATCCTCTCCAACATTTGATGTGGGCAGTCTTGTTAATTTCAACCATTCTAACAGGTGTGTAGTGGTGTCTCATTGTGGCTTTAACTTGTGTTTCTTTGATGACTAATGATGCTGACTCCCATTTCTTTCATTGATCACTTGTTTTCTATGCACAAGCAACCTTATATTTAAAAAATTTTATGTAATTTGATTTCATGCATGTATATGCCTTTGTGGTCTTTTTCAACTACACTTGAGGATCCTACTAGATGAAGATGAGCAACACATTTTCCGTTTTCCTCACCAGCACACCAGATGGTGATACCAGGAGGAATATTTTATAGAAAGTGGACAGATTTGCATTCCTAGTTTTCAGATGTTCAAAATATACTGTGAATAAGAAGTCTGGCCTTTCTATTTCAGTATTCACGAATCTAAAAAGGGAATAACTTTTAATTCACTTCCATGAATATTTTTGAACCCCTATATGAGCAAGATGGTTTGGGGGGCAATTAGAGAGATGAAAGCCTGAATGAGGCATGATAATATCCCCTCTGAAAATATTACCTGGTGAAGGTTTCTGTATATTTGTTGCTGCTATTTTAAAACCTAAAGAGACACATTTGCCCACTTTCTGTAAAATTGGGCACAGACTGAGGCAGGAGGTAGCACTGTCCAGGTGCAGCTGTCCGGGTGCTGTTCCAGGGGAGTGAAGGCTTGGTGCAGGCACAGAGGCCTTTACTACCTCAGCCTGCAGCCTTTGAGGGAGCGACAGCTAGTTTAGGGCTGATGGCATCTGGGCCCATGACTGTCCAACCTGGGGCTGTCCCCAGTGGTCAGACTGACCATCAAACCCTAACAAGCATGGCAGTAGCAATGCACGTATGTGTGTGCAGGAGAGACAGGCTGGATGCTAAGCATCACAGAAAAGAACCTGAGCAATATATGGGATAAAATAAATAGCAACAGCTAATCCCAGTACAAAGCAGAATGAAATAAGTTCTCCAGAGCAGTGCTAATCAAAGCAACAGGTCCACAAGCTGTTTGTGATTGGTCTGCAATAAAACAAGGAGATTGTGCTGGAATGTAAATCAACATGCTGCTGCTTTGATTGAGAAAGTCTTGCTATTAAAAAATATGTATATATATTATACACACACACACACACACACACACACGGAACTAAAGGGAATGCTTAGCTGCCTGGTTGATTTACATTCTGGCTTAAGCTCCTCAGCCATCTCCTTGCAGACTGGTGAGGAACAGGTCACAGACTGCATTGGTCGGCAGACCTCACTTCAGGTGGCTTTGCTCTAGAGAGGTACAAGCAGCTTTCAGTATGAGCACAGAAGGGAGTGTGATTCATTCTGAAAAGTATGTATTCACGCTCTGGCATTTATAACATTTGTTATTTGGCCTCAGGGCAAGCCAGTATATTTCAGGAAATGGCAAAGATCAAAGCACTTTAAAATTAGATGTTTGCTTTAAGATTAAAACAAACAAAATTAATTACAACATGCACTGCATGTTGTAAACAATAGGGAATTAATTCTTTGACAAATGAAATAAGTGCATAATAAACATAATAGCATTTTTACTTATCAGCCTTTGAGGACTAAATGATATACTAACCAATATGATTTATATCAATAAGACATTTTATCAGCATCATCATCCGACCAGCGTGGGCACCATATTTACCAAGTGCTGGAGTGTCATCTCATATTATATAACACAGAAGGGGGTTTCCACCAACCTGGCAAGAGAGCTGTGGCAGGCAAAATAATGCTCCCCCAGAGAGGTCCACAGATCCCTGGAACCTGTGAGCATGTTACTCTACTTGATAAAAGGGACTTTGCAGAGGTCATTAAATTAAGGGTCTTGAGGTGGGAGATTATCCTGGATTATCTGTCTGGGCCCAGTGTAATCACAAGGGTCCTTGTAAGAGGGAGGCAGGAGGATCAGAGTCAGAGTTGTCATGTGAGAAGCAGAAGTTGGAGTGATGTGCTTTGAAGATGGAGGAAGGAGCCACGAGACAAGGAATACAGGTGACCTCAAGGAGCTAGAAAAGGCAAGGAAACAGATGGGATTTTCGCCTGAAGCCTCCAAAAGGAACATAGCCCTGCCAACACCTTGATTTTAGGACTTCTGACCCCCAGAACTGTAAGATAATAAATTTGTGTTGTTTTAGGCCACTAAGTTTGTGGAAAATTTTAAGCAGCAATAAGAAACTAATACCAGAGGATTGGGGATACAGCATCGCTTATTGATCCCGTGGCCAGGCCCTGCTCCAAGTGCTCTCCACATATTAACACATCTAACTCTTACAACCACAGCATGAGTGGCTTCTATTATTAACTGCATTTTACAGATGAGGAAACTGAGACAGAAGGCATTAAGGACGAAGGTCCCAGAGCTTGTAAGGGCAGAGTCAGTATTTCAAGTAAGTCCCTCTGGCTTCAGAATGTGTGCACTAAACCACCTCATTCTCTTGCTTTCCTGATAAAGTGAAAGGCTTCAGGATGGTCAGCAAGAGGGAGAGTTACAAGCCACATGTCACTCCTAAAGGACATTTTACTGTATAGCTTTACTTACTGTCATCTTCCAGGAAATATCATATAAGCTAGACAAAAATGATAGCTCCCCTCTCAGTGTCTTCCTGCCCTCTGCTGACGGAGCCGACTTACCCAAGTGACACAGTAGCCAAGTGTAAGAGGACAAGCATATGAAAACTGAAGACACATAACATGGATTATGGGCTATTATTCAGCAGAAGGTGCCTACACTTTAGCCTGTAATAGGAGATCCTTTACATGTGAAAATTAGCTTTTAACTATCCTTTAAAATTTTATTTCAAAGCTTGCTTAGTGAGTAACGTTCACTTTTTTTTTTTTTTGAGGAAGATCAGCCCTGAGCTAACATCCATGCTAATCCTCCTCTTTTTTTTTTGCTGAGGAAGGCCAGCTCTGAGCTAACATCTATTGCCAATCCTCTTCCTTTTTTTGTCCCCCAAAGCCCCAGTAGATAGTTGTATGTCATAGTTGCACATCCTTCTAGTTGCTGTATGTGGGACGTCGCCTCAGCATCGCTGGAGAAGCAATGCGTTGGTGCGCGCCCGGGATCCGAACCTGGGCCGCCAGTAGCAGAGCACGTGCACTTAACCGCTAAGCCACGGGGCCGGCCCATGTTCACGTTTTTAGAACAAAATACTCAGACATGTCACTTAGAATGTTGATGACCATTTTCATATGAAAACACACACACACATACACCAGTTTAACAGAAAGTTTAGAAAATAAAGTTGAGGAAATTTCTCAGAAATTAGAACAAAAATACAAAGAAATGAAAAATAGGAGAGGATAAGAAAATTAGAGTATTCAAGCCAGAAGGTCCAGCATCCAATAATATGAATTCCAAAAAAGATCAAGAAAATGGAAAGAAGGAAAATATAAAGAAATAATACAAGAAAATGTCCTGGTTTTGAAGCCTCGGGGATCTAAATTAGAAGGATCCACTGACAGGCAGGACACTAAATGACGAGTGACCCACCAAGGCACCATCACAAAACTTCAGCACTAGGAATGGAGAGAATATTGTGAAAGATAATAGAGTAAAAGTTAAAAGTCACACACAAAGGGTTGTATCAGACTGCACTAATAACTGGGTGATAGGAGGAGATACTATAAGTGTCCTCAAAATTCAGAGGGAGAGCCAAAAAGAGGGAAACAACCCAAGTGTCCTTAACTGATAAATGAATACACAGTAGTATAGCAATACAAGGAACTATTATTTGGGAATAAGAAAGAATGAAATACATTACGTGCTACAACGTGAATGAACCTTGAAAACATGACGCTAAGGAGCCAGTTAACAAAAGACCACATTGTCAGATTCCAATTACATGTAATGTCCAGAATAGGCAAATCCACAGAGACAGAGAGTGGATTAGTGGTTGCCAGGGGCAGGGATGTGGAGATTGGGGAGTGACTGCTAACGGGTGTGGAGTTTCTTTTTGGGGTGATGAAAATGTTTTCAACTGGATTCTCAGGGCTATTCACTATTCCAGAATATTGCTTCCACTCATTTATCCACTATAACTTTGTTGTTTTTGCATGCTGAAAATCTCTTCTTGTCAAGAATCATCAGACTAAACGGAAATGTCTTTTGGAATGGGTATACTTTATTATTAACTAACACATCAGTTATCAGTTAATACCTTACTAGAGTTTAGCTGCCTGATGGTATGTGAGAATCTTCCAGACCTAAGCTTGCCCTTCAGGGATGCTTGTACCTACTCATCTGTCCTTCAAAGGCCAATGATGAGTGGTGGAAAAAGGTCTTTCCAGGTGGCTGAGGAGGGAGGAGGGAGGGAAAGTACACAGCTCTCCCCTCAGTGGAGATAATAAAGGGAACAGTATTTCTTTTATTTATGTGCACTTGCAAAGACATTTAAAACATTATTTGGTTCATTTACCTGAAAATGATTTACCCATCATTTTGTTTACCACCACCTGGATGCAGGGGCTCTGCAAGATGCAGGAATACAGAGGTGAACAAGCCATCACCACCCTCCCCCACACCGCCCCCTGTGGGGAGCTTTCTGTCTCTTGAGAAAAGTGGGAGGATGCTTGAGACTCAGTTCCTCAGATTTTTGTTCCTCAGATTTTTGCTGAACTTGGTCTATTCCAGTAAGAGCAGATCGCCCCTCCTCAACTCTACCCCTTTAAGTGCCATTAATTTAATATTAAGGCAACTTCTCTTTTCATAATAAAATACGTTGGGTGGGAGGGTGTTGTAAGAGGTTTGGCGGATTCTATGGGAGACGTAAAAAGGAACTTTCCAACCCAAACGAATGGACTGAGTGCACTTTATTAAATAGGGAAGGGTAAAGGCAAAAGTTAGCAAATAGATATGGAGAATATAGGAAGTAGCTATATACAAAGAAACATCAGACTGGGTACTTATAACATCCAAATAAGTCAATAAAAAGAGGAAACAACAACAGATCAATCGAAAAGAGAAACATCAGATTGGGTACTTGCAGCATCCACGCCCTTACAGCAGGGAGAGTCGCTTTAACTGACATGGCTAGGCGGGAGTGCCGATCGAAAGAGGTCCTGGGCAAGGAGTCCCCCCCACAGGCGAGACTCTCATTAGGCCTCAGTTTCCAGTAGCTTCTATAGTATGAGTAATCTCCAGAGTAAGCATTTGGTGTTCTCATGCACAAATGGTTATCAGTTGAGCTCCATGCATTGAGCTCCTTGGTTATCGCCCTAGCCCGGCACAGATGGCCATCCGTCCCAGGCTATGACACCCACAGAGTCTTGTAATCTTACAAATTGCAACTATCTCTGTGGGAGAAGGGCCAGTTCCCACCACACAGAAAGCTGCTTTATATTTCTTTGTGTGCTGGTGGCTGTAGGTTTATGGAACGGCCCAACATGGCTGTACTCATGTCAAGACAGAGGGTTATGTGGCTGTGATGTGTGCCCCTCTGACTGTCTGGGATGACACAGCCCATTGGGCTGGCTAAGCCTGCATCATTCAACAAATATTCATCCAGCCGTTTCTATGGGCCAAGTTCCTGGAACAAGACAGACCAGGTCTCTTCACTTTGGCTGGGGGGTGGGTAAGGAGGGAGGTGAAGTGAGGGCTACTTTGGATAGAGTGGGCAAGGGCAGGCCTCTCTGAAGGATGGGAATGAGACAGCCAGGCAATGAGTTGGAGAAAACGTATCCTTCAACCACCCTGCGTTGGAGGCAGGCATTATCAATCCCTCTTCACAGGGGAGGAGTCCAGTCCCAGAGGATGAGGAGCTCGTCTCAGGTCCTGCAGCCTTCAGCTGGCAAAGAAGACATTCACCCCCAACCTCCACCCCTCTCCGCCTTAGCCATTCTCTGTCTACCACCCCACAGTGTCAGCTGGAAGTGAAGCAGCAAAAGACCATGAAATCAGACGGACGAGGGAGAGGAATCCACGTTGAACGTGAAAGGCTGAGAAGGAGGTAGAGGAGGCCCAGAGGAACAGGGTGGGGCCTGAAGCCGGGGTCTGCTTCCTCCTCTGCTGTTCTCTGGCCGTTTTCCCTAAGCTCTGCACTTGATTGGGGGAGATAACCTCTCCAGAGAATGGAGACTTATTGTTGCACCAAGAGCTTGAATCAAACATTTGTCCTGATTTTTGAGCGTTTGACAAGTGTGTGGAAATCTCCTGTAGCCAGCCAGGGATGCTTGTATCTCCTTACCTGTCCTTCAAAGGCCAACGACAGGTTGTGGAAACAAGTCTTTTCAGGTGGCCGGGCGGTAAGGAGGGAGGGAAATGCACGGGAGATAACAGAGGATGAGCGCTCATGTTGCGCCTGCAAACATTAATGCACATTCATAAAAGGCTGGGCTTTCACAGAGCCAGAGGCCCTCAGTCTGTCATCAGCCGGGCAGGGAAACTGAGATCACACCTGAGCCATCCTTCTTTCTCAGGACGCTTCCCCAACCGGGCCTCTGAGAACCATAAATAAAGACCACTGCGAATGGCTTTCTGTCTGACCCTTTCACCTGAAATAAAAATAAAGCTTGGAGAATGTAATCCTGACTCAAGTCTCCTTCATGGGCTCCTCCTTCCCTTACCTGTTGACAGGTGCCTGCCAGACCTCACAGTTACCTTTGATTTAGCTGTAATGGCATCTCCACACTTAGCTAGGTTCTGCCCTGTAATCCTCTCCGAAGCTTAAGTCAATTTATATGGTAACCTGAGAGCCATTTCTTGCTTCCAGACGATGTAACTGTCTGTTAACACATTCTGGAATGACCACTAACCTCATGCTTAAGGCAACGGACCAGTAGATCACTCTCAAAGCCAGATTGTTAAAATTTGTTAAAACAAATTTCCAAAATAAAAAGGAAGCTTTATTCCCAAGCACCCTTTTGCAAACTCCTAAGATATTTCGAAACTTGTTTTCAGAGAACCAAGAGTGGTTTTTCTGAATCAAAATCTACACCTGAGAAGTCTAAGTGTATTTATGGAGATAAGGGTGGCAAATTTGAAATTGGAGCAGAAAATCATGGATACAATAATAAAAACCTGATAAAAACCTCCAACTGAATTTTAACCATGTATTTTCTCAACTCCAACCATCAAATGAGTTTGCATTAATAAAAGTTACCCCCAGCATTTGTTTATTTGAGCACAGTTCTGGGTGAAAGAGGATTCTGTTTCTTTGTTCCCAATTTATGGGGGGTTCTGGAGGGAACAGTGTAACAATTTTGTTGTGTTAAACAGTATTTGCTGAACATAGCAAAATTATGATCGTTTTGTTATAGAACAAATGGACTATGTTGATTAAAAAATGAACAGAGATTTGTGTTTGTATATATGTGTTCACATTTTGCCTTGTTTTAAATGTGTGGAAATGATTAACATAAAGAACAGGTAGAATCCGTTTCCTTGCCTTTTCCAGCTTCTAGAGGCTGCCTGGATTCCTAGGCTTGTGGTCCCTTCCCTCCGTCTTCAACGCACATCACTCCAACCTCTACTTCTGTTGTCACTCTCCTTCTCTGACTCTGACCCTCTTGCCTCCCTCTTACAAAGACCCTCGTGATTACATTGGGCCTGCTCAGATCATCCAGGATAATCTCTCACGTTGAGACCCTTAACTTAATCACATCTGCAAAGTCCCCTTTACCGAGTAAAGTGATGTATTCCCAGGTTCTGGGGATCAGGACGCTGGCGTATTGGAAGTGCCACTATTTAGCCTGCCACACCTACTATCACAAGTATTTATAAACCTGTGAACTGGAAGTAGTGCGTCAGTAAGCAATGGCTAGACTGTAGATGAAGAAATGTTTACATACCTTGAGTGCACTCCCCGCTGTAGCTCACTCCAGGAATGAGCTTCTCTGTCTGGCTCTCTGCCCAAGCCCTTCTCCCCACCGAGTCATTGCTGCCCTGCCCCTTGCCGTGGGATGGCCAAAAGGGCATTGGACTCGAGTGATTTTAAGCAACTCTTTCACCTTTCTGAGGGAAGTTTCCTCAGGTGTAAAAGAGGAATAACAACATACACTCCCCACAGCCTTGACAGGTGAATGAGGTTGGTGCTAAAAGTGCTTTGTAAACTGTAAAGACTTTGTAAACGTATATTCCAGTGGGACTCATTTTAGGGTATAAATTACGTAACCAAGAGATTGTTAGAAGAGACTTGAGATCCATCATTCCAAACTCTTATGACAGATGTGACGTCTGGAGCTCGGCTGGCTTCACAGGTGACACAGCTCATTACAGGCTGGAACCCAGATATCCCGATTCCTGATTCCGTGTTCTCTCCATTGCATCCCAACATAATGGTAATGTGTTCGACTCAGTACACAGTGATCCGTTGACTGGACTTCTCTACCCAGGTTTGTCATGGGTCCCCCTCCACCGACCGTTACCACCAACTAGACTTCTGCTACCACCCACCTGCGGTGCTGATCAGAGTAATTAAGGCCCTGGGGTGGCAGCCCCACAGTCTACTCTCTCAAGTCTGTGCCTCTCTTTTCTCTGTTTCTCACGCCTGGTGTGTGTTCAGTCGTCTCTTCTTCAGCTCCTACTTGGACTATTTCAAACCCTTACCGTTTCTTGTTTTTCACCATTTGCAGCCTCTTCCTAGTTGTCTTTGCCTCCAAACCCAGCCAAGGCCACTCCATTTGTCACCTACAGGATAATTAGTTCCTTTGCTTTTACACAGCTTGGGTATTTACATGTCTGACATTTTTTTACATTTAACATTTTTATTGCATTACAATTTACACACATTAAATTCATCACTTTTAGTTACAGTTCTGTGAGCTTTGACAAACACACATAGAGGCGTATCCAACGCCACAATCAAGAAACAAAACAATTCCTTCATTCCTTCAAAGGTAGTGCTTTTAGTGTCGTGTCTAAAAAATCTTTGCCTATCCCAAGGTCACAAAGATTTTCTCCTATATTTTTTTCCGGAAGTTTTATAGTGTTAGATTTTACTTTTAGGTCTATGATCCATTCTGAGTTTGTATAGGGTGCAAGGTATAGATCGAGTTTTTTGTTTTGTTTTTTTTTGTATTGGGATGTCCAATTGTTTCAGTACCATTTTCAAAAGTCTTTTCTTTTTCCATTGAATTGCCTTTGCACCATTGTAGAAAATCGATGGACTATATATGTGTGCATCTACTTCTGTATTCACTTTTGTTCCATTGATCTATCCTGATTCCTATAGCTTTACAGTGAGCTTGAAATCTAGTAGTGTCGGGCTGGCCCCGTGGCTTAGCGGTTAAGCATGCACCCACTGCTGCTGGCGCCTGGGTTTGGATCCCGGGTGTGCACCGACGCACCGCTTCTCTGGCCATGCTGAGGCGGCGTCCCACATACAGCAACTAGAAGGATGTGCAGCTATGACATACAACTATCTACTGGGGCTTTGGGAGAAAAATAAATAAATTAAATTAAATTAAAAGATACCTACATCCTAAAAAAAAAAAGAAATCTAGTAGTGTATGTCCTCCAACTTTATTTTTTAAAGATATTTTATTGGTTTTGTTGTTGTTAAGGCAGAGTCTCCCTGAGCTAACATCTGTTGCCAATTTTCCTCTTTTTTTGTGTGTGAGGAAGATTAGCTTTGAGCTAATACCTATTGCCAATCATCCTCTTTTTTTTGCTAAGAAAGATTGGCCTTGGGCTAACATCCGTGCTCGTCTTCCTCTGCTTTATGTGGGACGCCTGCCACAGCGTGGCTTGATGAGTGGTGCATACGTCTGTGCCCGGGATCCAAACCTGTGAACCCCAGGCGGCCAGAAGCAGAGCACATGAACGTAACAGCTATGCCACTGGGCCAGCCCCAATCCTCCTCTTTTTTCCTGCTTGAGGAAGATTCGCCCAGACCTAACACCTGTGCCAATCTTCCTCTACTGTGTTTGTGGGTTGCCGCCACAGCATGGCCACCAATGAGTGGTGTAGGTCCACGCCCGGGAACTGAACCCGGGCTGCCAAAGCACAGCGCGCCAAGCTTAACCACTAGGCTATGGGACTGGCCCCTCAACTTTGTTATTTTTAAAAATCGGTTTGGTTATTTTAGTTCCTTTGCTTTTCCATATAAATTTAGAATCAGCTTATCGATTTTTATAAAAACTCTTGCTGGAATTTTGATTGAAACTGAGATAAAGCTGTAGGTCAGAGAGAATTGGCATCTTAACACTATTGAGTCTTCCAATCTATGAATACTGTATTTATCTCTATTTATTTAGGTCTTCTTTGATTTCTTTCAGTAGTGTTTTATAGTTTTCAGCATATGGACATTGCACATATTTTGTAATATCAAATGCCTAAGTATTTGATATTTTTTGATGCTATCGTAAATGGTACTTTTTAAATTTTCAATTTTGAATTGTTCATTGCTAGTGTATAAAAATATGATTGACTTTTGTATGTTGACCTTCTATACTGTAACCTTGCTAAACTTACTTAGTTTTAGGAGCTCTTTTGTATATTCTTTGGGATTTTTTTGCATAGGCAATTATATTGTCTGCAAAGAGTGACGGTTTTACTTCTTATTTTGCAATATGTATGCATTTTATTTCTTTTTTTTGCCTATTGCACTAGCTAGGACCTCCAGTATGATATTGAATAGGAGAGGTGAGAGTGCACATCATTGCCTTGTTTCCAATCTTAGGGGGAAGGCATGCAGTCTTGTACCATTGAGAATGATGTTAGCTATAGGTTTTCCATGAAATCTCTTTATCAAGGTGAGGAAGTTCTCCTATAATTATAGTTTGCTGAGAGTTTTTGTCATGAATACATGTTTAATTTTGTCAAATGCTTTTTCTGCATCTATTGAAATGATCATAGTATTTTTCCTTTTTAGTCTGTTGTTACGATGAATTACATTAACTAATTTTCAAACGTTAAACTTTGCATTCCTAGCATAAACCCCATTACTCCTGAAGTATTATCTTTTTTACATATTTTTTGATTTGATTTTCTGAAATTTTGGGAAGAATTTTTGTGTCTCTGTTCATGAGGGATATTAGTATGTTTTCTTTTCTCGTAAGGTCTTTATCTGGTTTTAATATAAGGGTAATATCACCTCATAGAATAAGTTAGGAGGTATCCCTTCTCTTCAATTTTCTGGAAGAGTTTGGGTAGAATTGATATTATTTCCTCCTTAAATTGTTTGATAGAATTCACCAATGAGGCCATCTGGACCTGGAGTTTTCTTTGCAGGAAAGTTTTTACAAATCCAATTTCTTTAATAATTATAAAGCTATTCAGATTATTTCTTCTTAAGTGAGTTCTAGTAGTTTCTATCTTTCAAGGAATTTGTCTATTTCATCTAAGGTGTCAAATTTACTGACATAAAGTTGTTCATAATGTTCTCTTTATTATCTTTGTAATATTTCTAGAATCTCTAGTGATGTTCCCTCTCTCATTCCTGATATGCATAATTTTTATTTTCTCTTTTTTTTTTCTTATGAATCTGGCTGGTGATTTCCCAATTTTATTCATCAAGAGCCATTTTTGGTTTCATTGATTTTCTCTATTGCTTTTCTGTTTTATAGTTCATTGATTGTTGCTTTGAACTTTATTTTTTTCCTTTCTCCTGGTTACTTTGACTTTATTTTGATCTTCTTTTTCTAGTTTCTTAAGGTAGACGCTGAGATAATTGATTTAGATAGCTTTTCAGTGGAATACAGGATGATCAATTAAATTTTAACTTCATGGGGCCGGCCCCTTGGCTTAGCGGTTAAGTGCTCATGCTCCGCTGCTGGCGACCAGGTTGGATCCCGGGCGTGCATCGACGCACCGCTTCTCTGGCCATGCTGAGGCCGCATCCCACATACAGCAACTAGAAGGATGTGCAGCTATAACATACAGCTATCTACTAGGGCTTTGGGGGGAAAATAAATAAATAAATAAATAAATAAATAAATAAATAAAATTAAAAATGAAATAAATTTTAATTTCAGATAAACAATAATTTTTTAGTATAAAAAATAAGTATATCTCAAATAATGCATGGGATATACTTATACTAAAAAAAGATTTAAAAATTCATTGTTTATTTGAAATTCAAATTCAGCTAAGTATCCTGTATTTTTACTTGCTAATTCTGGCAACTCTAACTTAAGACCTTTCTTCATTTCTAATATAGGTATTTGATGTTATAAATGTCTCTCTACACTTTATCTGCATCACACAAATTTTGGCGTTACCTTTTCATTTTCATTCAGTTCAAAATACTTTCTAATTTCCCTTTTGATTTCTTCTTCAGTTATTTAGAAGTGTGTTAGTTTTCAAGTATTTGGAGATTTTTCAGAGATATTTGATTTGATTTCTAATTTAATTCCACTGTGGTCAGAGAACACGCTTTGTATGATTTGGAATCTTTTAAATTTATTGAGACTTGTTTTATGGCCCAGAACATAGTCTACCTTCATAAATGTTCTATGTGAATTTGAAAAGAGTGTATATTTTGCTCTTGTTGGATGGAGTGTTCTATAAAGATCACTTCAGTCAAGTTGGTGGATCATGTTGATCAAGTCTTTTATATCCTTACTGATTTTCAGTCTACTTGTTCTATCAAATATTAATAGACAGGTGTTGAAATCTCTAACTTTAACTCTGGATTTGTCTATTTCTTCTTGTAGTTCTCTTAGTTTTTGCTTTAGTTTTGAAGCTCTGATATTAGATGTGTAAACATTTAGGATTGTTCTGTCTTCTTGGTGAATTGACCCTTTCATCATTTTGAAATGACCCTCTTTATCCTTGGAATGTGAAATCTTCTTGGTCTAAAGTTAATATAACCATACCAACTTTTTCTTTTTAGTGTTAGCATGGTATATATTTTTCCTTTCTTTTACTTCCAATTTATTATATCTTTACACGTAAAGTGGGCTCCTTGTAGGCAACATATAGTTGCTTTTTATTTAATCGGATAGTCTCTGACTTTAAATTGTGATGTTTAGGTGTTTATCCTGTATTTACATATCAGACATTTAAAGTAGCTCTTTTGCTTGAAAGAAGGAATACCAAGATACATATATTGAATAAAAGGGCTGGTCTTGAGTACTATAAAAAGTAAAATGTTTTCAAGATCCCCATTTCATTTTTGGTGTATTTATTTATTTGCATTTGTTCTCAAACTTGAATGAATACAAAAATCACCAGATTTTAAAATTCAGTTTACTGGGCCCCACCCCCAGCCTGATATGAGTCTGGTCTGGTCCTGGAACCTGTACTTTATGATGCACACTACCCCTCCCTCTGCCATCATTACAGTCACACCCCAATGCAGGAGTTTCTCAGACTGCAGCTGGAGGAACACTGTGTGGAAAACAGTCAGGTCCACTGGATGTACCATCATCTATTTTTCTTTTTTTGAAGTTATCAAAATACTGAACAAATATGCTGCAGTTTGCCTTCCCACTCCCCGCTGTGTGACAGCGTGAGCCAATTTCTGTTCAACTCAAGCCAATTTCCATTGACATAAGTTGAGTCCTTTAGGGAGGCAAATTTAGTCTTCAGGACTAGACCTCCATCCTTTGGCAGAACCTATGTCACCAAGAAATGGAAGAAAAGAAGGCAGCTATTTGAATAAAATCTGAATCTAACGATGACTAAAGGTCTTGATGATTTATTTAATTGCAACAATAGGAGCATATATAACCATGGGAAAGTATACTATATTTGCCAAAAATCTATTTTGAAACAATTTTTTCTTTTTTTTTTTAGTTATAAATTTTTTTGCTCATGCTGGTTCCTTCCTTTCAACTTCCCTTTCTGCCTCTCCTCTATCGTGGCTCATCCGAATCCTGCCTACTCTTTGAGGTCCAGCCTAAATAAGTCCTTTCCCACAATTCTGCCTCTCAGACTTACTATAAAGCTAGAGTTGATTCAGCAAATTGGTCATTTGGTAAATCGATTTTTAGCCAATTGTCTTGCTGGGCCCATGACATTACAACAAATCAACCTTGGAAGCTGGATGTCAAATGAGGAGGAGAAATTATATCCCGGCGCATAAAAGGAAAAAAAGTTCTCCAGTTGGTTCCCTAGATGCTGGGAAGGGTGGGAAATCCCACCTGCTAGAGCAGGTACTGAGAAGGAGCAACAGATATGAGGAGAGAGTGCTGCCAAATGCAGAGCACTAAAGATTAAAAAAAATTTTTTTCTTGTGCTAGTAAATATATATGTAAATAAATTCAATAAGATTTTATTTAACATTTCAGCAACAGAGAATCATTTTGCATCTCCCATACCGGGAGGTCTCTAATATAGTCTTAGCCTATTTGGGACAGAAGTCAGGCACATAAAGAGGCAATGCAGTAAAAATCTGGGGCAATCAGAGAAGGCTTCTAGAGGAGGTGGCATTTGAGCTGGGTGGCCTCTAAAGAAGGAAGGATAGGCATTTGGGACAGAGTTAATAGCACAGAGGTTTAAAAAAGAAAAAAAGGATGACAGCTGGTGAGGAGAGAGAATCATTTTGTGGGGATGGATGGAAGTGGCAAATGAGGCTGGAAATGTGGGAGGTTGGGTTGGGACCAGATCAAAAAGTGCCTTAGATGTCAGAGGTTTAAAAGTTATACGAAGCCAGGGTCTTTCTGGTTGGCAGTGGGGCCTCGTCAACTCATCCAGGGTCTAACAGGAGCCATACAGAGACACAGAGACAATATCTTGCACTGTATAGCAATTAAATTGTCATTTAATTTTTTTAATGCCTGTTGAGGTTTCTAGGCCATTTCACCAACAACGGGGCAGTGATCCGTAGACAAACCAAGCAGTGCAAGAAGATAGATCACCAAGAGAAGGGCTCTGTTTATCCACAAACACCTTGACAACTTGCAGTGATGGAAAAGGAGACACAGGCAATATGTCAGATAGAATAGACCACAGTCAAATTGCCAATGCTTCTCTTAACTCTCTCAACTTTATTTTTTGTTTTCCTTGTTATGTTTCTGCAATGTTGTGACTGCTCAGTTTTCTGTGTGAATGACACTAATGCAGAGATCTTTTCAAAGCATTACTTTGAGCAGATGTTTATGTGCTACTGAATATAAGCCGGGCAGTTTCAAATCCAGGAACAAACACAGGAAGAGAAATAGGGGTATCAGAATTTCCAAACTGCATCCCTAAGATAAGTGCCTCTCTGTAGCATCTCCCCAGCTGTCACTCAAAACTCTGCCCCAGTCCTTTTTGGGTCCTCATATAACTCAATATGTCTCACAAATTGTATAGACACTCACTATTCAATAAAAAAGGACTTCTCATGGTGGTTATTTGAATCTATACCTGATATTAGGATACTCCTCATGGAAATATAAAATGAGAAAGATTATGGAATAGAGTATTGGACACAGTGAGGGCTTGCATATTTTAAATACTTAACATTGATTCAGATCATCAGTGAATTGTTTCTTTTAAAAATAAGTTTATAAAATAAAGTACTATAAATGAATACATGTATATTAGAGAAAACTTAGAAAATACTCAAATATTGAAAGAAAAGAAATAACACATAGTTCCACCAATCTAATACAATTGTTGTTAACATTTTGGTGATTTCTTTTCAGACTTTTTTCCTACATGTAGTTTTGAAATTTTTCTTAAATAAGAAGAAAATAAGCTTCTGTCAAAAGTGTCAAGGGAGCAATTGGAATCTCTGAGAATTACTTTTTAAATGAGAGAAACACTCTTAGCCTAATGTCATCCAACTTCTGGATATGCTAATAGAAACACTTTGATATCCAGAAGGCTTAAAATGAAAATGAATTTGATGGGGCCCACCCTGTGGCATAGTGGTTAAGTTTGGTGCACTCCACTTCAGTGGCCTGGGTTGGAGGGTTCAGAATCTGGGCGCAGACCTACACCACTTGTCAGCTATGCTGTGCGGCAACTTACATATAAAAAGTGGAGGAAGACTGGCACAGATATTAGCTCAGGGCTAATCTTCCTCAAGCAAAAAAAAAAAAAAAAAAAAAGGAAAATGAATTTGGGCCTTTACTTCCTTGGCCAGCACTGATCCCCTCTTCTGTGGTCTGCACAGTGCCAGGCACAAGGTAACTTAAAAACTGCCAAATTTCCCAGGTGGCTGAGTGTGGAAAACAAGACGCGCTAAGCCAAAGCTTATAAGCACTCAAATTCAGGAGCGTTAAATAGTCAAAGCTGCCAGTTGGCAGAGGATTTGAGTGAGGACAGGGGCAGTGACAAAGTCAGGAAGATAAATGAAAACCATGGAGAAAAAATCAATATTTTTCTCAATTAGAAAACAAAACTGTATGTGGTTAGTGTTTAAAGATATAACAGGATTACATTCCGTAAGGGCACAACCAAATTGCCCCTTCAGGTAAACTCCTGCCAGCTTCTAGACAAAGTAAGGAGCAGATGGAAGCCTTATGGGGAGAGAATTTCCTTCAGAGGAACGCTGCTGCTTCTCCGGAATAGGGACCAATGTGGAGACAATGTGGCCAGATATGCCGTCAACTCATTTACCTCCCGCCCCAGCTACCCTGCACAGGAATTATATCGCCTGGATTTATTGATGGCAGCTGAAGTCCAGAGAGATTCAGAACTTCTGCAAGCCCACCGCCCAGGAAGTGTTGAAGCCGGGATTCAAACAGCCCTTTCTCCTCTTGAAAAAGGAAACACCTCATCTCTTTGAGTGAAGGCATTGCACTGTTGGCAGGGCAGGAGAACAGATCAGTCACACTATCAGGTTCCCAAAAAACCATATCTACAAATCAAACAGCACATCTCCACGCCTTAGTCAGCTGGATCTACAAGGAGTAGCTAATCAGTGTTACCTTCAAATCGTAATGGCAAATATTTTATTTCACTGTTGCAAAAGGTAAGAAATAGAAGCCTTGAGTTCTAGAGAGTCCATGTTTTTGTCTATAGGCTACTGCTTCCAGAAGGACACTAGTAACATCTCTGGTCATTTCTAGGAATTCTGATATAAAATTAGGGTAAGAGTACTTTTGACAACCACATTAAGAAGGGTGGCATGAGGATTCCTGGGATAGTGGAAAAGGATTCCTGGGATGGTGGCTCTGGTTCCCCAGTGGCTTATCTCTGTTCTTCCTAATCACTTTGAAATTAATGGGGTCTCAGGGCCTTGCAGTTGGGGGTGGCACACAGATGGACAGAGACAGAATTTCAAATTTTACTGCATTGCCAATGGTGTGATGTTATAGGAGGGAAACAAAAGAAAAGAAGGAAGCTTTCAGACTAGAAAAAGCCATTGGAAGTCATCTCCATTAGCCTTTCCCCTCAGCCTCCCAAGTCAGATAGAAGCCGTCTTTTTGCATACTGTGTATCCGTAGGATCTTCAGTTTGTGGTAATATTCGTGGAGTAAGGGACAAAGAGGGGAGTTGTAATTGAGAGGTTAAACAAAATGCTGTGGCTTTTAATTAATATTATTATGATGATGATTCTCAGTAGTACGGAGCTGTTGCATTTAGATTCTGATAACAAAAGATAGAAATTAAAAAAAAAATCAGAGAGGCCTCCAAAAAACCCACAGGATGCTTCAGAACACACAGTCTTCATAATATTTCAGAAAGCATTGACTTTATTTTGAGCTTCTTAAACTTTTGAGAAGGCCAGCTGAAGAATGCCAGGGCAGGTTCATTAAGGAATATGGAGGGTCAGTTTTCACCAGAGAGGAAGTGAGACAAGATGTCTGGGGAAAAGCAAACACTGCACTTCAAGGTGGACTGAAATTTCTCCCTTGCCCTGCCCCTCTTCTCCCATGACCCCTAAGATCCGAGATGCACCTTAGCTGAAGTACAGATCAAAGGGAGAGGTGACTCGACACAAACTGAAACCATCCAGTTGTTTAATTATCTCTTGATGTGAAAGGCCGGGTCTTGCTTTGCTTCTCCGTCAGTGTCGGCAGGTGGTTGTTTAGTACCTCGGTGTTTATTTTCTGGGACAGGTTTATGTTACTTAACAGAGCAAAAGTGGGCCAATGGTAGAAAATCTTGGACTTAATTGTCTGTTTTGGAATGATTCTTACAGACAAAAAATTTTTTTGGCATATAGAATGTGGGCTCTACGCTTTCAATTTAGAATCTGATGCTAACTGCATGCTTCGGTTTAAAAAAAAAAAGTTCTACAATTAAATTGCCAAATTCCTTATTTACTCTAACATCAAACTGAAATATTCTCTGCTAGTTCTGCTTAAGGCATCCCCTTTGTCAGTTTCAAGTTTTAGGGACATGAGGAGTTTCAGTAAAGGCAGCTCTGTTCAAGGGTAGAACATTTCTATTTGCAAGGGGTGGGGGGCGATATTCTGTCAACATGAGTCTGAGTCCAAACTGAGATAGTGTGGTAGCTGAAAAAGACCGGACTTTTAAGCCAAACAAATCATGGGCCACTTCCTAGCTGTGTGATCCTGAGCAAGGTACTTAAATTCTCTGGTCCTCAGTTTCCTCATCTGTAAAGTTGGTCTTCTGATACATTACAGGGTTGTTGTGAGGATTAGTGATAATATACATGGAGTAGGCAGCAGGTGATCACTTTTTAAGTGACCTTGGGTAAAGATTATAACGGCATATTCTCAGAGTTATACCATATTATACCATATTCTGGTTTACCAAATTAGCGCCCTAATTTTAAATGCAAGTCCAGTAAATTTGGGGATCGTAAGAATTGTGCTTTCACATAAATTTTGACTCACCAATTAGATATTACGCTGTAAGTAAAGTGTGTGTGAAGTACTTTTAAATCCAAAGTGCCCTGCAAAGAGTAACCAGAAGAGACGACGATATTGTCAACAATTTGTATTTCTCTTAGATGAACAAGTGGACTACTTTTGTAGCAAGGGTGTAACCTATCCCAGCTGCTCCCTCAGCTGGATCTGGTTATAGCTCTAGAACTACAACTATACAGAACATATTCTGCAGGAAATTTACAAATCAATTCAAAGGCAAGTTCAGGTTGAAAATTAAAGGTCTGCACATTAGCTGTGGCATTGGTTTAGCCAAATGATGTAGCTAAAATTTTGTTTAATTTATGTTTTATGAGATTGAAGGGTTTGTTATGGTAACATTTGTTTGAAATACAGAATATGAAAAAGGGAAAACTACTCTGATGATAAAAAAAGGTGATAGGTGACAGTTCATGAGAGAATATTCCATGATATATGTGTGTATAGAAGAAGAGACAGAGAGAGAGGAGAAAGAGAGAGAGTTACAAAAATGTAAGTCAGAGGAAGAGCATTTGCTTCACAAAGGATCCACCGTTTGTAAATCCATAGAACAACTTCTTATCATTGGGGTCAATGGATGGACCTCAGGGGCTCTGAGAACTCCTTGAAGGTGCAGCTATGATTTTTTGCAAGTAAATAGCCACATTTCTGGAGAAAGCGTCTGTGGCTTTTGTCAGGTTATCAAAAAAAAAAAAAAAAAAGCATAGCGGGTAGGCAGTAACTGTTGCTTTAAGTATTGAACTTTTAAAAACATTTCAAATAAGTTTTGTTACCTATTAATGGAAATGTTGTTTAAAATGACTGTAAATAGGCCTCCTGTTATGGTTCATCGATGAGCACCTTAATTTTAAATGCAAGTCCAGTGAATTTGGGGATCATAAGCATTGTGCTTTCATATCAAATTTGACCCACCAGTCGGATATAATGCTGTAAGTGAAAAAAAACATAATAATAGTTTCTATCACCGCTGATGATATCTAAGATGATATATGCAGAAAAACACACTTTCTCAGGCAATGGTACAGCATAGTGATCAAGACCTAGATAGCTGGGATTAAGCCTGCCTCTGGGGATGGTCTGGTGATGTAGTGGTTAAGTTGGCACGCTCCACTTTGGCAGCCCAGGGTTCACAGGTTCGGATCCTGGGTGCAGACCTATGTACCCAGGGTTATCAAGCCATGCTATGGCGGTGTCACACATATAAAGTAGAGGAAGATGGGCACAAATGTTAGCCCAAGGCCAGTCTTCCTCAGCAAAAAGAAGAGGATTGGCAACAGATATTAGCTCAGGACTAATCTTCCTCACAAAGAAACAAAAACAAAAAAAAACCCTGCCTCTGCTACTGTCCTGTGATTTTGGACAATGACTTGAACTTGCTAGGATAATAACAGCTGGTTCTCAGGTGAGAATACTGTGAGGATTAAATGTCAGTGCATGTGGATTCTTAGAACAGCTTCTGGCTCAGAGAAAATGCTCGTAGATGTCTGCTGTGGTCCCTGTCAAGCAGGAGATGGGAAAGACCTCGTGGAGGAAGTCCCCAGGACAAACAGCAGGGCATTTTCCTTTTAATATCTCCTGTGAGCTTCAGGGTCTATGAAGCTGGGCATTATTGTTCTACGTTGAACAAATAGAATTCACTAAGTGGTATGTGAAATACAAATGTCCCTGCTGGAATGGGTACCACCATCAGCAGTCTTGGAAATGTGCCCCACAGTTGGCTTTCTCAGCTGCAGCTTACATTGGATTCTGACCAACCAGGAGGAGCAGTGCCCTGGACTGGCACAGAGCTGCCTATTGACACCAGCTAGCAGAATCCAGTAACTAAACTGAACTCAATAGTGGTGTTGGAGGCCACAGAGCAGTGTGGTGAAGCCAACCTGGGTTTGACACTCAGTGCAGCGCTTCATGAGCTTTGTGACTTAGGGCAAGTTACTTGACTCTCTGAGCCTCGGTGTCCTCATCTGTAGGATGGGCTTGATAACGGGAGCTCCCTCTTAGTGCTGTTATGAGGATGAGAGGAGCCTTGCAGTATGTTTTGCAGTGTCTGGCACCTAGTATTAAATAGTAAATATTAAGTAGCATGAGTCAAAAAGTGCTTACTGTGTGCCAGGCCCAGTGCTGCATTTTTTATCTGAATTACCTCTTGTAAAGTACCTCTGAGGTAGGTGCTAATAATATCCCTATTTTACAAATGAGGAATCTGGGGACAAAGTGTTTGAGAAAGTTGCCCAAGGTCAGGTAGCTGGAGGAGGACAGAGGCAGATTCGTCTCCAAGGATCTCCACCATTCCCACTGCATTCCCTGGCCAGGTCCTTGTTAGATGAAAAGAGTCCTATGTGCCCACCACTGGCCCTGAGGTCCCCAAGTTCCTCTGCACTCAAGGTGGTGGGAAGGGGTGGGGGTGGGGGGTGGGAGCAAATCCCTTGGCCTGGGAAACTGTGCCTAGATCACTCAGATCTCACAAAATGGACAAAATGCACACAAACCAGTGATATCTTAGGTTTGTCTGGCATCTTCTATGTGTGGACACATAGAAATACATGCATAGGATATCTGTGTGCTGGAGGAAGCTGGAGGGGAGTGATGTTTAAACAGCTGTTGTAGTGAGAGGGTCAGAGCACTTGGAGGAAAAGGATAACCTGCAGCTTTTGGTGAGGGCCTCATATCAAGGTATGGTTTGCCTAAGGCACTGTTTCAAGGAAATTTTAAAGGTGGCGTCCCTGCTCCGTAGCCAGAGAGGCCCTGCTTTGCTTCTTTGGCCCAATCAGTGCCCTCTGAGTTAACAACAGGGGGCCTGGACGTTGTGACACCTCGCAGCCCAACAATCCTATCTCTAAGGTTATTGGTGGCAATGTCAGTGTAAATACCTTACCTAGATGGAGCCCTTCATTAGGCTGCATGAGTGGGCCTTGTCATTCCAATGAGATCAACGCTGTCAGAACCCGGGAGAGGGTTCCTGTCCCAGGGCAGTCATGGCAGAAATAGCATTCCATCTTAGCTGTTCACCTCTCCTGGTCCTAACTACTAAAAGACCATACACTTCTACAGAAATAGATGTTCTGAGCACCCACCAATCTATTGAATTACTTAAGTTATTTTTCTGGAAATATGTATAGAAATAAACTTGATATTTGAAGACTTCACAAGTTGTCAAAAGAAGCAAAGGAAATAGCAAGGAAAAGAGCACGCCTTTGCAGCAAGCCCTGAAGCTTTTACCATCTTCTTCAAATATTTGTAATACCCATGTTGTCATTGACAGCCTCAAGAAGGGAATGGCTTTAAAGGATATGAAGAATTGGCCATACCTGCCGAAGGTGTTAGGAGGAACTTTAGAGCTCTTTGAATTCAGACATTCACTTGGATGTTTCCTGGCATCTCAAACTGAACATGGCCAATGCATACTCGAGGGGATAAACTAGAAAGAAAATCAAGGAGCCAATATTCTAAAAATAGGATATCAGTTACCTCTGTGGGATGGAAATTTGTGATCAGAAGAACCTTGGAGGGGTGAGTGATCTGCAGGGTTCTATTTCTTGATCTGGGAAGAATATATGATGCATTAGAATAATTCATTAAACTGTATGTGTATATTTTAAGCACTTTTCTTTACATGAACTTTCCCACAATGAACAAAAAAGAAGGATGTGCTGCCCACACAAGCCTAGTCCGCCCCCATTCTCCACCATTTCAGTAATCGGTGGCACCACCATCCATCCATTTAGTAAGGTCTAAGACATGGGCATTATTCTTGACTCTCTTTTCCTTCTACCCCTCCATCCATTCCATTGGCAGCCCCCAAAATTCTCCCCTCACTCCAGGCCTCGCCACCTCCATTGCCGCCCTCTCCAACCTCCATCATATCTTGTGTGGATAGCAGGGCTTCTCACATCCAGTCTTCCTCCTCACACAAAGTCAGTGAACTTTTAAAAAACTTTCTATTTGGAATGGTTATAGATTCATAGGAAGTTGCAAAAATAGTACAGAGAGGTCTCATATACCCTTCATCCAGTTGCCCCCATTGTTAACGTCATGTGTAACTATATTACACTATTAATACCAGGAAATTGACATGGTTATAATCCACGGAGCTTATTCAGATTTCACCAGTTTTAGCTGCGCTCATTTGTGTGTGTGGAGTGGGTGTGAGTGGGTGTCAGTCTATGTGACTTTATCACAAGTGCAGATTCATGTAACCACCACCACAGTCATGATGCACAACTGTTCCATCACCACAGACCTCCTTATGCTGCCCTTTAGAGTCATTCCTCAGTCTCCTCCTCTCGTCCCTGTCCCTAACCCCTGGCAACCCTACTCTGTTCTCCATCTCTATAATTTTGTCCTTTTGAGAATGTGTAAATGGAATCATGTGGTTTGTGACCCTTTGAGATCGGCTTTTCTTTTTCACTCACCATAATGCCCTTGGGATCCATCCGAGTTGTTGTGTGTATCAATAGTTTGCTCCTTTGTATTGCTGAGTAGTATTACACAGAATGGATGTCATCTTTTAAACACAGAACCTGTCACTTCCAGGTTCAAATGGGGCTTTCCCATTGTACTGAGGCCAAAATCTATGCTCCTAGCCCACGAGGCCCTCCCTGCCTGGCCTGGCTGCTGCCTTTCCCCGGTCTTCTCTGCTACCCTGCCCCTCCCCTCACTCACACTGGCCTTTTGTCACTCCTGAAACCCACCCAGCTTGTTTCTCTGTGCTACTCGCCTGGGATGACCTTCCCTACCTCTCCTTGTCCTCAGGGTCCCTGCTTAAGGGCCACCTCCTCAGAGAGGGCTTCCCCGCACCTTCCTATATAAATGCTGCCATCCATTCCTGTTTTCCTGCTCATTTCCTCCTTTGCACTGATTATACCCAGAAACAACTTTCTTTCTTTACTTGTTTAGTGTCTGTCGCCCTCCCTAGCAGAGTGACCACTGTGTAACAGACACTAACAAAGGAATGAGTTGAATAAAGGAGTTAATTGGTCTCTGAAAGAGAATGCTGATGATTAATAACGTACTTGTTTGTACCTGTTCTCATTCCAGAACGGGACTCAGGGTGGCTTGCAAAAATATAGACAATGCAACAAGATAAAGAATAATAAGTAGGGAAAATAAGAACAGGAAAAGTTAAAACCAAGATCAAGATGGCCCACAGCCTGTGGAGGAGAAGCAGAGCCGGCTGGACTCCTGGAAGCCAGGGCAAGAGGGAAAGTGGACTGTTCTTTCCTCATTTCTGAGCAGGCGCTGGGGCACCGTGGGGACAAATCCAATGGCAGCTGGAGGACAAGGAAATAAATACACAAGCAAGGTAATTTCAGGTTGTGACGAGGGATATGAAGAAAATAGAAGTTAAACATGGTCATGAGATTTGCAGTATCCATGAAGTTAAAAACACGTCCATTTTTTTCCCTTAAGAAACAGTTTTTCCTGATTCTAAGAATTGAGAGAAAAATTTACCATGGGTCCTACTATTTTTATTGTTATGCCTTTTTTTTTTTTTTGAAGACCTATTATGGGTGTTTCCTAGGGATATAATGGAGAAGAAAATGACAAGGCCCCCCCTGCCATCTAGAACTTTATGTGACATGAGGGAAACAGGTCCCAGGTACTGATGGTGTCTCTCTCTTTCAATATCTCTGTCTCTTTCTCTCTCTCTCATCACCAGATCCTGTTGCTTCTCCCTCTTTCCCATCCTCTGAAAGATTAAATGAGCTGCCTAGGGTAACACAGCTGGTTAGCGGCAAGCTGGGCCAAGAAAACAAGTATCTGAGTATAAGTCCACTTCCTTTCCCCAGCATCCACCCCTCTGGGTAATCAGATGATGGGATCTAAGCTGCCATAGGCCCTGTGTGGACCCCACAACCTTTGCTTATCAGTTAAATTCAGTTCAAATGAATATCAAAGACAGCCTCAAATGAGGGGCATGGTTCAGCAAAGAGCAGCTTACCTGCTGTGAGGTGTGTGTGTGAAAGGGAGGGCCCTTGTCACTGAGAACAGCTGTGTCCTGCTGCCACCACACCCCACCTGTCCCCTATGGCTCGGCTCCTCCAGGAAGTCTTCCAGGCCCTCACCATTCCCACTACCCACTTATTCCAAGTTCTGAGCCCCTCCTCTGGGTTCCCACAGGACCTGTGTCAGTGTATCTCCCTGCATCATAATTGCCTGTTGAAGGTGACTCTTCAGTGTCACTGTTTCACTAAGTGCCGTTCAGGAAGCATCTGCAACAGGATCATTTGGATGCGTGTTTGAAATGCAGATTCCTGGGCCCTTCTCCAGTCTTGTGAATCAAATTCCCTGGTGTGAGGCCCAGGCACCAGAATTGCTGGGAAGCTCTGCAGGCAATTCTTAGGAACTGTGTCTTGGTCTCTGTTTTATTCTCAAGTTCTGCTGGACCCTTTGTAGTCTCTTTATCTATATTTGTCAATTCATTGATTAATAACAAATAAGTAAGCCTGTTTCCGGATTATACAGGGACAGTGTGCCTGGGAGGGCCACATCTTCTTGAGCTCTGAAGAGTTCCAGCCTTATCTGATTTCTCTTTGTCAAGAAGCCTGTTTGAAAGTACACAGATTTAGGCTTCGGGAAGTGTCCTGGGACTGCAGGGTGGAGATGGATTGGAGGACATCAAGACTAGAGGTTGCTTCAGCAATCCAGAGGAGAAGAGCTGATGATGAGAACCAAGGAACATTATGAGGATGGAGAGATGGGCAGATGAGGGGCCAGGAAGGAATGAGGTAGAAACCATAGGACCTAGTGATGTGGGAGAGAGGGAAGAGGCATCACACCAACTCTCAGGTGGCTTAGGGGACCAGTGAGGTCTTTTGCAGAGAACAGATGAGTCTAGGTTTGAGTCACCTACCGTTAGTCTGGATAAATTACACAAATTTTCTGAGCCTCAGTCACCTCATCTATAGAAGAGCGCTTATTGCAAGGGCGAAAGTGCCATTAATAGGGTTACAATGCTTGTTATAGCGTCCAAGAAATGCATAGCTAAAAATATTGTTGTCATCGCTATTGCTATTACTACCAGAGTGGCACTAGATAGGGATGGGATTGCCAAGGGACGAATACTCTCAGTTTGGATATGTTGAGTTTGAGGTATCTGTGAAGCATCCTAATGGAGATATCCAGAAGTTCTGGATGGGGTGCTGAGAAAGACAACAGTTGGGTGATATAAATTTGGGATTTTGTGGAGCTGCTGCAACAGGTGAACACTGTGGTAAGGGAGCTTGAGGGTAAGAGAGTGGCTGAAGTGATGGGCCATGGGGGTGGGGCTGGGAGCAAAGAGACTGAAAACAAAAAGAGATTGTAAATGAAATGGACGAGGGACTACAGTGGAATTGATGAAAGTGTGGTGTTTTTTAAAGAGTGAGAAAGCCTGAAGGAATTGAGTTGGTGGTTGGGGGTGTTGGTGTTTAAGGTTTACAAGGGATGAGAGACGACAGAGGGGACCTTGAAGCTAAAGTGGAGGGGAGGAGAACTTTACAGGAAGTGGGCAGATGTCGGGGACTTGGTGGAGTTTTGAGGGGTAGAGCCAGAAGCTACTGGCCTCAATGAGCAGAGGCCGTCCACAAGGGCAGACGAGGAATGCTGCAGATGAGCTAGCTATTCTGGAGCTGGGAGAAGGCCTTCTCTGCCTGGAACATTCTGGTATGTAAAGCCTAGAAGAATGAAAAGACATCACTTACAGGGCTGGAGTGGGGGCTGGTTAGAGTAAGATGAAAGTGCTTCACATCATCTCTAAAGGTGCTGCCCACTCTGCCCTTCTGTGATTTGAGTGTAGGGACAAAGAGGATATGGCAACACATTTGCTGATGTATAGAAGTTGGAAGGTGTGAGTCTGAAGGAAAAGATAAGTAGTTTGAGGGGCAGCCGAGGTGCGCATCTGCAGCTGGTCATTGAACAGTCAGGCTCGGAGGCCCGCAGGGGCTGCTAGGCGTTGTCTAACGGTGTTGCTGGGGCAACGGGGCATGTGTTTTTAGCAAGGCCCCTTATCTAAAGGGATGTGGTTAAATAAGGTTCCTCAAAATTTATGTCTACCTGGAACTTCAGAATGTGACCTTATTTGGAAATAGGGTCTTTGCAGATGTAGTAAGGTAAGGATAGAGATGAGATCATACTGGATTAAGGTGGGCCCTAAATCCAATGAATGTGCCCTTATAAGAGATACACAGAGAAGACAGCACATGAAGACTGAGTTTGGGGTGATGCTGCCACAAGCCAAGGAACATCTGGGGACTCCAGAAGCTGAAAGAGGCAAGGAAGGATTCTCCCCTAGAGCCTTCAGAAGAGGGAGCATGGCCATGCTGACACTTTGATTTCAGACTTGTAGCTTCCAGAGCTGTGAATGAATAAATTTCTGTTGTTTTAAGCCACCAAGCTTGTGGTAATTTGTTCTGGCAGCCTTAGGAACTGATACAAGGAACTTCCCATTGATGGCAGTTTTAACTGCTGGGGCCGTCACCACCATGCACAGAAAGTTAGTTATGCCAAAAGAAATAAACGTCATAGAGAGCTCCGACAAAGTGAGTGCCCAGGTTAGATGAGAGACAAAGTACGGTCAGGGCCCTCCGTAGCCGCGGGTTCCGCACCCGTGGATTCAATCAATCGTGGATGGTAAAACGCAGTACCGTGGTTGGTTGAATCCAGGGACGCGGAACCCGCGGATACGGAGGGCGGACTGAGGAAGGGGAGCGTCCGCGGATTTTGGTATCCGTGGGGCGTCCTGGAACCAATCCCCAGCGGTTACGAGGGACAACTGAATTACAGAACGCGTCGTGCACTCATCCATTAATAATGAAAACAGGCCCCTCGTTCTGCAAAGCATGTTAGAGGAAAGTAAAATTTGCTATGGAAATCAGATGATCAAGACTCGTTACTAAAAGTAGAATCAGAGCATTTGCAAGGCAGTAGTGGTGGTGATCAGAACCTGAAACAAGCCAGACACTTTTCAGCTCAGGGAGGTGGAGTGGGACACTCAGAAGAGGGATAGCAAGACAGACACCAGGCAGAAGTAGACCCAGGCCAGCTCCGGGACTGCTCCCTAGCCACCTGGTTAAGGTTATTGCAGGATCTTCTGTGAGAAGAGAAGGGACATCCTCGCACGGATTGACACATTTATTGAGCACCTACTTTCTGCCAGGCTGAGGCCCAGCATGGAATATTGGCGGGACAAACGCAGTCCTCACCCTCAAAGAGCAGATAATGTCTCAGTTAAAATTTTGGTTGCAAGTAACAGAAAACTCAACATAAATTGACTCAAGCAATAAAAGGAACTTATTAACTCCAGGGACTAAAAAGTCCAGGGATCTAAGGCTTCCAGCACCATTCAGCCAGATTCTGCTTTGTTTCTCTGTGATTCTTTTGGGCCTTCCCTCTTCTGTGTATCACTTCCAGCCTAGGGTTGACTTCTCTTTTGCTCAAGAATCAAACTATATTGTATGGTTGCAAGATGGCTACCAGCAGTATTTGCAGCTACTTGCTTTACATTCAGGGAGGGAGAGAGCTGCTCTCCTGCAATCACTGGGCCATCATAAATGCGTGTGTCCATCCCTGACTTAATCAGAAGGCAAAGGAAGTAAGGCGCTCCGATTAGCTTAGACCAGTACTACTCAAAGTGGAGTCTCCAGGCCAGCAGCATCAACATCCCCTGGTAATTTGCCAAACATGCAAATCCTTGGGATCAGAAGCTGAATCAGAAACTCTAGGGGTGCAATCTGTGCTTAACAATCCCTCCCGGTGATTCCAGTGCACACTGAAGTTCGAGAACTGTGCTTGGACGAATCAGATCCCATCTGTGGAGCTGGTGGTAGAGGTTATTCTACCCAAACTGCATAACTGCTATGCAATGGTGGAAGGACAGAATGGATATTGGGGAGACAGCCATAATGGACACTACCCTTAGTGGTTATGACAACTAGCATAATAGCCAGCATTTATGAATTCTTATTATGCACAAGGTCACCGTGCTGCACACTTTACATGCATGATCTCATTTAATCCTTGCCTCAAACCTATGAGGTGGGTACTATTATTATCCACAACAGCTGAGGAAACTGAGGACCAGTGCAGTTGAGTAAATTTATTTAGGGCTTAGTAGCTAAGCGTCAGGGCTGGAGTTTGAACTCCAGCAAATAACCCCAGAGGCTGTGCAATCATAAACAACCAGGTGCCAGGACGTGTGATAAGAATCATGATAAAGGAAGTTCAGGTGACGTGGGGACACCATAGAGGCACCTAACATACTCTGGAGGCTGTTAAGGAGGGCTTCCTAGAGGAAGTGACAAGCTGGGGAGGAGTTTGCTAGCTGGGTGAGGAGGAGGAGGAAGAGTGCACAAAGGCCTGGAGCCCAGAGATGGCTGGGCATGTGTGAGGGACTGGCTTCATTGTGACATTGGGGTGGAAGGAAGCAAGGGGTGACCAAGAGGTGGGCAGAGGCCAGACCTAGAAGGGCCCTATGGACCAAGTGAAGAAGTTTGGCTTTATCCTAAGGGCATAATTAAGGAGCATAGGGGATTCTAACCCTGGGGATGAATATATTGGACTTGGTCTTTATAAAGATGATCCTGTTTGCAGGGTGCAAAATTGAGCGGAGGCAGAAAAGCTAACTGGAAACCCATTGCAGGGGTCCACATCACTAAAAATGATAGTGGCTGGGAAAAGGACATGGAGAAAAACACACATTTGAGGACTTGGTGATCAACTGGGTGGCTCTTGATTTTCTGGCTTGGGCTGCTGTTTGACCCTCTTCAAAAAGACAAGGAAGAGCAAGTTTTGAGAGAGTGCAGCTCGGTTTTTGACCTGACAGATTTAACAAGAATTACAATGAATTGTATATGTAATTGTTTTTTTACATGTAGGGTTGAGTTTCTTTGGAGGGGTTGGTGGCTATCATTTCTTGGGCTTTTACTCTGCACCAGGTGCTTTACATGTATTATTTCTAATCTATTCAACTGCCCTACAAAGTAGGCATTCTTATCTACATTTTCTGTAAGAGGAGGCAGAATTAAATAACTTGCCCAGGAATCACATGGACAAATGGTAGGACAGCTGAGTTTGAACTCGGGTCTGTACTCCCTGAATGGAGTCACGATACTTGCCCAAGTCATAACCAACACTAGGGACTGCTATGGATCAGGTGTGTTGGTGCATTATTTCTAATCATTTATGTCACTAGTCATGTATATAAAACCCGTCCCAGAGAGTGGAATCACAAAGGGTAGGGTATGTTTTTTGTTCACTAAGATATCCCAATGCCTGGCATATAGCAGGTGCTCAATAAATATTTGAAGGACGGAAGGGAGGGAGGGAGGAACCAGTGAAAGCTTCCAGGTGTTGTTACACATAGGTGGTTAATTGGTTTTAACCAATGAAACAGTTATACGCAAGATTTTGGTAGAAACAGTAGGGAAAAACAAAATTCTACCTGTGTATACTGTATGTTAAAAATGAATAGGGTGGGGGCCGGCCCCGTGGCGTAGCGGTTAAGTGCACACGCTCCGCTGCTGGCGGCCCAGTTTGGATCCCGGGCTCGCACCAATGCACTGTTTATCAGGCCATGCTGTGGCGGCGTCCCATATAAAGTGGAGGAAGATGGGCACAGATGTTAGCCCAGGGCCAGTCTTCCTCAGCAAAAAGAGGAGCATTGGCATGGATATTAGCTCAGGGCTGATCTTCCTCACACACACACAAAAAAAGAATAGGGTGGAAATCTCTAGGGACTAAAGAATTTTTTTTCAAGTTTTAAAACTTTTTTTGATAAATTCTTATATATATCTCTGAGCTATTTCATAAATGTTTGCTTATTAAGTGAATCAGTAAATGGCAAGACTACACAATATGTCTTGAAATTTTCTTAGTTCTTTTCCTAATGTCACTGTTTTGGGTGTTATGTCTAATATTGCTGGAATATACACAGAGGAGCCCACTTAAATCAAGCTTATTTATTTCTAATTATTCTCAACACCAGGGTAATGGAATAGATATAGAGACACTTGACTGCTTGCAAAATCGCTTCACTCAAAGATATAATCAGTCATAATGGGATCCTGAAAGACTTGCCCATGGGCAAAATATCACCATGGTCTTCCTCAGTTGTCCCCAGACTTCAGGGTACAAAACAATCCCTTTAAAAGCTTGTTTGACAAGCTGATTCCTATGTCCTGACTCCAGCATCAAACTCGGACTTGGAAGATACGCACTGGGGTCTTGAGACTCTGTATTCTTAGCAATCACTCCTGGAGGTCCAAGGACCACACTTTAAGATCCACCAACTTATCTTGAAAGTGTTTGTGACCGAAAAAGTCAGTCTTTTTCCCAACGTCCCGCTGCCAGGTTTGCGTTATGAGGTATGAGGGGGCTGACCTCAAAATGACTGACCAATCTGTCAACGGGATTCCTAGGGAAGATGCTCCTCTCGGCACTTCATTCCAATGTGATGGCATGAAGGGAGATCCTCTCACAGATTACGCCGCCAGTGCCAGGTCAGGCAGGTAGGGAATGGGGGTGTGACTTACTGATCACCTTGCCTTTTCAACATCTAAATGGTCCGACCCACCATTGACCCCGGACTCATGGCCCAAAAAGCATTTGAAAGAATTTAGGAAAGTTGACAGAGGTACAAGGAGACAAAATAAGCTTTGCTAATATGTCACAGTAACTGTTAGGCAGAGTAAGATCTTTTAGGGACAATATTCTTCTAATTCTTTTGGGCATAGAATCTTCACCATTACCATCTTCCTCCTCCTCCTCATCATCATCAACGATCACAATAATCAATAGTTCCTGAGCACCCATAGGATGCCTCTTAGACTTATTATAGGAAAGAGACCCTGGGGGTTATAATTTTTCACTCCATTTCCAGGCCTTTGGGCAAAAGAATTTTTATCCAGCCATCTCCAAGGGTATCAAGATAATTCATTAATATCTTCAAAGAAAGGGTTTCTCCTTCTCATGGACACGGACATCCTTCTCTTTCAGTTCTTCCTTTGAAGGTCTATCTTATTTTCTTTAAAGACATACTATTATTTCACAGTGTGGATGCACCCACATTTATTTAATCAGTTCCTGCAGATGTAAGTTGTTGCTGGTTTTTGCTGTTTCAAGCAATGCCATAATGAACCATATCATGCCTATCTTTGCACGTGTGAGTCATCACTGATGTAAGACCAACATCTAGAATTGCAATTGCTAGGTCAAAGGGTACAGTGATTTAAATTTTTGGCAGATACCTCCAACTGCCTTCAAAAAGATTATGGCAGTTCATACTTGTAATAGTAATGTATGAGAAAGTACCTGTTTTCTCATACCAGTACTGGAAATTATATTTAAAACTTTTTTTTGGCACTCTGATAGGTGGAAAATTGCATATGTTTATTTGCATTCCTTTAATTTGCAATGATATGTTTATTGGTCATTTGTGTATTTTTATTCCATAAAATGCCCAATCCTTTGCAAAACCCAGATTTTTAAAAAATTTTAAACAGAAGTTAATTTTTTTTAAAAAATTAATTTTTAAAATAGTAAGCTTCATTTATTGGGAAAATGTATCATGTCAGGGCACTGAACACCTCATTCCTCACCTATGTCACATAATTTGAGCCTTACTCTAATAGAATAGAGAGAAGCTGATAATCTGGATAAATTTTTAAAAACACTTTTGAGCACTGCTGAAAAAACGGAAACGTTTCTGAACAATAAAATAAAACAAATTTAGAATTGTAGTGTGAGGTCTCTCTCCCAGGCACCATGCTAGACATGGCCACATGTTCTCCTAGAGAATCTTCTCAACAATTCCTTGGTGTTGATATTATTCTCACCCTCACTTTTACAGAGAATTCTTTCCCTTTTCCATTGAGAAGATCACAGAGATACAAAACTGAAGCAGCCAAAGATGATCACTGTGACCCTTTCTGAGGCCCCAACCATGGCATAGCCTGACAAAGTTCAGCTTCTGGGCGGGAGAAGCAGTCTGGGAAACTGCTTAGATACTGAAACACTGGGATTCCCAATGAAATGGCAATGACTTCCATCCAAAGACCATCACGAACCCGCCTGGAATTGAACAAGTTGGGTTTATGTCCCGCTGCAAAGAGGGAGAAGACATTCAACAGGGAGCTTTTGGAATGGGGTGTCAGACAGCATTTATTGTTGGATTTGGGCTTGTGTTAGGTGATTCGAGGGAGGGTTCAAGGAAGTGGGGCTTTGCTCTGGATTGTACGCTGTCAGGAAGCAGATGTAACTCTATAATGGTATATCTTAATAATTCTTGTCTCTCAGGCAAGAGGAATAAGTTGAGGCTAAAGGAGCAGCAGTAACTCATTAGCCGGGATAGGGAGGTGTTGGGTCATTTTCGTGTCTTGGACGATGTTCCTGCTCTGTGTGTGTTCAAACATAATTACAGAGGGGTCTTGTTTTTGTCTTGATCCACTGTGGTCACAGTGGTCTTGTCTGATGTGGGTGTTGTGTGACACGGTTTATGTTCGGGAAGAGAACACCATGGCCTAGCTGTGGGTGACAGCCTCCAGCTCAGGGGCTGCTTTTCACTTTCTCAGGGAATTTAAGGACATTGTTTGAAATGAAGACTATCCACCAAATTCCAGCATATAGGTTGCCCTCTTTAGAACTCCATGATCTTTCTCTCCAGGTGTGGAGGGGCCCCATGGCCCAGTGGTTGAGAAGGTGGACTCTGGCCCCACATTCCACCCCAAACCCAGGAGGCTGGGGCTGGAATCCTGCCTCTGTCGCTTATTAGCTGTGTGGGACCCTGAGCAAGTCACTTATCCTTTCTGTACCTCATTTTCCTCATTTACAAAATGGGGAGAGTAAAAAGGATCTATATCGTAGAGTTATGGTGAAGCTGTCAGGACTGCGCCCAGCACAGAGCATGTGCTCTGTTCTTACCATTACCATTAAACGTATGGTCAGTCCTCAAGGGCCTGGCTGATTGCAGGAGCCTCCAGCTGTTGTCATTTCTCTGTCTTCTCCTTTTTCCTGTCTGTGCTGCACACTTCTCCCACACTGGTCTTCTTCAAAAGTCCCTTTTATCACGTTCTGTGGAGTGACATGTTCCACACTCATTCCTGTTTATTGAGGATGTACTTAGTCAGGCATTGGGCTGAATGGGGCATTCACAGCATTTTACTCCATTCCCCTGCAAGGCAGACATTTTTACCACTTAAGAAGGAAATTGAGAAGAGAATACAAGGAACTTACCCAAGGACACACGGTTTGTAAGTGGCAGAGCTGGGTTCAAATGCAAAATCATCTGACTTTCAAATACTTTCCTCTCTGCACCCCTCTGAAAGTCCACACTCCTTAGCCCAGCCTTGAAGGTCGTCAGTGTCCGGACACCGCCTGTCTTTCCAGCCTGATATTTAAAAATCCCCCAAACAACCAAATAGCATTGTGGAGTGTCTAACATTTACAGGTCTAGTCTACAAGCTCAGAGGAAAATTGAGAGGCAAAAGGTAGTTCAAATATTTTTGGGAAGTAAAAAATGCATAACTAAATAAAGACATGGAAATGGCATCAAGTAAGTGACAGATATCTGCTGGAGTGTCATAAACTTTCAGAGAAGAGGGATGTGGTCGAGCATGAGATGCTGGAAGTGGTTCCCACTAGAGGTCAGGAGTTGGCTGAACCTTCAGTGACGGGCCAGATTTGGACAAAAGGAGGCTCTTCACTGAAGACTTGATTTCATGGCCACATCTTCTCTGCCCTTTCTCCAGTCTCCTCTTGAGACCAGATGCCCGGCCTCTGCACTCGCCTACCTGTGCTTGCTCATTCTCTCTTTGGGCACTTCCTGCCTCCTCCCCCTCACCAGTTTGTAAAGTGCTAGGTGGCAGGAACCTTGTGTTTTTAATCTTTTATCATCACCCCAACAACACCCCCTTCCTAACTTCTCCATACACGGACACATACACAGTGTCTAGCACCATGCCTTGCTCACCTAAGGCAGCTGATACTTGCGTGTTAAACAAATGAGGCAGAATGGCCCAAATTCTTATCCTATTTAACAATTTCATGGGCTCTTTTGGTATCATTTCTCATGGACGGTGCACATCCACAACCCTGTACCCATCACACACTGGGCTGTGATTGGCTGTCTGTACAAGTCCCTGGAAGACTCTGGGCCTCAGCTCCCTCCCCTATAAAGAGCTGGGGGTGGCCCAGCCATGGTTTCCTCAAAGTAGGCATGCATAAGAATCCTAACCATCACCACTGAAGCTTGTTAAAAGGTAGATTCCAGGGTTGGCTCCTTCTCCCAGAGATCTGACACAGAAGGTGGCAGCAGAAATCTGGGTTTTCGTATGTATCCCAGGGGGACTCAGAAGTAGATGGTCCCTGGGCTGCCCCTGGAGAAACCCTGCGCTAGATGATCCAGCTAGTTTCTATGAATCTAGAATGGAAAAGGATGACAGACCCTGTGTTTGGGGTTGGTGAAGGCATCCTTGTGGGGACAGACCTCTCCAAAGCACAAACACATCTTAATTTTCAGAGCCATCCACTTGAAAGCTAATGACTCGGATGTGAGTCCACAGGGAAAATCTAGAAGAGGCAGGCTGTGGGACAATCCAGAGTCTCCTCTCACCCCTGCAGATGTGGTACTTCCGCAGGGCCCGCCTGCCCTGCTATGCAGCAGGGGCTGATTCTGATTAACTCCGCTGGTCTTTTTTTTTTGGTTTGTTTGTTTGTTCTTCACGTGATGAGGTTTCTATTTCTGCTGAGGGCCCTCCCGGCTAAGGCACCCCGTTTGGGAAAAGCAGCGTTTGCTAAGCCCTTGGAGGCTCCTGGCTCCTGGAGAGGGATCAATATCCCCACTGCTCTGGGAGGAGGCCTTTGTAGTGTCGACTTGTTGTTTGTGTTTCAGGCTCTAAGGGAAGGTTTGCTCCTAATTAAAGGCATAAATGCTTTAATCCCTGGCCTGGGGGCTTCCCATAGCGCATTAGCTGTATTAGGAAGGAAATGGATTGTAATCCCTTTAATATAAGCCTGGAGGAACTCGAGGGCTTCTGGTTTGGGAGAAGAATTTCCTCCTGTGATTTAACAATATTAACATGCTTAATTTGCATAGATAGAAACTCGGAGGCCAGCTTTCCCTCCAGAGAAAGCCCAGTGAAGTCTGTCAGATGAATGAAGGTTACAATAATCAAGCTCCTACAGCATACCAGAACAGAGGCCGAGTCATTGTACGTTTTTCTCCTTTAGCTTTCCCACCCCACCCTGTGAATATATATTGGGCCAACTATTTTATCAGTAAAGAAATGAAGATGAAGAGATGAACCTCCTCACTGGAGGAAGGAGGGGAGGATTTTGTTGAGAGCCTTTGAGGTCCCTGTGCTTTGTATATACTGTTTATTGAATCCTGTCCACACGATGTCTTTTTGTGTGTGCTTTTTAATAACCTTTACTTCACCATAACCATGACTTTAGAAATATACTGTACTGGTTTCTGTAATGCCATTTAGTTTATCTCAGCCCACACATTTTGAACCCAACACTAGTATGTGATTTAAACTTAGAGAAGGAAACAGGATTTGCTTTCTGGTTTATTTTTCATCCCTTACAAATGTTGAAAAGATCCCCCCTCGCATGCTGCTAAAGGAGATAGCAAGAACCAGGAGAAACTCACCTGTGTTTTGTACTTCAGAGAATAACAGGTATCGCTCTGTAAACACTGAAAAAGTGGTAGACTTGACATTTTGCAATGTTTCAGGGTGAGCTTACAAATTTCATAATTATGTTGTAGTCTGGACAGAGGGAGTCTATGCACGCACAACACAGCATTTCAATTCTCAATAAAGAAATGAGGACACAGAGGCTCCTGGGGAGAAGTAACATGTCCACGCTGAGTAACCGGGCTCCTGCAGGTTATCGCATTAGCGTTGTTGCTGCGTTACCTCTGAAGCCAAGCCATTCTGCAGAAACACAACTGCAGCAAAGATAGCAAATACAGGGGACCGAAGGAGGCCTGAGTACCTGGAACCTGAGACTTTTTCACCCCCCTGGCTGGTTTCTCTCTCCTGCTGCCCTTGAACACTCCTTTAGGGAGGCGGCAGGATGCTCTCCAGGGCAGCATTGCCCCGCAGGGCTGTGTGGGGGCTACCGTACCTAATAAGATAAATCCTCTCTGTTAGCTTCAAATACCACCTGTATCACCAGCAATTCCAGAGTGAGCACCACACGCCCAGAGCTTTCTTCCCTGAGCTACAGATCCTTTTATTCAGGTGTTTACTCACCTGCTCCACTTGGAAGCCACACAGCCTGCACAACTGCCATATGACCCAAACTGCACTGATGGTCATACTCCCCAAATCTACTCCTCCCACAGCGTTTCCCCTCTCATCAAAGGACCATCAACGCCCAATGACTCATTCCAAAACTCTGGGAATCGTCTTTGATACCTCTCTCTGTCTTGCCCCTGCCGCTTCCAAGTAGTGATTAAATCCTACAGAGTTTGCTTCTAAAATGCCTTTGAATCTCCCCACTCTTCTCCATATCCACCATCTCCTCCACCTGTCCCAGCCACCATCCTCATCCATGCCCTGCAACTCTCTTCCTCTTCCCCCAGGCCATTGTCCACCCGGGATCTTTTTGATATGCACATCCCATCGCCTTATCCTTCTGCTTAAACTCCCCGGTACTTCCTGTTATTCTCAGGATAAAGTCACCTCCTGTACCCCTCTAAGTGAAGCCCCCATCTCCCTCTCCAGCCTCATCTGGAACCGCTTGTCCCTCCTCACTCCGCTCTTGGAGAGCATCATCTATCTCTACACAAGACCAGTCTCCCTTCAGCCCTAGGGCAGTCACACAGGCCTAAGAATTCTCTTTCCTCTTTAGGACGGAGTTAAAATGTCACTACTTGAGGCAACTCCTCCCTGACCACCCCCCAAGACTGGATCAGGTCCCCACACCCATATTTCTCCTTCATGGCACTTGTCACAATTGTAACTAAAGACTCACTTGTGTGACTATATATATGCCTAAAATTATACCGTAACTTCATAAAGGTAGAGATCGCGTCTGTTTTATTTCATTACTGTAATCATGGCCCTTGCATAGTGTCTGGCACAGAGCAGAAACACAAAACATATGGATGAATATTGGTATGAACAACACTAAGTACCTTCACAGACATATCCACTTGACTTCCTACATTCATTTCAAGTGATATTACATTCCTGTTTTATAGATGATCAAACTGACTTCTGTTGAACATCCACGATTTACCCAAAGATGTGAGGATAGTGTCAGGATTTGAAGTCAGGACTCCAAAATCTACTTGGTAATATTTTCCTGAAAAATACATCCGGGAGGCACAAAAATCACTTGTTCTGACCCAGCTGTCCCCTCCACTGCCATCTCTGCAGCCATTCTGTTCTTTACCCTGTTCTTTGCCATTTTTTTCAGTTTTATTAAATTCACAAGCGCTTCCTACATCCTTGCACTTAACTGAGAGTGCACTGAGGGATAAAAGATGAGGAAGACCCAGTTCTTTACTGAAGGATCCAGAGTTTTTTAGGAGAAATAACTACTATAGCTCTCCAACCTTGAATTTTTTGGGACTGCTTCAGCTGTAAGTTACGTAAACTCAACTAAAATTGGCTTTAGCAAGAAAAGGAATATATTGGCTCACATAAACTGCAAAGTCTAGATGTAAGTCAAGCTTCAGGCATGGTCGTATCCAGGGGCTCAGCATCCTCATGATGCAGTCACTCTCTGTCTCCATCTCTTGGGTCTTCTTTTCTCTGCTGATTTTATTCTTGGCCAGGCTCTCTCCACTTGGGCAAGGATGGCCTCAGGCAGCTCCAGGCTCACATGGTTCTTAATGCCCCCTATCTCAGAAAGACAGAGCCTCTTTCCCAAGAGCTGGGGATGATGCTCATCAGCCCACCTTGGGTCATGAGCCTCTCCCTGAATCAATCATGGTGGCCTAGAGGATGGAATATTCTGAGGACAACATGTTCATTTAGAGCTGGAGTAAGGTCGGCACCACTCAAACCACATGATCCCTAAGGGGAGAGAAACGGTTCTCTAAAGTGAAATTGGCACGCCGTTGCAGAAAGAAGGGGAAAGTCAGAGACTTAGAACACATTCCTTCTCTCGGCCTCATGCCCTCACCCGCCCCTCCTCAGCCCACCTTGCTCCAAGTTGCTCCTGTCTGACAGGCTTTGCGCTTGCTGACCCCCGTGCTGGGAGCCCCTCTCCTCCAGACCTCTGCGTGGCTGGCTCTTCCCCACTTGAGATCCCTGCTGTGACATCACCTCTCAGAGAGGCCTTCTCAGACCCCCATCTGAAGTGCCCACTCGGTCACTATCTCACACATCATCTTGCTTATTTGCTGCTTCTGATGGAGGCTGAACTGCTTATTACTTTGTCTACTCTGTGTTACTCTCACCAGAATGTAAGCTCTGAGCAAGCAGGGATTTCCATCTGTTTTGTTCACTGTCGAATCTGCCAGGTTCAGAACAGTGCCCAATACAAATAAGTGCTCAGTAAATATTGGTTGGATAAATTAAAGGAATTTCTGGTGGCTTCTAGTGAAAGACCAAGGAGAGCTTCATGGAAGAGGGGGACCTTAAAAAGAGAGGAATTTTTTTATTGTGATAAATATATGTAACATAAAATTTACCATTTTAACCATTTTAAGTGTACAATTTAGTGACATTAAGTACATTTACAATGTTGTGGAATCATCACCACTACCCATTTCCAGAACTTTTTCATCTTCCCAAACTGAAACTCTATATCCATTCCTCCCAGCCCCCTGGCAACCACAATCCTACTTTCTGTCTCTATGAATCAGATGACTCTAGGTAACTCACATAAGTGGTATCGTACAATATTTGTCCTTTACAGTTGAGCTTATTTCACTTAGCATAATGTTTTCAAGATTCATCCATGTTGTAGCATGTGTCAGAATTTCCTTCCTTTTTAAGGCTGAATAATATTCCATTGTATGTATATACCACAATTTGTTTATCCATTTCATTCATCTGTTGATGGATATTTGGGTTGCTTCCATCTTTTTGCTATTGTGAATAATGCTGCTATGAACATGGGTGTGCAGGTATCTGTTTGAATCCCTGCTTTCACTTCTTTTGGGTGTATACTCAGAAGTGGAATTGCAGGATCATATGGTAAATCTATGTTTAATTCTTTGAGGAACCACCAAACTTTTCCACAGTGGCTGCACCATTTTGCATTCCTACCGGCAATGAGCAAGTGTTCCAATTTCTCGACATCCTAGCAACACTTGTTATTTTTTGCTTTTGGATTATAGCCGTGTGAAAGAAGGTGGAATTTTGACAGATGGAGGAGAGATAAGCCAGCCTTTCAGGCAACAGAGGATTGGAGGGGCTTTGGTATAAGGTGGATTTGTCGCTTGTTGTCTGACATCATAATCCACATGGGGTTCTGTTTACTTACTTCTCCTGGAAATAGATCGATTCTATAGAGTATTGGAAAGCCCTTGCCACCCGGGTACCTTCAAGGTTGCTAGGGTTCCTGTTGGCTCCCGTGTGCTGGGACACCAGCAGCTCGCTGTGTGAGAGAGTGAGCCAGGGACAGGGGAACTGACATGCAGGCAGGTTGGCCAGCCACCCCATCACAATGACCAAGAACTGTGACCAAAACAGCCTGCATCATGTAGGTCAAGGTTCATCTCAAAGACAGGTGTGGCAGAGGGACACATCAGCAGGACTCTCCATGCGGCAGGGGCACCTGGAGTTGGAAAGGCAGGATCATCATCATCCCCTTGGCAGAAGGATGGGTAGATACTGTTTGCATAGAAACTGGACCCCAGCCCCAGGAGAAGAGCTGTCTATGCACAAAAAGGAGGGAACACAGGAGCCATTTGAGGTCTGGCAACCACCCTGCTGGGCCATTGTCTGCTGAATGGAGTGGGGCTCAGGGCAGGGGTCTGTGGGGATGAAATGGAGCACCAATCAAGAACCTAGGGGGTCATGTATGCAAGATGGGGTGAGCTCAAAGAGCTCTCCAGTGCCCAGGCAGTCAGGCCAAGCCTCTAGGACTTCAGGGCTGGGGGGCGAGGGGCAGGGTTGGACCTACATGCTGCTCTTGTTCAACTGGGAATGCAGAGCCTCACAAGTTTACCCTGGCTACCCCCAATTTCCACTAGAAAACACAGTCAGTGCTTCTGAATCAGGGTGCCTCTAAGGCCTAGGCATGAACCTTGCTTCCTGAGGGTAGTTCAGAGCGCTGTTCAGTGGGACATGTGTGCTGGAGTAGCTCACCCTGGCTCTGAAAGCCCAGTCTGTGCACATCTTGGCAATTTGCCATTAGTGACAATATAGTGATAGCTCAAAATGGGCCATGGTGGGAGCATTTACAACACAGAAATTGGCAAATATAAACTGGGGCTTATTTGCCCTGAAAGGTGATTGCTAGACATTTAGCAGCATACCACTTCCCCTGCTGTCAGACTTACCTCCGCTTGAGAGATAAATCTGATGTTCTCAACACCTCCAATTCCTCCTGAATTCTGTGCCAGACTCTTTGCCTCAGGGCCCCTGCCCACCAGCCCATTTATCCCTGCTGCCACCCCCAATCCCTGGATGATTGCATAATGTGCAGGGTGGGGCTAAGAGGACTGGGAGTGGTACTTGGTTGGCACAGCTTTGGGGACAGTGGCTGTTTTGCCTGCCAGTGGCAGAAGCAAGGCTAACCAACTTGTCTATGTCTAGGTCGTCTGCTATGGCAGGTGTGGTGTACCCCAGACAGGTGAGTGCTGTGGGATTCTGTCCCTGTGACCATCCCAAGATTGGTCAGCCTCAGCAAGCAGCCCCAGAGGAGGGCCAGGCTCTTTGGGGCTCCCTCTGGTCATCATTCTGGAACAATGGATTTTTTCAAAACAGGCAGGGGAGAGCTAGGTGTGTACATGGGGTTCATTTATTTAGCCAGCATGCATTTACTGGGCACCCTCAGTGTGTTGGGCACCATGCTGGGCTTTGAGGCTGCAGAGATGCCTAAGATTAGGTCCTAATTTAGTGAACTTCATTAAATCATTTATAGTATACCACGATAAGTGCTGTAGTGATAGATGTAGAATGTACTATGAAAGCAGAAGAGAAGGGGTTTAATTCTTGGGCAGTGGAGAATAAAACGGTGGGAGAGGTGTTTTGGGGATGTGACATTTAATCTGGGTCTTAGAGGATATGTAGGAGTTTGCCAGTCGGTGAGGAGTGCAACTAGCGTTTCCAGCAGGAGATCAGAGCATGTGCCAGGCATGTGTGAAGAGTGGAAAGAAGTGAGGCTCGAGTGCGGAGGGGCATGTAGAAGGCAGATCATGACGGGCTCCAAACGCCAGGCCCAAAAGTTGGCCTTTGTCCTGCAGACAATGAGAAGCCACTGAATACCTTTAAGTGGAAGAACAACAAGATGGGGTCTCTTGTTTTGTATTCTTCCTTGTCCTTTAGGCCCCTGTGGACTTAGACATTTACCAAAGCTCCTACATGGTCGACTATAAACCCTATGGGAAGCACAAATACTCCAGGGTCACACCACAAGAGGTAAGAAGTCACTCAGTCTTGTCTGTTCAATTGCCCACTGGAATCCTGATTTCATTTTTATTATAAGTGTGGACATTGGGGGCACTTAGTTAGAACAATATCCTATGCCAGGAGATCTAAGAGGACTTTTATGTGTATGTGTGGGTGTATTTTAAAATGTACATCAAATATAAGTCATGCATACAAAAGAATGTAAATAATATATAATTACAGTTTCAATAACATTGATAAAACAAGCACCATCATCAGCCAGCTTAAAACATACCACATTAACAGTATCTTAGAGCCCTTGTGTGCCCCCCCGTCCCCCCACTTCCAGAGGTAGCCACTGTTCTGAGTTTCAGGTTAATCATTCCCTTGTGTGCATGCGTGTGTGTGTGTGTGTGTGTGTGTGTGTGTGTGTTTTAAACAGTTTACCCTGTATGTATGTATCCCTCTAAACAAATTGTTTAGGTTTGCCTTTTTTGAACTTTATTGTATATTGGATCATACTATTTGTACTCTTCTGTGACTTTTATTTTTTGCTACACATTATGGCATATTATTCATTTTCTGCTGTGTTGTATGACATTGCACGAATATGCTGCCGTATATTTGCCCATTCTCCTGTTGGTGGACATTTGGGTTATTTACTTTTTTGTTACTCCCTGCCCCCAAATACTGCAATGGAGATGAGGCACAGCCTCATGTGCAAGAGGTCACCCATCTCAGGAGTGAAATTGTTTGTTGCAGGTGACATAACTGCTTTCCAAAGTGGTTGTATCGGTTTACTTTCTCACCAGAAGATAGTCCTGTAGCTTTCCAATCTTGCCATACTTGGTATTGTCACACTTTTTAATTTTTGTCAATTTGGTGGGTTTGAAATAATATTTTCTTCATGGTCATATGAAGAAATGAAAATATGGTCATAATTTTCATTTCACTGATTATTCATGAAGTGCAGCATCTTTTTGTTTATTTATGGATATTTATTATTCTGTGAAATGTCTGTTCATGTCTTTTGCCTCTTTTCTATTGGGTAGCTTGACTTTTTCTTATTACTTTATTGGAGTTCCTTAAATATTCTGGACGTCTTTCATTTGCCAGTTATGAGTGGCAAAACTCTTCTCTAGTTTATGGTTTGTCTTTTCACTCTGTCTTTCAGTGAATAGAAATTCTTATTTTAATATAGCTAGATGCATCAGTGTTTTCCTTTATCATTTGCTCTTTTTAAGTCTTGTTTAAGAAATTTTTTCCTATCTTGAGGCATCTCCACTAAAAAGAAGAAGAAGAAGATCTATATAGACAAAGGTGGAACAATTTCTGAGATACATTATTTAATGGAAGCAAAGTGCAGAGTGGAATTATAATATGCATGATTTGTGTATAAACCAGGGGGGTGGATATATACGTGTATGTTTATATGTACATAAAATATTTCTAGAATGATGCAAAAAGCACTGATGGCAGTGATTGCCTCTGAAGATGGGAACCAAGGCAAGAGGAGGACAAGAAAGAGACTTACTTTTCACTATAAACCTTTTTGTATTATTTCAGTATTTTCGTCTGTTGTATATATTACCATTCAAAAACTAATTTAAAATTTTCAAAAATAGAGAAAAGTGTGCTCTGTCTTAGATACTTCCAAGGAAGCTGCATTGTCTTTCACCTCTCTCAGCCCTCTGTTCATACGTGATTTGTTTCCATAGCAAATGAAGCTAGACACCCAACTCCGGGACAAAGAGTTTTACAGGCCCATCCGTAGCCCCAACCCCAAGCTAGAGGATGGACACCCTGCCTTCAAAAGACTCTACATGACCGCCAAAGACCTGGGACACGCCGGTTTCTTCCCGTCACAGGACCTTGTGAGCACAGCAGAGGACGAACACAGGTTCACCAGTATTTGCCCTTCGGTGTACCCAGTTTCCCATGTGCTGTACCTGGCCCAGGGTGACCCAAACCTGGTCCACCAGAGCACCAACTTTCCGTGCCTCCTGGAGCCCGAGCGCCAACCTGCTGCAGAGGAGGACAAAGGCTACCTACTGCCCGGCTGCCCCTGTCCTCATCACGGTATGGTCAAGGTCCCCATCTTGAACCGATGGGGGCCCCTCATGCCATTCTACCAGTAGGAAGGTGACAATGACTTCCAAGGGCACTATGGAAATCCTTCCCTCTCAAGGAAATCCCTGTTCTGCCCTTGGAGTACAGAGAGAAGAACTGAAAATAAAACCCTGGAAAGATGTTGCAGCAGCACAGGGACTGTACTTGTTCTACCTTAGTCCCTGCCTGCCCTGGGACACAGCATCCCCACCCCAGAAGGAGGGAAGGAGGGAGAGAGGGAGGGAGGGGAAGAAGGAAAACTGGTATGTACGGAGGGTTGGAATTTGTGTGACCGGTCTTTATAATTAAGAGTCCTGCTGTAAAGATTCTTACTGTTTTAGGCATTTGCTTACAAAATGGGAAAAATCATGTTTCCCATAGTCATCTGAATGTTGGCTGTGATTGTAAAACTTGAAATGTTGTTGGATAACTTTTCCCATCAATACTCTTATTTTAGTTTATTCACCGCTCTCACCTTTGTAGCAATCAACAGTAACCATTTAGAGGGCATCATTTTATACTTTTCTTCTTGTTCAGTGGAGCTTTTGTAAACATATACATGTGTGAGTCAGATGGGAAATAGGCTAAGCTGCTGTAACAAACAGAACCAAAATACAGTGGCTTGAATAACATACTAGTTTCTCTCTCGTCTAACAGTTCAGAGGTAGGCAGTCGAGGAGGGTGGGGCATTTTTGCTGTGGCCTCCATCTCTGGCTGCTATAGGCTAAATTGTGTCTCCCTCCAAATTCATCTGTTGAAACCCTAACCCCTAAAAGTGATTATATTTGGAGATAGGGCCTTTAGGAAGTAATTAAGGTTAAATGAGGTCATAAGGGTGGGGCTCTAATCTGACAGAATTGGTGGCCTTCTAAAAAGAGGAAGATAAATAGTCTCTCTGTCTTTCTACACACACACACACACACACGCACACACACACACACACATACACCAAGGAAAGGTCACGTGAGGACACAGCGAGAAGATAGGCATCTGCAAGCCAGGAAAAGAGGCCTCACCAGAAACCAAATCCTGCCAGCACCTTGATCTTGGACTTCCAGCCTCCAGAACTGTGAGGAAATAAATTTCTGTTGTTTAAGCCGCCCAATCTGTAGTATTTTGGTATGGTAGCCCGAGCAGACTAATACAGTGACTGAGTCAGCTGCTGACATTTTTCAGTTGGCAGAAAGCAAGAAACACCCAGGGGAATACAGTTGCATTCTTTTTTAGGGGCACAATGTAGAAATGATATTCTTCACTTCTAGTCATGTCCTCTTGGCCAGAGCTTAGCCACATGGCCCCACTAAACTGCAAGGAAGCCTGGGAAATATAATTTTTATCCTGGGTGGCCACATGCCCAGCTAAAAATGAGAGGTAGTAGTGTAGAAGGAGAGGATGGATTTTGGTGGATGAGTACCCATTTTTGCCACAATACACGAGAAGGCTTTCCCATTGGAGTCACACTATACACCAGTGCTTCCCTCAGGAATCTTGTTAAAATGCTGATTCTGATTCAGTAGGTCTAGAGTGGGGGCAAGATTTTGCATTTCCCACAAGCTCCCAGGTGATGCCAATGCCTTGTACGGTAGACCCCATTTGAGTAACGAGGCTGTACACAATACATCTTCCTTTTCTCTTCACAGGTCATTACTTATAGATCTAACTATTTTTAATGGCTGCATGATATTCCATTGAATTGATGGATCTTGAGTCATTAAACTATTTCCTTATTGGTAGAAAGTCACGCTTTTCCAATATCCTCCCTACAAATAGTGCTGCAGTAACTATTCATAAACATATATCTTTACAAGTGATGCTCTTATTTCAGTAAGACAGACTCTTACAACTGCTGAGTTTGTGCTGGGTCAAAGGGTATGGGTGTTTGGTGTTGATAGATATTACTAGCACAGCCCCCTCCCTGCCAGCAGTGGGTCCTAGCGCCTCTTTCCCCATCTCCTCACCAGCACATGGATGTTATTCAGTCTTTTTAAATTTTGGCCAATTTGATAAATAGAAAATGGTATCTTATCATGATTTTAATTTGCAATTACTTGGCTATTAGTGAGATATAGGATCTTTTTTGTATCATTAGTCATTGGGCTTCTGAGTTGCATCTTTTTCCCTTGAGTTGTTTGTCTCTTTTCTGATCAATTTATAGGAGCTTTTTGCACATTGGCCATGTTAGCCCTTCATCTGGTGCGAGTTCCAAATATGTTTTCTCTTTAATTTTAAATATAAAATTTTAAATATATAATCTAAATGTATTTTTTTCTAGTATAAAATTAATACCTTCAGTAGAAAATGTTGCAAAGTGAAGAAAGGTGTGAAGAAGAAATAGAAACCACCTCTAATCCCACTGCTCAGTTAGTGACAACTCCTGTTAATATTTGATGCCCAGGGTGGCAGAAGAATGGTTAAATTCTTGGGCTATGGAGACAAACAGAACTTGGGGCCCACCCATGCCTCAGTTTACTTCTCATCAGCTGAGGGTACTCTAAAAGTAATTTTCTCTCTGAACAGCAATTTCCTCATCTGTAAGAGGCATTAAAAATGCTCCTATTTTTTGAGTGAACACTATTCGCACAGCACCTGAGATATAGTCAGTGCCCGGTGAAAACTTTTACACACATATTTACAAATCTCACACTGAACACGTAATTTTAAATCCTGCTTGGTCTTAGTTGCATTAACTATAAACATTGCCACTCAACCTTAAAACCTTATAAATATCCTTGCATGAACATACCATAATTACTATTGTTAGACAGTCAAGTTGTTTTCTTTTTTTTTTTAATTTTATTTATTTATTTTTTCCCCCAAAGCCCCAGTAGATAGTTGTATGTCATAGTCGCACATCCTTCTAGTTGCTGTATGTGGGACGTGGCCTCAGCATGGCCAGAGAAGAGGTGCGTCGGTGCGCGCCCGGATCTGAACCTGGGCCGCCAGCAGCGGATCACGCGCACTTGACCTCTAAGCCACGGGGCCAGCCCCAAGTTGTTTTCAATTATGTATTTTTCTCTTACAAATAAGGCTACAGAATAAACTTTTTTCCTGTAATTCAGTAGAAAAAGAGAGGCGAAGTTACTGGGTCAGAGTGTATGAATACATTCTTGATGCGTATTACCAAACCACTTTCTAAACAGGCATATTTCTAATATTAAGGAATCATACTAATTTTGTTAGGTGTGATAATGGCATTTTGGTTATCTTAGAGATACTCCATTTTGAAATATTTACACGAGAGATGATGTCTGAAATTTATTTTAAAATGCTCTAGCAAAATGACCAGTGTTAGTAGACTAGGGGAATGTGTGAAACAATATCAATGACAAAATAAAAGTTGTAGCTGGGCGATGGGTGAATAGAAGTACATTATCCTACTCTCTTTACTTTTGTGTATGTTTGAAATTTTCCATAATAAAACATGAAAACAGTAAGAAAGGAAGGGAGGAAGGAAGGAGGAAAAGAAAGAAAGGAAGGGAAAGGAAGAAAAGAGAAAGATGTACCCTTTAGATGACCACTGGCCGTTTATAAGTTTGTCTAATTCTTAATATCCTTGTCATCCTTCCTACTCTCATTAAGAAAGAAAGAAGGAAGGAAGGAAGGAAGGAAGGAAGGAAGGAAGAAAGGAAGGAAGGAAGAGGGAGAGAAGGAGTTTGTTAGTTTGATAGTAGAGTCTCTTTGATCCCTGGGGAGGTTGAAGAATTTTGTAAATGATCGTTATCCCTTCATCAGTTGTAAAATGCTTCCTTACCAGGGTGTTCCCTTCTCCCTTACCTGTTACAATCTGTGAATCTGTTTTATCCAGAACGCCTTCTAGGGTGTCTATAAAAGGAAGTGTCTATGGAAAAAAGTTCACTACTTCTCAATGCTTGTTAATAAATAACATTTTTTTCAGGATTGGGTCACGTGGATCAGCTGACGGTGTTAACACATAGTTGTTTCCACAAAATAATTTAGTTGTGGTGAAAATGTTAACAACAATAGCTACTTTTTACCGATCACTTGTTATATGCCAGGCTCTATGTTGCACACATCACAAGCATAATTTCCTCCTCACATATAGATGAAGAAACAGACGTTCAGGGAGGTTAAGTGCCTGGCCCAAGGCCATACATGGCAAAGTCAGAATTTGAATCCCAGATTTGATTCTAACCCCAAGGTTTTACTCATTTTTGGAATGTTGCGTGTCATTTTTATTCTAAATAAATGATGGAAAGCGCTTTAACAGTTGTTTTGCTTTCTAATGGCCAAGTTTTGCTGATCAATGTGTGAACAACTGCATGGACCAAGATCGGCCGGATTCAGAGCTCTCCTTCAGGAGTTCTGGATCTGAGGGGCCCGGGAGGTCATAACCTTCATCACAGTCTTACAGGGGATGTGACTGGCCGTGCTTAGGATGTAAGATGGATCACAGACATGTGCCTGAACACTATCATGGGAGTGGACAGAGTGAGAAAGCTAGCTGTGACCTGGGTCCCCTGGAACAGAAGAGGACAGCGGCAGGGGAGCCCTGGGAGTGATCTGCTCAAAAGAGGATGAGCTGAGACCCCAACACGCTGCATTTGAAGCGTTTCCCACAGAGAGGCCTGAAGGCTGATAAACTGGGCTGTATCTGGGAGTCACTAAAATCCCAAGTTCTGCTTCAGAAATCTCTCTCTGACTCCGCCCTCATCCAGACCCCATGTCAGCAGGCTCCCTCTGTTCCAACAGAGAAACAGAGGAACTGCGCCCCCTGCAGTTCCTCCCCATGTTACCCCCTGAGAAACCTTAGAACACACCACTGATGATTTCTCCTCTCCCTGATAGCCCCCTTTGGGGCCCTTCACATGTGGCACCAACCCTCCCAACCTCATCTCCCCGCCTTCCCGATACGCACACTCAACATTTCCCACCTCTGTGCCTGTGCACTTGCTGTTGCCTTCTGTCTGCCAGACAGCCCTTCCTCCTGCTTTCCCTCAGCCCAATTATTGCCTCCTCGGAAAAGCCTGTCTTGACACTCTCCTGTCCCTACCAGTCTACTGTTCCTGCGTGTTCCCAAATCTCTTTATTCAGACATCTCTTAGAGGGGCGCTGGGGGGATTACACGAGTGAATACCTAGAGCCTGGCAAATAGTAAGGGCTCAATAAGTGTTAGATCTTTTTAATTTTTATTTTTATTACCTTTAGAATTATTACTGTTTTATTTATCTCGGAGAGTGTTTTGTCTTCATTGCTCCTGAAACCTGGCATAGAGCAGGCGCTCAATGAACACTGAAGGAATGATGGTGGTGAGAGGGAGAAAGGGCTTTCCAAGGGGAGCTGGCCCCGGGCCTGACCTCCAGGCATTTTCCATAGCTGTTCTCCAGGCTCTTGCCTCCAGCAGCTTCAGGCTCTCTGCTGGGTGTGTGTCGACCTTCAGCCAGGGAAGCTCTCAGTATCTGGCGATGTCAGGGGAAGTTACCCAGGCAGACATGCCCAAGGATGGCCCACAACTTTGCCCACTGAATTCTACTCTCTACCCATTGGAGCCATCTTTGGGAAGACAGCAGGAACTCCAAATTGGGTTTGGGCCACCCCCCTGTGCCTTCCTAATCCCAACTCTGGCCTAGTCCAATAACTGTGTTTAATCACTAGATCCAGAAGTAGCCTGCTTTGGTCAACAGACATTTTAATATTCTCGGAAGAAGACCCTTAGCTCCTCACCCAGTTTATTCCTGGGGCAGAACACGGCTGGATGCCAGCAGCCACACCCATCTGTTTTCATTCCCCTTGCATTTTCTAGAGCCCCCTGAGGTCCCTCAACGTAAGGGCGAGAGCACGGAATACGGAGCAGGTGCTGTGGAGGTGGACCCACGGTGCCACCGGGATGTGCCAGCCTCAGTGCCAGGCACAGCACATACCTTACTGAACATCCCCCATAACCATTGACTTAATACAGCTGCCACCCCATTTAATAGCTGAGGAAACCAAGAGCTCAGGTGATTTGACCAAATGTCAGGATTTGAAGCTTGACTCTTTCCTTCCATGAAAACCTTCAGTTTTCTCATCTGTAAAATGAGGATAGTTTCACCCATTTCATAATGTACATGCATGCATTTTAGAAAAAATTTTCTGGTTTTTTTGGTGAGGAAGACCAGCCCTGAGCTAACATCTGATGCCAATCCTCCTCTTTTGCTACCATCCGTGCCCATCTTCCTCTACTTTATATGAGACGCCGCCACAGCATGGCTTGATGAGCGGTGTGTGGGTGCGTGCCTGGGGTCCAAACCAGCAAACCCTCAGGCTGCCAAAGCGGAGTGTGCACTTAACCGCTGCACCACCGGGCCGGCCCCAGAAAAATTAATATTTTTTAAATTATTTATTTATTTATTTTTTCCCCCAAAGCCCCAGCAGATAGTTGAATGTCATAGTTGCACATCCTTCTAGCTGCTGCATGTGGGACTCCGCCTCAGCATGTCCGGAGAAGCGGTATGTCGGTGCGCACCCGGGATCCGAACCCCCGGCCGCCAGCAGCAGAGCGCGCGCACTTAACCGCTAAGCCACCGGGCCGGCCCCCAGAAAAATTTTTTTAAAGGTGCATAAAGTGTTCCTTTCAATTGTCGACATAAAAGAGAAGGAACCAACACCTGTTTTGCTGCACTTGCTTGTAGCTTTGCTGCTGCCCCACACTGTGCCCCCACCCCCACCATGATGTCAACCTGATGAGATGCTTTTGTCATTCCTTGGCCTGGGGAGGGGCCCAGATGATGAGGCTGAAGAAATAGGACTGGGAGGCTCCAAGATAACACTAACAGCCTTTACATGTGTATATTCTTCAGAGTTTACAAAACACAGCCACAGATGGTATCTCCCTTAATTCTCATTTCATCTCTGTGACATAGAAATTCTTACCCCCTTTTCACAGAGGGGATAAGTAATAAGGCTGAGTGGAGATGCAGACCCCAGGCTTGGACTTCAGTGTGCCCTCTCCTAGATCAAGTGGCCACCCACTGTGGATCACTAATTCTGAAAGAGTGCCTAGCAGGGGATCACATCCGAGCACCTTGATTAAATGCTGATTCCTCAGCTCCGCCAGGTCTGCATGGAGACTCACTAGGTCTGGAGAGAACTCCAAGCATGTGCATTTTTATCCAGTTCACCCGGAGTTTGGGTCTCTGGTGCTCTGTGGATCACACTTTGAGAAGCAGCAGAAGAGGATGCAGAGTTCCTGGAAGTCTCGGGGCAGATAGCAGTGAATCTCTGCTGGAGATAAACTTATAACTGGGGGGTATGCGGGTGGATGGGTGGGCGTGGGGGGGTGGATCAGAGCATGCACATAGTGAAATGTCTCAAGAATGTTTTGGCCAAGCAACATGCCAGAATGTGTGCACTAATAAAAACATTAAAAATACGTATATTCCACCTACATGAAGTACCTAGAGTAGTCAAATCCATAGAGACGGAAAGTAGAATGGTGGTTCCCCAGGGCTGGGAGGAGCAGGGAGTGGGGAATTAGTGTTCAATGGGCACAGAATTTCAATGTAGGATAATGGAAAAGTTCTGGAGATGAATAGCGGTGATGGTGGTACAACAATGTGAATGTATTTAATGCTATTGAACTGTACATTTGAAAATAGTTGAAATGGTAAATTTTATTTTATGTGTATATTTTATCACAATAAGAACACATATACACGCATTTGAAAGGGAAGCTTCTCTAGGTATGACATAAAGCCTGGAAACTATAAATTTAAAAAAATAATACATTGCCTACAATAATAATTGAAATTTCTGCATGGAAAAATACCATAAACAAAATTAAAAGGCAAAGAACAAACAGGGAAAATATTTGCAACACAAATGACAAAAGTATGAGACCCTTACACACCAAGAAGAAAAAGACCAACAATGCGGGAGAAAAACTATTTTCTTAATTCAATCCTTCACTCATTCAGCAAATATTTAAAGCTTACGTGCCAGGCACAATTCTAAGTGCTTGGAATATGACAAAAATAAAAATAATAATGAGACAAGGAGACTCCATACCAGTTGGGGAGAATGACAATAAACTAAGCAAGGAAAGTACATAGTATGTTGAACTAAGAAGTGGAGAAAAGCAGGCACGAAGATGAGAGAGCTGTGACACTGGGCGTAGGTTAGACAGGTTCATCAGAGCAGGTCTCACTGAAAAGGTGATATCTGAGCAAAGCCCTGGAGGGGAGAGAGGGCTTCTCACGGGGATGAGTGGGGCCCACGTGACCAGGCAAAGACCCTGAGGGAGACGGGCCTGGGAGGCCGTGTCAGGGCAGCAGAATGAGGTCAGAGGAGTCACAGGGGTCCCTCAGGATTGTCTATGGACTGTTAAGCCGTTGTAAAGGCTCCTACTCTTATTTTAAATGAGATGGGAGCTACTGGAAAGTCATGAGCAAAGGGATGACATGACTAGATTTCTGTTTTTAAAGAAAGACTTTGGCCACTGGGTTACGAGCAGACTGAGAGGGCAAAGGCAGAAGCAGAGAAGTGCATTAGGGTGATCAGGCGAGAGCTTGGGACTTGGACCAGAAGCAGGTGTGGGGGTGGAGATGCTGAGGAGTGGTCCGATTTGGGGCGTATGTGAAGGTACAGTCAATAAGACTTCCAGGGGGCATGTGAGAGAAAAAGAGGGGGCAGTGATGATTCTGGTTTTTTTGACGTGTGCAAACTGGAAAGGTGAGCGGCTTTTTGTTGAGCTGGAGAAGATGTCAGTCGAAATGAGGTCTGGGGGAAGATCAGTCTGGTTTTGGAAATGTTAAGTTAGAAATGCCTCTAGGCCATCCAAGTGGAGATTTGAGGAGGCAGCTGGCTACATGTGGGAGAGGTCAGGGCTGGCTGTAGATAGAAACTTGGCAGTTAACAGCCTATGGATGGCATTGAAAACCAGGAGACCTGACCCCGTTGACAAGGCATAGAAGTGGTCCAAGGACTGAGATCTAGGGCAGGGCAAGGTTGAGAAGTCAGTGAGATGGGGAGGAGCTGCAAGGTGGAGGAAAACCAGGGGAGTGTGGGGTTCTGGAAACCAGGTGAAGAGAGGTGTCAGGGAGGAGGGAGCAAGCAGTGGACCAGCTGGGTCAGATGCTGCTGTTGGGCCAGGAAGCATGGGGACTGAGGACTTTCCACTGGATGCAGCAACAAGGTCACTGCTGGCCTGGAAAGGAGCCGTGTGTGTGTTTGTGTGTGCGTGTGTGGATGGACGAGGGGGTAAGGAGGGGAGGGGAGAGGGGAGCAGGAGAAAATGAGACAGGAGAAATGGCAGCACTGGGTTTGTACAGATAACTGTTGAAAAGCCTTCTTGAGAAGTAAAGGGTGTGTGGGGGGCAGGAAAATGGGCAAAGACATGGAAAGTTCACAGAAAAAGAAATACATGTGGCTTTTAAACATATGGAAAGATGCTGAACCTCATAATCAAATAAACGTCTGTGTAAACAACAAAGAGATGTCATTTTACACCTATCAGATTAGGAGAGATTAAAAAGTTGACACTATACTGTTGGAAGGGCAGAGAAGCCAACTCGCATCCGTTGTTGTTGAGACTTTAAGTTAGTACAGCCTTTCTGGTGGGTTAAAACACACTTACACTTGAGCCCGGTAATTCTACTCCTAGGAATTCGTCCCAATGGATAGAGTCACACAGGTACTCAGCGACCATACAGCCATATTCACAGCATTATTATTTACCACAGCAAAGCCCTGGAAGAAATCCAAATGGCCAACAACTAGCCTCACGGCGCAGCCACAAGCGGAACACGAGCCGCCGTACACGCAGGTGCAGCATAATGGTTACAGAGGAGCAGGTAAGGAAGCAAGTGTGTATCATCTCTGCTCATTTGTGATGAAAGGAGATACCTACATGCAGGCTGTACAGGCTGGGGGATTTCCAGGAGCACACACAAGAAACTGAATACAGGGATGGCCCTGGGGCTGGGGGGCCGGGGTTCAACGGTGGGAGACACATTTTACTTCATATCCTTTTGTACTGTTCAGAATTTTAACTAGGGACATGTACTGCCTTAAGAATTAAATTTAAAATAAAAACATACAGTGGGGTCATATCATGTAGATTTGGAGGGGACTTGCAGGTCGTCTAACCCAGTGGTTCCCACCCCCCAGTCCATGGCTGGGCTGCATCAGAATCATCTGGGGATTTGTTAGGATGCAGAACTGATGTGCAGAGTCAGCCTCTGGTACTCAGTCTGGCCATCTGGGTCACAGCTCCCCAGGCCATTCTGAAACACAGGCAGGAGAACACAGTGGGCACTGTGCTCACCATGATGTACAATTCTCTGGAGAAACCGAGGGCCTTACAAGTGCCAAGCACTGTTCTGGGGCTGTTTTCCCCACAGTGAACAGTCAGGCAAGAAGATCCCAGGGAGCTTCCTTGTCAGTAAGAAGAGACAGCTGATAAAATGATATAATAGCTAACATTAACTATTGTACAGAATATAACTAATGCTCTTAAGAACCCTGTGAAGACAGGCATTATTATTATCCCCATTGTATAGATGAGAAAACAGAGGCACAGAAAAGTCACACAGCCAGAGAGTGGTTGAGCTAGGACTGAACCCCAGCAATCTATGTCTTCAGATTATAAACACGATGGGAAAAAAAAAGACGCGGACTAACAGAGTGGAGTGCACCTCTGGGTACAGTGGTCAGAGCACCCTGGCACTCGAATGACAGGAGAAGCTCTGGGGAGTGAGAGACTCGTGGCAAGCACAAGGCCATCTGATGGAGAAGACAGCTGGGTGCGCTCATGGAACAGGAAGAAGGCTAGTGTGACTGTCGGTGGTCTTTGAGAATGGATAATTGAAGGGCAGAATGAGTGAATATCTGATTACCTTGGAGCAGTAGTTTCCTCCTGGTGTGACTCCTGCGTCAGATGGCAGGGAGTTCATTGCCTATTCCCTTACATGTCAGTTCTGTTCATTAGGAATTTCTTCCTTGGGTTGCCATTTTCTCTTTTACATTAACAGAATGCCTAAGGTTTTTCTGGGCCACAGCCACCTAGAATAAAGACTACATTTCCCAGCTTCCCTTGCATAGATCGTGGCCATCTGACATCCAGCCAATGGTCCATAAGCAGAAGGGATGTGTGCATCTTCCCCTTCTCCATCCCGCAGCGTGGACAACTATGAGCCAACTTAGACCTTGTGGGTGGGATGACCAGAGGAAAGGAGGTTGAATTCCTGAGTGGTACACAACAGTCATATCAGATCTGGAGTGTGCTGTGGGTGAGAAATAAACCACCAATGGCTCTCAACTTGGGCTGCACATTAGAATCACCTGGGGAGCTTTAAAAAATACTGATGACTGCCTCCTCCTCCTCAACTTCTGATGTAATTGGTTTGGGGTGTACCTTGAACACTGGATATTTAAAAAGCTCTCCAGCCAAAGTTGAGAACCATTGGTTTATGGCACTGTTGGTTTGGGTTTGGGTTTGTGTTACACACACCTAAACCTGTAACCTAACTTGTCTAAGCTCGAGTGGGTTTTGGCTCTTAAAAGCTGTGCCCAGGGAACAGCCATACTGCTCTCACCAGACAGGTCTTCCAATCTAAAGTCACCTCCTCCTACTGACACCTTGTTCTGCCCTTCATTGGGATGAAGGCTGATCAGGAGGAGAGTCATAGAGACTGAAATCCTGAGATTTAACCTGGAAGGGGGAGTTTCCAGGGGCTGAGGCTCATGTGGGCAGAGGCGGTAGAAAGGAGTTCACCAACAGAGAAGCAGAGGAGCACGGCAGCTTGAGGAAAGGCCAATGGTTCAGTCAATACTCCCGAACAGAGATCCGGCACGTGGCGGTTATCCAGAGTCGAGGCTTAGCTGGGTGCGTTGGTGGAGGACCTTGTATGCCAAGCTCATGAATTTGACTTTTAATCTAAGGATGACCAGGACCTGTCAGAGAACAGTGAGCAGGGAATAAATAGCATGGCCAGATTTGTGCTGTAAAACATTCTCCATGTCACCATGAGTTGGTTCAAGGCTGGAGGTGGGGAGACCCGTTTTCAGGTCCATTGAGAGGTGATGGAGACCAATGAATGCAATCTACCTGAATCTGAAGTTTTACTAAATGCCTCACATTGTTGATTTACTTTAAGCTTTTAATCAACCTAGAGTTCTGATTGTCTGCACTTGTACTGTTTCCAGGCCAGTCCTCCCTCAACCTATGTTTGTCCAGATTTGGGGGATCTGGAGGAAGAGTCATAGCTCCTTCTAGAACAGCCCCCCCCACCCCCGGCTTAAGAGTTGCTCAGAAGATATTAGTAGAATTAACTATAGCTCAGTTGCTTTTTATCTTGTTGGTGCCAGCTCTCTAAGCAGTCAGGCTGGGGCTAGGCTACAGGAGGAGGGTTGAAATAAATCTAAAATCTCACCCACAATCTATCTCAAACAATAACCTGCATATGAATCACTTGGGGCTCTTGTTAAAACATGGATTCTGGGGGCCAGCCCAGTGGCGCAAGCGGTTAAGTGTGCGCGCTCCGCTGTGGCGGCCTGGGGTTCGCCGGTCGGATCCCGGCATACACCAACGCACTGCTTGTCAAGCCATGCTGTGGCGGCGTCCCATATAAAGTAGAGGAGGATGGGCATGGATGTTAGCCCAGGGCCAGTCTTCCTCAGGAAAAAAAAAAGGAGGGTTGGCAGATGTTAGCACAGGGCTGATCTCCTCACAAAAAATAAATAAACAAAAACAAAAACAAAACATGAATTCTGATCCAGCAGGTCTTGGGTGGAACCTGAAATTCTGCATTTCTGCCAATGCTCCTGGTCCAGCAGCCTGTGGCAAGTATGAGTATGAGTGGCAAGACCTGTGGCTCTCAGCCTTGACTGCACTGGGGAACCACCTGGGAGCTTTAAACAGCCTGGATGCCTGGGCCCCACTCTCGGAGGTTGTGATTTATAGGGCTGGAGTGTGGCCTGGATATTGGCATTCTTTTCAGTTACAGGATTCTAATCTGCTGTCAGATTGAGAAGCCGTGCTTTACAATCACCCAGGGAGCCTTTTAAAAATGTAGGTTCTAGAACAACCACCCCTAAAGCTTTTGATTCTTTAAATCTTAGAAAAATCCCCCAAACAAATGTGCATTTTAGCAAGCACCCCTGGAGATTCTGCCGCAAGTGAACAGTACTCACAGTGGAACACTTCCCTCTCCTGCCTCAGGAAGACGCCCAAGGGCAGTGATTATCACAATCAGATAGAGCCAGACTGGACCCCTACACTCGTTTAGTAGCCCGGTAACAGCAGGTAACTCACTCAGGAAAAAAAAATAATCCCTCTATTTGCCTTTCCTACTAAGGTTAATATACCTGTGTGATTATTTCTGTAGAATAGATTCCAAAACTGGAATTGCTGCATCAAGCGGAATTATCTTGCAAATTTAGACAGATGTTGACCAAAAAATTCACTGAAATGCATCTCAGTTTGCACTCCTAACAGTATGTGGAAGAGAGTTCTTTTCATCACACTTTGGCTCACACAGGTAAATCTTTGAAATTTTTGCCATCTAATAGTGGAAAACTGGGATCCCACTGTTGCTTTCATTTGTATTTCCCCCATGAGTAGCGAGGTTGAGTTCTTTTCATTAATTTTCTTAAAAATACTTACAATTCACCTGATTTGCCTGATTACACCTATTGGTGGTAAATCCTTAGACTTAGTAAGCCTCAGTTTCCTCCTTTATAAAATGGGGGCGATAATATCTCCCAAGGTTGTTGTGAGGATTAGATATACAGTGCCTGGTATAAGACTTGGTATGCAGCAGGCGTTCCAGAAATGTTTGCCTTTGAAACCCACGAAGGAGCCCACCCTCCTGCCGCCCAGCAGCCCTGTGCCCCGGGCGGTTCATTCAACTGGAGGGCGAGGGCGGGCGGTGGGTGGTAATTAAGGCCTGGCGGTGGCCCAGCTCCCCCCGCCCACCTCCCCTTCCTCCCGCGCAGCACCAGTGCCGCAGCACACTCCCACTGCCGACGGTACTCGCTGCCCAGCCCGCCCTCCCCACAAAGGGACAGGCAACTGGACTGACTCGGTGACAGCTAGTCTCCCCAAACCCCACGGCCCTTGCGGGGAACCGGGAGCCCCAGCCTCTCCTCGGTGTCTTGTCGCCCCCTCGTGGCCAGTCTGAGCTCTTCCTCCCCGGGCCGGGTCTTTGCACCGACAATACCTGGCGCCGCTCCCGGCTGCGCCGGAGCCAGATTCCGGCCCAGGGAATAGATAGCGCATGCACATATCTTTGATCTCCAAACCCTCTGGCCACGCTGTGCCCCGGCTCCCGGTGGAGTCAAACGAGGAAGGACTCCCAGGCTACCCTGTTGACCGGCAGCTTAGGGTGAATGTCCTGGAAGAAAGAAGGAATGCTCCGCGCTACCGCCTCACCCCAGCCCATACAGCAGCCCCCGACCCCTCAGTATAACAAAGGGCATTTCTTGATTGCTGTAACAACAACCATACTTTCATATTTGCATAACACGTTATCCTCACATCATCAAATGCCAGCCTCTAGTCCTTGTCAGACGCATACTCAATGTCTACATTTTTGCAGAAACATTACGAAGTTCCTGTAACATTATAAAGCTACATATTTTATTATGCAGTTATCTTTCCTTCACCTCCTGTTTCCTTCCTTTCCACTCCTTGAGTATCCGAAAGTAACAGCCAGGAGTTCTTTTTATACCTTATCCTCCATCACATAACCATAGATTTGCATATATGCACATATTTGTATGACTCTTTAACCTATATTTACGTCATTTAATCCTCGAAATAACTCTTGCCCAATTATGCCCATTTTAGAGTTGAGGAAACTGTTTTCATTTTAAGCCTCTATTTACTGAGTGCTTACCTCTTAACCAGATTCTATGCTAAACGTTATACATCTTATCACTTAATCTTCACAATGTGTTATTTTCAATTGAGGAAACAGATTAGAGAGCTCAGGGAAAATTGTCAAGAAGTAAACAGCAATGCTGCCGGCTGTGATTCCAAAGCCCAGCGCGTTCTTGTCACTTGTCACTCCTCAAAAATGCCCTCTGGACTGAAGGGAATTCAGGAAGTGTAATTGTTATGCTAAGAGGGTGGTGGAATGATAAATGGATTATTACAAGCTTCCTGTTATGTTACTGTAGTTATTTTAATAATTGCGTTATTTCTCACATGTAAAACAGCAATGAAAATATCTGAGTTGCAGAGGTCCTAGTAGAATTAAAGGAAATCACATTAAATCCTTCCAAACTATAGAGCAAGATACAAAGATATCAATTAAAATACTGTAAATGCTGTTTATTGGTTTTCTTTTTCTTGTTTTATTCATTTAATATTATTAATCTCGAAAGTAGTGCATCCGTTGGAAGAAGTCAAACAATGCTGAGATGCATTTTGAAGTTAATATCTCCTCCCTCACCCGCCTCCCCAACTCTCCTCTCCTAAGGTAACCAGTGTGGCCTTTGGTGTGGATACTTCTCAGCTTTATGTCCATGAAAATATTTAAAGATATAGAAGCTGTTTCATTTTGTTGCAATTGTACGATTCACAATCCTCTGCAACTTGCAGATTTGTCACTTATCTGCTTAACAGACATTTAATAATTCCACTTATGCTGCTGACTCATTTGCATAATATTCATAGTATGAATGCATCTTCATTTATTTAGCCGTTACCCTGAGGATTTCTTCAAAAGAGCCTTTCAGAAGAACAGTCTTTCCGCTTCATTACTTCTCAGTATCAACCCCTCTCACTGCCTCTGGGCAGGTCACTACCTTTATGCATAGTGAAAATTCTCCAGGCTCCTCCCAGAGGCACCTGAGCTCTGTGCCAGCTGACTGCATTGTCCCCCCTCCTCTTCCTACCCACATTCTTGCCGCCAGCAAGAGAGGTGCTGATCCCAACATTGCTGTCACCATTTCTGACAATGTTCTCTGGGTGCTCCCTAAAAGCTCACGTCATCTCAGAAGACAGCAGATAGGGAGCCAGGCACTGCAGCACCCCCGGAGGAAATCCTTCAAAACTCGACATTACAGAGCAGTGACAGAGGATCCTCCTCTGGGCCATTGGGGGCCAGCATGCCTCTAGTCACTGGACAAGGGATGTCTTTCAGCTCCCACTGACCTGGCTCAGGCCCTCTGACTCTTGCCAGATGAAGCCATCCTGCCTGGTTCCCTGTCTCCAGCTCCTTCTCCCTCCAGTGCACCCTCTTCCTCATTCGCCCTGGTGATCCTAAAATCTCAGCACATCCTTCTTCACATCAGAAACTTTCAATGGCTTCCCACTTTCTTCAGAATAAAGCCCCAACTTTTTACCACAGAGTCCTGGGAAACTCATCATTTTCAAAAAAGGACCCCTGTCCCCAAACCACACCCTCCTTCTTCTGGATTCTATCAAAGTTCCCACACCAGAAACACAGGAGCCATCTCCTTCTCCTTCACCTATATTCAGTTAATTCCAGTGTCCTGGCCTTTCTGCCTCAAAAATAATTCTCAAATTGCTCTATTTCTCTCTGCTCCTACTTTTAGAGCTCTTTCTCATTTCTCCCCTTTCCCCCAAGCCTCCGAACGGGCTGTTGCGCTGCCTTGCCTAGTCTTGTCTTGGTGCGTGGGAGCACGCAGAGGAGAAGGAAGCTACTCTGCTGGTACAAAGAGGAGGCGCGCACGAGGGATTAGGGATGCAAAGACTGCCGGGAGTAGCCAAGCACATATTGCCCCTGTGTTTATTGTTTTAAGTCATTGTCCATTTCAGGAATTGAAAAGCAGCTCATGGCAAAAGCATTATGGGACTTGGTATGGTTGAATTTTACCATATCTGGTATGTTTATGTCAGTCACCCATGGACGTGCTTGTTGTGTTGTTCTCATGATGTGTTGTATGTTTGGAGGAGAATGTTTTTTACCCCAGCCCTCCACCATTTACTTCTTGGGGAAAAGGTGAAAATGAGCCCCCTGGTGGCAGCTACCATAGTTGCAGGGGTAGAATCTGGAGGGGGAGTCTCCTCAAGCAGCACAATCTCTTGCAAATCTAGAGATGGAATAAGCCAATGACCCCACAGGTGCGCAAGAAACCACCTGGAGTTTCTGCTTAGGCCTTGACTTCTCAGGTGAGACTGAGTCACTCTATGGCCCGTGGTTGGATTGGAAGCTTGTTCTGTCTCCACTTCCTCGGAGAAAAATAATCGCTTTTGGTGTAAATGCATCCAGAGAAAAGTATCAGTGAGAAACAATATGGAAAAAGAAAACCACCTCGAACATCATAAATGTCTGCTCTTCTGTCTACTACTAGGAAGCAAAGGGCAGAGTAGGTGGCTCATTTTCAGAATTTCTCACGGGCTTCCTGACCTCTGGACCAGCACTCACTTCAAGACTGCTGCCTTCCTGAAAGGTGGAACCTGGAACCTGAAAGATGCACGTGTGCTTTCTCCCGGCACAGGGTCAATAGGGTGCATGGCTCTCCCATTGGAATCCTTCCCGCGCAGGCCTGGCTGGAGGTGGGGGATGTAATGCACTCCAGTGAAAGATGAAGGAGAGGGCGTTAGACTAAAGGGCGACAGCATCAGACAGAGCCATGGCGGTGCTAAGTGTCCCGGCCCGTTTCTCCTCGCATTTACATTAAAGCATAAGGTCTTCCTTCAGAAAACTTCCAGGATTTGAGACTTTTATCTGTTTGTAGTGTCGGGATTATTCAACCAGCTTTTCTCCTTCACTTTTGCCAAATATTTATCCCAGTGACTGGTACACTTCTTTTCCTCCTCCTTTGGCTATTTATTTCCTAAGGGCTGTGGCTATGTTGGGGTTACACATTATGTTCTCCAAATTCAATTCCAAAAATACGTAATCAAGTACGAGGCTTCCTGCTAGATGTCGCTGGGTCTACAAGAAGGTGCGCCCCTGCCCTCTGGGACCTTAGCTATTACTAAGGAGCCTGACTTCACCAGTTACTGGCTCATCTGTGGCCTGACAATGATAAGTGTTGTAAGTACAAAATGCTCAAAGGAGAGGCCAGGGTGGAGGGAGGGGGCTCGGAAAGATGCCAGAAAAGCAACAATTTGCAGGAGAGGTAGGGTTTGGAGTCAGGAGAAAGGCTCTGGGTGAGAAGGCAGGAGACTCCGTACTGGCCTCCAACTTGCTAGGTCCTGCTGGCCCAGGCCCTAATCTTCCCATGCCTGCTTTCCTCGTGGTAGCCAGCAAAGGCACAGGCAGAATTAAAATGAAAGAGGGCCTGATTATATCATGTTAAGAAATTTGCAAATCCTTCGACAGCTTGGTGTAAGGGAGTAGACAAAACCCTGACCAGGAATTGGAATATCTGGGATTTGGTCCCGGTTCTGCTCTTGCTGGCTTTGTGATCTTGGGCAAATCACAGCACGTCTCTGGGCCTGAGTTTCCTCGTAAGTAGAATGGCAATAACGCCTGCCATGGCTAGCTCTCAGGGTGGTTGTGAGGGTCAGAAGATCTGCAGCTGGGACTGAGTGGAGTGTGCTGGGAAGAAATCAACAGGACCCCTGGCTGGGGTGAAGGGGAAGGAGTAGGGGGCCTGTGACTGAAGCAGGCCGACTAAGAGATGAAGAAAAGGGACATGAGCTGGCTGGGAGCCAAGCAGAACCTGAGAAGAAAGACAACGTTCAAGCCGCACTGCAAAGTGCGAGTCTGGACAGAGTGCGCAAACATCAGTGATGTGTTTTTGCAGCTTACAAATTGCTCATAACTTTGTAGGGCAGACATTACTTGTCTGTAAAATGGAAGTAATCATGCATTTGACCCTTAAAGGTTGTGTCTAGCTGGTTTGTGCCTGGTCAGCCCAGCAAGCCATGGGCCTCCATACAGCACGTACCAGACACACGGTGATACCAACACAACCAGCATTGCCATGGCCCTCTGTGCTACAAGGTCTCCCTTTAGGGCAGGGTTCTCTTTATGCTCCCGGTCCCTGGCACAGAGTAGGCCCTGAGCAAATCTCTCTTGATTATGAGGCTGTTGAATTTTGAAAAGGACTTGGTCCTGTCAAGTCTTTGGGAAATAACAGAGAAGACACCTGTTTGAAATAGCTTAGGACTAAGTTTTCTTGAGGGTAGAGTTATGACCCTTCCTAGACCTGTGATCCTCTTTTATACATTTGAAAAACTACCATTTTGGGACTAATTCTCCAAAATAAGAGTCAATCATAAATAATTTTTTAAAGTTTTATTAAATCATTTAGACTTGAAAGAAGTCACAATAGTTAACACACTTAAGTGCGTTCTGTACACCACCAACCCAAATGGATTGACTTCAGAATTTTTATAAATAAAAAATAAACATATTTACAATGAAAAATGAAAACATGTTAGCAAGTTAGATGATTTACCTGTTATTTATAATCAGTTTGGGGAAAGTACCAATCTACAGGATTACATGTAAGACACTCAAGATTTCATTAGGTTTAAAAAAGTCCATAATTCAAGAAGTTAGTTGTAATATATGATTCATTTCTTACTACAGCTTTTTTCCTCCCCAAACCAGAACTTTCAACCAATTTACATAAAATGCTTCATTTTCCCTTTAGTGGAGGTACAGGTACAAAAAACTCTTAAAATTCTCCCTAGAACCATCTAAGGAACAAAGCTATTTAAAGCTACAAATGTCACTATAAAACTAGCTATGGACAAAAGCCATTATACAATTTGTGCTACTTGTCCTCCAAAATAGTGCAGATTCCTAATTTACCCACCAGGGACAAAAATGGAGTCAGCTTTTTTGGAAATCAGTTTCATAATTACCACCGTATCTCTAGAAAGCATATTTCTAGAACAATATAGTTACCACATGTAGGGACTTTCATTCTTCTGTACTATAAAAATATTTTTCTTTTAATTCTCTGTATTTTAGGGATTGCTTCTACCTCCCTAGGCAAAAGACAAGGGCTATAAAGCTTGGCCAGCCAGTTTCAAGAGACCAATAAAGAAAAACGACCACACACGACTGAGTGATAGCCCTCTCCTTAAGTATAGCAAAAGTCAAGAGTTGGCTCAAATTAGGTTATGCTCCCAAATCCAGTTTAAACCTGACTTAGCAAAAGTAGTCCAAAACAAAATTCAGCGAAGAACAAAATTTTCAAGTCCATGCTTCTGGAGCGCCACAGTAAGAGGAGGCTGTTCTGTGTCACCTGTTAGGAGTGTGGAACAACTTAAGGCTAATTGCTTGGCAAAGGGCTCTGGGGGTTGCTGGACTGTCTGGAATGTTTTGTTCCTGAGGAACTCATGGAGCGAGACCGCTGTCTGAGCACTGTTTTGCCTGGAAACTCCAAGTCCTCAAATACAGCATTTTCAGTGATAGTTGTAGCTTCAGGCCGGTCCACGGGGGATGGAGAGAGCATGTCTTGAACCATCACATGCTGAAATATATAAATTATTTTGTGATAAAAGGGTCAGGTTTAGACCACGAAACAATCCTCTAAATCAGGAGTCGACAAAATATTTTTGTAAATATATTCAGTTTACAAGCCAGTTTCTCATGTGACTTTTCACCTCTGCCACTGAAGTACAAAAGCAGCCATAGAAAATACATCAGCAAATGGGCACGGCTGTGCTCCAATCACATGTTCTTACAAAATTAGGGAGCAGGCTGGATTTGGCCTGTGGCTCCTGGTTTGCCAACCCCTGCTCCAAATAACCATGACCATTTTTGGGTAATTGGTTGTTTTCTAACATATAATAAAGGATCTTAAATCACATCCTTGAAGTACAGACACAATCTGAGTTTAAAAATTAATTCGTCTTACAACTGCATGTGAATCTACAATTATCTCAATAAAAATTTCAATTAAAAAATCATGCCAGAGATCAGTACCTAACACCTTTTCTTGATTTTTTTTTTTGAATCTCTTTTAATGTAACATATATTCTTTTTTTTTTTCCTGAGGAAGATTTGCCCTGAGCTAACATCTGTTGCCAATCTTCCTCTTTCTTTTCTTTTGCTTGAGGAAGGTTAGCTCTGAGCTAACATCCATGCCAGTCTTCCTCTATTTTGTATGTGGGTCACCACCACAGCATGGCTGACGAGTGGTGTAGGTCCCTGCCTGGGATCCGAATGCGCGATCCCGGGCCGCTGAAGCAGAGCGCACTGAACTTATCCACTACGCCACAGGGCCGGCCCCTGTAACATATATTCTTAGGAGCCACCCTGGGAATTAATTCATCAACTTTGCAAAATATATAACAATAATTTTTACTAAAAAATATTTCATTTTAGGTTAGCATATCTCTATATCATCATAAAGTTCATTTTAATGTAATCTTTCATTATATTTATAATATTAAAAGATAAATTAGACTTTTTCCAACTTGATAATTAACATACAATCTAATTTACTTCAACTTAATTAAGAAAATTCAAGATTAATGCATAAATTTTAAAATGATATATTTGTGCACCAAATATACTATGAAATAAACAACAGCCGCAAAAAGAAATTCAAAAGGTTCACTGCACACGATTTTCATCAAGACCAGCTTGATTTTCCCTTCCCACTCTTCTGAACCATGTACTGTGTCACTCTGGGTGGTTGAACTCCAACAGACATAATCAACGGAAATTAGTGCCTGTTTTTTGTGTGTGTGTGTGTGTGAAGAGGACTAGCCCTGAGCTAACATCCATGACAATCTCCTCTTTTTTGCTGAGAGACTGGTCCTGGGCTAACATCCGTGCCCATCTTCCTCTACTTTATATGGGACGCCACCACAGAACGGCTCAACAAGTGGTGCATCGGTGTGTGCCCGGGATCCGAACTGGTGAACCCCGGGGCCGCCGCAGTGGAGCGCGCGCACTTAACCGCTTGCACCACCGGGCTGGCCCTGTTTTTTTTTTTTTAAAAAAAGTCAGTTTTTAAGATCTCTTCCCAGTTCACTAAGATAAAGAGATTAATGGCACGGTCATAATAGCAATTCTATGCCTGTGAGAGCGCGCTAGGAGTTCAGCCTTATTGAAGGGAAGGTTGCTACAATCTTCACATAGGACCCTGGGCCGAGGACCTGGGGCCAAGTTCTAGTCTTTGTTTTTAAGAAGTTGTATGCTCTTGGGATCAGAGTCCTTTCCTCTCTAGACCTTTGGCTTCCTCATCTGTAAAATGGGAAACTGATGAACTGACTGCTAAGGACCCTTTAAGTTCTAAATATGATTCTAAAAAAAATAAAAGATGAGAATTATACAAACCTCACGTGGATATTTCTGAGTAAATAGTGGTGGAAATTTGAGATTTCTTACATCGGTTAAGATCTAAAAAGAAAGAAAAGTGTTACTTATCTTTAAATCTGTTTTGGTGTATGGATCTTTTAAAGACAAAAATATTTTTTGATACTCTAACAGAGGGACTAAGAAGAAAGGCTGGATGTTAAACAGATGGAAAACTTATCAACAGCTTTTCCTGACTACATAATCTATGCATAAGTGCTTCCTGAGCACAGATGTAATGCCATCAAATCATCAAAATCTAGAAAATAATTCAGATATAATTATATTTGAATTGAACATATGATACTGACACCTGGATTTTAACTGAAATGGATTGATTTGTGTCAAAAATAATTCAATCACTCATGAATAGACATTTGTGTCCTAAAGTGGATAACTTTTTCTATTAGTCTCCAACCTCTTTGTATTTGATATGAAAGGGTATATTCTTTCTTTTATTTCTTTTTTTTTTTGAGTGAAGAAAACCAAGTCAATTGTTCTAAATACTGAGTATAAAACTAAGCTTTTGAAAGTTCACTGGTAAATTTTCATACAAATTATCACTCTTTATGTTCTAGTTTCCTTACCTATAAAACAGGGGTAATTGGGCCCACCTTGTATGATTGTTTTGAGAATTAAGTGAGGTAATTTATTTAGCACAATGCCTGATACTCCTTTTGTAATGACGACAAAAACCACTTTTGAAAAATGAAATAAAGCAAATATGTCTTCCCACCAACAGAAAACAGAAACTTTACTGGAAGAATCTATGCTGCAGGCTCTGGAAGGGTCGGTTTCATTTGCTAATAGGTAAGCCGTATCAAACTAAGTGCAGATAAAGGCTTGAGTCTGGACTCACAGAATTAATCACATAACATTTTTAAACAAAGATTTTTATTTTAAAACTTGGAATTTTAAAAAGACCTTGGCCATAATTCAATGGGGAAAATGGAAAGTCTTTTCAACAAGAAGCATGAGCATAAAAGAAAAAATTGATAAACTGAACTTCAAAATTAAAACCTACTGCCCTTTGAAAGACACCATTAAGAAAACGAAATGGCAAGCCATAGACTGGGAGAAAATAGACACAATACATGTATCTGGCAAAGAGCTTGAAAAGATGGTCAAGGTCATTAGTCATCAGAGAAATGCAAACTTAAACCACAATGTGATTCCATTATACCCCTATTAGAATGGCTAACATTGTAAAGACTGAAACATAAGTGTTGGTGAGGCTGTGGATGAACTACAACTCTCAGACACTGCTGGTAGGCGTGTAAATGGCACTTTCTTATAAAGTTAAACCATTCACCCCATGGCTTATCCATCCTACCTGGGTAACTACCCAAGACAAATTAAAACATATGTCTACAAAAAGACTAGCTCACAAATGTTCATAGCATCTTTATTCCTAAATGTTTCTCAATAGGTAAATGGATACATGAACTGTGGTGTATATATAACACAGTAGGATATTAATAACAAAAAGGAATGAACTACTGACACATTGAGTAACATGAATGAATCTCAAAAACTTTATGGTGAGTCAAAGCAGACAGACACAAAAGAGTATACACATGGTATGATTCCATTTAATATGAAATTTTAGAAAAGACAGAAAGCAGCTGAGTAGTTGCCTGGGGTGGGGGCAGGGGCTGAATGAGACTGACTGGGACAGAGCACAAGGAAACTTGCTGGGGTGAAACTTTCTATGAAACTTGCCATATTCTGAATGTAGTGGTGGTTACATGATATATAAATGTGTTTGATAAAACTTATCAAAATGTCAGGGCCGGCCCCGTGACTTAGCGGTTAAGTGCACGCTCTCCACCACAGGCGGCCCGGGTTCGGATCTGGGCGCGCACCGACGCACCGCTTCTCTGGCCATGCTGAGGCCGCGTCCCACATACAGCAACAAGAAGGATGTGCAACTATGACACAACTATCTACTGGGGCTTCCGGGGGGGAGGGGGGGAAGGAGGAGGATTGGCAATAGATGTTAGCTCAGAGCCGGTCTTCCTCAGCAAAAAGAGGAGGATTAGCACGGATGTTAGCTCAGGGGTGATCTTCCTCACAAAAAAAAAAAAAAAAAACTTATCAAAATGTACACTTAAAGTGGGTATGTTTTATTGTATATAAACGATACCTCAATAAAATTGATTAAAAAGAAGACCTTGGTCAAATCATTGAACAGTCTGTTTTACATTCACTAACAGAAGTTCAGAGAGGTTCTGGCTAAACATGGCAGATTTTCTACTACATTTGCAGTAAACATTTTCACTATAAAGATGAGTGCAATGGAAGAAAAGATGAAATTTTTCATAGTGAGAAAGTGGGTGGAAGCATAGCAACCACCTTACCAGAACAGAGGCAGGCAGACCAGGGCGCCCACAGGGGAGAACGTCAATGAAGAGGGAAGTGATTCGCTGTGCAGAACCTGAGTGGGTGGGCGTAAGGCTCTAGGATGGCAACAAGAGAACTGTCCGCAAGTCTGCAGATGGAGTGATATATCCCCATATAAACATAGGAGGTTTATTCTCTGGAGAAACTGAACTAAGAAAGTGCAGATTTAGGGTCACTCAATAGAAAGGAGAGAGTATGTTGTGGGGGTGGGCATGGAAAACAGTAGGATGAAGTGAAGATCTGTAAGCTAAATAGTAAGATACTCTCTATCCCCCAACCACCCTCCACTACTCTTTCTCAGGCAGGAAAATGAAGGCTTCTTCTCTGGAGAAAATGATTGTTATAGCAAAAAAGCCTACAGCTGCTGACATGTGGGGAGTTCTCTCCCCACACTCCAAGGTAAGAACTGGATTGTAGCCCTTAGAGTGAAGTCCACTTTCAGTCACCATTTTAGAGCCCTATTCTTAAATATGATTGGACAGCTAAGGACTATCAACATGAGAAAAAAAAAAAAAAAAAAAAAAATCATTAAAAAACACAGTTAGAGATGTTGGGGGGCGGAGTAAGTGTGACTATAAAGGAGTAGGAGGAAGTTCTTTGTGGTGATGGAATAGTTCTGTATGTAGATTGCAGTGGTGGTTACATAAATCTATACGTGAGATAAAATAACATGGAACTATACACACATATTGTAGCAATGTCAAACGCCCAGTTTTGATACTATACTATAATTATGTAAGATGTAAGCATTAGGAGAAATTGGGTGAAGGGTACACTGAATCTCTCTGTATTATCTTTGCAACTTCTTGTGGATCTATAATAATTTCAAGATAGTTAAAAAAAAAAAAAAAAAGAACCCAGAGGAAAGAGACATAGAGAGAAGAAAATTTAAAACATATACATACACATAAGTGAGATTCTCAGAGATAAGTGAAGATATTGAATCCATGTTAACAAAGTGAAATGCTATAAAAACGGAACAATCTTGGACAATAAAAATTGGATTCTCAAAATAAAATAGTCAGAATAAGTAATTAGGAAAAATTAAAAAAACAAAATAGAGTAATTAGGAAAGTTGAAATAACAAGGAACTCTAGAAGAGAACAGTACAAAAAGACAGGAAGATGGAAAATAAGAGAAAACATAAGGCATTTATAGGATCAAGTCAGGGATTCCAGGAAAAGAAAACAGAAAAATTAGAGAAGAATTTATCAAAGAAATAATACAAGAAATTGACTAGAACTCAAGGATTCATATGTTCTAACTGAAAAGACCTACCAGGTGGTAAGTGAGAGGGAAAAAAAAAATCAATGAAAGGACTACATTTCATAACAGCACTGATAAAGGTAAAGCCCTAAAAGGTTCCAGAAAGAAAATAAAACAGGTCAAATAGATTCCATATAATGATTTTCAATAGCAGCACTGGCAGCTATGAGGCAATGCCCTCAAAGTTCTTAAGGAAAAATTATTTCCAATCTAGAATTGGAAGCTGGCCAATTTATCAATTACGTGTGAGGATGGGACAAAATACATTTTTAGAAGCCTGAAGACTCTAAAAATTTCTCTCGCATACCTTCTTTCTCAGGAATTTACTGGAGAATGTGCTCTAGCAAAATAGAGTAAAGCAAGAAAAAAAAAAAAAATGGAATCTAGGAAACAAGGGATCCAACCCAGAAGAGTAGAGAAGCACATCCGTGGGTGACAACCTAGAGAAGGTCTAGGGGGCAATCAGTCCAGACTGGAGGACAAAAGCTTCGAGAATAAGGACTCCAGAGGGGGGAAAAAAAAAAAAATACACACACACACACACACACACACACACACACACACACACACATATATAAGCTATATTGAAGCACAGAGAAAATATTGTTTGATACGTGACAGATTTTCAACATTTATTTAAAATTACAACACAGGTTCATAGAAAACTAAGCAATTGAGAAAAGGCAATTCTGAAAAAAAGGATTGTATCAGAAAGAAAAGAAAGTCAGAGTACATTACTTGATCTAGCATAGAACAATATTTGCATGGTCAACATAAATACTGACTATTCATTTCACCAAAAATTTTTACATAACTACCTATTTTTTTACTGAAATAAAATTCACATAAATAAAATTCACCTTTTTAACCATTTTGCAGTGTATAATTCAGTAGTTTTTATTCTATTCACAATGTTGTACAACCATCATCACTATCTAATTCCAGAACATTTTCATCACCCAAAAATAAACCTCATACCCATTAAGCAGTCACTCTCCACTCCTTTCTCCCCCCAGCCCCTGGCAACTACTAATCTACTTTGTCTCTATGGATGTGCCTGTTCTGGACATTTCATATAAATGGAATCATACAACACGTGGCCTTTTGTATCTGGCTTCTTTCACTTAGTGTAATGTTTTCAAGGTTCATCCATGTTATAGCATGTGTCAGTATTTCACTCCTTTTTATGGCTGAATAATATTCCATTTGGTGGTCTAGTGGTTAGGATTCAGTGCTCTCACTGCTGTGGCCCGGGGTCGTTTCCTGGTCAGGGAACCACACCACCTGTCTGTCGGTTGTCATTCTGTGGTGGAAGTATGTTGCTGTGAAACTAAAAGCTATGCCACCAGTACTGCAAATACCAGTAGGGTCACCCACGGTGGAGAGGTTTCAGCAGAGCTTCCAGACTAAGTCAGACTAGGAAGAAGGACCTGGCCACCCACTTCTGAAAAAACTTGCTGTGCAGACTCGACGAACAGCAGTGGAACACTGTCTGATGTAGCGCCAGAAGTGAGAGGATGGTGCAAAAAGACCAGGCAGGGTTCTGCTCTGCTGTCCACAGGGGCGCTAAGAGTCGGAATCCACTCAACAGCACTAACAACAACAACATTCCATTGTATAGGTAGACCACATTTTGTTTTTCCACTCATCAGCTGATTGACATTTGGGCTGTTTCTACTTTCTGGCTATTAATCATTTGTGTACAAGTTTTTGTGTGGACCTATGTTTTCATTTCTCTTGAGTATATACCTAGGAGTGGAACTGCTGAGTTACATGGTAACTGGATGCTTAACTTTTCGAGGAACTGTCAAACTGCTTTCCACAGCAGCTGTACCATTTTACATTCCCACCAACAACATATGAGGCTTCCAATTTCTCCACATCCTTGTCAACACTTGGTTTTTTTTTTATTTAAAGCTACCTAGGAGAGCGTGAGGTAGTATCTCATTATGGTTTTGATTTGCATTTCCCTAATGAATAATGACATTGTGCTTATCAGCCATTTATATATCTTTGGGGAAATGTCTATTCAAATCCTTTTCCCATTTTCTAATCAGGTTGTCTTTTTGTTGTTGAATTGTAACAGTTCTTTATATATTCTGGATAACAAAACCTTATCCAATACATGATTTACAAATATTTTTTCCTATTCTGTGGGTTGTCTTTTCACTTTCTTGGTGAGGTCCTTTGATGCACTTATAACTACATAAATTTTGATGCCATATGATTCCTGATCCTTTACATACGTTGGACCTGTTTTATTTTCCTTTCTGGAAGCTTTAAGGGCCTTTATCTCTGGTCACTTTAATTTTCTTCTTTTTTTCCCATTTATTGTACAGAACACTTTGTAGGTCCTTTCAGTTAGATGATATGAATCCTTTGGTTATACTTGGGAACTACATCCTCTTCTACCATGGCCAGAAGTCAACAGATAAGGTCTAAAACTGATAAATTAAGAAATGGTGATAAAAGCATAAAATTTGGAAATACGGATATAACTACCAGGGACAACAGCTAGAAAAATTGAGGGTCAGTGACCACTTAAGAAGGATGGGGAAGAAATGTGACAGAGACCTACTTTTAAAAGACTTCCAGTACTATCTTCCTTAAAAGTCATGGTCATGGTTTATTTTGTGAGGAAAAATAACTAATTATGCTTAGTTTGTCAGCTTTTAAGGGTATGAGTGTGTGGCTACTTGTCCTCTGGAAAATTCTTCTCTGACCAACCACCACCATCACTCCCTCCCCACCCCCCCCATTACCCTATTCCCCTAGCTTTGTACTTATTACAAATTTACTGCATGCAAGATATTAAGTTACGATGAAGTTAACCAACAACAAAAACAAACAATTCAACGAAATAATTTTTGAAGATTGAGCTTTAAATGGAAGCAAATACTCTACAAATCCTCCTTGTGTAGCTCACATGACCTCTTCCATTTCTAGTTAACTAGTCTGCTCGTATTAAGAATAATTTATTTTTCTTTTAAAACTCTTTCTTTTTTGTAAATTTTAGACTATTTTCTTTTTCCACCCTTTTTGAGGAGGGGAGAACTTACCCTGACTCTCTCCATCTGAGTGCTGAATGGGTACAGCAATTCAAATAGAATGAGGCCTAAAGAAAAGATGTCCACTTTATGAGAGTAGTTGTTTCCATGAATCTGAAATCCCATATAAAGAAGAAATATTAGAAAAAAATTAACAGAGATAGTACAATTGATAACATGGCATTAGTGAATCCCAAAGTTGACTCAGTCACTTCTTCGTTTAAATGTAACTGTATGTGTAAAAATGTTAGCAAAGAGTTAATAATCTCTCAAGCCTCTTTTCTTCAACTCACTACTGCAAGAGTAATTAAATCACTCAGCATTACAGAAGGAAAGCCCAGATCCAGCTCTGAGATATGCATCAGCAGAACAGGCCTGCAGAAACCTGGAGCCTCACGATGCTAAAAAAGTTTGAGGGAGCCAGTAAAAGCTGCTCAACTGCCCCCGAGGTGAAGTTTTTCAAAGAGAACACTATCTAAAGCAAATCTCTCATTTCTAATCATCTTAGTCCTCACCCATTTTTATGAGAAAATCTTCATTACTCCAAACCACTAATCAACTGTGGTTAGCCCTCATTATGGCACTTAATTACGGACTACTTTGCATTCTCAGTTGTATTTTTCATGTGTATATTTCTTATTCTTCACAACCAGATTATATAAAGTCCTGGAGGGAAGGGAACTGCTTCTTTTGTATTCCCACCATCCAGCACTGGGCTAAGTATAGAGAAGGCCCTCAATAAACACTGATTTGTTAAAATGAACAGATGAATTACAACCCAACTACTCTATTAAACAAAGCCTCAATCAAATTAAAAGCAACCTCCTGGGACTCAGAGGAACCCTTTTATTTGTGAAAATTACTTTAGGCACATAACTTGACATTTGAGAATGCTCCATACCAGCATTTCTTAACTGAGGCAGTCACAAGGTAACAGCTAGGGATCACAAGCCTTTCCCAACTCCTCTCTAAACTGCCCTTGGTACCTGTTTCCCTGTTCCTTCCGTGAGCCAGCCTGTCTCTATGCTCACAGAATATCAGATGGAAAGTTTCAATGACAGCATCAGCTGCATCACCTTCCTCTCTCCTCTTACCTCTTATCCCCGGCGTTTGGGAAGTATTCAAAGAAAATATATGTTCAAAGACAGAGCTTACAGGGGTACAGTGAAAAGGACACCCTCCTAGACTATTTGGAGAATATCAACTAACACACTTTCATGAAATGCAACTTGGCAGTAAGTGTTTACTCCCACTTAATGGTCCTACTTAATTTCATCCACCCTAGGGTAGACGGAAATGTGGACAGAGATTTGTACACAGGAATAGTGACATTCCTGATAGCAAAATCTACAAGTAACTAAAATGTCCAAAACTAATGTTGAAATTAGTGTTAAGCAATATATGCTTAACAGAGAGAATGCTATGCAGCCAAAAATATTTTCTAAGAACATTTAATAATGTGGGAAATGCTTATATTTAAATACTGTATCCAAAATTTCACAGACTAGAATATCAACTTTGTTTTCCAAAGTAAGGTATGTATACATATATAAAAGGTATATATATACACATGGAAGGAAATAACCAACCACTGTTAATGTTTTAGAGCTTTTTTAGTGATTTTTATTTGTTCTTTACACATTCCTTTATATATTCCTATTCCTATTTTTTCCACATTCCCTACAGAGAGGGTCGATTAACACAATGTGAAAAAAAGCATTAATAAATACATTTAAAAAAACAAATGCAGCCTCATGAACACATAAAAAGTGATCTTTACAAAATATCTAAAAAAGAAGGAATTAATTATAAAATCTCAAGGGCAGAGAATATAATACACCCTTTCAGAGTTTACGCTGATTGTTTTATCACTGTGCAATACTAGGACTTGGCCTGTATTTCTTGGTAATTACAACCAAGAACAAAGTAACTGTGGTCTCTGCTCATTTTCTCCTAAAAGGATAAGAAAATTAAGAGCTTTGACAAAAAATATTTTAAAACCATGTCTTAGGACAGCTTCTGAGGCTTGAGTAAGACAATTCATACAGCCAAAGTATTTTGAGAGACTTTTTAAAGGACGTTTTATAAAGTGACAGTTTCTGTATTTAAAGAGGATTCTTTTTTTTTCTTTTTTTTTTTTTGTGTGAGGAAGATCGGCCCTGAGCTAACATCTGCCAATCCTCCTCTTTTTGCTGAGGAAGACCGGCCCTGGGCTAACATCCATGCCCATCTTCCTCCACTTTATATGGGACGCCGCCACAGCATCGCCTGACAAGCGGTGTGTCGGTGCGCGCCCGGGATCCGAGCCGGAGAACCATGGGCCACCGCAGCGGAGCGCACGCACTTAACTGCTTGCGCCACAGGGCCGGCCCCTAAAGAGGATTATTAAGAAGAGAATTAACACTATTTTTAACTACCATATTTTAAGTACAGTACACTGCCACGACAAAATTTCTACAGCCCTCCTTGATTTTCCAGCATCTTCAACAATACCAAATATAGCATCACTTGTCATCAATCTCTTCCTTTCTCAGATGGCAACTCTTGCCTAGCCGCCCCTCAACCAACACACATCAGCTGCAAGCCAAAATACAGTCAGCACAGCAGTGTGTGAGGTGGCGAAGACTACCTAGTGTTTATCTTTTCACTAACATTCACATTTACTCATCCACCAAACACAGATGGACACCTGCTGAATTCTAGGCATTGTTTTAGGTGTTGGGGATAGAGTAAAAAAAGAGATAAACTAGGTCCCTATTCTGATAGCTTATATTTTAGAGGAGAAGAAAAAACAAATCATTTCAGAGAGCTAAACATGCTATGAAAAGAATAAACAGCACAATGGGATAGACCCTGACAGGGAGTGGCGGCAGGGTCATCTATCTTAAACAGGCCTGGGGTGGTGGGGTGGTGGCATGCTGGGAGAGGGAACTCTCCATCCAATAAGCCCTTCAGTAATAAGCATCCAGATAGAATTCCTTTTTAGTCATTCCTACTTTGTTTTCACAATACTTAAAGGTGTGATGTGTACCTCCAGCCTCTTGAATAATGATGAATTAAAAAAAAATAACACTATTAAAAACTTTTTAGTATCAATTCTGATACACAGTTTTATAGAAAAATTGGAAAATACAGAAAAGTTCAAACTATCATTCACAGCCCACTACTCAGAAACGGTGACTGTTGACATTTTATGACTCTTCCTTCCAGTCTTGTTTCCTATGGATATAAATATGTATTTACAGTATTTTGAAATTTCACACAGTTTTAATTTCTCCTTTCACCAGGTCCCGGCCACATCATTCGACCGGGATGATTCAACTACTCAGGCCAACAGATTTTTCTACTTAAGCCAGTTTGGATACTTTTGGTTACAAATGATCAACTACGTATAATAGTTTCTTCTACATTAAAATCTCTGCTGTATCCTTTCTAATTTCTAAATTTATTTGTGCTCCTCTCTACTCTAAGTAGATTTGCTAGAGAGGATTATCTTTTCTATGTAAAACTCTTAAAATCTACCATAATGTTGTGGTTTTACTGTTTCACCAGTATCAGTTCTTATTCGTATTTAACATCTTGCAGCTCCTCCCCCGCCTCCTACTGAGCAGAATGCTAAATCATTACTTATGCTGTCATGTGCTTATATAATGAAGGCCTTGCAAATAAATTTATCTCCAAATAGAACTTTGACAGCTTCCTATGAATTTCGATATTTTTCATTTCTTCACCATTTTCTTAGTACTTTGCATGAGTATTTTTACTTCATTATTCACCTGATAAGTTATTTAGGAGGGTTTTTAAAATTTCCAGCTAGCCAAAATGGAAGCAAAAACAAAAAACCAAAATCAAAACAAACTACTATAATCTTGTTTTATTGTATTGTGATCATAGACATTTACAATTTCTATGTTTTCAAATACACTGATCTTTCTTTGTGGTCTAGAAGTTTGAAATGAAAGTATATCTTAGTTTATTCATCAATAAATATTCAAATGATAACAATATATAAAGCCTAGTATATTTTTTCATCTAGCTTCCCTTTTTAATCTTTGTTTTTTGAAAAAAAATTTAACTCAATCTGAAGTTTTCCCTTTCATGGGGAAATTTAAACAAATTTATTTATTGTTATAACTAATATTTGGCTTTAGCATCACTTTAAGTTTTGTTTTGTGTTTTATATTTCCATACCCGTTCCTTTTGTTGTAGTTTGCATTTATCTTCTGCAGTGATAAAGAAGGTAGAAATATTATTTTAAATTCTATTTAGGATCTAGGATCTGGATTTAGGTATATCAAATACAAATCCCTACATCCATCTTTCTTTCTCGGTTCTTACCATCTTCCATTCCTGCTCTTTGTTAATATCATATGGGAGTTACAGACCCAGCTTATTATCACGACTATATTTAAAATTATAAAGCTTTTACTAAGAACACAGTTTGGGTTTTACATTCAATTTCAATTTGGTATCCATATTCATAAGCCATTGACAAATATAATTAATTAGTTTTGATGTCCACTGCCAATACTTTTATACGTTTCCCTTCTTAAAATTCACTTTCAATAGGTAACACATTCACATGGTTCAAAAGGAAGCATAAACGTTCCTTCCCACTCATCCCTCATTGGCCCAGTCCCCACCAGCCACTTCCTACTGTACCTATAACCTTTTGTTACTTGCACATCCTTCCAGAGTTTCTTTATATAAACATAAGCAAATAATATCTATCTTTCCCTCCTTTACACAAAAGGTTGCACACTATGCACACATTTCTATAGATGTTTTTGCTGCAGAGATTCTTTTTTAATTCTCAGCTATCTAAAAATGCTTGATTTCTTTGTACATGAATACCTTCACGACTGGAAACAAGATTCACGGGTCATAGATATTTTTCTTCAAAATTGTACATGTTGCTTTATTGTCTTCTAGGGTTGAGTGCTATAGAAAACAAGCTCTTTAGCTGTAACCTTTTTTTCCCTACCTAAATATTTATACCATTTTTTCCTTTATCTTTGAAATTCAAGATGTCTAAGTATAGGGTACTTTATTTTTTACATTTAAAAAAGTTAAATAAAAAATAAAAATTTTAAGTATGAAAAAGAAACAGTTGAATAATGTAAACAAACAGTACAAAAAGATACTGTACAATGTAAAATAAAGTCTTCCTCAAAGGCAATTTCTATGACTGGTCTCTGATACAAACTTCCAAAGATAATCTAATCCATTGATTCTCAAAGTGTGGTCTATGGATCCCTGGGGATCCTAACATCCTTTCAGGGTCTATGAGGTCAAGACTATTTTCATAAGACTAAGACATCATTTGCCTTTTCACTGTGTTGACATTTGCACTGCTGGAACCTTAGCATGAAGCAAGCAGTGGCACCACACTCTACTAGTAGTAATTGTATTCTTTAGTGCCACATACTCATAGGTAAAAAAAAAAAAAAAGACAGTTTCAATTAAAACGTTCTTGTTGAAGCAGTAAAAATTATTAATTTTATCACATCTCAACCCTCGGCATCTTTATAATATCGTGTGACAAAATGGGAAGTATTCATAAAGCATTTCTGCTCCATACCAAAGTACAATGGTCGTCTCAAGAGAAAGCACTTGTGCAACTCGCGGAGTTGCAATATGAACTAGGTGCTCTTTTCATAGAACAACATTTTGACTTCAAAGAACAGTTGGTAGACAAACCACAGTTATTCAAGACTTGGATACTCAACAGACATTTTCTTAAATATGAACAAAGTGAGAATGGCACTTCAAGGAAAACTGACAGTATTTGTTGCTAATGATAAAAGCTGAGCTTTGTGAAAATCAGAATTTTGGAAAATTTGTATTCACCACTGGGAACCTGACAGCTTCCTAATACTTAAAGCCTTTTCTGTGAGACTGGTGGTGATTTTAATCAAAGAGATTTTTTTAACATGGTATAATGAATGTGACAACTTTTGGAAAAGTTGCATAACTTAGGGAACCAACAGTGTCCAAATTACCAATGCACAATGTTACACAATCATGTAGATCCATTGGGTAATGGATGGGTAAAAGATCCATTCAAAGTGCATAACGGACCACGGATATTAAAGCAACAGAGTATAACCATTGGGTAATGGATGGGTAAAAGATCCATTCAAAGTGCATAACGGACCACGGATATTAAAGCAACAGAGTATAAAATGTTTAATGATACAGTTTTAGATTTCACAGGGCAAATGACTTTTAAGAAACTATTGCCTACTGAGTTTTGAAGCACTATCAAAGAGGAATACCCACAATTACCTGAAAACGCTATTAAAATATTCCTCCCTTTCCAATGTTATTAAAATATCACATATCTGGTTGAGGTCAGACTTTACTTACGTAAGCGAAAATAACATTGCAATGGATTGAATGCAAAAGCAGATATAAGAATCTAGCTCTTTTAATAAAGTCAGATATTAAAGAGATCTGCAAAAATGTAAACAAATGCCACGCTTCTCATTAGTTTTTTTTTGTTTTGGAAAATATTTTTCATAAAAATATCTTTAAGATGTGATGGGTCTAATAGTATTGTTTTTAATTGAATAAAATTTTATAGATTTTTCAGTTTTAATCTCTAAATATGGCAAATGCGGATAGATAAAATCCTCTAAGAAAAACTCTTGGGTTCTCAATCATGTTTACAAATATAAATAGGTACTGAGACCAAAAAGTTTGAGAATTGCTGATCTAGACATGTGTAAGCTTGTGAATATTGTTAGCCTGGAGGTGGCCGGGCATGCTACCTTGATGCCCCCAGGACGCCCTGCTCCCACCATGCTTCCAGTCCCTCTCCTGTTTATAGTGCCTTTCCTTTGGAGACTAAGCATCCCGCAAGGCAACATATCCCAGCCTATCTACCTCTATTTCCTGCCATGGTACATTCTGGAAGTTGCCTGTGAATTACTGTAGAGAGCAGCTCAGTACAGTACCTCTGGCTCTAGCTGGCTCTGAAACAGTTCCTACATAGTTTATACAAGGCGAACTGGAGTTATGTTTGGGACGGGGGCCTTAAAAGTCTTTTTCTAAATTTCTGGTGGCTGTCAGGTTCCGGTTCAGAGGGTGAGCATGTTCCTGCATTGTGAGAAGCTTTCTTAGTCCATCTCCAATTCAGAATGTAGAAACTGCACCCTAGCTGTGTTGACTGTGGAACACTACTACCAATTTTCATAATTTTCCGATTTTATTTTATGAGGTGTTTTAGGGGTTTAGAACGTGGATGGAGATTCATGGGGCACATCTAGCTTGCTGTCATACCAACCAAAAACCTATTTTTAATTCAGAAGGCAAACAAAAACTCACCTGCTCTGGGCTCATATACAGCTTGGTCCCCACTTGTCCTGTGTGTCTGGCATATGCGGGCATTGGAGTGAGAACCATCTGCTCTTCCTCGTCCTGGTCCATTGCAGTCACCAACCCGAAGTCTCCAACCTTCACCACATCGTCCATTGTAAAGAATATGTTGGAAGGCTAGAAAAATAAAACGGACAAAACCATGGTAGGTGTGTACAGAGAAGGAAAGTGAAGAGAAGTATTTAAATGACTACAGAAAATATATACAAGAAACTAGATATTCTCAAGCATGTTTCTCTTTAAAATGGACTAATATGAAAATGAAAACAATCCTTCGACGCTAGACAAGTACTGTGAGTAAAGAAAAGGGAAAGGTAGCAGGGGAGCTAGCATTTACTGAACATCCATTCACATTCCCTAGAATTCAGAGTACTTCATCCTCAATCTTATTATTCTATATACTCTCCCTTGGCAAGTGTCTCTACATTTATGATGTAAGCTATGATTATCATACTACTACTAATAATAACAAATGCATTGCAATGCACCAGGAGCTGTTCTAAGCTGTTTACTACTACTAACTCATGTGATACTCACAATCCTCTTACTTCTATTAGTCCTCATCTTACAGACGTGAAAACTGAGGCTGAGAGAAGTAAAGTAAATTGCCCAAGGCTACCCAGCTAGTAAGTGGTGGAGTAGGGAGTCTGACTCCAGGAGAAAAGGACTTCGGCTTCACTGTCACACGTCCAGCATTCACAACAGTTCTTGCCCCACAGTAGCAAATCACTATGATTTGATCAGTAAGTGAAACAGACTGATCTTCAGGTCTGCGTCTGAGAGGGGAAAGTAGGCTCTCAAGGAGAATCAGAACTCTTAACTACAACCAACCTTGTGCTGCCTCTTCTCATACCCAAATGCTCCCATATACTCCAAGTCCCCTGTCCCTAGTTCTAAACTTTCATATGCAACTGTTTATAGGACATATCTAATGAAATTTCTCATGGGCTCCTCAAACTCAAAGTCCCCCATGTGAAATACATCATGTTTCCCTCAAGAGCCTACTCTAACCCTGCTAACATGACCACCATTCATAGCCCTTGAAATAAGGAAAAAGGAAGCCATTTACTTCATGAAATGGAATTTCGTCAGGCTTCAAATCTGCCAGACAAATAACATTTTATTCTCAAACTCCAAAATACCATTATATAATTCTGACTTTGAAGCAATGAAGTTATTGTGTATAACCAAAGTCTATAGCAGTAACCTCCTGCTCTCTTACAAATAACCTTATATGAGAGATAATAACAGACTGTGTTGCCTTATATGTCATCTTTCCTTTCCCCTCCCATCTTCTGGTGTCAGTTGTTACTGAACACTGTGACAGACATTTTTTTGGGTCTCCAGCATCAATCCCCCTGTGATTCCACCAGAGTGCCCTGACTTGACTTTGAGAACTCCCTTCTTCTTGACTGTGCAGCAACCCCAGGGTTCGTGTGGAAGTTATCTTGAGGTTGCATAAGTCAATCAGCATAATCCCATCCCCTGGCCAGGAGAATGGTTTAGGGATGGGTATGCGGACTTGGCTTATCAATGAGAAGAAAACCCAAGGCTGATCAATAGTGAAGGCAAGAGATTCTTTTCTCCCCACTCCCTTTCCCACCACCTCCAAAAGACTTAAAACATGTAGCCTTGAGAATCACTGAAGCTATCCTGAGACTGTGAAGGGAAAGTCTGCCTGAAAATAGAAACAAGAAATGGGGGGCTAGGGAGAGAGAAACCAGGTTCTGGCCACATCACTTGATCCTAGATAAAGCTTTACCTGACTCTTGGACAGTTCAGTTACACGGGCCAAGAAAGGTCCTTTTTCATTAAATTAGTATAAATGCTTTTGGTTGCAAACAAAAGAATATTTAAAATAAAATGATATGAGCATACAGAATGTGTCAGGCATTGTGTTAAGGACATAATGGGTGAACAAAACAGACACAGCTCCTGCCCCTGTGAAAACCAGAGGATAAATAATAGGAGAAAATGAGAATTATGAAGGAGAAATACCAGGTTCTCTGAGGACACTGTGTATTTAAGCAACTGAGAAAGCCCAGCGTAGCTAGAGAGAAGAGAAGACAAGACTAGAAGTAAGTCTGGAGAATCAGAGGCCACAGAGTGTGAATGACAAAAACTGACCAAAACACAAAAAGGGGAGAGGCCTAGAAGGCTTAACATTGAGCTCAAAGACTTATGTCGGAATGAACAGAATGCACAGCTTTTTCAACTGGGCATAAAAATCTTGGGGGAGTTTTTTCTGGCACACTAGAAATCTTTAAAAGGAATTTATCTTTAGGAAGGAATACACTTTTTAATTTCTAGGAAAACTAAAAGGGAAATTAATTTTCTTCTTGAAATTTTTTTGGTGTATAGAAAAAATATATAGGAAAAATCTTTAGATAAAATCGTACCATTACACAAATATTCACCAATATCTCATTAACATTATAAAATCAGAAGACTATTCAATATTAGTAAAAACACAATTACATTGCCTTTCAACTTGGCACTTTGTGTGTATAGTAAGTGTTAAGTACAAGAAGAACTGTGTATATCATTACCACCAAATGATAAATGTTTACCATATTCAAATAGCCAGCACTCTCTCAAGTTAGGGGTATCTGGCCTCCTGGAAGTTGTTTTCTTCCTTCCAACCAAAATAAATCATCTCTGAACTTTTCATTCATTGCAGAATAATTCTTGGCAATTATTTTGGGCCCACATCAAAATCACTGAAGTACAGTGATTATATATAACTCAGTAACAATTACTTTGAATGATAGGAATTATTTCTAATTCTTGCCCTTATTATTCCAAACTCTTAAAATATATTCAAGGATTCAAAAAACCTACTGCTGATTTTAGAAGAAAATAACTCTTTCAAATAGCTACTTTGGTGCCTGAAACAAAAGTCTGTGGTTGCATAAAACTAAAAATACTTAAAATGAGTCCAAATCTATCAAGAATTTAAGCTACTTCCATCAGAAAAATATTTATATATTCACTACACATCTACTGATGACTGCTATGAGCAAATGGAATATGGCAGACGTTGGTCAAATAAAAATTCCATTTACTTATTTCAGAAACACATACTAAGGAAATATTGCATGTTTTAGTAAAAACCTTATGTAATTTAGCATATTGTATTGCTACAATATTCAATGCCATATATATTGAAATTAGAATCAAAGGTTTTAGAGCTGCAAACCGCCCCCTGGCTAACCACTTGCTGTACCTTTCACCATCCAGCTTCTCACTTCCTTCCCTGAAGGCTAAACAGTTCAGAACTAGGGGCAAAAAGCATGGAGACTTGCCCCAATTCAGAGCTAGCTAATGAAGGAACCTATGTTTCTCCTTCCACTTGCATCCCTTTCACTACTTCGGGGCCCTAAGGCAACTTGTGTCAGGGTTACTCAAAGCCATAGGTAAAACGCTACGTCTGCTCATGGTAGACTTTACATCTTCTTTTTTTCATCAGGAGATTGGGAATACTTTTTTACTGTAAAATGGACATAACACATTATAGAGGAGAATTCACAATTTGCCTGAAATTTTTAAAACGTGAGACATCTTACTTTTGCAGCAGGCCCCTTCAGGCTACTTTCCCAAACCTCTGTTCCTCATGACTTTACTCTCCTCCGCTGTTAAGGGTACTTCAGCTAAAAACTGACAAGTACTCCAAATACTGCTCTCAATCACAAGATGTCAGATTGAAACCCTTGAGGGATGTTCCACAATACAGACCTTGAGGTCCCTGTGCATGAGCCCTTTACTGTGCAGAAATTCTACTGCCTCCGCGATCTGCAGGAAGATGTGCAGACACACACTCCTCTCTCTCTCCTCTATGGTGCATCGACTGTGCATCCAGTCTTTGAGGTTTTCTTTTCTGCACAGCTGCATCTGAATGTAAAGATACACCTTTGGTGAACTGGGCTGGAGTTTTTCCGTAGTGTTTTTAGTGAGATCTAAACTTAAAGTGGTTGGTCTTGGAGGAGAAATAGACAAAGTAGGTTCAGAAGAAGATTTGCTGCTGGAATGCCTGAAATCGCTTAGTTTATTAGCACAATGGCTGCCAATATGCAGTCGGTTAGTTTTGAGCTCTTCTTTACTGGACGCATTATCACAGCCAGAATCTTCAAATACTATAGAAGAAGATGTTCTCTCCCTTGACCTTACATTAGGAGATGCTTCAGAAGGACAAAGTTCAAAGGAGTGCCCCTCATCATTGCCATCTATAGTACCATCTTCCGCATCACAGTCTGTAAGGCAACTGTCTTGGAGGTTGTACACTGCACCCACCGACCCACTGATGTCTCCATGGTCCATTTCTGAAAATTCCAGTGGGGAGAACTGACTCTTGGATGAACTTGTCTGACCACAGGAAATCCCTACCGAAAAAGACCTCCTCCTTTTTGGTGAAGGAGCTATGATTTCAATATGTTCTTTTGTGCAGAAAGGATCCATTCTGCGTATTTTAACTGACGGTGCCTCCATTGGGCTAGGAGAGCTGAGTGGCCAGTCTGTGCTAAAAGTGGGAGAAACACAAAGGGATAAGAGTGAATACGTGTTGATTACATTATGTGAACCACACCCTTTGTTTTAAAAGCTTCAGTTATAATAAAGCCAGTTACCAAATTACAAACAACATACAGATTTAATAAAAACATGATATAGGAGACAAAGAACATCACGTTCCATCCGTTCCTTCTAAGAAACTTAATTTGAAAGCTTAATTTTATACTCCAAACAGTTATCTGGGACTGTCACAGCATAGGCAATGCCTTTGTGAAAACGTGAAACACTGAAGGAACACCAAGGATGGGACTCCTCAGTGGCCGTGACTCGGAAGCCCCTCTCCAAATCAGGGCAGCAGCCCACAGGGTCTTGTGACAAGGAGCCACTTCACCTGGTCCTTCCACGGTTTGGCTATTGGTGGCATCTACAACTGTCACTGCAACAAATTACTCCACGTGGATCTAGGGCTGTGTTTGGTACTTCTGGGCAGGAATTTTACTCCAGCTGTTGGATAAATAGTCTATTTGCAGCCTGCTTCCTCTTTGCTCTCATTTAGTAGTTTTTAAAAAGGCCTTCCTTCCTATAGGACACCATATTTAATAAGGGAATTATCTTCAGGTTGCCTAAGTTTATGTTTTTTTTTTTTTTTTTTTTTTTTTTTTTGCTGAGGAAGACTGGCCGTGGCCTAACATCCAGGCCCATCTTCCTCCACTTTATATGGGACGCTGCCACAGCATGGCTTGCCAAGCAGCACGTCGGTGCACGCCTGGGATCCGAACCAGCGAACCCCGGGCCACCACAGGGAAGTGCGCGCACTTAACCGCTTGCACCACCGGGTCGGCCCCAAATTTATATATTTTTAACTGCAAATAGTTTTAAAACTACTTTATTTTTATTTATTTATTTATTTTTTTTATTTTCCCCCCAAAGCCCCAGTAGATAGTTGTATGTCATAGCTGCACATCCTTCTAGTTGCTGTATGTGGGACGTGGCCTCAGCATGGCCAGAGAAGCAGTGCGCCGGTGCGCTCCCGGGATCCGAACCCGGGCCGCCAGTAGTGGAGCGTGCGCACTTAACCGCTAAGCCACGGGGCCGGCCCTAAAACTACTTTAAAAAGGAGTTGTAAATTGTTAGAAACTAAATAAAACTAAGAAACTAAATAAAAATTTTTAAAAAAATGGAGACAAAAGCAGACAATATCTCTTATTGAGAAAAGCCACTATAAATCTCTCAGTGAATTACAATTCATAGAGCCCTACCTACTAATAATTTAAAAAATTCATGTTCTAAAACTGGAAGAAAAAAAATTCATGTTCTAAATACTAAACCAACTTTTCACTATAAAGTAGCTAGAGAACGTTCCAAAACATGATGACAGAGAACAAAAATCTGCTGTTATTTTTCTTAACAAAAAAAAATCCCTAAAGTTATAGAGATGATATTTTGTTCACAAACACAAAAAACTAGACTGAAAGAAAATATCAGTTTTTAAGTCTGTCTCTAACCAAGTTACCTTTCATCTTTCAGCCAGATCTCATCCATTTTTTCTTGCCACTTCTCTGGTGGTGCTTCCAACCAAGCATTGAAATATCTAACAATTCCTGGGTGTTCAAGCTTGGCTAAGGCTTTAACTTCTCGCATTACCTTTTCCCGAGCCAATTCCCTGAAACAGAGAAAAGAAGAAGACATGGAAGTTTGCTTGGATCTGAAGAAATAATCATATCCAATAGCAAAAATAAGAAAACAAAATTCTCTCTTTAACTTTTAGAAATAGATGAGTTAGCCTAGTGGCACAATTCTAAAATGCCACATAGTAAGTCTGGTATTAAAAAAAAAACCATGTATTTTAGTTTTTTTTTTTTTCCTTCTAGAAATAAGTGCTACAAAATACATATTGTCTCATTCAAATAAAGCTTTCTTGGCTGACTAAAAATGAATGCTCCAGAGCCTTAACGATTACTGGCTCATGTTTGTTCATTAGTAGGAGAACAAACAGGTATAAGTGAAGTACTCAGAAAAGAGAGCTCAGCATCGCAGCTCAGGATGGAGAACGACCACACTGACAGAGACATATGACGATCCAGAAAGCTTGTACTAGCACGTCTGTCTGTCTGTTTAAAGCAAGCCTCAAGTACTGAATATCATCGGCAATGAAGTTTAACTGGAAAAGCATCTGTGTTTGAGCTTCTGCTTTGACAGCTTTTCTGATGGATCTAATCTCACATTTCTCGAGATCCCACCATCACCTGGAACAACATAATAAAGACAAGTTATATCCTCTTCCCTCCCCAGTAGACTGTCAGCCATTCCCACTTTTCCCTCTGTGCTTGTTGTTGTTAAATGTCCTCACTCTCCCAACCTGAGAATCCCAGTGCGTTTTTGAATTCTTCAGCTTCTAAGTCCTCACATTCAGTTACCAAATCCTACCAGCTCCTCCTTTTCAATTCCTTACACACTCATTTCTCTCTTATCCACCACCACTGCTGCTGCACTTATGTTCTGTATCTTAGGACTGAACTTTTGCAAAGAAAATCTCCTAGTGAATATTCTTATCTCTGACCCTTTCCTCATATCAGCCTCCTACCTCCAGAGCCACCTGTACTTTGACCACATCATTCCTCTGCTCAAAGACCTAACTGTCTATGGAATAACTCTAAACTCCTTTGTTTGGCATTTACAGTGCTGCAATCCATCTTTTCCATCTCCTCTTCCATACTCCCCTCAATTCTTACCCTTTGCTCCACCCATGGCAGAACCCTCACCATAGTCTATTCCATCTCCGAGTGTTTGCCTACAGCCTTTGCTCAGGTCGTTTCATGTACTTGGCCATCCATCCCCTACATGTCTGTCTACTGAGGGACAGGCTACTCTTGAACACCCAGTGCAGACGTCACCACCTCCACAAAGCTCGCCTCCTCTGACTGCCTTTCAACTGCATTTGCGCTTTCTTCAAGAGAAGCTAGTTACTAAGCTAAGCCACGGGTCACAATCTTCCTTGCATTGCAGGAATATCTGAGTATATGCATAAAGGTTCTTGAGGGAAGAAGCCTTGCTTAATTTTACATCCTATGTGGTACGTATTAATATTTAAACTACTCAAACATTATGTATCAAAGAAAAGAATTAGTTCCATAGTACTCAAACCCATCCTACTCCTGTGTCCCTATCTGTTGGACAGAAATGTTTAAACTACCAGTTAGAAGCACAGCCCAGCACTTAGTGCTCATTTAATCAAGAATCCACAGGAGCCTTCTACGATAGACAGAAAGGAAGGAGTTACTGAAAGCTCTTCATCTTAAGCATTACACTGCTCTGAGCCAGAAATTCCACTTCTAGAAATCTATCCTAAGGAAACAGATGTGGTCAAAAATTTATATAAAAGATGAACACTGCAAAATTATTTTTTTTTCGCTTTGGTGAGGAAAATTGGCCTTGAGTTAACATCTGTTGCCCATCTTCCTCTTTTTGCTTGAAGAAGATTGTCCCTGAGCTAACATCTGTGCCAATCTTCCCCTACTTTGTATGTGAGACACTGTCACAGCATGGCTTGATGAGTGGTGTGTAGGTCCACACCCAGGATCTGAACCCGTGAACCACAGGCTGCCAAAGCAGAGTGTGCAAAATTAGCCACTACACCACTGGGCAGGCTCCTGCCAAAATTATTTTTAATTGCAACAGATTAGAAACCTAGATGTTGAACAATAAGAAACAGTTAAACAAAATATGGCATATGTGTTAACTGGACTATTATAAAATACTTTTAGCGTATTTTAGCATTTTAATAAAATACTCTTAATAATATGGGAAATGCTGAGGATAAAATGAAGGAAGCAATAGATAAAACTGTACTATATTGGTAACTGTGCTACCAATTAGGTAAATTTATAACCAGAAAAAAAAATCAAAAGGCAATACTCTAAAATGTTAATAGCAGTTATTATTGGGTAATAGATGTAGATACAGATGGTTTTTGTTTTAATACTTTTCCTTATTTTCCATAATAAATATAGGTAATCTTTAAATGGTGCTATGTATTAAAGCCTACAGTTATTATAATTCACTATGGGAAAGTCCTAAGTTATTAAGAATCAAAAAGAGGGCAGATTTTTAAGTAGACACAAAGCAATCAGAGTAGATCACATCTTGCAGACAGCTGGTTACCTGGTAGTACTTAGAACATGAGACTCAGATGATCAGAAACTATGTTTTTTGTAGTCTCTATGGAGTATAGTAAGCAGGACATACTGCCTATGGGATTAGATAACATAGTGCAAACTCCAAGTTTACTAAAAGTACCATCTGTTACCTGTTGGGGAGACGGATTCTCTTGATAGCGTAATTGCAGTCATCTACTTTGTTTCTAGCTTCAAAGACAACTCCAAACCCCCCACGACCCATGCACTGAACGGGTTCAAAATCTGTTAGATACCTTAGAAAAAAAAAAAGTAAGTTAAAAAAAAGTTTAGAAATAGTTTCAAATTTTGTAGTAAGGTAATAAGTAGTTCAATCTTATTTTATGATATATAAAAATGTATAAACTCAGTCTCATAAAACTTATTTTTAAAAAGAGTATAGTTTAAATTCTACTAATAGCATTCTTTGTTCTTCTGAATGAAGCAAACACATTCGAGTTTTTTCCTAGGAAATTTACAAAAAATAAAAAAGCTTCTGCTTCCTTAGGAATCACTTGTTAATCACTTGTTCTTATAGCAACTGTACTACTGTTCTGTCCTATCCAATACTTTCCATCATCTACCAAAATATCCTATCCTTAGTTTTCCAACCTTTTACTCCTGCGGCATTCTGTACTCAATAAGAAAATGTATTTTAATCTTATGTCAGTGCCCGTAAGTTTTACAGAAAAAATTTAATCAATCCTATTATATTTAAGTACCTTTTTAGCCAGAAACCTCTCTAGGAACCAAAGCTGTCTGATATTGGCTGGGTTGCCTCATGAGTCAGTATGCTCATCACCAAAGGTATTCGGACAGAAGCTAACTCACCATCTGTCACTTACAGATGGACCTCTGCATTGTAGCCTGTTTTTCCCTTTAGTGCCTGACCTCACTGATCTGCACTGTATATTCCAGTCAATCTGTACCAGGCTCTCTCACAGCTTCGGGACCTTTGCTTCTGCTGTTTGCTCTACTGGAATGGCCTATTCTTTGTACTTAATGACACTCTAGTCTTCTTTCATTCTGCTCATCTCTCCACCTCTGTAAGGCCTTCCTAGACCCCTGTTTTAACGTGCTCATAGCACTTTGCACATAACACTTCGAAATATTTAAACTTAATCTCAATATTTTGCAGTTATTTGTATGGAGCTCACTCTCCCCACTGCCACTGAACTGTGGGGCACTTGAATGCAGGAAAGCATTCTTGTTTCTCTTTGTACTTCCAGTGCCTGAGCTTACCTGGCAAATAGAAGGTCTAACAAATATCTGTTGAATAATGCATGAATTAATAAATAAACGGATACATGCATGCATACCAGGGAAGTTATTCTTCCAGCCATATGGGGGAGAATTGAATTAGATTATCTTTGGTGTTCTTTATAAGGCTAAGTTTATTAATGATTTGCACACACATACTCATTTAGTAGTTGGCTCAGCTGGTTAGAGCATGAGTTAAGGAGGAGAGGCAACAGATCTCAACCCTCCATGGGCCAATTACCTTCACAGCAAATGAAGAGTAATAATCTGTATTCCTAAAAATAACTAGTCAAGGTACTTCAGTACAAATCCATCTCCCCAACTGCAAAAGCCCATGAAATTCATAGCCTACTCCTGGAGGGCCAATTGAGTTATCTTCCTATATTAAAGAAAACACCCATATGAAAATGGATAGACCTTCTGAAAAGAAATACATCTTATATACGATTACAGACTCTATAAATGTAAGTATCATCTTGCCAAAGGTCCCAACTGATAAACGACAAAGTTGGGATTGGAACTCATGAGTGAATCCAGAGTTCAGGCTCTTAATAATGCCTAGAACATAGCAGGCACTCAATAAACATTAGGAACTATTATAGGGCTCCTGTATTTTAAAAGCAATCAGCTGTATTCTTCTTATTGAAGAAGAGTAAAGTTAAAGGAAAATTAAGTCATTTGATGTTAGAATTCAAATTCTCATTCGAATTCTCTTCACAACAGCCTTACAAATATATATTTATTCACCATACCTCACTCCTCCCCCCATCTCTACCTCTTATTTACTCATGATTTAAGGCTCAATTAAAATGTGACCTCATTTATGACACCCTTTTGAATCATCACAACCAGAGTTAGTCACTTAGTTCATGGCTTTTTTCTTATATGTTTATGTTTTATTGCATATTATCTTCCCCTACAGACTTTAAGCTCCTCCAGGACAGGCCCAGCACACAGTTGTTCAGAGTAAATGTTGAAGGAACAACAAATGACCTCAGGAGGGGATTACTCATTGGGAGGTGTCGAGTCCCTTGCTCTCTTCCTCTCTCACTGCCTGCTGGTGTTGCTGGCCACTGACGTATTAGTCCACAGCTTTGTTAGCAAGGGAAACTAGTAGCTAAAACAAATTGATTACAGGCAATGCTCAATTTTTGATAACATGGTATGAATGCAGCTGAGAAATTAAGTCCATAGATAATCAAAATATCACAAATTTTAGCTGTAATTTTCAATCTTTTCTGTCATAAAACCATTACCCTAGATACTAAGCAGTAAGGTTCTATATCTTTTCTTTGTCCCCATATCACTAAAGCGTATGATATCAAAACAAAGGAAAAAAGTAGCAATAATTCATGAAATATGAAAAATTAACCACAGCACCATTTCCTGTACCAAAAAGCATCAAAATCTGCACACCTGACAGGCTGCTAACAAATTCTCTACTTTTTATTTTACTTTCAAATTATTTGAATTACCTTCTTCTTAGGTAACTCATCTCCCTCTTCTGCTTTTAAAAATTATCTATTCTACTGGTATATTTTCCCCCATTTTTCTACTTCTTATTCTAGACAGAATGAAGATGAAATAAATAATTGAAGATTAAGTAACATATGGAGATTTACATCATACTCTAATAATGCAATAAGTACTATCTGATACTAGTCATGCCAAGCCCAGTACAGTTAAGACTCTCAATAACTAAGTTATCTGAATAAGAACTGAATTTGGTCACTCAAATTCTAAACTTCTGTAACACTCTATCTCTACCCCTCCTAGGGTACATACCACCTTGAATAAGTTTAAGTTACTTGAGGGTTAAGTCTATGTTTTATTTACCTAGATATTCACACATTTGGGAAAAAAAGTTAAACCAAGATCTTAGTTTTATAGCCCGTGTCTTTGATTCAAACAGTTGCCACCAGAAGCTACAACACATATATATATTTTATGATAAGACTCTTACCGTGATACATATCCAGAATTTTTTACGTCATTCCAGCTACTGTCCCTAGCTTCTCCACTTACAGAATCATATTTATTTTCAGTTTGACACTGAGTTTCAGATTCCTTCCTTTGCTGATACAGTGGGGAAAAAAAATCACTATCAGTACAAAGATGAAGTGAAGTTAGCTAACAATCTTAGCCTATAAAATAACATTGGACAGTAAACAAATAATATTGAGAAAAATAAAAGCATTATAAGAACACAAAATACAGCATTTCCCTTGTAAAAGAGAAGTGGAACGATATGGGTGGAAGCCAGATTGCAATGGGTTGAGAAATGAAGGGGAGGGCCGGCCCCGTGGCTTAGCGGTTAAGTGTGAGCGCTCCGCTACTGGCGGCCTGGGGTCGGATACCGGGCGCACACCCACGCACCGCTTCTCCGGCCACGCTGAGGCCAAGTCCCACATACAAGCAACTAGAAGGATGTGCAGCTATGACATACAACTATCTACTGGGGCTTTGGGGGAAAAAAAATAAATAAAATTATAAAAAAAAAAAAAAAGAAATGAAGGGGACGTAAGGAAGTAGGAATGAGAGTACGGGCAACAATGATTTTATAGTAAAACTTAATAAAATGTACACCTCACCGCCCCCCCAACACACACAATAAGTTTTCTAATCTCCCAACACTCTGAAATAACTTGGATTCTAAAAAACGTCTTACTCTGTGAGGATGCGGATGGAAAAGTCTGCGCACAATGAAAGTTGTTGCTATGATACATAATAGAATAGTTGCAACTATTTCTTTCCACCAGTGTAAGAGGAGAACGGGATCCTTTTTGCGTATATTCTTGCTGTAATTTGGGTTGTCGAGAAACCTGACTGTGATCTGTGTGCTCCGTTTGCTCCTTTCCCTCTTGTAGTATGGTAGATAGTAACCATTATCTTCAAAACAAACATCAAAATTTTTTTTAAAAAAAAGATAAACCAATATAGATCCACCTTTAATTGTTAAAAATTATCTATTTTCCTGACTTATAACACTAATTCCTTTTTAAAAAGTTTCCTCTTTTTGTTAATACATTTCAACAGCCTCATTTACTTTACTTTTTCTTTTTTACTATACAAATATATTTTCCTTTATTCCATAAACATCATAAATTTTCTTTATATTGAATAATAAGACTAGAAAAAAACTTAAGGGCCACCCCATTCATTACTTTATTAATAATTCAATCCTTTAAATGCAAGGAAGAATTAGATAGTACTCAAACTCCCTTCAGGGATTTTAAACTTTCATTTAGCATCAACAAAATACCAAATTTTACCATTAATCATTCTTCACAAGCTAAAAGGAAAATGTCTCCATCATGCTCTTTGGTTCATTTCAGACTGTCAAAACGAGTTTGCCCTAGAAAGCAGCCTGTCTTTTTTCTCGTCTATTTTGCACTTCTATTTTGCACAGTTCTCTCTTACCTTGTATTTTGATCAATATCAGATAAAGACTGCTGTTCTAGTTCAGAGCCCTCTGTTTTTTTATCAATTTAAATTATATAATAATTTCCCAGTTTTAGCATCTAAGGTAACTGTTGAGGAGTCTACTTTTTGTCTAATGCAGATTTGAGGACTTTTTTATATTTACCTGTTCAAAACACTTTAGTATCTGAATATACCCTAACTTTAAATACACAGGAATGTATTTCACAACAAATTTCACCTATTCTTGACTGTTGCACTAATTTCTTTTGTCTGAGGACAAAATTTAACCTCATTTTATGGCATTTTCACATAACTCTGTGGAAACACCTGTTTTCTTCATTATATAGGCTGACATTATATAGTCTATATTAGATAGGCTGATAATTAAATGAGAGCTAATAACAAGAACTAATGCTTATTAACTCTTACTATTTGCCAGGCACAGTGCTAATTAAGGCTGTATGTGCATTATCTCATTTAGACCTCACAACAATCCAATAAATGGATATTGGGATTACTATCCTTGTCTTACAGATGAAGGAACTGAGACACAGGGAAGTCAGGTGTACAGTATGTGGCAGAACTGGGACTCGAACCTGGCAATCTGACTTTGGCGTTCTTACCCGTGGCTACCATTCACAATATGCCTCCCAAGATATTTTATTTTCCACCCTCCAACTGACTACCTCTCATTTGAATTCTATTAATTTCAAAATAATACATTAATTAACATAAATAAAATAAAATAAAACTCGGCATTTTCAATCCAAGCGTAATCACACTTACCATACGGATACTGCAAGATTGAAAGTGCACCATTACTGTACTCTTCATGAGAAAACTTATCATTACTAAGACATTTGTCAAATTCATCAGACCCTACCAAGACAGGAGTTCTGGAAGGAGAATCTAAAAGAAAATGGTAAAATCTTAACTGTTACAACTTTAATGAAAATGCATGTACCTCATTCATTCAAAAAGCAGACATTCAACCACACTTCAGTTCAAAGATGCAAGTCAAGTAAATGGCTCAAGGTTCTTTCTCTGGAAATGCAGTCTTGTGGAGAAGACGAGTCATTTAAACAAGTAATTAAAATATGATATGACAGGTGTGGCAAAAAACGTACACAAGGTATGGAAGATAACTGAAGGAATCAGGTGACCTAGTATTTGAATTCATTTAAGTGTCTCAAAGAATATGATGTGATAACCAGATAATTTTTCATAAGTATTCTTAGTATAAATATGTTTAAGAGCTAAATGATTCTTAGGCATGGTCAGTGAATAGTAAGAGTTTTTCTAAGCTGTATAGAGAAATATTTTATTAACACTGATTTCTATAGAGTAAATGCTGCTTCAATGAAATCGTTTTCTAAATGATAATTAAAATTCATTAACATCTGAAATACCTTTCTAGTTTAACAGAAAATATAGAGTATACAATAGTTGTAATCTCTGTGATATTCAAAACTGGGGCAAACACAGTCAGGATTAGGCTTCTAAACACCTTTAAGAACATTTATAAAATTTCGTAATTCACTTACGAATTAAGGGTTTCCATTTGATTGTTGGCAAAGGGATAACTGCATTTTCATTATTGACATTTTCCAAGGCCTTGGGACTTGTAGGAAACTTTTCTGAAATTCTGACTGATGACTGCAGATACAGCTGGCCTCTATACATTCCTGAATCAACCAGAACATTGTCAGTTATGTTTAGAATCAAGCACCAATGATTTTTTTCAAAAAGGTTCATTTTGATTTAATAAAATTAGATTAATTCCAGTTATTTCTTCATGTGCTCCACAGCTCTTTTTAAAGAAAAATCACGCCTAAAGCACTCAAATTTGACACAAAGGTTATTCAATGAAAATAGGATAGGAAGTTACATACAAGTTACAATGTTTCTCACTGAATAATACTTTTCAGTAATTACTGGAAAACTGTTCCAGTAGGAAAATTCAAAGAAAAGAAGTCATTGTACTCTTATGAAACTAATAGCTTAGATGAAGTAACTTTCTTCTTAAGGAAACCTAAACACCTATAATTCCAGAAACACTGCTAACAATTCAGTTAAATACTATCATAACACATATGTGACATGTTAGTCTTTCAGATTCCTACATTTCATTGAGATTGAGGGGGGAATAGCACGTTGATAAAGCTTAAAGAATTTTATGAGTATTTGACCACCAAAACTAGTACAAATAATCAGATTCAAGGATTTTCAAAATTTTGTTTTTATTTCTCAGATAAGTTGTATAGATGCATAGAAAAAAATAAACAATCTTTAACGGGGAGTAAACTGATACAGATGCAAATACAAATGTAGGAAGTTTTAGACTTCGAGGACATGTAAATAATTTGAAACCATGCTATAAAATGGCAACATTTCTAAGCCTTTCTAATATAGATCTCAGAATATGCTGTAGTAATTAAGTTTCAGAATTAGATAAATGGAAAAAAATAGCAGGAATGGAAATCAAAGTATAAATCTTAAGGGCAACCCAAGCCAGAGAACGTATTTAGGAATTAAAACTACTCTAGGCACACCTGAAGTAGGAAGGAACAATGAAGGAATAAAATCTATGTCAATATGTACTATCACTAGATAAGAGACATCTACGCACCCAGGTACACGCTGCTCTCTGTGGCTCCTCGGGCAGCTTCTACAAGGTCTTCTTCATCTTCTAAAACTTCATTATTAGATGTATAACTCGTATCATCAAAAAGACTGATGGGAATGACTTTGCCATCCTTAACCAACCAGGCAGATGCAATGGGAGTACAAAACTAAACAAAAATGGAAAAGAAATTTTAAATAAAAATTTTAAAATACATTTTTATTTATTTATTAACATTAAATCATTAATTAAATTAATATTAAAATATTTAAATTTAAATAATTTCAAGCAGTATTTATGTATTGTAACTCCTAAAATACCATTTAGAACCACAGATTTCTTTTTAAATTTTTATTTTTCTAGCTTTATTGAGGTATAATTGACAAATTGTATATATTTACAATGTACAGTGTGATACTTTGATATACATGTATACTATGAAATGAGCACAATTAAGCTGATTAACATTTATAACCTAATATAGTTATTTTGTGTGTCTGTGGTTAGAACATTAAGATCTCCTCTCTTCATTCCACAATATATATGAATATCAAATCATTACATTATACAACTCAAATATATACAGTTTTTGTCAATTATACCTCAAAAAGCTGAAAACAGTTTTTAATAAAAGATCTACTCTCTTAGCAAACTTCAAGTATACAATATAGCATTATTGACTATAGTCATCATGCTGTACATTATGTCTCCAGAACTTATTCATTCCACATAACTGAAACTTTATGCCCTTTGACCAACATCTCTCCATCTCTCCCACCCCTCATATCCTGGCAACTACCATTCTACTCTGATTCTATAGTTCAACTTTTTTAGATTCCACATATAAGTGAGATCATATAGTATTTATCTTTTTGTGCCTGGCTTATTTCACTTAGCATAATGTCCTCCAGGTTCATCTATGTTGTCGCAAATGACAGCATTTCCTGTTTAAAGACTAAATAACATTTCTTTTGTACGTGTATACACACACATTTTCTTTTCTTTTTTTTTTGGTGAGGACGATTGGCTCTGAGCTAACATCTGTCGCCAATCTTCCTCTTTTTGCTTGAGGAAGATTGTCCCTGAGCTAACCTCTGTGCCAATCCCCCTCTATTTTTGTATATGGGATGCTGCCACAGCATGGCCTGATAAACGGTGTGTAGGTCCTCGCCTGGGATCCAAACCCCAGAACTGCGGGCTGCTGAAGCGGAGCTTGCAAACTTAACCACTGCGCCACTGAGCCAGCCCCCGCATTTTCTTTACCCATTCATCCACTGATGGACAATTAGACTGTTTCATTATCTTGTGAATAATGCTGCACTGAACATGGGAGTGCAGATATCTAATCGAGATATTGATATCATTTCCTTTGGATGTATACCCAGAAGAGGGATTACTAGACCACATGGTAGTTCTATTTTTAATTTTCTGAGGACCCTCCATACTGCTTTCCATAACGGCTGTGCCAATTTACATTCTCACCAACCATGTAAAAGATGCACTGTTGTACACTGTTCACCAACATCCTCACCAACACTTACCTTTTGTCTTTTTCATAATAGCCATTCTAATGGGTGTAAAACCACAAATTTCTTAAATCATAGAGAACAAGTTGAGAATCCATAATGGCAGTCATTTCCCTCTCCCCAATGTGATTGGTCAAACTGAGAAAGGAAGAAACATATTTATAAATTCTCAGTGGTTCTAGGTACCTGGTATTCCCATTCCAGATGTCCTCCCTTCTTACTAAACGCCATAACCTTCCAATCAGCAACTGAGACCTTTATCACTGTGTCCATCATGGCAGCTTCCTGTTCTTCCACATCTGAAATAATTTTAGACTCTTCTTTGTTTCCACTGGGTTTTAAGGTGCTTTCAATAAATCCAGCTCTAGTTTCCATGTCTGGAATATACCGAAGTTCAAAGTGGCCAACACTGAAATTCCACCTTAAATTTACAAAGGTGTGTTTTAGAAATTCACATTTAAATAAAGGGACCAAATAATAAAGAACTGTTCTAGACTGAAGAAGCAAACACTAAAATTTTGTGATGAGAAAAAGAATAAACCAACACAATCTTCTGGAAAGGATCGCTCTGCTCACTTATGCCACAAGAGGGCATAACTTTGTCTTGACCCTTTAGAAACAATGGTTCTGAGAGTTGTGAACTGACAACAGCTATGGGACAGGTTTTCTCTCAAAAATTAAGAAATGTTCACATTTCCAAATCAGAGCCATTTTCTCAAAACACATCAAAGTCACCTTAAAACGAGGTAGCATGCAGTCTGCCTTACCTCTTAAAGTCAGGGCACATTTCTTCAAGTTCAGAGAAATTAGTGTGTCCCAATAAACCAAAGTAAAAGGCAAGATGAATGCATTAATTTCAGATTTATATGAAAACACAGCCTTGAAAGGCAATGTGAGCCAGTATGCCAAACCTGAGGGTCATACCACCTCAGCTCCAATCTCAGATTTCTACTGACTGTGATCTGGCAAGTCATTTAACCGTGTCTGAGTTTCAGTGTCCTCATTCATAAAGTGGCAGTAATAACATTTCCTCCATAATTAATATATAGAAAAATCACAACTATTGATAGTATAATCTTGTATTACTTTGATATAATATAGTCAAAGAATTCTGACATCTGTTTAAAAATATATGCTTAAGGGAGTGACGTCAGCATCATGGCGGAGTGAGCTTTCCCGTGAATTCTTCCCCCACAAAATACAACAAAAGTAACAGCCACAGACCAACAACGGAATCCCAGACAGTCAAAAGCTGGAGCGGAAGGATCCACACTGCCGCACATCTGAGAGCGGAACGTGCTGGGCCCCCGGAGGAAGTGGGGAGAGGTAAGGAGAACTCCGCTCCCTCCCCATCAGATCAGCGATCCGGTCCGCGCGGCTCCCAGAGAGGGGGGAGGCGCGGCCCTCGGCGGGAAACTGTAGCTCTTCGGGCGCTCTCAGCCAGTGGGAAACTCCCGCACAGAGGGCTCAGAGGAGCCACAGGGCTACAATCAACATCTGAGCAACCCAGAGAGCGGATAAAGAGGGGCAAACGAGAAGCCTCCCACGTCAGGGACCCAGAGGGCAAAAGAGAGAGCTCCCCCCTCCCCGCAACCCGGAGTCTGCAGCTCGACCAGATCTAGCGGTCCGAGGCAGACCTGAATAAACTGGACTGGACCCGTGGATCGCAGTGGGGAAAAGAAACAAAACAAAACAAAACAAAACTGCGGATCGCAGCAGAAAAACTGGGGCAGAGCGCAGGGGGCTTAGACTACACAGCCCTTCACCACCACACAGTGGCGGCAGGTGGAAATTGCAACCAGAGACTTCCAGGATGAGGAAAATCAAAACCAACACAGGAACCACAATGCAAAAACATATGAAATCACCAGACCAGAAACAAAATGACAAGCACCCAGAAATCAACCCCGAAGACACAGAAATCCATAAACTAAATGACAGAGATTTCAAAATAGCTATCATAAAAACACTCAACGAAATACGAGACAACACAGACAAACAATTAAATGAGATTAGGAGTTTCTTCACAAAAGAGATTGAAATCATAAAGAAAAACCTATCAGGGCTGATGGAGATGAAGAACACAATGGAGGAGATAAAGGAGAATCTGGAATCTTTAAAGAACAGAGCTGACAATATGGAGGAAAGAATTAGTACTTTAGAGGATAGGAATACAGATATACTCCAGATGGAAGAAGAGAGAGAACTAAGACTAAAAAGAAATGAAGAAAGACTCCGAGAAATACCGGACTCTATTAGAAAATGTAACATAAGAATTATAGGTATTCCTGAGGGAGAGGAGAGGGAAAGAGGAACAGAGAGCCTATTCAAGGAAATAATAGCTGAAAATTTCCCAAATCTGGGGAAGGAGCAGGAAATACCAGTAAGCGAAGCCAACAGGACTCCTATATATATTAACAGACAAAGGCCTTCACCACGACACCTAGTGGTAAGGCTAGCCAGGGTCAACGACAAAGAAACAATATTAAGGGCAGCTAGACAAAAACAAAAAATAACGTACAAAGGAACTCCCATCAGGCTCTCAGCGGATTTCTCAACAGAAACTTTTCAGGCTAGAAGAGACTGGAATGATATATTCAAAATACTAAAAGACAAAAACTTTCAGCCAAGAATACTCTATCCAGCAAAAATATCCTTCAAATATGATGGAGAAATAGTAACTCTCCCAGATAAACAAAAGCTAAGGGAGTTCATGGCCATGAGACCGCCACTACAAGAAATACTCAAGAAGGCCCTCAGGCCTGAAAACAAGAAGAGAAAGGGAACACAAAGCTTGGAGTAAGGAGAAAAGTAGGTAGACAAAATCAGAGAAATAGTAGATCTTTACCGGAATAGGTTAGCAACCACTTAAATACTAAACTCAAAGATCAAAGGAAGAAATTCACCAAAAATAAATTTAACCTCATCACTGTAAACACACAGCCACAACACAAGATAGAATAAGGTATAACAAGAGCAACTTAGAAGGGGAAGAGGAAAGTGACTGAATTGACTTAGTATAAGGAAATAGGAGGCTATCAGATAATGGACTATCTCATACAGAAGATTTTTCGCCGAAACCTCAAGGTAACCACTAAACAAATAATCAAATTAAAACCACATATGATAAACAAAGAGAAAACTAGAAGAATCATAAGACAGAACAACCAAACTGAATTGGCAGTCCAAAACAAATGGGACAAGAAACAAAGGAAATGCAAAAGAACCAGAAAATAAGTGACAAAACAGCAACATTCAACCCTCATATTTCAATAATTACCCTAAATGTAAATGGATTGAACTCTCCAATCAAGAGATACAGAGTGGCAGGATGGATTAAAAAGCAAGACCCAACAATATGCTGCCTTCAGGAAACACATCTTAGCACTTAAGACAAGCACAGGCTCAGAGTGAAAGGATGGAAGACAATACTCCAAGCTAATGGCAAACAAAAGAAAGCAGGTGTTGCCATACTCATATCAGACAAAGTAGACTTCAAGATAAAACAGGTTAAGAAAGACAAAGAAGGGAAATATATAATGATAAAAGGGACACTCCATCAAGAAGACCTATCACTTATAAATATATATGCACCCAACATAGGAGCACCAATGTACATAAAACAACTATTAACAAACCTAAAAGGAGAAATCAACAACAACACAATAATAGTAGGGGATCTTAACACCCCACTTACAGCAATGGATAGATCATCCAGACAAAAAGTTAATAAAGAAATATTAGACTTAAATGAAAAACTGGACAAGATGGACCTAGTAGACATATACAGAGCACTCCACCCAAAAACAGCTGACTACACATTCTTCTCAAGCGCGCATGGAACATTCTCTAGGATAGACCATATGTTGGGAAACAAAGCAAGCCTCAATAAATTTAAGAAGATTGAAATCATAACAAGCATCTTTTCAGACCATAAGGCTATGAAACTGGAAATGAACCAGGAAAAAAAAACTGGGAAAGTGACAAAAATGTGGAGATTAAACAACATGCTACTGAACAACCAATGGATCATTGATGAAATTAAAGGAGAAATCAAAAACTATCTGGAAACAAACGAAAATGATAACATGCCATATCAAACCATATGGGACGCAGCAAAAGCGGTCCTGAGAGGGAAACTCATAGCGATACAAGCCCACCTTAACAAACAAGAAAAAGCCCTAATAGGCAACCTTAAATTACACCTAACAGAACTAGAAAAAGAAGAACAAACAAAGCCCAAAGCCAGCAGAAGGAGAGAAATAATAAAAATCAGAGCAGAAATAAATGATATTGAGACCAAAAAAACAGTAGAAAGGATTAATGAAACAAAGAGTTGGTTCTTCGAGAAGATAAACAAAATAGACAAACCCTTAGCCAGGCTAACTAAGAAAAAAAGAGAAAAGGCTCAAGTAAATAAAATTAGAAATGAAAGAGGAGAAATTACAACGGATACCATGGAAATACAGAGGATTATAAGAGAATACTATGAGAAATTATATGCCAACAAATTGGACAATCTAGAAGAAATGGATAAATTCTTAGACTTATACAACCTCCCAAAATTGAACCAAGAAGAAATGGAGAATCTGAATACACCAATCACAAGTAAAGAGATTGAAATAGTAATCAAAAACCTCCCAAAAAGTAAAAGTCCAGGACCAGATGGCTTCTCCAGTGAATTTTACCAAACATTCAAAGAAGATTTAATACCCATCCTCCTCAAACTATTCCAAAAAATAGAGGAAGATGGAACACTTCCTGAATCATTCTATGAGGCCAACATCACCCTGATACCGAAACCAGACAAAGACAATACAAAGAAAGAAAATTACAGGCCAATATCGCTGATGAACATTGATGCAAAAATCCTCAACAAAATATTGGCAAACCGAATACAACAATATATTAAAAAGATCATACACCATGATCAAGTGGGATTTATACCAGAGACGCAGGGATGGTTCAACATCCGCAAATCAATCAACGTGATACATCACATCAACAAAACAAAGAATAAAAACCACATGATCATCTCAATAGACCTAGAGAAGGCATTTGACAAGATACAACATCCATTTATGATAAAAACTCTTAATAAAATGGGAATAGAAGGAAAGTACCTCAACATAATAAAGGCCATATATGACAAACCCACAGCTAACATCATACTCAATGGGGAAAGACTGAAAGCCATTCCTCTGAGAACAGGAACGAGGCAGGGCTGCCCACTCTCACCACTCCTGTTCAACATAGTACTGGAGGTTTTGGCCAGAGCAATTAGGCAAGAAAAAGGAATAAAAGGAATCCAAATAGGTAACGAAGAAGTGAAACTCTCACTATTTGCAGATGACATGATTGTATATATAGAAAACCCTAAAGAATCTGTTGGAAAACTGTTAGAAACAATCAACAACTACAGCAAAGTTGCAGGGTACAAAATCAATCTACAAAAATCAGTTGCATTTCTATATGCTAATAATGAACTAACAGAAAGAGAGCTCAAAAAGATAATACCATTTACAATTGCATCAAAAAGAATAAAATACCTAGGAATAAATCTTACCAAGGAGGTGAAGGACCTATACAATGAGAACTACAAGACATTATTGAGGGAAATCTACGATGACATAAAGAAATGGAAAGATATCCCATGCACGTGGATTGGAAGAATAAACATAGTTAAAATGTCTATATTACCTAAAGCAATCTACAGATTCAATGCAATCCCAATCAGAATCCCAATGACATTCTTCACAGAAATAGAAAAAAGAATACTAAAATTTATATGGGGCAACAAAAGACCCCGAATAGCTAAAGAAATCCTAAAGAAAAAGAACAAAGCAGGAGGCATCACAATTCCTGACTTCAAAACATACTACAAAGCAATAGTAATCAAAACAGCATGGTACTGGTACAAAAACAGACACACAGATCAATGGAACAGAATTGAAAGCCCAGAAATAAAACCACACATATACGGACAGCTAATTTTCGACAAAGGTGCTAAGGACATGCAATGGAGAAAGGAAAGTCTCTTCAATAAATGGTGTTGGGAAAACTGGACATCCACATGCAAAAGAATGAAAGTAGACCATGTGCTATCGCCATTCACAAAAATTAACTCAAAATGGATCAAAGACCTGAAGGTGAGACCTGAAACTATAAAACTCATAGAAGAAAATATAGGCAACACACTATTTGACATTGGGTTTAAAGGAATCTTTTCGGATGACATGCCTACCCAGACTAGGGAAACTAAAGAAAAAGTAAACAAGTGGGACTTTATCAGACTAAAGAGCTTTTATAAGACAAATGAAACCAGAATCAAGATGAACAAACAACCAACCAGCTGGGAGAGAATATTTGCAAAACATACATCTGACAAGGGGTTGATCTCCATAATATATAAAGAACTCACACAATTGAACAACAAAAAAACAAACAACCCGATCAAAAAATGGGCAGAGGAAATGAACAGACACTTCTCCAAGGAAGATATACAGATGGCCAATAGGCACATGAAAAGATGCTCAACATCACTAATCATCAGGGAAATGCAAATCAAAACAACACTAAGATACCACCTCACGCCCGTTAGAATGGCTATAATCACCGAGACAAAAAACAACAAATGTTGGAGAGGATGTGGAGAAACAGGAACCCTCATACACAGCTGGTGGGAATGCAAATTGGTGCAGCCTCTATGGAAAACGGTATGGAGATTCCTCAAAGAATTAAAAATAGAGATGCCCTATGATCCAGCCATCCCACTACTGGGAATCTATCCAACGCACCTGAAATCAACAATCCAAAGAGGCTTATGCACCCCTATGTTCATTGCAGCATTATTCACCATAGCCAAGAAGTGGAAGCAACCTAAGTGTCCCTCGACTGACGATTGGATTAAGAAAATGTGGTATATATATACAATGGAATACTACTCAGCCATAAAAAAAGACAAAATCGTCCCATTTGCAACAACATGGATGGGCCTGGAGCGTATTATGTTAAGTGAAATAAGCCAGAAAGAGAAAGACAAACACTGTATGATCTCACTCATATGTGGAATATAAACCAACACATGGACAGAGAAAACTGGACTGTGGTTACCCGGGAAGTGGGGGTGGGGGGTGGGCACAAGGGGTGAAGGGAGTCATATATGGGGTGATGGACAAACAAAAATGTACAACCCAAAATTTCACAATGTTAGAAACCATTAAAATATCAATAAAAATCAAAAAAAAAAAAAAAATGGAAAAAAAAAAATATATATATGCTTAAGGAACACGCATTTTAGACCCTAGACTCTTCCTATTTTGGTAACTCAAAATTCTGTTAAGTTGAACATCTGCTCCTCTGGTGGCTGAACACAGCAAGCACGTAAACACTTAAGGAAACAAAATCCCATAGGATAAAGAAGGTCAGGTTGCCGGAGGATGCAAAGCCCTCCTCATAGCCCAGTGAACATGGAGAGAATATATTCTTAACTGAGTTTGAGAAAATAGTTTTTGGGAAAGGAAACTGAATTATATTCCATCAGATCTAAGACAAAATCTAAAAGTCTAGTTCACTTTCAAAAGATAAAGATGGGATCTAAAATTATTTTTACTACACAGGCAGTTTAAAATTTAAGTATTAGGTTTGAAAAAAAATCAAGCATGTGATTTAGGATCAGCATATCTAATCCAATCATCTTATTTTTTAATCACATATTTAAACATAAAAATTACATAAGGAATTCATTATTTGAAAAAGGAAACAAAAAGATATTTGACCAAATAAATTATACTTGAATACTTTAAGACAATAGACTAAAATATTACTTTAAAATTGGAGTAGTCAAACTATAAAACTACCTACTAGCAAGAACTAAGAGTCAAAAAGGCCCGTGCTGAAATAAAGCACATTAGCTTTGTCTGAAGAGCTTTCTGCATTCAAAGATCTTCGATCAATGAGGTTGCTATCAAAAATATCATTAACCTAAGACTAAACTAATACGTAGTCATTGTATGGGACTCCTTCTCATTACCATATCCTGAAGCATATGGTGAGAAGTTCAGGATTTGTTAATAATCATGAGGCCATTTTTAATTTAGGACCTACATTTCTCTTTAAAAAGTAGTATGCTTTTAGGGCAACAAAATAGTTCAGAAAATCTCCACAAAGAAAAATTCAGGGGCTGCCCCAGTGGCACAGCGGTTAAGAGTGCGCTCTCTGCTTCAGCGGCACCTTCGGATCCCAGGCGCACACCGACGCACCCCTTGTCAAGCCATGCTGTGGCGGCATCCCATATAAAGTGGAGGAAGATGGGCACGGATGTTAGCCCAGGGCCAGTCTTCCTCAGCAAAAAGAGGAGGATTGGCATTGGATGTTAGCTCAGGGCTAGTCTTCCTCACAAAAAAAAGAAAAGAAAAGAAAAGAAAAGAAAAATCCAATGAATTTTGGTGTTCTTATACTTCTAAAGATCAACACTATCTGATACACACTTCTCATTGCCACTACGAGGTCCGACAGCTCTGACAGTTTTCTGGGTGCGTTGCAGAAGCAGAATGTCTTCTTGTTCCATTTCATCATTATCCCATCGGCGACAACCCAAAGCTGAACAGATGTACCTCACCTGAAAAGACAGATATAAAATTAGTAAAGAATATAAGTTATAGGAGATTGGAGACATTAAAAGAACCTCTATGATTTATTAAAAAATGAGGGAATGTGTAATAAGTACCCAAGTCTTAGGAAGCATCAGTTAGATTACCATCTCCTAAAATGAGTTATTTAGAACCATAAAGGTACCAATGAATATTTATTTCAGGGAATAATTTTCAGGATCTAGATAACTTTAGTCTTATCTTGAGGATTTCCATGGAATATACGAGAAGAAGTGGATAACCAGTTGTCATATCTTAGCAATAATATCATTAATAAAATTCCAGGTGAATTAAAAAAAATCAACCTCAGAGCTTCCATATAATGGAAGTATTTAGTTTTTAAAAATTTGAACCTTTTCTAATAGCTGCAGTATTTAAAAGTACCTCCTCAAATCTTCATTAAAAGAAAAAGGAAGACTCCTGCTATGATCTGAACTAAAATCCTCACAGAAAGAAGCATATCTGCTAGAAAATCAGAATTTTGCAGCAGCACATCACATCAGAGAATCAGATGATCTGGCCCAGTCCTTGTGGTTTACAAATGAGAATACTGAAGCAAACAGAGGATCGCAAGGCCTGCTCTATACAATGCAGATGTGGGTGATGGAGAAGGCAGAAAAGCATCTGCAAGAGCAAGAAGGTGCTATGGGCCTAACACTGAGATAAGGAAGCGTTCACATTTGAAAACCTCAAGGGTCAAAAGATCATTTTCCTATTCTTCCTTGTTTTAGTCAAATCTATATCTAAAAAACATTCACAAATCAAGGTGTTAAGGTATTAAAAAACTATTTTTATCTTTCAAAACAAAGGATATTTTTAATTAGTTATTCCTAATAATGAACTTATATTACAAGACCCAATCTTAGAAGCAGATTATGATCCTATCCTAAGAGTTAATACTGGAGAAAGTCTGGGTCATTAACAGATAAAGTCAAATCTGACCTTGGAAGTTTCTGAACCTTTTCAAGTCTCAGTGTTCTCATCTGTAAAATGAGTACACACTTTCCTCTTGGATCCTCTTGTTATAGGATCAAACTAGATAAATAAATGAGAGTAGCAATTATTCTAATCGGGATTATTATTAATCTTTGGAGGGCCACTCATCTGTCCAAATGGAAACAAAAATATGTCACCCTCAGGAATATTGTGAAGATTTCAAAATAACGTATGAAAAATGCACCTGACACATAGCAGACCACATTTATTAATTCTCTTCCTCCTGCTATTCCTGGCTCTGCTATTTACTGTTATCTTGGATAAATTTAGTTTCTCTTAATAATATTTTCCCCTTTCTACTTCACAGTTCTTTTATTAAAACAAATGACATCCTCAGGGGAAAATTATAATAAACTCCAACCAGTAACAGTATAGTTTAAGAAATTATTTCTGGGGCTGGCCCAGTGGCGCAAGTGGTTAAGTGCGCGGGCTCCACTTTGGCAGCCCGGGGTTCGCAGGTTCAGGTCCCGGTCACGCACCGATGCACCACTTGTTAAGCCATGCTGTCTTGGCGTCCCATATAAAGTAGAGGAAGATGGGCACGGAAGTTAGCTCAGGGCCACTCTTCCTCAAGAAAAAAAAAAAGGATGGGGGAGGATTAGCATGGGATGTTAGCTCCAGGCTAGTCCTCCTCACACACACAAAAAAGAAATTATTTCTATCTCTATTTAACCTCATTTCTCCTCAAATAAATTCAACCTTTTTACTCACCTTTCCACTATATGCACTGAGTCCATATGTAGTAAGGGACTTTCCTCCAACTAAAACAACATCATCTCCAAATTTATAAGAAGATTCAAGAAGAGATTCAACGGTAAAAGGAACTGTTTCCATGCTCTCACGGTCTCGGTCCCACTGGAAAAGGTCTCCATCCAGGGAAGGAATGATCATCTTATTCCCAAATACCTAAAATAAAAGTTAACTTTTAAAAGGATCAAAACTTAAGAGTAGTAACTAAGAGCTGAGTCTTGAGCCTGATGTACTGTAGCCTCCATCTGAGCAGCATATGAAGCGGCACAGCTCATCAACCAAAAGCAACTTAAAAGAACTGTCAATCTTTCCTGGTGCCTACAGGTAGTAAATACTCCAGCATGGTTTTTCTCAAACTCTGTTTGCCACGGGCCAAGAGCGTCCTCTAATGAAATGTGAGTTACCAGAAGAGACTTTTGTGATCAAGTGAGTTCAGGAAGAGGTTGCTACAGGAGTTCTCATAGTGATTAATATACTAATGTACAACATGATTTTCTAATAAATGGATAGTATATGCAGTACTTTCCAGGTCTATTTTATCCAGGCCAATTACTGTCATAGGCTCAGATCCAAGGAACAGGTTGATCCAAGCAGTATCCCATCCTTTCTTTCATTTACTTTCTCAAACCTGCTATGAGCTAGAAGCTTGGTAACCACACTTACTGATCTTATGCTCTTAGTTGTCCTTCCTTCTTTTAACAATGTTTATTGAGGGCCTACTATGTGCCAGACACTATTATGTTGCTTACGATAGACCAGAGAGCAAAACAAATTAAAAAAAAGAAAAATCACTGCCCTGTGAGCTCAAACTCTGGTGTTGGGAGACAAACAACATAATGAATAATTATAGAGCATATTAGGTGATAAATGCCATAGGGAAAAAACAGAACAAGATAAAGGTGGTCTGGAAAATGCGCGAGTGGGAGGTGAGGGGACTGTCAATAAGGACCTCAGGGTAGGCCCCACTGAGAAAGCAACATCTCAGCAAAACCTAAATGTGCAAGTTAACCATGCTGATGTCTGGGGAACAGCCTTTGCAAAGGCCTATAGGGTGGAAGTATGCCCGTTGTGTTTGAGGAGGCACAAGGAAAGCCAACAGGCTGTGGAGGCAAGGATGGAGGCAGGGAGAGCAAGCAGAAGGCACAAGATGATGATGGTTCCAACTGGGCTGATGACACTGGAGGTGTTGAAGGTGGTCAGATTTGGGATATAATTGGAAGGTAAAGCCAACAGGATTTCATGGTGGATTCCCTGTACGGAATGAGAAAAAAAAAAAGAGTTCAGGATGACTCTAAAGGTTTTGGCCAAGAGCATCTTATTTCTTGAGAAAGAGTATTAGTGCACAGCTTTGTGACACTGCCCTTTTGGCATTTAAAAACGTATCCAATTGGACTTACTTCAACTAATGACACAACTATTTTCTTGATCATCCAGGCTCAAAACTTTGAAAAAAGGGAATATGAAAGAAGTACGGGTTTAAAAAACAAAAAACAAAACTCCAAACAAATGTCAGTTTTAACTTTAAAAAAAAATTTCTCTATGCACCTCTTTGTTCCTTAAGCAGCAGAATCCTATCTTTAAAGGGATACTTGTACACTCCCAGATAGTCGCTAAGAGTCTAAGTCGGTGCCTGGCTCACATGTCCTCCCCTCCCCCAGCTTTGCCTTGCACCCCTGGGACTCTGGAGGACAGGTTGAAAAACACTATTCTAATCCACTTTTTTCTTTCATTTTCTACTTCAAATCCTTATATCTCCTGCTTGAACTATGATAATAGCCTCTTTACTGAAAGAGCCTCTTAACTGAAAATTTCCTCAATCTAACCTCTACGTATCTTCTAGATTAATCTCTGAGTCAGAGTTAAGCTTGTTATGACACTATTCAAAAACTTTCAACAGTTGTCTATTATCTTCTTATTAAAGACCCCAAATCCTAACTCTGACATTCAAAGTCCTTTAAACATGACCTCAAACAACCTTTTCCTCCTGTTTTTCACTTTTCCCCACGTGGGCAGAAATCAGGCATCATTACTTAAGCATGTTATTTAATGTTACTGTGATTGTTCAGTTATGTCATTGTCACTGTCATTTCTTCTCCCTGGAACACCCTCTCGCACCAGCACTGCCCATTGAAATCCTATCTCGCCTTTAAGCTAATATCACTTATGTTTTTGCTTTGAAATCCAAGGAAATTTTGGCAGTGTAAGTTTGCTAACAAAAATCTTCCCACTCCTTAATACTGTACTTTACTTTTTGCTGTAACTATAACCTAAGACAACATTACATTCTCAAAAATTGTTCACTGTACCTCTGAGAAATATTTACTTGGTACACTAATGTTCTTACATTTATGTTGATACAGTGTTTATACAGTGGCTGTAAAGCAATGCACTCAAACCTAGTACCCAGATTTTGTTATCTAATTCCATTCCCCACCAAAGAAATCAAGGCTCCTCGGAGAAATGGCTGATCCCAGGGCTGGGGCAGGTTAGGTACCAGATGAGCCTTTAACATCTTATTATTCTAGAAAGTAAAGATCTGATAAAAAAGAGATGGGAGCATGCCACTGACCAAATGTGGAACAATTTAAGCACCAAAGTAATTAAGTACTGAATTATAAAGCACTGAAAAAAAAAAAAGAAATTTATGAGTCCATACTGATAACAGATAAAATAAATACTATATGGGGGAGAAGGAAGGGTTCCTACTGCTATTAAATGTCAAGTGTCTACTGGTAAATATGAAGGGAGGGCTGGAGCTGGAAAAATTAGCACTTTGCAATCATCATAGTAAAGACTCTATCAGGGAAAAATCAGCAATAGTGTTAAATCTAGGAGGAAATTTTGATGAGGAGCAGGATATTTGCATGGTCTTAAAGTGTTTCCCCACAGACTGCTTATTAGTTACAAGAAATTTTTAAAAAACAAAAAACAGTAATTATATAGTGGAGAATTCAGATAATACCTTGACTGGATGGTCAAAATTAACATCACTGATTAATGATAGACATGATGCCCTTAGAGATGCCACAACATCACCTATGTAGTATCCCAGCCAAGAATGCACAACCTAAATCTAATCACAAGGAAACATCAGACATGTACAAAATGAGGAAATTTCAATTTTTAAATAAAAGGACAGAGACTGTACTCTTCAAAAATGTCAATGTCACAGAAGACAAAGTCTGTGGGTAAACCCAAATTAAAAGAGGCTAACACGACAAATAAATGTACTACCTGACCCTACACTAGATGCTGCATTGGAGGTGGAGGATGTTATAAAAGGCATTACTAGGTCAACTGGTAAACTGGATGATGGAAGGTAGATGAAAGTATCAATATAAATTTACTAAGTTGATAACTGCACTGTGATTATGTAAGAGAATATCTCTATTAGGAAATACACACTGAAGTATTCAGTAGTAAAGGGCCATGATAAATATTTAATTTATTTTCAAATGTTTCAAGGAAAAAAAAGTGTGTATGAGGGGTTGGGAGAGGAGAGAGAGAGAGAGAGAAAGCACACACAAGCACTCAAATGACAAAGCAAACAATGTTTGGGGTAGGAAAATCTGGGTACGTAACGGTTGGGTTTTGAGGGGGGTTGGTGCCACTTTTATTTGTACAATTTTTTTGTAGTTTGAGATTATTTCCAAAAAAGATGTTAAAAAGAAAAGAAAAGAAAGGTACCCAAGGGCCTTTCAGGGAGCTCTATAATTAAACTCAGAAGGCTATACCATTAAATCAAAGGTTCATCATTCTGGGTATTTAAAGATCTCCAATTATTACTCTTTATTAAAAAATATTTGATTTTTAATAAACTTTCACATGACATTGGTATGTATCCCACCTCATATCACCTTAGAGTTTTAGCATTACTATTTTATTTTTTGTTTTCTTATATTTCTTAATAATAATAGATAATGTTTTATTCTCAAAAAATCAAAACTTTTTATCTTTTGTAGACTGTCCAACTTGAAGTTGCCATTAAGAACAGATTTAGGTCATAGTATACATACCCTATGATAACAATATGTAGTATTTAGCCAATATGATCTTATACTTTGAGTTACATATCAGTTAGAAAATCAAGTATTCACTGTTCTCTGCCTTCTTATTATGTTAGGTATTCTGTATTCCATTTACTAGAACAGTAAATTCAAACTATGATAAAGTTAAAAAATAGGTATTTCAGTTGCCTGGTCATGTCAGCAGCAGTACTAGTTAAGTACAAACAGGGAAAGTAGGTATGCGTCACTAAAAGGAAGAGGAAGAGGAGTTAGTGGGTCCGTGATAAATAGATAACGTTTATTTTGACTTGTTTCCTCTTCCATTAACAACCTCTTTTCCTTAGAGCAGGCCCTTAGAGAGCACAATGGCTCCTAAGTGCAAAAAAACCCCCAAACTGCCAAACTGTTATGGACTAAAATTCATCTTTGCTTTAAGGATGATCTACATGCCTCCAAATGTAAATGAAAACCAACTTATTTGCAATTAAGAAAATATAGTTTAAACAAGATGATTTGATATGATTGACCATATTAAGAAAAATTGCCTTATTTTAAAAGTCAAATCGTCATCAGCATTAACTAAATGAGAAAAGTTGCAAAACCCAAAACAACAACAACAAAGCATTATGATTCAATATTGAATCATCATGACATATTTCTGGATTCGAATTTCAAAAGTTCACTTCTAAATAGCTGCTCTTCACTAATTGGCTGCTTATGAGTCACCCATATGGCTGCTAACCTTTGCACCAACCTTTGTAGTCTTTCAGGCTGCATATGTGAAGCAGATGGTGCTTTTCCTTGAGAGCCACAATATATGCATGCAGTTCAGGTAGCGAGATGACATCAGCCCTCACAAGAGCATTACCTCACCCTCCCTGCATAGGAATGAGTCACCCGGACAGTCAGCTGCAAATCTCTCGGTAGAAAAAAATGTAGGTTACGGTGATGCATTTTCACATTCCACTGATTTGTCCCTGTAATGGCAGCTATTTGTTCTGATTCGCTGTTCTGCATCTCAAACTAATTGTGTCACTTGCCTCCCTCTTCAGTCATTTTTTTAAAATATAAATTCTTGTTATTTCTGTATTCTTTTTCTCTATTTGTTTTTTCATATTCATAATTTTAAAACAAAAGGTTTGTCACATTGGCTAGCAAACTTGGTACCAAAGATCCAATCAAGGTCTTTTTCCATGCAATCACAAAGCAGTTTAGTAAAGTAATTCAATTTCTATTTCTTTCTTTTTTTTTTTGTGAGCAAGATCAGCCCTGAGCTAACATCCCTGCTAATCCTCCTCTTTTTGCTGAGGAAGACCGGCTCTGAGCTAATATCTATTGCCAATTCTCCTCCTTTTTTCTCCCAAAGCCCCAGCAGATAGTTGTATGCTATAGCTGCACGTCAGTCTAGTTGCTGTATGTGGGATGCTGCCTCAGCATGGCTGGAGAAGCGGTGCAGAGGTGCGCGCTCGGATCCGAACCCGGGCCACCAGTAGCGGAGTGCGTGCATGTAACCGCTAAGCCACAGGGCCGGCCCTCAATTTCTATTTCTTAACAAAATCTAAACGGCATGAGTGCCAGTGGCACATGTAATCAAGGACTGCTATTTGAAATGAGAATGTGAAAATAACTCTATTTTCAAGTGCTAGAAGGAATTTCAACTGAGAAAATAAAGGAAGTACTACTACTAAAACAAATATAACCAGCAATAAAAACAAAAACAAAAATTCCTCTAACTACATGAAAAACTATCTTTTCATTTGGTTCTTCCTTCTTTTTCTATGCACCCTGCCCCCGTCATTGACGCATTCACTTTTTGGGGTATATTCAACTTTAACTTATGAAAAATTTTGAAACATACAAAATGTAAAGAGACCAGTTTAATAAGCCTTCATGTATCTATCACTCAGTTTCAACAATTATCAACATTTTGCCAGTTGTTTCATCTATTCTCCACCTACCTGCTACATATACTTGTTTACTAGAGTATTTTAAAGTAAATCCCAGACTTGATGTCATTTCACCTATAAATACTTCAGTATTCATTGCTGAGAAGTAACTACCATGCCAATATTACATCTAACAGAATTAAGAGCAATTCCTTAAAATCATCTAATATTCAAATTTTCCTGATTGTCTCAAAGGTATATTATACAATTGGTTTGCTCCAACAAAGAATTCAAACTCCACATATTACATTTGATTCCTTTCTTTCCCCCAAAGAGCCCCTTTCGTTCCCTTTTTCATACATTGATTTAATTGAGAAACCAGATTATTCATCCTATACAATGCCTCATAGTCTGGATTTTGTATGTCTTTTAACTTGTGTCTCATTCCCTGTATTTCCTGAAAAGTGTGATTAGACCTGGAGCTTTGATCTGATGCAGATCTGATTTTTTTGACAAGACTACTTCAGACTACCTCATAGGTAGTGCTATATACTCCCTACTATATTATAGGTCAGCAAACTACACCTCATGGGCCAAATCCAACCCACTGCCTGTTTCTGTAAGTAAAGTTTTATTAGAACACAGTCACGCTCATTCATTTATGTACTGTCTATGACTGCTTTCCCAGTACAACTACTGAGACTGTATGGCCCACAAAGCCCAAAAGCTTTACTATCTAGTCCTTTACAGAGAAGTCTGCCAACTTCTGTGTCAAGTCGTATTTGTAACTATTAATCAGTGCATTCGGGGGAGTCAGCCTGATCCCTCCATTTTAAAGTGTCCCATCAACTTTTCACCATTTCGGTATCAGTTGATGATCTATTTCAATAAAGGGAATAAAATAATGATTTCTAATTCTTTCACTCTTTCTGCATTTATTAGATAGAATTTTTCTATAAAGAAGAACTTGCCCCTCATTCAGCTTTGGAAGCTGGATTTGCATACACTAGCATTTTCTCAAGAAAATACTCTCAGACATTAAACACTTTCAAATCCAAAGAGTTGTATCGAGTGTGTTTCCTAACCAAGAAAGAAGGAAAAGGAACACACTGGCCTTGACAGTTAGAAAAGCCAAGTCCCAAGTACAAGCCAAGAAGCTAATAAGAGCTTAAAGTGAGGAGAGAGGAAAGAAAAGCAGAGAAAAAGCATGTGGTAAGATACAGACTCAACAAGGAAGAATGAACACAGACTATAAGGGAAAAGGATGGAAAAAACCACCAGCCATCCTAGAATATTCACTAAAGAGGCACACATCCCTGTCCCACTTCAAGAACTCCAAGCATCTCTAGAATAATACAATAACTGATGTTCCAGTGATGATCCCAAAGAATTAATAAAAAGGTAAAATTCACTAAGATTGGGAAGATGTAAAATACATGAAAAACACTCCATTAAAAGTGTTCAATTGTTGGCTTTTTTGTTATCGGGAAATCCCCTGTGCCCAGAACAATTACTTTCTTCACCATCCTAGCTGTTGAGCAGGCCAACGTGGTGCGGCAACAGCAGGCACCCAACATATGAAATGGGGACGTGTCCACAAGGACGTGACTGCACCTCATCCAGCCCCATTCCTGGGTCCCTGACTCTGCCAGCCACTCACTATGTGACCTTGGACAAAAACTAACACCTTACCCTTTTTACCAAATTCCTCACATTAACTTATTGCACTTGATCCTCAAAATCCCTCTCCATAGCTATTTTAAAAGGTATGTCTTGGGGCCGGCCCTGTGGCTTAGCGGTTAAGTGCGCACGCTCTGCTACTGGTGGCCCGGGTTTGGATCCAGGCACGCACCGACGCACCGCTTGTCCAGCCATGCTGAGGCCATGTCCCACATACAGCAACTAGAAGGATGTGCAACTATGACATACAACTATCTACTGGGGCTTTGGGGAAAAAAAGGAGGAGGATTGGCAACAGATGTTAGCTCAGGGCTGGTCTTCCTCAGCAAAAAGAGGAGGATTGGCATGGATGTTAGCTCAGGGCTGATCTTCCTCACACACACACACACACACACACACACACACACACAAAGGTATGTCTTTTGGTCCCCAAACTACTGATTAATGTTTCTACTACTCTGGGTATCCAGAGGCCCTCCTGCTTTTTCCCACTCCTTGCCCCCTTAATTCCTCCACACTCAGAACAGAAGGGTTTTTGGCATTCTTTTTGCTGTGAGACTTGCAACTAGACCCTGAGGAATCAGTGTTGTCTCAGTGAGCCAGTTGCATTATAAGCCAGTTATCTGTAATTGTGGAAGTATTTATATTTATAAATATGTATAAAGTATTCACACCAACTAGTAGTTGGGGAACTCTGGAAGCAAGCAGGAAAATCCCTAAAATTCTAATAAAACCAATCTATTCTTGAAGCACTTCTTTTCTCTCAGTTTTCTCTGACTCATTACTCTCGACTGGAAATTGGAAAGGTTAGAGATTCTACAAGTTTGGTTATAGGTTGTCTTCTCACCCTACACTCTTTCAAGATGATTGCTTCTCTCAGTTCCCATGACACTAACAACTGGAATTTTCTCTTCAGCCCAGACCTTTCCTCTGTGAGCACAAGACGCATACAGGCAAATGCCTCCTTAACATCTCTGCTTGGAGCGCTCTCACAGTCACTCCAAACTCACCGTATCTAAACAAACTCAGGTTCTTCCTCTCCACACCTGTTCTTAACTTACTACTAAATCCTCCTTTGGTCTTTTAATTCCATAAAGATTTTCCTCCTTAAACTTCTTTTGAACCCATCCCTTTATTTCACTCCATTTCCTCTGTCATCACCCCAGTCCAAACTATCATCCCCAACTGTACTCTACAGTCTCTTAACTAGTCTCCCCTTTCTGCTCGTTTCTCTTCCAGTGCACTCTCTACAGTCAGTATAGACCGCATGTAGTAGGTATAGTCAGTATAGTACAGGAGAGACTGGTTTTAGTAGGATTTTAGGGATTTTTCCTGCTTTCTTCCAGACTGCCCCAACTGCTACCCGGTATGAATACTTTGTGAATGTTTATAAATATAAGTACTTCCACAATTAGAGATCATTGGCTTATACACGCATACCTCGTTTTATTGCGCTTCACTTTATCATGCTTCGCAGACACTGGGTTTTTTACAGATTGAAAGTCTGTGGCAACCCCGCATCGCGGAGGTCCATCAGCACCATTTTTCCAACAGCATTTGCTCACTTTGTGTCTCTGTGTCACATTTTGGCAATTATCACAATATTTCAAGCTTTTTCATTATTATTATATTTGTTATAGTGATCTGTGATCAGTGATCTTTGATGTTACTACTGTAAATGTTTTGGGTTGCCACGAACCACACCCATATAAGACAGCAAAATTAATCAATAACTGTTCTGTGTGTTTGGACTGTTCCACCAAGCAGCTGTTCCCCTGTCTCTCTCCCTCTCCTCAGGCCTCCCTATTCCCTGAGACACAACAATATTGAAATTAGGCTAATTAATAACCCTACAATGGCCTCTAAGTGTTCAACTGAAAGGAAGAGTCACACATCACTCATTTTAAATCAAAATCTAGAAGTGATAAAGCTTAAGTGAGGTAGGCACGTTGAAAGTAGAGATAGGCTGAAAGCTAGGCCTCTTGCGCCAGTCAGCCAAAGTTGTGCGTGCAAAGGAAAAGTTCTTGAAGGAAATTAGAAGTGCTACTCCAGTGAACATATGAATGATAAGAAAGTAAATGAGCCTTATTGCCGTTATGGAGAAGGTTTTAGTGGTCTGGAGGCAAGATCAAACCAGCCACAACATTCCCTTAAGCCAAAGCCTAATTCAGAGAAAGGCCCTAACTCGCTTCAATTCTATGAAGGCTTAGAGAGGTGAGGAAGCTACAGAGGAAAGGTTTGAAGCTAGGAGAGGTTAGTTCATGAGGATTAAGGAAAGAAGTCGTCTCTATAACATAAAAGTGCAAGGTGAAGCAGTAAGTGTTGATATAGAAGTTGCAGCAAGTTATCCAGAAGATCTAGCTAAGATAATCAAGGTGACTATACTAAACAACGGATTTTCAATATAGACGAAACAGCCTTATATTGGAAGAAGATGCCATCTAGGACATTCATAGCTAGAGAGGAGAAATCAATGCCTGGCTTCAAAGCTTCAAAAGACAGGCTAACTCTCTTGTTAGGGGTTAATGCAGCTGGAGACTTTAAGTTGAAGCCAATGCTCATCTACCATTCCAAAAATCCTAGGGCCTTCAAGAATTATGCTAAATCACCTCTGCTTGTGCTCTATAAATGCAACAACAAAGCCTGGACGACAGCACATCTGTTTGCAACATGGTTTACTTAATATTTTAAGCCCAATGTTGAGACCTACCATTCAGAAACAAAGATTCCTTTCAAAATATTACTGCTCATTGACAATATACCTGGTCACCCAAGAGCACTGATGAAGATGTACAATGAGATTAATGTTGTTTTCATGCCTGCTAACACAACATCTATTCTGCAGCCCATGGATCAAGGAGTAATTTTGACTTTCAAGTCTTATTGTTTAAGAAATACATTTCATAAGGCTGTAGCTGGCATAGATAGGATTCCTCTGATAGATCTGGGCAAAATCAATTGAAAACTTTCTGGAAAGGATTCACCATTCTAGATGTCATGAAGAACATTCATGATTCATGGGAAGAGATCAAAATATCAACATTAACAGGAGTTTGGAAGAAGCTGATTTCAACCCTCATGAATGACTTTGAGGGGTTCAAGACTTCAGTGGAGGAAGTAGCTGGAGATGTGTAGAAGTAGCAAGAGAACTAGAATTAGAAGTGGAGCCTGAAGATGTAACTTAATTGCTGCCATCTCATGATAAAACTTTAACGGACAAGGAGTTGCTTCTTATGGATGAGCAAAGAAAGTGGTTTCCTGAGATGGAATCTACTCCTAGTGAAGATGCTATGAAGATTGTTGAAATGACAACAGCAGACTTAGAATATGACATAAACGTAGCTGATAAAGCAGCAGCAGGGTTTGAGAGGATTAACTCCAATTTTGAAAGAAGTTTCTACTTCCGCGTAAAATGCTATCAGACAGCATTGAATGCTACAGAGAACTCATTCTTGAAAGGAAGATTAAATCCAGGTGGTGAACTTCACTGCTGTCTTATTTTAAGAAATTGCCACAGCCACCCCAACCTTCAGCAACCACCAGCCTGATCAGTCAGCAGCCATCAACATCGAGGCAAGACCCTCCACCAGATTACGACTCACTGAAGGCTCAGATGATGGTTAGCATTTTTCAGTAATGAAGTATTTTTTAATTAAGGTATGCACATTGTTTTTTTAGACATAATGCTATTACACACTTAATAGACTACAGTATAGTATAAATATAACTTTCACACGCACTTGGAAACCAAAAAGTTTGTGTGACCCGCTTTATTGCAATTTTGCTTTATTGCGGTGGTCTGGAACCAAACTGGCAATATCTCCAAGGTATGCCTGTAATGCAAATACGACATTGAGTTTGTGTGACCCACTTTATTGCAATATTTGCTTTATTGCGGTGGTCTGGAACCAAACCTGTAATATCTCGGAGGTATGGCTATAATACAAATACCTAACTGAGACAACCCCTTGGTTCACCAGTCTAATTGAAAGTCTCACAGCAAAAGAGAACATCAGGATACTGTTTCTGTTTTGACTGTGGAGAAATCTCTCCCATTTAAAATCCTTCAATTTCCCATGGCTCAGGATAAAATCCAAAATGCTTAACATATCTTACTAAACCCTGCATAACCTGGCCCCCGGCCTCCCTCAGTGTGTTCATCTCTACTGCTCTCCCCAACCCTCATCCTTGTTGCCAGGCTCACTTCTTTCAGCTCCCTGAGCACACCATAATTCCCAGGGCACGGCCTTCAAACAGGCTATTTCCTCTCCCAAAGCAGAATTTTCCCCGCCTCTCTAGCCATCTCTTGCCAAGGCAGCTCCTTCTCATACGACCTCAGTCGTAAACATCATTTCTTCTGAGAAGCCTTCTCTGATCCCCCAGCTAGGTAGGTCAGGTATCCTTGCTAAGTCTCTCTTAGTTCCGCCCTTCCTTGTGGCAGTTCCCACAACTCAATTACGTTATTTACACTACAATTGTTTCATATCTGTCTCCCCAGCTGGCTCCACATGTAAGTTACACAAGGGCAAGGACCTCATCTGTCCTGGGCATTGCTGTACTCTAGCGCACAACCCTGCAAGACCCCCCACTCCCTTAAAGATGAGCTCAGTTTGGGATGCGGTAAGTTCAGGTACCTCTCTGACTCTCCCACTGGGGTTGTTTAAGAGGCAGTTAAGTGCTCACAATGTGCTGAGCAGCATACTAAGTCTGCTTATGATGTCTTTGAGTAATAATTATTCTTGATAAAGCACATTAAGAATTATAATTATTAGTACAGAAAACACAAATACACTGGTAGGTATTGAGGTATTTCAAAAAGCATGAAATATTGGAAAGAGGGCAAGGAATAAGCCCAAACATCTAGGGTTGATTCTCAGCTTTACTACATCAGACAATTCTCTAAACCATTTGAGCCCCAATTTTCTCATCTGAAAAATGGGGGTTAATAAGAATATTTATTTTACAAGGCTATGTTAAGGATTAAATCAGAATGGGTTTGATACCACTTTGCAAACTATAAAGTGCTAATCAAACAACAGTTGTTATGTAGATACAATGATCCCAGGCTGCTATTTTGAACCTCTAATGTAATTCGTGTGTGTGCATATATATGTATACTTATTAAAGAAAAAAAGTTAAAAACATAAACTCCTAATCTGACTACCTATAAATTCACCATGACTCTTCTTTTATTCTCTATATGGAAACTTCAGAAAATAACTATGGTTCATTAACACTAAATTTCAAAAATTTCAAAAAAGCTTTTAATATTCAAATAGCTGCTCTGAAAGTAAATTCAGGGGAAAGTAGAAAGCTTGATTATGCCAAGTCAATTATTTCTTTCCCAGCTCTGGATTCACAACATCCATTTAAAAACAACGCCTCAAAACCAAATAAAGATGAATTCAATGGAAGAATTAAATGTATCCAACTGTTACTTGTCTTTGATTTACCAGCGATCTCTATCAGCCCTAAAATTCTTCTGATTATGATATACAAGTTTTGAAGTATCGCAAAGTACTTTATTGATCACAAAGACAAACAATATTAAAGACAAGTTAACAGGCATAATTTTGTATACTTTAATTCTTCAAAAATGATACATTATGTATGGAACATAAAATGGCAACTCTTAATAAACCAAAATGAGCAACTGACCAGACTACTAGATGCCAGAATTGACTATTTGTGACTTTAAAAAAAAAAAAAGATGCTCCAACACTGCTGTGTTGAGGAAATACTTTATTTCCCTGAAAACTTTGAAGCGACCATGATGGGCAGAGTAAAGGAAGCTTATTTGCTGAAAGTAAAGTGCTCCTGGGAATCATACCTCACAGACTAAGGAAGAGGGGCTTCATGCTTACTGACAAATTAGATAATCTAACATGAGGGATTATGAGATCTTTCAGTAGATCTGGATATTAGTTGGAGAAGGCATCCACACGACATGCTTGAAATGTAAATTAAAAAAAAAATGCAGAAGTAAAAAAACAAACTTTGAAGTGATCTGGTATACATTATCATCAAAGACTGTGAATTAATGTCCCAAAAGCAGTGAGATACCAAGTAGATAAAAATTGTTGCACTCTTTCTTTCCTTAACAAACAGTTAACCTACAAAACAACACACCTCAAGAAAACTACCAGACTAACTTTTTAAGCATACTTTTCACATTCATGATGAAAACATGGATTTTAGTAACTCTCTCTGCGTTCACTTAGATTAATATACATTCATGAAGTGATAAACAACGTGCATGAGAAGTCAATTTCCTAAAAAATGGAGTGAAATCAATTTCTCACTTGGCAACATGCATGCTGGAATAAATTGGTTTGGTTCACAGCATTGCTTTCAGCCATGCTAAGAGATGAATAAAACAAAACTAAATCAAAGCACTGTTTCATTTCTATAATTAAAAGAAAAGCAATTAACCTAAGCAATTATTCAAATACTGGCTTGCGACATGATTGACAGTGACTTTTCAAAATAGATGACATCTTCAATGACAGAGCCAGGCTCAAAAAATGCTAGTTTATGTGCAAATGAAAAAGAGATTACAGGCCTCTTTTAATAAAGTAATACTCAAAAGTGTCTACTAATGGACTCTTTGTGAACAAAGCAGTAACCATGAAAAGTGTACTCTTTCCAAAGGCTCCCCTGACCTTTGAAGGCCCTTCTTAATGAAGGCAGTCTGATGCGGGGGCGGCGGTGGGGGGGGGGTTGAGGTTGGAGAGCTCCAGCATCATAGTTGTCTGTTTCTGCACCTGTCTGAAACAGAAAGGAGGTGTCCCTTGGGGAGAAAGACGCCTAAAATAAAACAAAACCCCAAACTCTAACTATAGACTTAGAGTTGTTTGTTCTTTTTAACAGGAAAAAAAGGAGACATTTTAACAGAAAACCGAAAGAAAAAACAAACATGGTATCTCTAAATAAAGAAAAGATAAAGGTATTATCTAAGGACAAACTAGTTATACATACACAATTATACCACACGTTCTAAATAAAGATAATGAAGGTCTTTGTACTTATGAATGTGCTCCAAGACATAGAGAAGTAGATGGTTCAAGGATATTATATTTACTCAGATTTGAGGAAGTGTGATCCAAATGCCACCAGAGATCCCAAAGAAAAACTACGATAATATGTTACAAAACAAAATTTTAAGACAGTCAATGAGGAACTAAATCTCTTTAGTGCTTTTTCAAGGTTGAATCTGAACTTATACTGAAATAAACTTATACTGAAATAAATTACCAGAGAAGAAAGCAAATCAGATTTTACCTTAGGTGGTCTTTCTGAAAATTAAAAACAAACTCTTAGTTACCATCAAAAATATTAGGCTTAGAACCTAGAGGACATTTGTTAACCTTGGGTTCATCATTCTACCACACACGTACACTCAGTTGTAGCTTGGTTTATATCAGTATTCTTTTGAGGAAGTTTATAAATACTTAGTCAAGAGGAAAGAGCAGCAAATCAGATCTGTGTCCCAAGGCACCTCAACCTTCCTGCAGCTTACAATTCATTCTAAATATAATGTAAAACACTTGTTTTTGATAGAACTGTCAGTCTCTCTTACCCTCTGGGAACTCACTTTTTCATTGACATAATCAAGACACCACTAACGTAATACACTATTTTATATGCCTTTTGGATCAAAAAGACACCACCAAGCAGGCCAGGAGGCAATGAGATATGCACCTAATAGTAATTTCTAATGAATTTATGCTTTATTTTTTAAAAAATTCTGAATTGTAGTAAAAAAGGGGGAAAGTTCAAAAGCTTCTCTAGATAATTTATTTGGGTGTTTCATGTATTTGATGGTACCTGATTCCTGAAGTTAGAACAATCTTTAGAGATTTAGCCCAATCCCATAATTCTACAGAGAAGGAAATTAAAGCTGTACTGAATTAAAGAATTTAGCCAGGTCACACAGCCAGGTAATAGAAGAATCATGACTAGAACTGAAGCCCCTGAATCCTAGTCCCTTCTTCCACAGCACCACACAGCCTAAAACATTCCTGTGCTGCTTCTACTTTATTATTCCAGCAAAAGTACATGTGATCCATAACCAATTCCTCTACCATTAATAACTTCAAAATTATTATACCGTTTATCAAATCTTTTATTCTTAAGCTTCTCCTCGTTAGATTAATAAGTAACTCTAATAAGTGCTGCACAGAGAATACATCTTCTCTGGCCTTCTGGGTTTAACATGTTTCATCTTCATACCAATCTTGATGAAAGCCTGGAGAACCTGACGTTCTAACACAAGAGTCTCCAGACGGAGCCATGGCTCTACTTATTGTCACCTGGGTGGCTCCTGCCACATCTCCACACCAGTTCCTTCTGCCTGCTGCACCTAGCTCTCCTCCCTACACGACCCTTTCCTACCAAACGCTGGGCTTCAGACAGACAAAATTAGCTACTTCTCACAAAAAGTTAGATGTTCATAAAATATGGTATCAGATGATTTAGAAAAGTATTATTACTCTATGCTTCCAATTCAGGGCATTTCAAATAGCAGTTTTTGATCCTCTTTTTGTGGTGTTTTGCCCAACTTCTGAACATAATTTCTAGACGCTGAGCAACACACACCTTGCTGAATAACAGATGACTCAAGCTCACAATACATTCTTCTCTCCTTGTTAATATGTTTATAATCTCACAAATATTCTTATAATATCTCTATTATATACTAGATCAGCAATTCTCAAAGTGTGGTCTATGGACTCCTTTAGAGGTGCAGAGGGTCAGTTTTCACAAGTGTTATTTATCTTTTCACCATGGTGATATTTGCACTGATGGTGTAAAAGTACTGGTGACTAAAACTGCTAGTGTCTTAGCATAAACCAAGAACCAAACTAGTAATCCTTGTATTCTTCACTGTCACACACTTGTAGCAAAAAAGAAGAAAACAGACAATTTCACTCAAGAGTATTCTGATGAAACAATAAAAATTATTAATTTCATTAAATTGTGACCCGAGTCCATATCTTTTTACATTCCGCATGACAATGAGCAAGTATGCCTTGAGCAGTTCTGCTACACACTGAAGCACATCTTGAGGAAAAGCACTTGTGAAACTGAGTTTTGAGCTGAACTAGCGGCTTTGCTCACAAAGCTCCATTTTTACTTGAAAAATTGAGAGAAAAACTATGGTTATGAGACTAAGGTATCTGGCAGACATTTTCTCAAAAATAAACAAAGTGAACCTCTCACTTCAAAGAAACAACTGACCGTTTTAGTGATAAAATTCAAGTTTCAAGTGAAAATTAGAATTTTGGAAAACCCGTATCTACCAATGTGAGCTTGACAGCCTCCCAATACTTAAAGACTTTTCTGAAGAGGTCAGTGGTGACAGTAACAAATTTGATTTTTTTTTAATAGTCTATAAGGAAATGTGTCAAAATTTGGAAGATCTGTGCAACTCAGTGAATCAATATTTTCCAAATGATGTTAGAAAATCATGCATGAGTAAAAGGTAAGACAGATAAATGGATGTTAACATAACAGAGTACAAAATGTTCACTGATATAGTTTCAGATTCTACAATGCAACTAACCTTTAAGAAACTTTTACTTGTTTTGGTAGAGTATCAAGAAAGAATGACCCGATCATCTAAAAAGGTTACTAAAATACTCCTACCTTTTCCAACTACACATGAAATGTGCCTGGATTTTCTTCTCCATATAGTTCAACCAAAAGAACAACGCAACATACTGAATGCAGAAGTAGATACAGAGCCGGCCCGTGGCTTAGCGGTTAAGTGCGCGCGCTCCGCTACTGGTGGCCCGGGTTCGGATCCTGGGCACGCACCGACGCACCGCTTCTCTGGCCATGCTGAGGCCGCGTCCCACATACAGCAACTAGAAGGATGCGCAACTATGACATACAACTATCTACCGGGGCTTTGGGGAGAAAAAGGAGGAGGACTGGCAATAGATGTTAGCTCAGGGCTGGTCTTCCTCAGCAAAAAGAGGAGGACTGGCATGGATGTTAGCTCAGGGCTGATCTTCCTCACAAAAAAAAAAAAAAGAAGAAGAAGAAGTAGATACAAAAATCCAGTTGTCTTCTATGAAACCACAAACTGAAGAGATTTGCAAAAATATAAAATAATGCCACTTTTGTCACTAAATTTTCTTGTATTGAAAAATAGTTATTCTTCATAAAAATGTTATTTATGCTATCATGCAATGTGTTCATTGTTTCCTTTTAATGATTTAATAAGTCTTTTTAAAATTTCTGTTTTAATTTTTAATATGGTTTAAGTATAGATAGACATAACCCATGAGGGAAAAAAGCTCTTTGGAGCTCTTCACAGTTTTCAAGAATGTAAAGGGTCCTGAGACCATAAGGTTTGAGACCCGCTGTACTAGATGAACAGCCTGGGTTGTGAAGGGGTGGGTACATACAAGATGAGGAAACAGCTTCAGAGCAGGCAGAATGGAGTACAGTCAGACAGGCTTGGGTTCGATCCCAGCTTTATTATCTAGTCTACGACTTCAAGCAAATAATTTTCCTGAGCTTCAGTTTCCTCTTCTACAAAACGACACCAACATACCAACCTCAGAAGGATGGCTTTTGAGGATTACACTGTGTGTAAAGTACATCACGTGTATATTTTAGCACTAGGAACAATGTTGTCATCAGCATATCTACAGTAAACACACAGTCTCAAGAAATGGTCCCAAGAACTTGGGGTAGCCTTCAAGTCTAGCAAATGTATCCTGTTATCACAGAGGGGTCAATATCTTTAGATTTTCTATTTTTTTCTGTAACATAGAAAATTAAAATCTAGATACTGCAAAGAGGCCTCAGGATTCTTCTCCTGTATGGAAGGTGGACAGTGAACTCTTCATTTATTGTGTAAAGGTGACACAATGACACTTATTGGATATGCTTGTGATTCAACATTTCAAAGCATTCTACCCAAAGGATCTAGGGTTGGGAAAGAGGACACTTAAAACAAGAGACTCTTAATAAACCACAGAAAATGATAAGAACTAGGGACAATGAGAAAGTTGAACTGTAGTTTAAAAAACAGCTAAAATAATTGCTATTTGTAAGAGAACCTTTGAGTACGACTAGCTGCTTATATAAACACAGTCAACAGCACTTGGGTTGTTATGACTGTTTTCATTCCACTTTGCACAATAAGCGTGCAGCTTATTGTTTTGTGCATGTGTACACTTTAGTTTGCAAACACACACATGCTTTATACCACAACACACTGTAGTATTACCTCAGATGTAAACAGCTGAGTCTTCTGATTTTGCTGACCATCTTTTATGTCTAGTTTAAAAATAAAGCAAAACATGCATACCCAAGCTGATCCTAGCAGAACACAAATAAATGAATGTTTAGTTCAAGTAGTAATCCACTTGAATATTATACTTGATTCAAAATTTTTAATATAATTTACAATCAAATTGCTATTTGTATTAATAATTCACAATACAACAGAAGTTCACTATTCTCCAGATATTTGCAGTATACTGTCCGATAAATACGGAGCACCCTGAAAGTCCAGGCAGGGCTAGACACACAGCGAATGTGGAGGCTGGGCAGTGCCATCTCCCTAAGTTCCTGCCTGGGTGCTCCAGAAAAGAATACAGGCTGGGTTTACTGGAGAGCAGATGGGTCATTGGTAGCAGCTTTCCCACCAGAAAATTCCATCACCACCAATCAGGTCATTCACAAGCCCCTCATGTTAGGTTTGTCTTTTCCAAACTTAATACCAGCTAGCAAGCTTTTCAATAGGGAAAAATTGATAATGAAAGGAAAAAAAAAGAATACCCTAGGGAGTGTCCTATAGGAACAACTTGATGAGGGAGAAAACTGAGGTATTCTGGAAAACAGAGGTGACTGCTTCCATGTCAGCAGTCATAACTCAAAAGAGGGACTTACTTTAAATGATTTAAACAGGAGAATAAAGCTCCAGAAAGGAGAGAGACTTAATCTATCAGAGTCAAGACTAAAGGTGAGGAAAATAAACTTCCCTCATCGAATCGCCACCCCCAACCTCATCAAGGTGGGCAGTGTCCCCACTTTCTTGATGAGGCAGTAAAGCTCTAAGGGGCTATGTCACCCAGCCACTGTCCAAGTCTTAGAGTACATGCTACAGTAGTTTTGGAAAAAAGGTCTCTTTTTTTGCAAATAATCAAATTTGTCTAAAATTACATTCCAAGAAAATTTCAGATGATTTATGCTTACAATTAGCATATACACTTGAGGAAAAATGTAGGGAAAAATTTATGAGATTTTGCAGCATGTATTTCTAACTATTAAAATACAGTTACCTTTATTTGTTTTATCATTTCTAGGGACCTTGTGATAAGAAGAAATGACAACAATGTTATAGCTCAGCTATATTGATATAGAAGACAATATCCTCACTCATTTCAGATGATTAACTCATTTAATGCCCAAAACAATCCTAAGAAGTAGGTGATATTACCCACCTCATTTTACAGGAGGGGAACTAGGAACAGAAAAGTTAAGTCCCCCAAGGGGACATAGACTGTAAAAGGCAGACAGACCTGAAACCTAGGCAATTGGGCCCTGAGCCCCTGCTCCAGAAGCAAATACATACTATTATATCAGCAATTGCTCATTATAACTAAGTTTTCCAGTCAACACATAATAGAAAATTCTTACCTCTGGTTTGCTAAGGCTGGATGAAACCAAGGAACCGGATCCCACGTCCAAATCCCACTGCTTTTTACCATGATTCTCAGGGTCCAAGGCAGCAATTCGCCCATCTAAAGTGCTGATAATCACTAGTGATCTGTAAATTTAAAAATTAATAGGACAAAGTTTAAAAGATATCTAAGATATTGGGCACTTACCCCATATACTCGAAAGGAAACCAACCCCCTACCCCCAGGCCTCTATCTGTAGGAAGAGAAGGGGGGGCTACCTCCTCACACCACTTACAGTCTTGCCCCCACTATCTGTCTTTAGCCTTCCAAGACTATGCCCTTTACCCATGTATGCCACTTATGAAAAGCCCCAGACTCTGAGGTCACCCCTCATTCCCACACTCTAGTCCCCATATGAGACTCAACATTCCCTGCTTGGTTCTCTTCTACCTTTTCCCAACTCCTGAAGCTTCCTCCCTGAATGTTCCCTTACCTTCCTGCTCTAATAGAAACCTGGCTCTCCCTGAAGACACTGCTTCGGAAGCAATGAGAATTTTTTTCTCCATAACCCTTGACCCCTGGGCCCAGTGATGGGGTAGGTGTACTCCTTGCACCTTGTTACCATTTCCAGACTGTTTTCTTTCTCTCCTCTCTAAAGATCCTCAGGTTCAGACTGTTCCATCCATTACCCCTCCTAGTAACTGTCTACTGACCCTTGGGTCACTAGCCCCATTCCTTGAGGATTTTAGTTCCTGGTTTACTGTCATATTAACATATTTTTGGGGTTTTCATTATCTGTCTCCCTTGCCTCTGCCTCTCCTGTGGTCAGACCCTACCCCTTGTCATACCAATCACAACTTCCCTGTTCCACTGAAATTTCAAGCATCCTACCCTCAGCCACCAATCCCTCTTTCCAGCTCACTTCCTCTACTTCCCTGACTGCAACAAACCTCTGACCCCACCAGAACCTATAAGCCATTGATCTTATTACTTTTACCATGACCTTCACTACCATTACGGCTTCACTTCTTTCTTATCCAGTTTAAATTTCACAGTCCTTCATTTTAAGCACTTCCTTGCTTATACCCTCAACTCCCCATCCCCTCCCTCACATGCCGCACTGGACTAGCAGAACTCCAACCCTGGTTAAATTCAACTTTCTGTCTTTTCTCATTCTTGTATCCATGCAGTTGAATGTGCCTGAAGAAAAACATAACTATGCTGACTAGTCTCACTTTAGTTATGACCACCAACCTCAAAAGGGCTATTAATGATGCTCAACAATCATACCACACTTCCCTAGTCTATCCACTCTCGTAGTCCTAGATTAACTATTTCAAATTTCTCCTTTCTCCTCAAACTTCTGACACTTCTAAGTCCATGCATCCCAGGGCCTGTGTTTCCTATTTCACTATGGAAAACAGAAACAATCAACAGAGATTGCTTCCCACCATCACATCTATCCAGTTAGCAGCACCTGGACCCATGAATTCTACCTTCCCTCCTGTTACTGCAGGTGAACTGTCCACATTCCCATCTGCTACCAGCGCTTCCGCTTAGCCAATAGATCGCTCCCTCATGCATACGAGAGGACTTGCTCCTGCAAATCTCTCCTCTCACTCTGGCACAATTATCCCCTCTCTACCAGAGCATTCCCCTCAGCATTCAAATCTGCTATTATTTTCCCCAATTTAAAAACCAACCTGGATTAAACAAAATCAACCACTCTCCCGCCTCCAGCTTCCAATTCATTTCTTGGCCCCCTGGGATATGAAACTCCTTGAGAGAGTTGTTACAGGAGACACTATGTTTCCAAATCCTCCCCTCCCCTTCTGTCCTGAACAATTTCTAATCAAGTTTTTGACTCTACCACGCCCCTCACAAGGTTCTTGTTGGAGTCACCAATGACCTTCACATGAAAAAATCCTGTGGTCAGATCTCGGTTCACTTGACCATCTAGCAGCACCTGACTGGCTACTTCTCCTGTCCTCCACGGAACACGGCTCTTCATGCAGCTCCCAGGACACCATACTCTCCCGATTTTTTTTTCTTAGTTCTATGCTACCCTTTCTCAGTTTCATTTTCTGGTTCTTCCTCATCTCTCCTATCTCTTAAAATATTCTTTATCTATGTACGTGTACTTTTTTGGGTGGTCTCATCCAATCTCATAGCTTAAAATACCATCTATATGCTGGCAACTCCCAAATTTATTTCTCTGGTTCCAAGCCTCTCCACTGAACTCTGGACTTACATATCTAACTGCCCACCAGATTCAGACTGTCTAACAGGCTTCTCAAAGTTCACACGTCCAAAATCAATACCCCTGGACTGACCCTCCCAACTCCTTCAACACATTATGCATGATTTTCCCTCAGGGCCTTTGCAGCTACTGTTCTTTCTGCCTGGAACATACATCCCTGGACAGGCTCTCAACAAATATGAAATGAATTTGAATTTGAATGAAAGAATGTATTGTATAGTTGTTCTGGGAATTCACGGGTATATTTGTCTGCTTCAAAGACCATGCAAATTCCAAGCACATATAATTAGGCTCCTGGTTAGGATTATGAAATATAACTTATCTTTTCTATGTCACTTGAAGTATAATGTACAAATTCAAAGTAAAGCCACAAGTTGACCAAGACAAAACAGTTCAAGTAAACTCATTTGACACCTTTCAAAGAACTTGTTTATCAAATGAATAAATAAAATTGTTAATTTAGTTCCCAAATTATACACTAATTCTCATTTTGAATTTTTCAAATGGTAACTCTTAGTCTAATTTGTGAAAATAAAGATTTCTGCCACACCATGAACTCTATTAGTTTTAGATAACAAACAAAGAAGGGAATAACTCAATTCCCCTCCCCACACATTATCCTGCTTTTTAAAGAGTTTCTAATAGATTTTCTAAAGAAATCTTTTGAGAGTTGGGGGAGAAGAAGGATACTTTGAATAAGAAAATTATTTTAGGGCCAGTCCAGTGGCCTAGTGGTTAAGTTCAGTGCACTCCACTTCAGCAGCCCGGATTCAGTTCCCAGGCGCAGACCTACACCACTCTGTTAGCAGCCATGCTGTGCTGGTGGCCCACATACGGAAAAATACAGGAAGATAGGCACAGATGTTAGCTCAGGGCGAATTTTCCTCAGCAAAAAAAAAAAAAAAATGTTATAATGAAGGGTATAAAAAATTCATAACTCAGATGTGCCAATTTACAAATAAAAGCAATAGAATCCAATTAAGTTAGAGATCGAGGGCTCAGAGCCAAGTTAACTCTTTCCTAGTCCCATTGTAGAAATGTCTAGTTTTTCTGTTCAATAACTATCAACTACATATAAATGGTTGAATGAAAAAAAAACTCTAATTGAAACAAAACAGTATAAGCAAAGAATGTTAACCCATGAAAAATTATAGAGACCATTAGAACACTTCAGACACTATTTTTAAAAATTCAGAACCAACATTGTTCACTTATCACCATAGGCATTCTACTTATAATAAAAAAAAGCCATAATTTTTCTGAATACGTAGCTATTTGTGCTAGAGAGATATACAGAGAAGAATGATAAAATTCTAGCTCTCATTTTCAAAACAAACAAAAATCCAATAATAAAATATGCATATGTGTCTTACGTGTATATAAGAACACATTTTAATAAGTCATTTGAGTTTAACATCTAACTATTCTTTCACTGAAAACCTATCAGATGGAGTGCATTTAACTGAGTCAAAGATTCTGCTTTTCAAAACAAACAAGATATTTTCAGACTATGAACTATTACATTTAAAATATGTGTAAATGTGAGCAATAATTAAAAGAAATACAAACATGTGGGCAGAAACAATTAAGTACATCACTCTCTTAACAACTATTGATACTTAATGTAATCTGGTTCTTAGATTTGAGTGGGGTACCCTTAATTATTTTAACCCCTCTTAATGAGAATAACAGAAAATCCCTTTAACAAATTCTGTCAGGTGTCAAAAAAAGAAATCCTTCATCCTCTTGTCTGCTACAAGCTAGCTGTAATATTCACTATGGGGTCCTCCCCAAGCATGTCTCTGGAAGGGAGGTACCCCTTCTGCTGAGGCTAGAATTGAGCAGCACTATCAAGGCCAAAAAGATATGCGAGGATTTAGACTATCATACCTAATCAAAGTCTAAGAGAGAGATGCTCAGCAACATACTATCGAGGGAGAAAGTATCAAATAGACAGATGCTGCTGTGAAGCAAAGTCCTCAGGCTGAATGCTGGGATAATCACAGGGCAGCAATAAGATATGGCGTGTAGAACAAACATCAATTAGAGATGAAAAATGAACCCCCCTCCCAAAATAGGGAGAATGTAAGGCAATCATTTATCTCCCTATGATCCACTCGCCTTATTTAGAGATTTCTATGAACAAGATGAAAAACGCTTAACTTATTCAAGAACTGAAGCGACTGCAGAGGCAGCATTTCCAGTGGAAAGAACCGGAGCTTTGAAGTCAGACCTGAGTGCACATTCCCATGGCTCTGTCTTATCCTCCTCATGGCCTCATTCAACTTGTTTTTCATAAGTAAAAGTAGGGCTACTTCGCCTAGCTCAGCATAACTCAAATTTGCCTGACCATAAAAATAATCTGGAGTGCTTGTTAAAAACCAGTAAAGGTTCACAGCTCCCATCCCCACAGGGAGCTTGGGAGAGTGTAGCTTACCAAGTACCTCAGGCGAGTCTCACGATAAGGCTAGTTTGGCAAACACTGAGTTACCTCAAAGGCCTATTTCTTTAGAGTAAAAAAAATAATGTATTACCTGGATGAAGAAGGCCTATTGATCAACTCTGTCAGCAAACTCTTTTCAAACTTCTATCTCTCACTTACCCAGTGCTTTAGGTTACAAAGGCATTTGCTTGGACGACTCAACAGCAAGCACACTCTTCTCCCTCCCATAACGCGACTCTTCGAAGCTACTCTCAAGCAAGGTCTTCAGTGACCTCCTCCTAATGGCCAGATCCATTCTCCTAATCAGGCTTGTCCCTGCAGCAGCAAGGACACTAAACAGTGGCTGGCTTCTCTTTCTGGACATTCTTCTTTCTCTAGCTTCTACAGGACCAGTCTCTCCACGCCCCTGGTCTCCCTCCATCCTCGCTTATCATTCTTATAGCTCTCAATCTCTAACAAGCAGGCCATGGAGTTCTAGCTGTAGCCAAGGTCCACAGCTTCAACTCTATATGTAATATGACAGCTCCCAAACCTATGAGTATTTACAGTTCGTCTCTCTCCCAGCTCTAGTTCTGCATTTTCAGCAGGGCACACTTGTCATTGCTGCAACACATTGAGAAAATTTAACTTCTCTCCCACATCTTTCTCCATCCACCCTGTCACTTAACATTTAAATCTGACATCAACTTCTCTCCCACGCTCTACATTTGGACAACAGTCAGGTATTCTTGACTCTATTTCTGAAGCTTCTTTGAAATCTTTTCTTCTTCATTACCACTGCCCTTGGCCTAGAACAGATTCTCATCTCTCATCAGAACACCTTCAAAAGCTTTTCTGACATATTTTCCTGCCTCACACCTCTTTCCCCTCTGCTCTTTTAACAGTTTTGTTTCTGCAATAGAGATCTGATAAACTTCTAAAGCTCCCCGTGCCCAGTGAATAAAGGCCACACTGCTTGATATGGCACATAAAGCCATACATGATCTGACATAATCCCTACCCCACTCACACACACACAAGTTTCTAACCTTCTCGACAAAGTTCCCTTGTTAATTTATTTTTTGTCTCACATCTTAAACGATTTCATTTGCCCAATAAATATCATTTCTAATGAATTCCTCCATCTTTAGAAGAAATATTTAAGTACCAATCAAAATATTCAAGATTTCTGGAGAGAAATAGCTACAATTACTATATTAAGTTTGATATAATTCTAGTTCAAAGCCAAGAAAATTAACTTTTTAATCAGCCCTCTCCTCACTGAATGTCCAATTTCCATTACGTTATTTTAAAATACTGACAATCTCATGGATCCCCATTTTTACCTTTGCAGATCCTGCCTTGGGAACCACTGCTCTGTGCCCTTGCTCACATCATCCCTGCTGCCTAGATGGTCCTTGACACTTCACATTCAAGGACTCACTCACTTGACACTTCTATTCTCTTCACTCCCATACTACTCTTATGTCATTTATTATCCAGTCTAAGTATAGTTAATTCTTTAACACAAGTATCTCCCTGTCAGAGTTGGGACTAAAGGATAAGCCCAGTGGTCCATTTATCTATCCTCAGCACCTAACAGTGCCTAGCCCCTAATAAAATGCAATAGACGTTTGAGGAATGAATAAATCTTGGTAGGGAAGACACTATTATCCACATAAAACAATAACAAAAAAGAGGCTGAGAAAGATGTGAAAAGATGTGACTTGTCTAACGCCATGCACCAAATACGAGGTTTTGGACAGAAGAGTGAATTTAGATTTTCTAACTCTAATTCTATTATTCTGTTAACTGTATGTTTGCATAAGTGGCAACTACCACATTACTATAACGTGCAGCTTTTATTCCTTCCAGAAATCTCATCAAGATGCCATTTATCCTGTTATTGCTCTGATTATGCCCCCAACTGAGCAGAAATGACTGAGCATTATGCCACAATGAACATGCAATTTTAAAAAATTGTTTGCTCTGACTTAAGTCACCCAAAATACCTATTTACACTTAAGTTTATCAGAGTCTGCTAAGTAGAGGCTATGTTCTTTCACACAATAACTTTAAAGGAGCCTTAGTGCCTGTAGAAATTTCCCATGTGAAAGAGAAGCAGGTGACAGGAGAACATTATCTTGATTGAACAGTTTCTATTATTAACAACTGTTTATTTTAAAATTACACATTTCCTGTCTTGGGGGGTAAAAACTCCACAAAGTTAAAAATGTGATTTGGTTAAATCGCCTTTTTTGTTGTAGCCAAGAATCCTCAACCTAAATATATGTCCCCACTCACGGAAGCATATGTTCATATTGAAAACCAAGCTAGTACTAATTGGACTTTACTTCTTAGTCCTCACCTACTAGGTAAATCTTCAGATCAAACTTCCTTTATTTAAACATATGACGAGACTAGCCATGCCCCACATCAAAACAAATATATTGTCAAAAATTGCCAACTATATTTTATAACTTTGACACATCAGCTGGACCTTAAAGAAATAAAATCTAAGTTTCTAGTGTTATAGACAACATGAGAGTGACAGATATCCGTTTCCTATAAGATTACAACATTTTTGGAAGCACTTTTTCTACTTTAGTCTATGAAACATTTTTTAAGCAAAATGGTTATTTACAAATAGAACTCAGTGAAAAAAATAACATTAATATCCCCCCTCACATTTAGTTCTGTAACCTACAAGTTCTCCTCTTTGTATTTTAAAACATTTTGTAACAAAAACATACAAGCAGCTCTTCTCTTACAAAAAAGGAAAAAAACAGATGGAGTTCCCAAGCAGTATTCAGGGAATGAAGCGCCACGTTGAAGCTACAGCTCACAGCAGCTGATAAAAACAGGTCCTCTTTCGCAAAATGCTTAGGAGTATAAAGGCTGCTGAGTTCAAATAAAGAACAGGATGTCTTCAACCCTGTCCTATAGCATACCTAGAGTCCAGGTGTTAATTAAGCTAAAAAGACAATTGTAGACAGGAAGGATAGTCCCTTACTCTCCTAAAGAATGTTTAGTGGGGCCAGCCCAGTGGTGTAGCAGTTAAGTGCACGTGCTCCGCTGCTGGCGGCCTGGGTTCGGATCCCGGGTGCGCACCGACGCACCGCTTGTCAGGCCATGCTGTAGCGGCATCCCACATTAAGTGGAGGAAGATGGGCACAGATGTTAGCCCAGGGCCAGTCTTCCTCAGCAAAAAGAGGAGGACTGGCATGGATGTTAGCTCAGGGCTGATCTTCCTCACACACACAAAAAAGAATGTTTAGTTTGGTTTACAACTTGCCTTGAAAGTTATGCGTAAATTCTTCTTTAATGTGATTTTTAGTCAACTTTAAAAATGTGGGGTCAGAAAAGCGAGCAGTGTTAGGACCGGATGACTCAATTCCCTTTGAACACTGTATTCTGAGATTCTATCATTCAATGGTCATATTAAAAAAAAAAAAGCATGATTATGAATCTGAAAATCTGAAGAAGACCAGATTTCTGGACCACTGATTCACATCAGATCAGTTTATGAAAGGAGAGGAGAGAAATAAAGAGGAATTAAATCATCTTACATTTGCAAAGTATTTCCATGTTATCTCATTAAATCCAAAAAGTTCAGTTTAGAGATGCACAAATTGAAGAAGCACCATAGATTAATGTAAAATTTAGTAACACCTGTTACAGGGGAATTAGAGGCAGAGGAAAAAGAAACAAATACTTTACAAATCAGCGTGATTGTTAAGGTAAAACTAGTTCTTTACAGCTTCTGAGGTTGTTAAATGTCCTCAATATGAAGATGCCCATCCCATCACAAGAACCCCATGTAACGCTTTGTAATTTGCTATTTGTGTTGGAATCAGAAACTGGTAACTTATAAACGCCAACGTGCATAAAACCTAACAGTGAGAGATGTCAACTTTCTGCCCAACTTTCTGACCATCCCATTTAAATTTCAATTAAATGTAACGTTTAACAGAAGAAGCACTGACAAGACTGCTATCAAAAAAAACAAGGTTATTTTAGCTACTTTTTAAAGGAAAAAAATACTCATTTACATGCTTGAGATGCAGAGTAAGCATTTACAATGAAGCCAATGAAAATGCCATCAGGAGAAAAAAAACGAATTAGCAAGTCTCATACTGCTTCTTGGGCATCAAAAGACAACATGCAAAAATCAAGATCTTAATTCCCCACCTCCTTTTTAGAAGTTTTGTAAGCATCATAGCTCTTCACAGCTGTTTGTAATAAACGCTTGGTTAATTCAAATCTGCTCCCCTAATCCTCCTCCTATAAACAAACAGGATATTGGTCTATTATTATGGAACTGATATTCTCTGGGTTTTTACTTTTTTTTAAGAGCACTTAGAAAAAAGTTTTATAAACTTTGCATATTTATCTCTTGTTGACTCTATCAATTTACTTACCCACAATTTCTCAAACTTTCCACATTATCTTAAGCTACCAGACAGACCCCTAAACCCAGGCCTATCTCTTCCTAGCCACTTCTCATTGCCAAAGATCACTTATTCTCTGCCAGGCAAAATTCCTCTATTTTCACTCTTCTTGTTTCTCAGAAAGAAGCGGTCCTCCTGTTTGCCAAGTAGATCCTAACTACTTCACCTCCTCCTTTATTCCTTTGTTTTTCAACCTGTCTATATAGTCTCCCTCCTCTGACTGTATAAATAAGATCAGAGGTCCCTGGTCCTAAAACTTGCCTCCTATAGGGTTTAGAAGTGAGGGAAGGAGGAGATGGGGCTGAAAAGGATGAATCCTTAACCTCTTGCAATTTGAGTACTCTTTACTGCTTTACTTAAATTCTTTTAAGTGTGCTCATCAACAAATCCCTCATTCTTCTCAGTCCCCACCCTACACCTCCAACCTAGCCAGCTGGATTTCCATCTCCTTTGCTGGCTCACCTATAAAATATAAGGTATTTCCTGAGGTTTTATCATGAGCCTCCTCTTTCTCCCAGCGTCAACAACTTTGGTCACTCACTGCTAACTCCCTACCAAACGTCTCCCTCTGGATGTCGTCCCTGCACCTCCAAGTCACCATGTCCAACCCAAACCCCTTACCTTTTCTTCCCCGCTCCCCCAAATCTCTCAATTTTCCCACACGTGCTCTCACCTTCTGTCCACCCAGTCTCAATCTTTGGATGGGGTTGCCAAGGGAGGAGGGAATCAACCCATTTACCAGGAACCAAGATTCTGCCTCAAACCCCCGCCACCCCCGTTCTATATCCACTTAACAGTAAACCTCTCATCTGATCTGCTACACTCGCCATGTGGTATCCTGACCTCAAGTTTTCAGTACACAGTAGAGAAATATTCCTCAAGCACAAAGTGTGTTGAGGCCTGGCATTTGAGATACCCTACATTTGAGATAGTCTACATAACGCTTCATAAATGAAATGTGCGTGTGAATCACATGGTGATCTTGTCAAAACGCAGACACTCATTCAGTGGGTCTGGGTGGTGCCTCACTCTGGATTTCTTTTTTCTTTTTTCTTTTTGTGTGAGGAAGATTAGCCCTGAGTTAACATCCATTGCCAATCCTCCTCTTTTTGCTGAGGAAGACTGGCCCTGGGCTAACATTGGTGCCCATCTTCCTCCATTTCATATGAGACGCCGCCACAACATGGCTTGACAAGCAGTGCCTCGGTCCACGCCTGGGATCCGGACCTGCAAACCCGGGGCCACAGAAGTGGAGCGCGCGAACTTAACCTCTCCGCCACCAGGCCGGCCCTGATTCTGGATTTCTAACATGCTCCCAGGTGATGATGATACTACTAGTATAAGGCTATCTATACACAATATGGCCCCAACCTATTTTTCTATCTTCATCTACTCCTCCCTGCCCAGCACACATGTATGTAGGTCTGTATCTCTCTCCTACACATAGGTCACACACACACACAGATGTATACAAACAAAATGTTCCCTAAACATACTTTCCAGCTTCTGTGCCTCTTGCTGTTTCCTAAGTCCAAGTGTCTACCCATTGCAATTCTGCCCACTTTTCAGGAACCAACTCATTCTGCTACAGCCTTTTCTTATCTTCTCACCTACCTCACCCCCATACCCCACCCACTAAACACCACAAAATCCTTGGGACACTGACATCACTTAATTTGCACCACTTCTGCTCTGCAATGTCATTACGGATTTCCTCATTTAACCCTCCCTGCTAGACTGCACACTCCTCCTGGAGGGCAGGGGCTATCTGCCTAACCTCTGTAACCCCAGGGCATCTTGGGGGCCTTTGTAAGTGCCAATAAGTACTTGCTGCAGTGGATTTGTATTCTAAGAAAAATGAAACATCTTGCTCTGCTTCACATAACTTACTTTGAGCAGGTGCTTCTGAAGTTTCTTTAAGATAAACAAAAACACTTTCCAGGAAAGTTAATTCATTACCAAAGCCTATGAAAATTTTGTCAAATATTTGCTACTTAAAAAAAAAAGTCTACATATAAACATTCAAGTGGTGCCTAGAGAATATTAGTACTTATTCATTCTATTTATAGTAGTTTCTAGGTATATAAATCAAGGTCCTGATAGTTAACTGAGAATTAAACCTAATTTGTTATGATCCAGTAACTACTACATTATAAGCTTACAATACTTGCTAATTCAGATTCTAACTCTCCCTGGTTTAATTTACCTAATGTTCCTTTTATCATTCCATTTGTTAAATGGGGCATCACTTTCTCCAAGGGTGTGCTAAGATTAGCTATCTGCAAAATATTGTACCATTAAAATGCCTTACATTTGCGTCCAGACTTTGAAAAGTGCTTTTAAACATGTATCTTGAAGTAACATTTTTAAGGAGCATAAGCAACTCAACCAAGACAACCCTAAATTAAGTATTTATATGGTAAATCCTGTAAACATCAAAAAACTGCCAAAATTCAAGAACCTACCCATAGCTCTTAAACTTCAGTGTGTTCAAGAATTGTCTGGAGTGCTCGTTAAACTTGAAGATTCCAGGTTCTTACCCAGAGAAAGTCTGATTCAGTAAATCTGGGGTGGGGCCTAGAAAACTGTACAGTTAACCAGCATCCCCAGATGATTTTGATGCAGATGTTCCGCAGATCTCAATTAGAGAAATACTGACCTCAACCCTGGTCCGTGGGCACTACAGGGTTGTATTTAAAGGAAATATAGACATCTCTCTGTAGAGTCCTTTCCCCAAACAGCAGTCACACCAGCACAGACATGGGGTGATTGAGGAAAGAAAAAAAAAGGAGAGCTGAAAAGCTCCTTGGGGTATGAATAAAGCCTGAAAACAATGAAAGAGGGAAAGTGACGTTTCTTTCCAACGTCTGCGCTCCATTCTCCGAGCATCCCATACACCTTGGAGGATGCTGCTCTCGCCCTCCAGCGAGGATCCGGCGCCCGGGAGCGGACCGAGGCCTGTCGCTGGCCCGGGGGATGGGAAGGCAGCCCCGCGCTGCCCCAGGTCACCAGCTGTGCTCCGCCGGCGAGAGGCCACAGCCCAGGGGGGACCCCGGCCACCCATCCTCGCGGCGCGCGCGCGTCAAGTAATCGCCTCCCCGGGTCCGCTGTCCGGGCGCTCAGCCCGCGCCCCTCACCTGCCGCGCCGCCGCAGCTCGGTCACGTCTTCGGGTTCTGGCTCCTGCGCCTCCGGCTCGCCTGTGGCCGCCGGCAACGCCTCGGCGTCCTCCACCGTCACCTCTGCCGCAGTCACGGACCCCGCCGCCGGCACCCGCGCGGCAGAGGTGGGAGCGGCCGCGGCCCCCAGTCCAAACGCCGCCTCCGCCGTTCGCACGGGGAGGTGGGGAGCGCGCCCCGCGGCCACCGTCCCCGCCACGAGCCCCAGCAGCAGCAGCGCCCGCGCGAGCGGCCCCGGGCGGGTGGCGCGCTCCATCAGCGGCCCGCCCCGCGCGCGGGCATGGAGGTGCAGCCGCCGGCGCCCGCCTCTCCCGACGCTCGGAGCCCCCGACTAGGGCGAGGACGCGCTAGGGACCTCGCCGCCGCCCCAATGCCTGGACAGCTAGCCGCGCTCCCCTGGCCACGTCTTAGCCCGGCCTCTGCCACCGCCACCTGAGTGACAGCCTCCCTCAGACATCGCCCATTGAGCAAACTTTCCGCGCGTCTCCTCTCCGATTGGCTGCGTCCACCGCCACTCCGGGAACCCAGACTGGTCCTGTTGGAGAAAGTGGGCTTTCCCGGGTTGTCAACATCATCCCTGCCAATCAAATCGTATTGTCGTCTCCCAAGGTCCAGCCCTCTTCCGGACGCGGTTACCAATGATAAACGCCCCTCCCTGCAGCCTTCTTACCTGATTGGTGGGCTCCGCAGTTCCCGGAATACCTTTCCCCGGAGCAGATTGGCTATTGCGGTGGTTGAGCCCGCCCCTCAAAGCGAGGCGCTAGAGAAGACTTGAAGATCATTGGTGGAAGCGGATGTCCCTTAAAGATCTGAGATAACTTCTTCTTGATTGGTTGGAAGCGGCACTTACTACGTGGCCGATTCTGACTGTGGAGAGGAGGGTCCCAAGTGAAAGAGTGGGAGGCGAGTCCGTGGTGGCGGGGAAGCTGCCGACCTTAAAGGAGCTGCCGCTGTGGCTCCTCTAAAGCCTGGTCTCTTTGGAAAAGCAAAAGCGAAGCAGGAAAAATAAGTGACCGCACAAGACATGTGGTCGCTAGAAGTGGAAGGGCGGGTTCAGGAGAGAATGCCGTTTGTGGCCGCGACGGTGCTGAAAAGAACACTGTCAGAGATGCCAGAGACCTACAGATGATCCAGTCTACCCGACACGCCCCCTTCCTCGTTATGAAGGGGAAGGAGCCCAGGCCCAGTGCACTTACGTAATTTGTCTAAAGTCACGTAGCCAGTTATTTACAAAACCATGAGTTTAATCCAAGCCTTCTGACCTTGGTCTGGCATGCATTGTACCTCACTGTTGGGCTTTACTGAAGGAAAAGATAAAACTGCAAAAGGCCCAACTGGAGAAGATTCGAATGTTCAGCTAAGGCACTGGAACTTTTCGTACCGCAATTAACGACACCCTGAAGATTTGTGAGCAGTTGAGTGAAATGATAAGAGTTGTGGTTTAGCAAGTCACATCCGGCAGCGGTGATACAAAGAACGGCATCAAAGATGAGGAGACTAGTGGGGAGGCTATAGCGGGGAGGCTATTGCCCCATCAATACTCTATGGAGATTGTTAAGAAATATTGGCATACAAACATGCTGTAATTTCTTCTGTCCCAAAGCAAAGCAAACAAAAATCTCCACTTCCCCCTCCCCGTCCCACCACGTTTCCTTGTTCCTCAGTGCAGCACAACTCTACAGTGTTCTAAACTTGTCTTCAATTCCTCTTCTCTCCTCAAACACACTGCAGCCAGGGTTTCATGCCCACAACTCCACCAAAACTGCTCTTGCTGAGGCCACCTTTGCTAAATTCAAAGGACAGTTCTCAGTCTTCATCTTATCAACTATATTTAACCCAGTAGCTCAGTCTTTCCTGTGTAAAACACTTCACTGAGTTTCCTGCTTCTGCATAGGCAGGGGCACAATCCTCATTAGGGCCTCATTTTAACTTAATCACCTCTTTAAAAGCCTTGTCTCCAAACACAGCTACATTCTGAGGTAGGGGGTAGGGACTTCAACATATGAATTGAGGGAGACACAATTTAGCCCATAACACCCAAATACTCACAAGATTTGTTCACCAGCTCCCTCCAAGGCTCTGTCACCTTCCCAGTGAAGCTTCTCCTGACCGCCCTTTTAAAACTTGAAACCTACCCCCCACCTCATTTCCGAAACTCCTCCACTGCCTTATTTCTCTCCTTAGACCCGAAGTCCTATAATTTATGTATTTGTTTTCTTTATTGCCTGTCTCCCTCCACTCCTATATAAGTTCTATGAGGATTTGCTCATTGATATATTCCAAGAACCTAAAACAGTGCAAAGTGTTTAGTAAGCATTTAATAAATATTTGTTGAATGAATGAACGAATTCATTCAACAGGATGGAAGGGAAAGAGACAAATGGAAAGGAAGAGGTTGTATTGCTGTAGATAGAAGGGAATGATTAATGAAGCAAGATCCCAGAATACCTGGAGGAAACGGGGGCATGCCTTCCATGTACAAAGTAGAGATTAGGAAGTAAGTTATTTGGAAGAGCTCAAACTAGCTGATCATTACTTGCTCAACAAAACAGGAGATAAGATCTCCTGCCTGTGAGGGATTTAATAGATAGTATGAGGAAGGTGTCAGAAAATTAACATGAGATGAAAAATGATTGTTGACTACTTGTAATGACCCATTTGAAATTAGCTAGTGTATATATTTTAGTGAACCTAGTCTTCATGGTTTTGTCACTTTTTCAAAAAATGATCATGGCATGAACAATAATCTGAGCTAATACATTAGGAATCTGCTTGCCATCTGTAAATGATGTGGAAGATTTGTTCATTCATTTATTCATTACCATTCAGGGAATACCCATGGGAATAAAGGTGTGAGCAAAACAGGCACGGTCCCTGCCCTTGTGAAACTTAACATCTATCTAGTTAGGGAGACAGGCAGTACTATAATAATTACACATATATTTATATTATAAAAACAAAGACAAGTACTATGATGAAAAAGGCATAGGCAGAAAAGCACAGTGGTAGAAAATGCCAGTAAGGAAAGTCAAAGTTTATACTCAGGAAAAATACATGCAAATATTTTCATTTTGGAAAAAGAAGAAAAGTCCTGAGTCATGGTCAGCTGACTGGGAAAATAACTTGAAGGAGGGAGAAGAGAGTCTGCAAGTTTTAGAACAGCATGAAGAGTCATGGTGACTGCGCAGAACTCTGGAATCTGAGTCTGAGGGCCTCCCTGAAGTGGAAGAAAAGTTGGGCCCAGCCATGATAGCTGATCAATGAGTCCGAGCCAGGAAAAGAAGCTGGTGCTTAGGTGCATGAGCCAGGGCTGCCCAAAACAAGGGAGATTCTAAAACCAAGCATAGTCCAGATGGCCAGGAAAACGGGTCGGAGATTTAGACTTGTAGGCTCAGTCCGTTCACAGAGAAAAGTCTGTATCTGTTGAGATTATATTTGGTTGTAAATAACAAAAACCTTTCATATAGTGGCTGAAACAAGTAAGGGCTTTATTTTTCTTACTGACACAACAGCTCTACAATTATCTTATATTTAGTCTCACGCTCCTTCCGTTTTCCATCTTTCATGTAGGACTTTTGTTCCGCGTGCTTGTCATCTCATGGTGTCAGGATGGCAAGTTCAGCATCACTTTATTACAGGTGGGAAAAAGGGGAACCACAAAAGACATGTATCCCCTGAATTTGCCCTCTGTCGACGAGCTTTCCTGGAAGCCCCACTAGGGGACTTCTACTTACATTTCACAGCCAAGACCATGTTAAATAATCACCCTGAGCTTCAAGGGAAGCATACTGCCCCTCCAGACAAAACTGGGATTCTGCTAGTGAGGATGGAGAGAATTTGTAATCCACTTTGTTGAAGTAGAATACATGTACAATAAACTGTATCTATTGAAAGTGCGTGCTTGGATCAGTTTCAAGAGATGTAGACACTGCGGTCAAGATAACAGAACTTTCCCATCACCCCCAAGAGCTTCCTCGTGTCCCTTCACAGTCAGTCCCTCCTTTCACTCTCAGACCCAGGTAATCACTGATCTGTTTTCTGTCACAATAGATTTTCTAGAATTTTAATAAATGTAATCATACAGTATATACTCTTTTGTGTCTGGCTTCTTTTATTCAATGTAATGTTTTGGGTTTTTTTGTGTGAGGAAGATTAGCCCTGTGCTAACATCTGATGCCAATCCTCCTCTTTTTGCTGAGGAGGACTGCCCCTGGGCTAACATCCATACCCATCTTCCTCTACTTTATATGGGATGCCGCCACAGCATGGCTTGAGAGGTGGTGCATCCGTGCGTGCCCAGGATCCAAACCTGCGAACCCCGGGCCGCCGAAGCGGAGCGTGCACACTTAACTGCTACACCACCAGGCCGGCCCCATTAATGTAATGTTTTTTAATTCATGTATGCTGTTGCACCTAGCAATACTTTGTTTTTATTGTGGGGCAGTATTCTATTGCATATGTACCACATTTGTTTATCCGTTCACCTGTTGGTAGAATTGGGATATTTCCAATTTGGGGCTGTTACAAATAAAGCTGCTGTGAACATTCATGTACAAGTCTTTGTGTAGATGTAGGTTTTTATTTCTCTTGAGTAAATACCTAGAAGTGAAATTATGGCTCATGTGGTTGATGTATGTTTAACTTTATAAGAATCTGCCAAACAGTGTTCATGCTCTGGCTAGATCAGTCAACCCCCAAGTGAAGGGTGTGAGAGTGTAAATTTTTATTGTTTTAAGCCACTGCATTTTGGGATGGTTTCTTACACAGCATTATTATGGCAATAGCCAACTGATACAGCACTGTATATTTCACTGTGTGGCAAACTCTGTTGGGTGCTTCCCTGTGTAAATTTTTCCCTTTATAAATGCTTTCAATAGAGACTTCACAAAAGAAGATAGAAATGTTCAATAAGCCAAACTGTGTTCCAAAGTGGTTCCACTTTATATCTCCACCAGTGGTGTATGTGAGTTCCAGTTGCTCCATATCCTTACCAACATTTGATGTTGTCAGTCATTTAATTTTTGCTACTCTAGTGGGTATGCAGTGGTATTTCATTGTGGTTTTGGTTTGCATTCCTCTGATGACAAATGATTCTGAGCATCTTTTAATGTGCTTATGGGACATTTATATATCTTCTTTTGTGAAATCTCTATTCAAAGCATTTATAAAGGGAAGAATTTATACAGGTAAGCACCCAACAGAATTTGCCACACAGTGAAATATGCAGTGCTGTATCAGTTGGCTATTGCCATAATAATGCTGTGTAAGAAACCATCCCAAGATGCAGTGGCTTCAAGCTACAGAAATATGCTCTCACACCCTTCCCCTGGGGGTTGACTGATCTAGCCAGAACACATTTTTCTTGTGGCAATGGCAGAAACACAAGAAAGATGGGTGGAAATTTACAAGGCCTCTTAAGGCTAGAGTCAGAACTGGAGTACTATTACTTCCAACCACATTCCATTGACTAAGGCAAGGCATATGACCAGGCCCAACATCAATGGGGCAGGAAAATATGACCTGCCTCTAGTGAGAGAAGCTGCAAAGTCACATGACAAAGGACATGGATATAGGATTTTGGAGAACAAAAATATAATCTACCACAAGTGCTATAAGAGTAATCAATTATATCTGTGCCTAAATCTAGCATGAATAATTGTTTCAAAGCAATACAAAGATATGGAGATACCACTCCATACATATTAGAACAGCTATTAAAAAAAAAGACAATATCAAGTGCTGGTGAGGATGTGGAATAATTGGAACTCTCATACATTGCTAGTCTGAATGCAAAACGGTAAAACTATTTTGAAAACCATTTGGCAGTTTTTTATACAATTAGATATACACTTACCGTATAACCTAACAATCTCACTCCTAAATTTTTACCCAAGAGAAATGAAAACATATGTCCACACAAAGACCTGTATGTGAATGTTTATTGCAGCTTTACTCATAATTGCCAAAACTGGAAACACTGAAAATCTCTATCAATTAGTGAATGGATAAACAAATTGCAGTACATCTACGTGATGGAATACTACTCAGCAATAAAAAGGAACAAGCTACTGATACATGAATGACATGGATGTATTTCAAAAGCATTGTACTAAGTGAAAGAAGCCAGATACAAAAGACTATATACTGTATGATTGTATATAACATACAGCATACATATATGATATGCATGTCATATATATGACATTCTGGAAAAGGCAAAACTAGAATGACAAATGCCAGGAGATTGACTACAGAGGAACACGAGAGGCATTTTAGGGTGATAGAAATATTCCAAATCCTGTTTGTGGTGGTGGTTATCCAAGTTTGTCAAAACTTGTAGAACTGTACACCTAAAAAGAGTAATTTTTAGTGTCTATAAATCATGCCTCAATAAACCTGACCTAAGAAAAGAAAAGCAATATAGACCTTCTCTCTTCTACCTTGCCCTGAAAAAGGCAGGAGAATGGAAAAACTGAGATTTTATTTGTTTAAAAACTAAAATTTCAAAGATTCTTAGCCAGTTAAGTGACAAGACAAGCAAAACTAAATGTGGCTTGGTTTGATGCGACATATTACATGTGAATGAGAAGTCTGGGAGCGCACCTTTCTTAAGCATTAGAAGTTGCTTGGTGCAGTTTAAATGACAAGGATGGAAGAGGAATTCAGGAGGTTCTGATTAGGGAATGCAGAGCACATGACAAGCCTGGTCTTCTGGTGGCTGTTTCAACCTTTAAAGGATGATTACACTTAAGGCCTGTGTGAAAAGGGCCTGGGATCCCCCAAAGATCTAGTCTAAAGACAAGGGATTGTTCCAGCTGTAGTGAGGAAGCAGTTTATCAGTTGTTCTAAGTGTGATCCTGGACGGACTTACCAGAAATTCAAGGAATGGGCCCCAAGTTCCCATTCTAGTTTTGGCTTATCCAGCTGATGCTGCAATTTCTCTTGTTCCTTCTGAAGGCGTTCTTCTACTTCTCATTCTGTAGCAGCTGTGTCAACAGGGTTTGCTCCTCCACAGATAGAGGCTGCTTGAAGGGATTGTGAGGTGCTAGCAGAGGAATCATCTTCCTTAGGAGTACTCCAAGGTTTTAGATTCAGTTTGGGTCCTTGGGGGGGACACTCTATCATCACACCTGTAATCATTCTCAGAGTAATAGTCTCTGGAGCTCCATGGCTGATCATCTCTTCTGTCATTTCTGTCTTCATAGTGATCCCCTTCTCCTTTGCAGTCATCATCCCTATTGTACCCACCACCAAATGCTCTCCTGCCACTGCCTATCCTGGAATCGTAGCCTCTGTCATAGTCTCTGCAGCCTCATTTATCATAGCAATCCTGGACCCCATATCACAATCAATCCATATCACAGTGTGGGCCATCACAATACCCATTCCAATACTTATGATATCAGTCTGAATCATAACGATCTCGACACTTGTCCCCAAAGCTATCATCACCTCTTCTAATCATCAAAGCTGTCTGTGGCAGGATGGGCCCTTCAGTCTGCACCTGGTTTGTCAGAATCCCAATTTCTATCTTGGCCAAAAGAACGATCATTCCTGTCTTTATCCTATGCTTGATCAGCAATGTCCACCCGAATTCTCCTGTTACACAGAGACTCTATTTGAGCTGAGAACATACAATGGACAAAGGAAAATATCTTCAATAAATGTTGGGAAAACTGGACAGCCACATGCAAAAAAATGAAAATTGGCCATTATCTTACACCATACACAAAATTAATTCAAAATGAATTAAAGACTTGAAATGTAAGACCTGAATAGGTAGTACACTCTTTGACATTGATCTTAGCAGTATCTTTTCAAATATCATGTCTACTCAGGCAACGGAAACGAAAGAAAAAATAAACAAATGGGGCTACATCAGACTAAAAAACTTCTGCAAGGCAAAGGAAACCATGAACAAAATGAAAAGACAACCCCCAACTGGGAGAAAATATTTGCAAATAATATATCTGACAAGCGGTTAATTTCCAAAATATATAAAGAACTCATACAATTCAACAACAAAAAATGAACAACCCGATCAAAAAATGGGCAGAGGATATGAACAGACATTTTTCCAAAGAAGATATACAGATGGCCAACAGGCACATGAAAAGATGTTCAACATCACTAATTATTAGGGAAACGCAAATCAAAACTACAATGAGATATCACCTTACACCTGTCAGAATAACTATAACTAACAGGACCAGAAATAACAAGTGTTGGAGAGGATGTGGAGAAAAGGGAACCTTCATACACTGGTGGCAGGAATGCAAACCGCTGCAGCCACTACAGAAAACAGTATGGAGACTTCTCAAAAAATTAAAAATAGAAATACCGTGTGATCCAGCTATCCCACTACTGGGTATTTATCCAAAGAACACAGAATCAACAATTCAAAGAGATTCATGCACCCCTATGTTCATCACAGCATTATTCACAATAGCCAAGACATGGAAGCAACCCAAGTGCCCACCAACTGATGAGTGGATAAAGAAGATGTGGTATATATATACAATGGAATACTACTCAGCCATAAAAAAGACAAAATTGTGCCTTTGTGATAACATGGATGGACCTTGAGGGTATTATGCTAAGCAAAATAAGCCAGACGGAGAAAGACAAACGCCATATGATTTCACTCATATGTGGAAAATAAACAAACACATGGGTAAGGAGAACAGATTAGTGGTTACCAGAGGGGAAGGGGGCTGGGAGAGGGTGAAAGGGGTAAAGGGGCATATGTGTGGTGACAGATAAAAATTAGACTATTGGTGGTGAACACGAGGCAGTCTATACAGAAACCAATAAGTAATAATGTACACCTGAAATTTACACAATGTTATAAGCCAATATAAGCTCAATAAAATAATAATAATAATAACAATAATAATAATAATAACAGCAACAATAATAATAATAATAATAAAGAAGCCCTAGGCTTCCAGGTAGTCTCTGATTTGCTGCATTTCCCACCCTTACTCCAACACAGTCCCAAATCCACTCACCGCCTGACAATCTAATTTACAGCTCTGCTGTCGTCCTGTGCCACCATTCTGTGACCACATGGGCTGTTACATCTAATGTCCTGGTAGTCAGACTTAGCCTCTCTCTCTCATAGAACTAGGCTATGATCCTAATTCTTTTAGAACTCTGCCCTATGATTTCATATTAAAAAGAGGGTGAAGGAAAAAATATATGTACACATATTTCTACCTCCATCTCCACCTCTACCTCTATCTCTAATCTCTCCAGAAGAGGAAAACAGAGCATAAGGTTGCCTCTGGGACAACAAACAGGATGGCCAAGGTGCAAGGGTGGGAGGTTAGGACAGAGACTTTCTCCTTTCTTAGCAGCTTTATTGACATATAATTTGCATACCATACAATTCGCCTGTTTAAAGTGTACAATTCAATGGTTTTTAATATATTGACAGAGTCGTGTAACCAGGAAGGAAACTTTTAAATGTATATACTTTCATATCTTTTGACTTAGGAACGATGATACTATATCAACTACTACAATTTTAATCACATAATTAATTTAAAAAATTAACAACAACAAAAAAGTTGCTGTCGCCCTTGTGGTCTATTACACAGTTGGGCAGGAGCTTGTAAACCGACTCAGTGTTTTCTACTTGTTTCATACATTCATTCAATTCCTCAACAAGTATTGCAAATGCCTAGGCTGTGGCCGACCCACTAGGCACTGAGTTTCATACTTGGACAGAAAGTATTCTTATCCTTTGGAGCATGCAGTGTTCATTTTATGTATTCCTAGCAAAATTGGTAGCTGCTTGGAGGAACACCTGATCTATATCCACTTTTGCATTCTGCACCCCTCAGATAGTTGGGGACACATGCTTGGTGCTTATGGGATAGACGCAATGAAAAATAAAATAGGGTCCAAAGCACATCCCAGACAGAAGGACCCCTCAAGGTTTTTGCTGGTTGAGTAACTTTTGTTACTTCCCCCTCTTGCCTCCCCAGTGACCCTGCCTCTTTGCAGAGCATCGATTTCAGCAAAGCACGTGGTCAGCATTTTCAGGCACTTGTCACCAAGCTTGGCATTCCAGGATAGCACTGCGTACAAGGGAGTGATCACACATTTGGTCTCATAACTCCCTCCAACTTAGCACAAGTTAGAACATATTTAAAAAGGTGTTTATGTTTATCTTCAGTGTCTTTTCTTAATTCACTCTAATTTTCTACAACGAACCTATGTTACCTGTGTATTTTTTATGTTAAAAATAAAACACAGTCCTCATGACGCCTCCTATAAGAAGCCTTCCTTGACTCCTCCCCTACCTCCCCATGGTAGTTTTGGTTCCCTTCTCTTAGTTCCCATAAAACTCATGCTCACCTCTAGCACAGCACTTTCCATAAGATAACTTAATCACTAGTTTAATTACCTGCCTCCCCCTTAGACCATGATTCCCTTAGATCAGGTGCTGTGCCTTTCATAACTAGGTCCCTAGGGCCTCACATATGGCCTGGTGCACAGAAGTGTCCTGCCTTTAACACCCAACTCAGTCAACAACTAACTCCACACCTATTCTCAGAGAACCCAAAGAAGACTTCTCTTCAATCAACTGACACGTCTTACCAAGCCCTGACTACCCAACACCGTGCAATTAATATGAGAAAACGAGGATTCCAGAGGGCCTTGATGGTCACATGCATCTCAGGAGTGCTGGAAGTCAGGGCAGGTCCTCAGGCATATTATTTAGGTGAGAGCTATATTCCTCTGGAAGGAAAAAGGTAAAGGGGAGAAGGTGGGGAGTTAGGGACTAGAACTATATCTTGAGACAAGATCTAAATTGGGAGGTGGAAAGGCAGTGAAGGCATGAATCTCTGCTTTGGAAGACAAATTGATGGAGGAGGGACAGAGCATCATACAAACACTGAACTTACACAAATTCAATTAGATATACTCGGCAGAGAGGAAGGGAGGAAGAGGGAAAGAAGCAAAAGTGGGAAGGGGTAGAAAAAGAAGACACAAAAGAAATAACCATTTAAATAATAGAGGTTTTTATATTTTATTGATATCCAGGTGATCCTACCCAACATTCCACTCAGTGTTGTTCCTGAAGAGCTTGAGAGGGAGAAGAGACTTTACCTATAGTGTGTTGGGATTCAGCTTTGACTGCACTTGAATTATCAGGAGAACTTAAAAAAAATACAGATGTCTGGATACCGAAGTAATTATTTGGTCAGTGGTGCAGCCTGAGCATCAGACTGGTTGAAAGCTCTCCAGTGATTTTTTTTCCATTTTTTTTATTACGGTAAAATAATAACGTATTTGGTATTAATGTATATGGTAACGTATATGGTAATAACATATATGGTAAAATAATAAAGTAACATAAAATTTACCATCTTAACCATTTTTAAGAGTATAGTTCAATGGTATTAAATATATTCATAATGTTTCGCAACCATCATCATCATCCATTTCCAGAACCCTTTTCATATTGTAAAACTGAAACTGTATATTCATTAAACAATAACTCTCATTTCCCCCTCCCCCAGCCCCTGGACACTGTCATTCTACTTTCTGTCTATGTGATTTTCACTACTCTAAGTACCTCATGTAAGTAGAATCATGTAGTACTTGTCCTTTTGTGTCTGACTTATTTCAATTAGCATAATATCCCAAAGGTTCATCTGTGTTGCAGCATATGTCAGAATTCCCTTCCTTTTTAAGGCTGAATAATATTCCGTTGTATGTATATAACAGATTTTGTTTATCTACTCATCTGTCGATGGACACTTGGGTTGCTTCCACATTTTAGCTATTGTGAATGATGCTGCTATAAACATGAGTGTACAAATATCTCTTTGAGACCCTGCTTTCAGTTCTTTGTGTGTATACCCAGAAGTGGGATTGCTGGATCATATGGTACGTCTATTTTAAATTTTTAAAGGAACTTTCAGGGGCCAGCTTGGTGGAGCAGTGGTTAAGTGCACTCGCTCCACTGCGGCGGCCCAGGGTTCACAGGTTTGGATCCCGGGCACGCACCAACACACCACCGCTTGTCAAGCCACATTGTGGCAGCATCCCATATAAAGTAGAGGAAGATGGGCATGGATGTTAGCCTCGGGCCAGTCTTCCTCAGCAAAAAGAGGAGGATTGGCATTGGATGTTAGCTCAGGGCTGGTCTTCCTCACAAGAAAATACATAAATAAATAAAAATAAATAAGTTCACAGTTTAAAAAAAAAACAAAAAATGAACTTCCATGCTGTTTTCTATAGTGGCTGTACCATTTTACATTACCATCAATAGTGCACAAGCATTCTAATTTCTCCCCATCCTCACCAACACTTGTTATTTTCTGTTTTCTTGATAGTAGTCATCCTAATGGGTGTGAAGAGGTATCTTATTGTAGTTTTGATTTGCATTCTCTAATGTTTAGTGATGTTGTGCATCTTTTCATATGCTTATTTGCCATTTGTATACCTTCTTCGGAGAAATGTCTATTCAAGTCCTTTCCTCATTTTTGAATTAGGTTGTTTTTTGTTTGTTTGTTTATTTGTTTTGGTGAGGAAGAGTGGCCCTGAGCTAACATCTGTGCCCATCTTCCTCTATTTTATATGTGAGTTGCTGCCACAGCATGGCTTAATGAGTGGTGTAGGTCTGCACCCAGGATCCAAACCCTTGAACCTAGGCCGCCAAAGCAGAGCACACCGAACTCAACCACTACATCACCAGGCCAGCCTCGGATTGTTTGTTTTTTGGTTGTTGAGTTTTAGAAATTCTCTATATACTTTGGATATTAATCCCTTATCAAATGTATGATTTACACATATTTTCTTCCATTCTGTGGGTTGCCTTTTCATTCTGTTGATAGTGTTTTTTGATGCTTAAGTTTTAAAATTTTTCATGAAGTCCAATTTGTCTATTTTTTCTTTTGTTTCCTGTATCTTTGGTCTCATATCCAAGAAATCATTGATAAATCTAATGTCATGAAGCTTTTGCCCTATATTTTCCTCTAAGAGTTTTATAGTTTTAGGTCTGACATCTAGGTCTTTAATGCATTTTGAGCTAATTTTTGTGTATGGTGTTAAGGAAGGATGCCACTTTGTTATTTTACATGTAGATATCTTGTTTTCTCTGCACTGTTTGTTGAAAAGTCTGTCCTTTCCTCATTGAATGGTCTCGGCACTCTTGTCAGAAATGATTTGACCATATATGTGAGAGTTTATTTCTAGGCTATCTATTCTATTCCATTGGCCTATATGTCTGACTTTATTCTAGTAACACATTGTCTTGATTACTATAGCTTTGTAGTAAGTTTTGAAATCAAGAAATATGGATCATACAGCTTTGTGCGTCTTTTTCAAGATTTTTTTGGCTATTCGGGGTCACTTCACATTTCGTAGGAATTTTAAGATGGAGTTTTCTATTTCTGCAAAAAATTTCATTGGAATTTTGATAGGGATTGCATTGAATCTGTAGATCACTTTGGTTAGTATTGACATCTTAACATATTAAGTCTTCTAGTCCATGAACATGGATGTGTTTCCATTTATTTATGTCTTTTTTTTTCCTTTGGTGAGGAAGATTAGCCCTGAGCTAATATCTGTTGCCAATACTCTTTTTTCTGAAGAAGATTGACCCTGGGCTAACATCTGTACCAATCTTCCTCTACTCTATATGTGGGACGCCTGCCACAGCATGGCTTGATAAGCAGCACGTAGGTCCGTGCCCAGGATCAAAACCCACAAACCCCAGGCCACTGAAGCAGAGCATGTCAACTTAATCACTATGCCCCTACTTATGTCTTTTTTGCTTTTTGTTTTTTTTGTGAGGAAGATCAGCCCTGAGCTAACATCTGACGCCAGTCCTCCCCTTTTTGCCGAGGAAGATTGGCCCTGGGCTAACATCTGTGTCTATCTTCCTCTACCTTATATGGGATGCCGCCACAGCATGGCCTGACAGCGGTGCGTCCGTGTGCGCACGGGATCCGAACTTTCGAACCCCAGGTCTCCAAAGTGGAGCGCGCGTACTTAACTGCCACGCCACTGGGTGAGCCCTATGTCTTTTTTGTAATTTTCATTGCACAAGTCTTTCACCTCCTTAGTTAATTCCTAAGTATTTTATTCTTTCTGATGCTATTGTAAATGGAATTGTTTTATTAATTTCCTCTTCAGGTTGTTTACTGTTAGTGCATAGAAATGCAACTGATTTTTGTGTGTTGACTTTATATCTGCTACTTTGATTAATTCATTTATTAGTTCTAACAGTTTTTTTTGTACAATATTCAGGGTTATCTACATATAATATCATATCATCTGCAAACAGAAATAATTTACTTCTTCTTCAAATGATTTTATTGTGCAGCCAGAGTTGAGAATCTCTACAGTTGGTCTTCATTCCTAATTACTGCTCCTAGTGTGACTTCATGCTGCACTGAGTGTGATTCTAGTGTTTAAAGATAAGTATTTGTCACTCAAAATGACCTCCAAACTCAAGCTTATAATTTCATCTGGTGTTCTTCAGGGAAAAAAGCAGTCTGTTCCAAGGTTGACTGTGTTTGATTTATTAAGAGTTTATACATTTATATACTCTTCTTTGTGGTATTTAGAGGGTTTCAAAGGTGATTTTTAAAATCTACCCATTACCCCCTCCTCCTACCCACAAATGGATACCACTTTTATTAATTTCTTGTGAGTTTTTCCAGAGTTTTTTAATGCAAATTCAGCTAATGAAAATATTTATTATTTTCCCACTGTTTAAATATACTATGCTCTATTCTGCATCTTTCATTTCTTTTCTTTTTATTTTTTTTATTTATAATTTTATTTATTTATTTATTTTCCCCCAAAGCCCCAGTAGATAGTTGTATGTCATAGCTGCACATCCTTCTAGTTGCTGTATATGGGACGCTGCCTCAGCATGGCCGGAGAAGTGGTGCGTCAGTGCGTGCCTGGGATCCAAACCCGGGCCGCCAGCAGTGGAGCGCGCGCACCCAACCGCTAAGCCACGGGGCCGGCTCTCTTTTCTTTTTAAATTTAAGAATATTTTGGGGGGCTGGCCCGGTGGTATAGCGGTTAAGTGTGCTCTCTCTGCTGCTGGCGGCCCAGGTTCAGACCCCGGGTGCACACAGACACGCCGCTTGTCAGGACATGCTGTGGTGGCATCCTATATAAAGTGGAGGAAGATGGGCACAGATGTGAGCCCAGGGCCAGTCTTCCTCAGCAAAAAGAGGAGGATTGGCATGGATGTTACTTAGGGCTGATCTTCCTCACACACACATAAAAAATAACAGCAACAACAAAAAATCAAGAGTAGAAATAAATGAAATAGAGACTAAAAAGACAATAGAAAATATCAATGAAACTAAGAGATGGTTCTTTGAACAGATAAACAAAATTGACAAACCTTTAGCTAGACTCAGTAGCAACAAAGGAGCGAAGACTCAAATAAATAAAATCAGAAATGAAAGAGGAGAAATTGCAACAGATACCACAGAAATACAAAGGATTATAAGAGAAAACTATGAAAATCTATATGCCAACAAATTGGATAACCTAGAAGAAATGGATAAATTCTCAGAATTATACAACCTTCCAAAACTGAATCAGGAAGAAATAGAGAATCTGAATAGACCAATCGCTAATGTGGAGATTAAAACAGTAATCAAAAATCCCTCAAAAAACAAAAGTCCAGGACCAGAGGGCTTCTGTGGTGAATTCTACCAAACATTCAAAGAATATTTAATACTGATCCTTCTCAGACTATTCCAAAAAATTGAAGAGGAGGGAATGCTTCCTAACTCATTTTACATAGCCAACATCACCCTGATACTAAAATCAGACGTGGACAACACACAAAAAAGAAAATTACAGGCCAATATTGCTGATGAACATAGATGCAAAAATCCTCAGCAAAACATTAGCAAATTGAATATAAAAATACATTAAAAAGATCATACACTACAATCAAGTGGGATTTAGTCCAGGGATGCAAAGATGGTTCAACACTTCTGAATTAATCAATGTGATATACCAATTAACAAAATGAAGAATAAAAATCACATGATCATCTCAGTAGATCCAGAGAAAGCATTTTTTTTTTTTTGGGGGGTGAGGAAGATTGGCCCTGAGCTAATGTTTGTGCCAATCTTCTTCTATTTTGTACAGGAATGCCACCACATCTGGCTTGAAAAGCAATGTGCAGGTCTGCACCCAGGATCCAAACCCACAAACCCCAGGCTGCTGAAGTGGAGCCCATGAACTTAACCACTATACCACAGGGCATTACTTTATACATGGGAGACCTGCAACAGCGTGGCTTGATAAGCAGGGTGTAGGTCCGCACCCAGGATCCGAACCTGCAAACCCTGGGGTGCCGAAGCAGAGCATGCGAACTTACCCACTATACCACTGGGCCGGCCCCAATCATTTTCTTTCCTGGAGTCACACCATCAAAGTTCACCTTCCCTAGAGAGAGGGATCTTTGACCTGCCTTGGTTTGTGTGTCTATTCTCAGCTGGAGGAGGGCAGGGCCCCTCGGTCAACAGTCCCCTCAAGACTACACACAGTGGGTGGGGAAGAGGAGGATTTCTACAGGGAAATCAGAGTTCCTCCATCAGCTGATGGGGAGATGGATGCTGGGCAGACAAAATAACACATGTCTAATACTGAGGAGAAGAAGAACTCTGGGATGGGACCTTAGCAAGGCCAACTGTGGAGCTGCAGTTCCAAGAAGACTTGGTGGGCCTTAGAGAGTCAATCTCTTGAGCTATAACCTGGGACCTTGATTTTCTCTTCGTTGGTGCAGCCTGAGAAACAAGGGCTGCACTACAGAAATAGAAGATCTATGATTGTCCTGCCTTTTCCTATTCAACAGAGGTTTTAAAACTCCCTGGACAAGAAAAAATATATTTTGAACTAATCAAAGAGAAGAAACAACGTGAAAGATTCCTGGACAAGAGGACATGCAGTGACTCACTACAGCTCAAGGCAGGAGTTCTGCTGCCTGCTCTTGACAAAGAAGGTTCCATCCATTGGCCCAGTTAACGAGGGTTGTGTTTACAGTCCCTCTCAATTCACCACACCACCACCTCATGTAAATCTCACTGTTTGAGAGGCTCATGTTGCCTATTGAGGGTGGTTGTGCTGTGATGCTGAATTGTGAAAATATAGAATAATAACACTCTTGATCATAAAATCAGAGCATTTGAGATAAACTCAGGAGAATAGATTTAGAGAAAGCTAAGGAAGTTGTTAAACACTGAAGTGATTTATCCAGTAAGCTGTGGAATGTCCTTCCTTGGATATCTTTAAATACACAATAAAATAAATTTCTAGCTAAATATCAACTTCAAGGTGGCTTTTCTGAGTTCTCCCTGTCCTAAGGCTTTTTATTCTCTTGAAAGTGACAATGTAAAAATAGAAAATATAATGTGTCTTTCAATCATAATTTTGATGACTTTTTAGGCACGTTGCATAATTCCTGGCTTTTACCTTCTGAAGCTTGGTTGCTGAAATTTGGAGAACGGGTGGCTGTTATCTTTACTCATCTGTTTTCAGAAAGATCTATAACCTTTGGCACAGTGGCTATGAGAGGCTCCGGAGATAGCATTATTAAATTCCAATCTTGCTTTACCCACAATCCTACTGAGTCACTGTAGCAAGCTCCTTATTTCTTTTTTAAGCTCCATTTTTTCTCCTTTTCCTCCCTACTTCTTCTCTTCCTATCACTTGTACATTTATTTTGATAAAGCCAAGGCACTATTGGTATCAGGGACATTAATTTAATTCTCAGTTACCTTTGAATGTACACAGTAGGAAAAATAAATACCCTCCCTCCTCTCTTCTACGGTTACAGAATAATTCCTATTAATTTTCTTAAAAATTAATGCAGTTGGTCATAGAGAAGGCTGGTGAAAAGAGTTTGAATCAGTGCTGATCCAGAACTAGAAAAATAATTCAGTGTTTATGCTACTGAGCATGAGTCAGTGAGTGTCATTTTCCTGGGTAGAATAGAAACAACACTGGTAGTCATAAAAGGAAGATGTCGAGAGATAATCTTGACAGTCCCTTCTGACCCAAAGGTCATTTAGCTCTACCTTTTCATCTATTTGCATTTCTAACCCTTGCATGTTGGTTCTTTCTTGGCAGCGTGGTGACGGGGTAATATTGTCCATTCTCCTGAAGCACAGTAGGTCAGGGCCTCCTCCAGCTGGGGTATAACCCCTCTGGTTAACTGCCATCTCCTCAGGACCTGTGCACCACCTGGCACTTAGTAGACTCTCAATAAATATTGGTTAAATGACAAATGAATAAATGAATGACTTGAATGAGCAGTGTTTGCCTGGACTTGTTCTGAAATTAAGACTTTGGGGCCTCTACCCTCCGCCTAGTGCTGAGGTTAGAGAGTGTCCAGGAAAAGGAGTAGTTCAGTAAAGGCCAGAACTATCTCATGCCTTAGCACTTTCCTGTAACAACCACATTCTGAGTGCAAGGATCCACGAAGGGCTGAGCTGATGCGGATGGTTGTCAGCCTGCTAAGTTTGCCCCTCTGGTTTGTCTTTACAAACACAGGCTTCCTCTCTTGTGGTTGTACTTTGAGGTAAGAAAATGTTTTCATATTTTTCTTTTTCCAGCAGTCTGCAGCTTCCTGAAATCCTCTTTTCACTTTGAGAGCAGCTTCTTTGCAGCTCCTGAGTTCCAGAAGCAGGAAATATGTGTTTATAATACCCTCTTCCTGTGGGCTTGGTAATTGTGCTCCCAGTAGGGTGACAATCACCTGACCCTGGAGCCGAGCCCCAGTTTCACCCAGAGAGGCCAATAGTGATTCTGATACGTATCTGTTTTTCTGAAACCCTGGAGGCAGATGTGGCAATAGCCTGGCTGCTAGAGGGTGGGTCCCAAAGGATCTGTGCCTTTCTTTACCAATTTATTCTAGAACTGGCAGAAACTGGAAAAGTGAGGTCAGAGAGAGACTGTGAGGTGGAGGAGTGTCCTCCACCTTCTCCCCTTGGCCACCTCCCTGATGACCATCTCGCTCTTTGCTAAATTGAGGGAGGGAACCTGGAGTTTATGAAAGGAGACAGAAAGAAGGGTAGTTTCTATGCACAGCACTGGCCTCCCACATTCCTCAGAATTGTTTGTTTGTTTTTTTTAAGTTAAAAGGCCAAGCACATCATGAACTTGAATGTGCAGCAGGTGGCCATAAACAGCTCAGCAGGGAGGAGCAGATATAAACCCCAGCTAAGGGTTTTGAAGGAGGGGAGAGAGAGCATCTTCTCTCTGAAAGGAAACTTCTGAGGCATCGTGAATGGAACAGTGTCTTGTGTACAAGCACCTACTTAACTCTTGGCCAGTCCTGACCATATTGTACCACTCTGTGCAGGCACTTAGGCATATTTCTCAGCTTGTGGAGATGCCAGAGACTCTCTTTTGCCTTTTCTACAGTGGCTAAAGGAGGAAACTATATTTGGTCCTCTGCATAACCAAAGCATATAAATAACCAAAACCAAAAAGGAGGAGGCTTTCAGAAAAGCTCTTTGACTGTAAACTCCAGCTCTGACAACCAGTTCTTAGTTCATATTAAGCTTCTCAGAGCTGTAAGGGCCTCCAGGGACCTGGTAGCTCTATTTATCTTTTTTAAGTCTGGAAGGCCCTTTGTGCACATAGACTAGGACAGGACCTTTGGACACAGGCCTTTATTGTCACAACAAACTCAGTAAAGCCTTCTTTAGTGAGTAAAAGGTGGGCATAGACTTCATGGGTTCCAGGAATGCTGAATTTGGCTGCAGAAGCCTATCACTGAACAGAAGTTGTGGGACACATGGCTATAGAGGAGGTAGCAGATCACAAAGTGCATCTCATGTCAAACTAAGGAATTTGTTTTGCAAGCAAAAAGAACAGAAAACTGGAGAGTAATAGGAAAAGCATCTTTAAAAGAAGATTCCAATTATTTCATGTGTTCCATGAAACACTAATCCCAAGAAATGCTTCTTGAAAAAAGGGTCCCACAGACAAATAATTTTCAGAAACCCAGTCCACACTAGTTTCAGAACCTCCTGGAGATTCAAAACTACATTTGTTTTAAAGTCTCTGAGAAGTCTCGAGAAACTAACTTTACTTTGCTTAACCCAGGGGAGAGAAAAAAGGAGAGTATATTGCTGAGAACATAATTCCGTTTTTCTAGCCAATATTGTCCAATCAATTTAGCATCAGGCAGATTTAACTCCCATGTCCAAACCCCACTAGCAAGCGACCTCAAAATAAAGTCCCACTGATGGTAATATTTAAAAACTCAGTGCTCACTGCCTTTAACAGAAGGTCTTGTGTTTCTAGAGATTCTCCTGTGCAAATATCCCTGGGATGCTCACAGGTATAGTCCCAATGCCCTCTAGGCTTGGCCTGTTTGTGGTTCTAGTTAAGTTCCTTTTCCTCTCTAGTTTGGAGAACAAAAGGGCTAGAGGGACAGTTTCCTTCACGCTCAGACCTGCACCCACCTCACACGGTCCTGCTCTGCAGGTTGCCGCTGTTCCTCACTGCCCACTCCCTGCCTGCCCTCATTCCTGGAGATCTTCCATGTGAAGCTCCATGTTTGTCTCCTCTCTGGCCAGCAGGGAAACTCATGTCAGAGGGATTGCTCCTGGCAGAGCTGTAGGCCCCCATGTCATGGTTTTTCCCTTTATGCTACACTTCTCCCCTTCTCAGAGCATAAAACACTCTAGCATGCTGGATGTGTGTAATGGGGAGAGCTGGACCTGGGGGTCACCTCCTGTATTAATCAGGATTCTCCAGAGAAACAGAACCAATAGGATGTGTGCATTTATATATATATATAGAGAGAGAGAGACAGAAAGATCGTCTTTTAAGGAATCGGCTCATGTGATTGTGGGGCTGAAAAATCTGAAATTTTCAGGGCAGGCCAGAAGACTGTAGACCCAGGGAAGAGTTGATGTTGCAGTCTCAAGTCTGAAGGCAATTTGGAGGCAGAATTCCTTCTTCCGCAAAAGACCTCAGTCTTTTCTCTTAAGGCTTTCAACTGATTAGATGACTCACCCACATTATGGAGAATAATCTGCTTTACTCAAAGTTTATTGCTTTAAATATTAATTTCATTTAAAATATACCTTCACAGTGACACCTAGACTGATGTTTGACAAAAAACTGAATACAGTGGCATAGCCAAGTTGACACATGAAATTAACCATCACACCAGGTGTGCTGTGGAGCTGGGCCCACTCTGCCAGGCTCCTGGGTCCCCTGCAGTGACTTTCCTCTCAGGCTGCTTATCCCTCACTGCAATCTGATGTCCGTGGGGGTCAGGGCCCAACTAAACACTTAATTCAAGTACAGTAGTGTGTCAAGTGGACAGAGCCCTTCTCTTAAACCCATCAACCCACCTTTACGGGTTTTGCATGAAATTTGTAGTTTTGTCTTTAAAGTCTCTTTCCCAAAGAGATCCTTCATTTTTCAAACACTAAAATCTTTACGTTTATTTATTTTAAAACTCCATAGAGGGCCAGCCCTGTGGCTTAGCAGTTAAGTGCATGCGCTCCGCTACTGGTGGCCCGGGTTCGGATCCCGGGCGCGCACCGACGCACCGCTTCTCTGGCCATGCTGAGGCCACGTCCCACATACAGCAACTAGAAGGATGTGCAACTATGACATACAACTATCTACTGCGGCTTTGGGGGAAAAAAAAAGGAGGAGGATTGGCAATGGATGTTATCTCAGAGCCGGTCTTCCTCAGCAAAAAGAGGAGGATTAGCACGGATGTTAGCTCAGGGCTGATCTTCCTCACAAAAAAGCTGGAAATAGAAAGTAAGTTGCTGGCTACCAGACAATAGCAGGAAGACAAACACACCATCCAACAGCCTGATGTTTGGAAGACTGAATTCAGAACATGGAAGGATATCTGGGGATGTCAATGTATAACGGTAACAGATGGGTGGTATGAAAGGCCAGGGAACCTGTGTCATACTCTATGGGTCCAGATGAGGGCTGAGAATATTTTCAGCCGTAGTGATTTAGACTTACCTAGACTCTCAACCTCAGATTCATTAAAACTATTTGGGTTTTTTTGTTTGTTTGTTTCATCTATTAAATATTCTCTAAATTTCACTTCTCTCCCTTTTTCCCATTCTGAAATCCTACCCTTTCCTTTTTTTTCAGTCTTTCTTCTTCAGGGATGCCAACGCTAGAATTCTTTTGGAATCCGGGCCTCTGTCACTAACTAGTGTCTGGTGACCAGTCACCCAAAGTGATTTTGATACTACTTGTTAATTTTACAGAATAAATTAACTGAGACATCATGGTCCATTGTGAAATGTTAACTTTTCTAATTCTGGCTACTAAGGATGTATATAGAGGGGATTAGGAAGGGTGGGGCCACTTAAATCTTATATCATCTCATCAAAAATGGCCTCATTATGGACTGTAGAAGGCCATGGCAATGTTCATACCAGAGAGGTGGAGGGGTAATGCATATACACTTTGGAAAATGAACAACACTGTTCACCTGTCTCAGCTTCCAGTCTTTGTAGGTGGAATCTGTCCAGCTTTGAATGAAAAACCAACTGTATCCAAAGCCAGAAAATATTTCTGAGCATCTACCCTAGATAAAACACTGTATTGATATACATACCCTATAACATAACACCACGTATTCCTGAATGCCATTATGTTTGAAAAATTTTGCTGTAATATGGGTCTGTCGTGGAACTAAACCAAGGGTTTAACTGCTTTAGAATGCAATGGACCAGACCTTCACCAGACCCCATGACATGGAGCCCAAGAGTATCACCATAAGGAAAATTTGTTCTTATCCAAGTCTTAATTGCTTGTGCAGTGAATATTCTTACGAACATGACCAGTCTGAAAGCATTTGCATCCATTAAGAAACAGTACATCATCAATATCTAATTCACTACTGTGGCTATTTAATGGACATATGTAATGTGGTGGGTATTGCACTAAGTATCTAAGCAGGAAACTTTAAAAAAAAGGTGTGGTCCAATTTGCAACTCCCTTGTCTTGGAATTTATTTCTCATGGTAATCTGGAAATTTTAATGTTAGTACCTTTCCGATTTTCATGGTCTCTCCCACTAAATAGCAAGTTCTCGGAATAGTAATCTAACTCTGTGATTACCTTAGCGGCTAAGAGAGAGATTACTAGTATTCAGTCTCAGTGAGACCAGTCAGAAGGCTTAACACTGTGGCCAAAAAACAAAGCATAAAGCAAGTGTTTCTTTTTCTCCAGGTTAGTAGTTCTCTAGCTTTACTGCATATTAGATTTTTAAAATCCTGATGCTCGTACTGTACCCCAGACCAACAAAATCAGAATCTCTGGAGATGGTGGAGGCATGGGTAGTTTTTAAATCTCCCCCAGTGATTCCAATGTGAAACCAAGTTTGAGAGTCTGTGTCTGACCAGCACTTCTCAGGCTCTAATATTTGTACAAATCACCCGGGGACCTTGTTAAAAATGTAGATTCCCATTAAGTAGAGGTGAGGCCTGAGAGTCTGCGTTTCTAAAAGCTTGCAAGTGATGCTGGTGCTGTTGGTCCACAGCCCACACTGGGTCAACAGGGTGCCAGGGACTCTGGGTAGGATACCAAGACTTCCAGTGGGGAAAAGTCAAGATGAAGTGTGTCGGGTGCAGCAGATGCTGTGGATCATGTCCCTCTACATCCGTCCAGCCTCTCCTAGTGCGCCTTCCTGTATTGTCGAGGCAAGAATCCTAAAAACTACGTTTCCCATCGCATCTAGGGCTCTGAATCTGATTCCCATTCCATCAATCATAAGTGCTCAGGGGGCATTTGAATTCAGAACTGAGTTAAGTGGGAAAGGTGGCATCTTGCTCTGCGGATTGTAGCAAAAGTTCCAGAGCTGGAGCGAGCTGGCAGCAGAGCCCTTGTGGCCCATTTCCTCAGTGTGGACTTGGGAGTTGTTCGTGAATGCTCAGTCTTCTAGACTCTATGTCTTCAATCCTTCCAACAATGCTGTAAGCTTTAAAATATTCTACACTAAATCCTTTCTTCAGAAGCTAGCTAGGATGAATTCTATTCTTTGAAATTAAACATTGACCAATACATCATGTGTTATAATAAGAGATGGCAAACAGTAACACTGAGTGGTCAAGGGTAACATCTGGAATACAGGCAAAGCTGAGGTGAAAACAGATGTTGCTTACAAGGAGACAAGTAGTAGAGCCAGAGGATTCTCATGGACATGCTTGATGTCATTCCGGATTCTTTTAAGGACGTGGAACTCTCCTATTTGTGAAAGTCCCCCACCCTTTGTTTTGTTTTGTTTTTTACTAGTCACAGTCAAAGACTTTGAATTGGCACCTAGCCCCTAAGAACTACTTATCAAATATTTCTTTGGGGGATCCTGAAGGAACACTTTTCTAGAAGGGTGGTGAGACTCAGAGCTAATACTGAAGGAAGAGTTAAGAGATTAAGAAGGGGAAACTCCCTTATTTTCCTAGGATCCTATATGAATGGGGGTCTCCTGAGTTTGAGGTCAAGTTGTATCTTGCAGACAACTACCTTCTCTTTCTTAGCATGTTGCATCCCAACCTCAGGGACCAAGGAATTATTGCCAGGCTTCTGAAAACCCACATAATCACCAAGCTTTTGGCTGTAGGCTGAATAAACAATGTCTCACACACATGTATATGACAATCCAATAAATATAGAAATGGCATGGTTAATAAAGTACAAATATGTTTAAAATTATTGGAGAGTTTACAGTAGATTTTTCATTATGAGTTTTGTTAGGTCAACAAATACTAGAAAAAACAGCTACTAACAAGTAGAGATCTGCAAGATTTTTTTTAACATAAGTAAAAAAAGAGCCCTCATATTCAAAGTATTGGGTAAAATTGCCCAGTCCTTCTTGAAGTAGGGATTGCAAGTTCCAGCTGTTTCAGCTGTGACACGAGCTATAATGGGAAGAGTTTGTTCATAGCTGGGCAAGCAGAGGAGAAAGACCAAAGGGTCTGAATGAAGGTGTCAGCTCATGGCCCAGCTGCTGGCACCTCACATAGAGATTGTTGGTCTAGTTCCAGTCTGAAAGCTCTGGGTGGAGACAGTGGAAGCTGTTTTTATTAGGAAGGCTCCATCCTGGGCCGGCCCCGTGGCTTAGCGGTTAAGTGTGCACGCTCCACTGCTGGCAGCCCAGGTTCGGATCCCGGGCGCGCACCAACGCACGGCTTCTCTGGCCATGCTGAGGCTGCGTCCCACATACAGCAACTAGAAGGATGTACAGCTATGACATACAACTATCTACTGGGGCTTTGGGGGGTGGGAATAAAAAAATAAATAAAATCTTAAAAAAAAAAAAAAGAAGGCTCCCTCCTGTCTCTGATTCAGGGTCAAGGCAGGCAGGAAGCCCCACTTGGAAGCAGTCTGTGGTAGCAGCATACAGGTAAAAACACAGAGAAAATCCTGGACCAGAATACAGTCCTTCCCTCATTCAACAAACAGTCTTGACTATCAATTATATGCCAGGTAGAGTGCTAGGCTCTGGGGATGCTTATACCACTCTTGCCCTCAGGAAGCTTGCAATTGAGTGAGAGAGACATACAAATATATTGATGACCAAATACAATGGTAAAAGTATCAGGTTGGGGTGTAATCAATTAGGACCATTTTGCCAGTGAGTGGCCTATAAATAAAGAGAAAGATTCAGTCATTTTTCCTTCATTTCTTATACAAACTTCCCCTCAGGCTAACCAGAAAGTAGACAAGGGAAGGCTTATCTTTATAGGCATCTATGTCTGTTCCCTCAGAGCCTAAGATTACACATGAAATCACTGTACTCCATGGGGGTTGGAGGAGAGAACAAGGCTGGCCAACAACACCTTGTGATTAGCCCAACCAGATTTGGGTTCTCCCAAGGGTGGTTGGATGGCAGCTCACCCACCTGCCTCAGCTCTGCCATTCTCAGGTGCCCCCATTCTCAGGTGATACGGATAGTACAGCTATGAGACATTATCACGGGATGCCTGTCTCTGCTCCTGCCCTGGTCCTGCCAGATCAAACATAATGCCCACAGAGGCAATTGGCCATAGATCCCTGAGCCTTGTTTACCTTGAGAACTTGGCACAGTTACCACAGCATATCCATTATTGATTTACAGGCTGTGTACGACGCAACTCGCTGGGCTCCGTGCTGGGGTCCAGTTTCCCACTCGTCTGTCCCACTGTCCCTCTTTGTTCCCAGCATTGCTCATCCAGGTGATGGCTTTCTTGGCCCAGGTGATCCACTTTTGTGAATTCCTCTAACTTACTTTAAGCATTTATTTGGTGGCTGTTCTTAACCATGCTTAACCAAATGCTTTTCATAGCAGAATGCACAGCTGTATAATTCACATTCTCCTTGACCTTAAAGGGGTGGAGGTGGGGGTATTGATGAAGACTGACAGTGTGTAGTTGAATGTTTCCATTACCTCCATCTGACCAGTTCATCGCCTCTGTTTCCCCCAAGTTTCACTCCTGCATCACTGTCCCTATGCCTATGCCCAGTCCAAAGATGAAATGGGGTTCCCACAAGATCAGGCAGCATGGCTATTTGGGAGACCTGCTAGACATCACGCTCTTTTGGGGCTCTGGCCTTTGGCACCAAAAATCTCACCAATGCCCCGCAGCTGGGGACACACTGCAAGCTCCACTCCTCTCTAGACCCTGACCACCCCAAGGACCTCACACATCGGAGATGTGTGCATGCCATGCTGGGGGAGGCTGTCTGTTCTGCGTTCACACTACCATTCATTTCAAGGACTATAGCAGTTACATTCTGAGTTTCTGCAAGAAACTTCCAGTCGTTTTCTGCTCAGCTCCAGCATCAGACTGGACGGAAGGGGAAAACCTAGCGAGGTTGGGCAGTGAGTGCGTATTTCGGGATTAAGAGCACTAACAAGTGTTTATCGTTTTCCTGTTTCGCTCGTTTTTCTACCACATCTCCTCACTTTCTCATCTCTCCTTATTCTGCCTGCTTTCACAGAGAAGTAGTGTGGACAGTAGTGTTCTAAGCGCTAGGGGGTCTATCTTTGGGGGAGTCATCCTGGCTCTACACCACAGACTCTTTGTGAGGCCTCAGGCTCAGTGACTAGGTTGCTTCTCAGCTACAAAGTGGGGTGTGGGAAGCTGGGGCGAGACGCCGGTTGAGGAGCTGTTCTTGGTGGCAGCCCTCTTTCCTGGCACCGTGCCCTGTACCCTCAGTTGGTGGCATGGGAGTTCTTACCAGTCTGACACTATGAGTGTGATTCAAACAGTGGGCACCTCCTGAATGGTTTCTCTGCTTCCCCTCCAGCTCCCTCATAGTGCCCTCTCCCCATAGCTGCCAGGGTGACCTCACACCCTGGATCACACCAACTGGATCATGTCCTTCCTCCTCTTCAGACCCTCCAATGGTTTTTCTTTACTAAGAACAACATCCAAGCTCCTTATCACGGCCCACAAGACCATATCTGAACTGGCCCCTGCCTCCCCTGACCAACTCACTTCCCACCTCTTTTCCCCTACTCACTGTGCTCCAGCCACACTGAGTTCTGGTTGCACCAGCACTGTCAATTGCTCCCTCTCTCAGGGCCTTGGCACTTGCTGTTCCATCTGTCTGCAGTGCTTTTCCCCAGAACTTTGGATAGCTGCCTCCTTCTTCTCATTCAGGGCTCAGCTCAAACGCCACTTTCTCAGAGTGCCTTTCCTCTGACCCTACTGCTTTTTCCCAAGCTTTCTGTCTCAGATTTGTTTGTGGACACTGTGACAGGATTCAAAGGGTAGCTTTAGGTCTACCTAACAGCTAGACTTGGTGCCCTAGTTGGCAGGCCCCATGGCAAAACGGGGTAAGTGACAGCGCAGGAGAAGGTCATTCTGAAATCCACTCCCATTTCCTGTTCTGAAGTCCCTTCAGACTAGGAGGAAGAGAAAGGCCATCTGTAGGTAGGGGGACCAACCACCATGGTTTGCCTGGGACTGTAGTGTTTCATGGGATATGAGATTTTTCAGATCTAAAACTGGGAGAGTCCCAAGAAAACCAGGATAAGTTGACCCCAGATGTCTTGATAAAGTGCAATAGTTGGTTTTAAATCCAACCGAATCACTTTTGTCCACTTCATCTATTCTTTCACAGGTCTCATAGCTTTGCCCAGGTCATAGAAGTTAGGTTCCAAAGAACAAATACTTGTTGCAATACCTTGTATGACTTTACGTGGGAGGATTCAATAGGAAAACACCTTGCAATAAACACACACAGACAAGCTAAAAGCAAACATGCCATACAGCCTGAACACAATATGGCTCTGGTCCCCAGCCCTTCGCGCAGCATCTGTCATATGAGCTTGACAAATATTTGATATGCTGTTGAACCAAGTTTAACTGAGTACATTATTGGATCACATTAAAAAATCTCAGGGCCAGAAAATCTGAAGAAACTAGGCTGTTCTAGAAATTCTTCACAGCAGGAAACTGAGAAAGATGGCATAGTCTAAATATAGCTGGTTACCATTACCTCTGGTGACCAAATTGATCCTTCAATAGAGAGGATGCTCTGCCATCTGGTGGTAACTCTTAGCATTGCTCCCTTGTAAACACAACTCCGGGGTTGGGTGAATTGATAGTCCATAGAATCAGAGAAGGTAAGGGCTAGGAGACTCCCTATGCTGTGACATTTCCAACCACTAAAATAGAAAAATCGAACAAAGAATGTTTTTAAATGATTTGTGAATTCCTTTATATGAGAAATCTCACAATAGGCTAAGGGAAAGGAAAAAGAAAACTAAAATCTGTAGAATACTTACGTGAGCTAGACATTGTACATAGATTATTTCTCCTCACAACCTTGGAATATGGATAGTATCATATTTATTTTACAGATGATGAAATGCATACTTAGAGAGATTAAGACATTTCTCTGGCATTAAACAAGAAAGTAAAGGGTAAGGCACAATTCTTTCTGGCTCCAAAGCATGAACTCAGGCTGTTACACTGCATTTTGCCAAATTTTTAACAGATCACTTTTTATTTATTTATTTATTTATTTTTTTGTGAGGAAGACCAGCCCTGAGCTAACATCCACTGCCAATCCTCCTCTTTTTGCTGAGGAAGATTGGCCCTGGGCTGACATCTGTGACCATCTTCCTCTACTCTGTATGGGATGCCACCACAGCGTGGCTTGACAAGTGGTGCTCCACCAGGGATCTGAACCTGCAAACCCTGGGCCGCCGAAGTGGAGCACGTGCATCTAACTGCTGCGCCACCGGGCCGGCCCCACAGATCAATTTTAAAAAATTAACTTTATTGCAGTATAGTTTACATACAATATATTTTATGTTTTTAACATTTTGTATTGAAATAATTATATATTCACAGGAAGTTGCAAAAATTTTACATCTTATATAACCTTAGTGCAATATCAAAACCAGGAAATTGACATTGGTATGGTGTATGTGTATGCTATTTTATCACATGTGCAAATTCATGTAACCTCTACTGCAATCAAGAGACAGAACTGTTCCATCACCACAAAGACCCCCTTCATTGTCATGCTGTTTTGTGTCCGTCTCAGCCTATCAATAGTGGTGCTATTGGCTAGAAATGCCTGATGTTCTTGCCTGGGCCCACACTACTTGTGGTGAGCACCCACAGACATTTCCCCTTTCAGAGCCACTGTTGTGGCTGGACAAGCTCTTGTGGTTCTTATTATGATTGCAAGACCCACCTCAGCAACAAACAACAGAGAACTTTGAAAAAACAATGTTGATTATTCACGGATCTTGGAGGGAATACAGCATGCTCAGGGCCACGCAGCAAGGCTGTGGGTAGAGAGAGAGAGGGCGGACCTGGGGTTCTGCCTTTATTGGGGTTGAGGGAGGGTTGCCTGGGGTTTCTCAGGTTCACTCTTTCAGAAACTAAAGCATGGGAAGGGAAAAGCAGGCTCCCTCAAAGGGTCAGTTATCTAGGTCACCCAGGGCTTTCTACAACGGAGACTGCATGGGTGAGGTGGCCTGGCTCTCATCTAGTTGTGTAGCTGACAGTGTATTTATTCAAGATGGACGTCTTTGAAATGGATGCCTTGGCAATCAAAAGCTTAATGTCAGACACTTACATTACAATCAAAAAGGCTACACACACCCACACCTTTCCCCTCCACCATTCCTAAACCCTGGCAACTGTTAATCTGTTCTTCATCTTTGTAATATCATTTGACAACATTATTTAATTGGAACCATACAGTATGTAATGTTTTGAGATGGGCTTTTTTTCACTCAGCATAATGCCCTGAGGTTCATCCAAGTTGTGTGTATAAATAGTTCATTCTTTCTCATTGGCTATAATATGTGTTTTTTCCTGTGATTAAACGTGTTGAGCGTTTGAGCAGCTATAGACAAATATTTATTGGCAAGCAAAGAGGCTAGCGACTGAGTAAGCAGCTAAAAAAAAAGATGGTAGTAGTTTGAGTGTGAAGTGATGGGACAAGTCCTGGACCTGTATCATACCTGTAAAGGAAGAGCTATAGGGAAGAGAGTTTACATGCTGTATCAGCAATGAGGGCAGAAACCGAACATGATTCCAGGTCTGCACACCTGAAGCCCAGCAGAACACCTGAGTGACCAGGTACGGTGGGCAGCCATTCCACCTTTTCCTGTACCACAGTGATTGTTTGAGGAATGGGCACTTGACCCAGACCTGCACCAAACAGGCCCTGGCATTCCCCATCCACGTGACCTAAGCTGGTTCAATCAGAAGTGAGCCTCAGGAATTTTGTTGAATGGTTGGCCAAAGGGAAGTGCCTTTCTCTCCCAGGATTTGGAGGAAGAAGCTCTGGATCAAACATATCTTGAGGTTCATGTTACCTTTGTACTTTCAAATCACATAAATTACACATTCCTTCTACTGGTGAAGCCAGTTTGCAGTGAGTGTTTGTTACTTTGCTATATAAAGAGTCCCAACTCTTTGGGATACCAAAGAAATACCAAAAAAAAAAAAGAAAGTTCATTGTTTTGTACTGATGAGTCAGGTTCCATGGAATAGATGTACCACAATTTGTTTGATCATTCATCCACTGAAGAACATTTTAGTTGTTTCCAGTTTTTATTATTACAAATAAACTTTTATGAACATTCAGGCATAGGTTTTTGTGTGGACATGTTTCCATTTTTCTGGTCTAAATGTCCAGGAGTGAAATCGCTGGGTCATATTGTAGTTGCATGTTTTGTTTTTTAACTAAAGTAGTTTACCAAACTACTTTCCAGAGTGGTCTACCATTTTACATTCCCTCCAGCAATGGAAAAGAGATCCACTTTCTTCACATCCTTGCCAGCATTTGGTATCGTCACTCATTTTTAGTTTAGTTGTTTTAATAGGTGTGAGTGGAGGCCAGCCCCGTGGCTTAGCGGTTAAGTGCACGTGCTCTGCTACTGGCGGCCCAGGTTCGGATCCCGGGCGTGCACCAATGCACCGCTTCTTCGGCCATGCTGGGGCCGCGTCCCACATACTGCAACTAGAAGGATGTGCAACTATGACATACAACTATCTACTGGGGCTTTGGGGAAAAAACAAAACAAAAAGGAGGAGGATTGGCAATAGATGTTAGCTCATAGCCGGTCTTCCTCAGCAAAAAAAGGAGGATTGGCAGATGTTAGCTCAGGGCTGATCTTCCTCACACACACACAAAAATAATAATACGTGTGAGTGATATCTCAATGTGGTCTTTTTTTTTTGCATGAGAAGATTTGCCCTAAGGTAACATCTGTTGCCAATCTTCCTCCTTTTTGCTTCCTTCTCCCCACTTTCCTCCCCAAGGTCCCAGTACATAGTTGTGTATAGTTGTAAGTTCTTCTTGTTCTTCTCTGTTAGCCATCGCCATAGCATGGCTACTGACAGATGAGTGGTGTGGTTCTGCACAAGGGAACCGAACTTTGGCGGCACAGGCTGCCAAAGTGGAGCCTGCCAAACTTAACCGCCAGGCCATCAGGGCTGGCTCCAATGTGATCTTAATTTGCTTTTCCCTAATGGCTAGTGAGGTTGAACATCTTTTTGTGTGCTTATTTTCCTTCAGTATATGCTGTCGAAGTAAAATAACCAATAACCACTCTATAGATAAGAGAGATAGTGAGTTTTACTGAGCCGCAGTGAGGATTATAACCTAGGAAGGCCTTTTCCAGAAAGCAAGAAAGTACTCTGGAGAAGCACAGTTTTCAGTACAGTCTTCTATCTTTTTAGAACAAAGAATTTACATTAAACACACCCAGGATACATATTCATCAAAGTTTCAAAGAGGAATTCAGTCGCCAATTAACAAGCCAACATGATCTTGATGTCTGGAAAGGGACTAATATGGGCGTTACCAATAGGATGTAGGAGGAGAAGTGTGCATTGTTGTCTTAAGAGAGTGCATTCTTTAATGGTTAAAGCAGATGTACAATGTATGTCTGACAGGTCATAAGTCAGGCTTTTTAGTTCAAGCTGAATCAGTTTTGAACCCAAATAGTTACCCATATACCTCAACATGTGAAAATCTCTTATCAGTGTCGTGCTTAAGAACTCTTCAACAAGGCCTAGGTCCTGAAGATTTTCTCCTACGTAATTGTGGTATCGTGATATAATAAGAAATATATCTTGGTCTTGTAGGAGAGGAAGAGAATTCCTCTACCCTCTGGGTCCTTCCGGCTGGGTTATAAATTAAATTGACCTGAGACAGAATAACAAGAGAAAATCGAACAAAGCTTTATAACATGTATACAGGGGAGAAACCCGGAAAAGCTGAGTAACTCACCAAAATGGCAGAGGCTGCCAGTTTAAATAGCATCTTTTGCTGAAGACAGAGGAGGATGTTGGGGGTGGGAGGAGTCAGTTATGGAATTTTGGAGGGAAGGGAGACAATTTACGTGGAGATGGAAATGCAAATGTTTATTAAACAAGTTTTGCTGGGTCAAAAATAGGCTCGTTGGTGCCTTTCTAGCACACCTATTTTACATTATACTATGGTTATCTTATGGTACTAGCTCCTTCCTGGAACAGGCCTTCTATGTTCAATTCTTTTAGGCAGTTTGGGAGAAGGTCATGTGTTCTTCCTGGGCCGGCCCCGTGGCTTAGCGGTTAAGTGCGTGCGCTCTGCTGCTGGCGGCCCGGGTTTGGATCCCGGGCGCGCACAGACGCACCGCTTCTCTGGCCATGCTGAGGCTGCGTCCCACATACAGCAACTAGAAGGTTGTGCAGCTATGACATACAACTATGTACTGGGGCTTTGGGGGGAAAAAAAAATAAAATCTTAAAAAAAAAAAAAAGTGTTCTTCCTGAGTCTTCTGAGCCTTCATTGTCTTCAGCTTGAAATAATCTGCATACCAGAGTGGCACATCTTGGGGCAGCCTGCCCTGAACCCCACCAGTCTTTATCCACATTCCTCCTGGTACACACTTTTAAAACCCTTGTAATTTCTAAGTGATAAAAGCTATAGAAGCATCTTTTGTTATAACTAGTTTTTATTCCCAGCTCCTGAAATAGCTCCAGAATGTAAAGGTGAAAGGAGTCTTTTGTTATTCATTACAAGCTCCTTTCAACCATATCTGAGTTTTTGTTAATGACGTAACTTTTGGAAAGCCCCTAAGGATAAGGGGGTGGTGCTGGTCACCAAGAGAGCCAACCAGTGATTAAAGAGTAGGAATTTTCAGTCCCACCCCTGCCTCAGGGGAGGCGAGATGGGCTGGAGATCGAGTTTAATCACCAATGGCCAATGATTTAATCAATCATGGCTATGTAATGAAGCTTCCATAAAAATCTCTAAAATAAGAGGTTTGGAAACCTTCCAGGTTGGTGAACAAGTGGAGGTGCTTGGAGAATGGCGTCCCAGGAGAGGACATGGAAGCTCGAGCCCCTTCCCGCATATCTTGCCCTATGCATCTCTCCCATCTGTCTGTTCCTAAATTGTATCCTTTGATATTAAACTGATAATCTAGAAGGAAAATGTTTTTCTGAGGTCTGTGAGCCGTTCTAGCAAATTATCTAGGCCAAGGAGGGGGTTGCAGGAAGCTCCAATTTCTAGCCAGTCAATCAGAAGCTCAGGTGACAACCTGGGACTTGCAATTGGCATCGAAGTGGGAGCAGTCTTGTGGGACTGAGCCCTTAACCTGTGGGGTCTGTGTAACTCCAGATAGATAGTGTCAGAATTGAATTGAATCGTAGGACACTCAGCTGGTGTCTGCATAGAACCAGAGAATTGGTCAGTGTGGGGGAAAAAAAGCTACACATGGTGTCAAAAGTAAAGTATTGAGAGTAGTAGTAGAGTAGAAAAGAAACAGGAATTTTCCTTTTGGTAATCTTCTAAAAATTTTTAGTTGTGCATTTTACATTTAAAACTATGAACCATTCTGAATTAATTTTTTAATGAAGGGTGAGCTTTAGGTTGAGGTTCTTTTTTTTTTTGGCTTATGGTTATCAGTGGTAAGCTGAATAACGGCCCCTCAAAGATGTCCACATCCTAATATCTGGAACCTGTGATTGCTACCTTATATGGCAAGAGGAATTTTGCAGATGTGATTAAGTTAAAGTTCTTGAGAGGGGGCCATTATCCTGGCTTATCCGTGTGGGCCAGGTGTAATCACAAAGCTTCCAGTAAAAGGGAAGCAGGAGATCAGAGTGAGTAGTAGGAGATGTGACCACGGAACCAAGATGTTGAGTGATGTAGGAAGGAGCCACAAGCCAAGAAATGCAGGCAGCCTCTACCAGTTAGTGACAAAGATGGGACTGAAAATTAGTTCTTCTAACCCAATTCTTTATTCTTTCCATTACACTATGTAGTTTCTACATGATGTTATATGTTAAATCATATATGTTGTTAAGCAACAAAAATTCAGCTGAGTAAATTTGATGATCTGATTGGCTTTATTCAACAATTCATGAATTGAGCAGCATCCCATCTAGAAAGTAGCAGGGAGTTCCAAGGAGTTGTAGAAAATGGAAAGTTTTTATAGGCAGAAGGGGGCGGGAAGAGGAAGTTATAAAAACAAAGAGCAGGCTGTCTCAGGCATGGTCACCTTCCCTTAGGGGCGGGAATGGCAGGGGTCTTATCAGGCAGATTACCTCCCTCGCTAGTGTTGATCAGGAAATTCCAGACTGATTGGTTTAAAATTCCACTCCTGGGAGAGATTGAAACTGCAGTTAGGCTAGGTAGTAAGTCTTGGTTTGCCGACATGGGGCTTAGCACGAGTGACTCCATTTTGGATCTGTTACCTCTTTTTAACAATGTTATATATGTTAAATCATATTTTAATAAACTGTAAGCAGTTATATAATATCTGGGTGGTACTGAAATTTTAACATGCTGATTTTGTTCATTCATCATCCATCCATCCATCCATCCATCCACCCATCCAATAACCACATACTGAGTGGTGCCTACCTTGTGCTAGGGTAAAGTCCTGAGGATACAGACATAAAAGATGCAGGCTCTAGGCTCTGACCTCGAGGAGTTTGCCCTCTAGTGGCCAAAAATATGAATAGGTAGATATACATGTACATATATGAGTGTGAACAGTACTGTGACAAGTTTATTTAGTAAGTGAGGCCTGAGCTGGGTCTTAGACGATGAGTAGGAGTTAACCAGATGAGGGTGAAGCCTGGTGGGACAGAGTGGTTGTAGAGAGGACATTCTAGGCTGAGGCACCAGGTCTTGCAAAGGCACGAAGACATGACAGAACATGGTGAACTAGGTAAACTATTGGCTGGCTATGATTGGTGTTTAGGCAGTGAGGGTGCTAGTGAGGGAGGAGGATGTTGAAGGAAAAGGCAAGGGTCAGCTCCTGGAAGGCCCCTGCATGCCTAGTTAAGAAGTTTGGAACTGATCCTGAAAACAATGAGGTTCCATTGTAAGATTTAAACCAGGATAACATGATCAGATTTTTTAAAAAAAATTGCTCGAATGGTTGTGGAAGGGAGTTGAAACTGGGGAAAGGGAGAGAAGTTATGAAGCTGTTGCGGTAATCTAGAATTGATAAATGCCTGAACTGAGGAGCTGCCATTGGACATAAAGAAAGGGGCTGGGTCTAAGGGTAATACAGGTGGTAGAATGTGTAGGCAGAAAGTGATTAATTGGATATAGTGAAAGAGAGGACTATTCCTAAAACTCTGGCTTGGAATTTGTTCATTCATTCATTCACTCATTCATTGCAAATGGTTCTTGCTTGTTGGTTGCTTAAATCTATCATCTGCAGGGAAATATAGACATTTCCAATGATCTGGTGTTGGTTATGATAGTATTTATCTGGAATAGCATTGTAAATCAACTTTCCTTTCTTTTGTGCAAAATGTACACAATAAAATTTGCCTACAAAAATATTATAACTCCAGCTATTTTTTCCCTTTGCCACATTGCTCACTCGTGGATTGTTTCCCTGACACTAGCAGATGGTAGCTGTGTATATGGGAGATGCCAACCCATTTTAACATTTTATTGATTGTTTAATGTATTTGTAACTCCACCTGTTTCCAAAAAGAATTTGAAAGAGCCTACTATGAAAACACAAATACAATAGGACTAAACATAATGAGTACAAAGCAAAAGATTGGTGGATAGTCTCGGTACTCCCTTGTACAAGTGGTGCTATTTTCAACTTCCTAGAATCCATTTCTTTCTTCCGCCCAGTAACAGTACCCTCATTTTTATTCCATCCCTCCTCTCCACAGTCCTTGAGCTTCCAGGGACTCCAGCTCCTAAAGAATTTGAGGCCCAAACTAAGCAAAATCCACCTCCCCCAATTGGTTCTGAGTGGGCGTATTCTCTAAATTGGTCCAATTAAAGTAAACCTGAGGACTTTTGCTCAGAGGGTGGGGGACACTCAACTGAAGCTTCTGGTAGTCATCTTGAGACGTAAGGAGAGAGTCCATCTGAGTCTGGAGACAATTTAAGGGAGGCCGAGCTGAGACACGGATTATAATTACATCCTTTGAAATGGAAATCAGGGGGCCGGCCCCGTGGTGTAGCGGTTGGGTGCGCGTGCTCCGCTGCTGGCGGCCCAGGTTCTGACCGGGCGCGCACAGACACACCGCTTGTCAGGCCATGCTGTGGTGGCGTCCCACATAAAGTGGAAGAAGATGGGCACAGATGTTAGCTCAGGGCCAGTCTTCCTCAGCAAAAAGAGGAGGATTTGTAGATGTTAGCTCAGGGCTGATCTTCCTCACAAAAAAAAACAACAAAAAAAAAGAAATTGAAATCGAGGTGAGCTGTGGCCTATTTGGTTTGGGGAACCAATGAATTTCTTTGTGGCTGGACCCAGTTTGAGCTGGGTTTTCTGACTCCCAGAAGTGACAGATTTCCTAACTTGAAGACCTCCCTGGGAGGGGCTTCTTGCTCTGGGAAAGTCAAGGCTAGTAAGAACTGACGTGGAGCCCAGGGGAAAAGAGGTTTGAAACCAGCCACCGAAACCTACTTTGTTTTGGGTAAACAGTATCCTTTTTAGACAGCACATTCACCTGTTACTCCATTAGGTTGGGGCAGCAGGGTGGGAGGCAAGGTCCCTGGGGGTAATAAGGAAAAACACATTTGCCTTAAGGAGGGAAAGACCCAGGGAAGCAGCTTTGGGTTCCTCAACAAAAAGGTGTAGACCCTCTGCCCAGAGGCCTCTGCTGTAAATACAACTCAATCCCAACAATAATCTTGGAGAGATGCTGGGTGTTTGGAAACACCAGGGTAGGGCAGCTTCTTGAAGGAGCCTCAACCAGACTTGCTTCCAACCAAAGCCTGCGAGGCTTTTCTTCCTTCTGACTCCACTGTCTGCTCTTCAATATATGATGAGCTTCACTAAATGCGTCCTTCTTCCAGGTATCTCTGTCCTCCGATCCTGCGTTACAGAGGCCCCAAAGTTGTGTTTTTCAAACTGCTGATCTCTACCCACTAGGAGTTGTGAAATCAATTTGGTAGTCTCAACTAATGTTTAAAAAAAAACAAACAGACAATATCAGTACATTACATATAATGAGTCAGTGCTGTTTTCATGAATATGTTTTCAGTGTTGCTATGTATAATGTAGTCCTTGCTGTGGGTCTGGGTGAAAGGTTGAATGGGTTTAGCTGAGACTCTTCTTAGAGGACTTGGGGTGGGAAGCTAGGGTGGGATGACGGGAGCTAGAGGGGATGAGGGAGGGGAAAGAAGCTGGATAAAATGGAGCTGCTAATTACAGCTGTTTTTTTCACCCCTACTGCTTTTTTTTTTTTTTTTGGAGGAAGATCAGCCCTGAGCTAACATCCGTGCTAATCCTCCTCTTTTTGCTGAGGAAGACTGGCTCTGAGCTAACATCTATTGCCAATCCTCCTCCTTTTTTTTTTCCCCCCAAAGCCCCAGTAGATAGTTGTATGTCATAGTTGCACATTCTTCTAGTTGCTGTATGTGGGACGTGGCCTCAGCATGGCCGGAGAAGCGGTTGTGTCTGTACACGTCCGGGATCCGAACCCAGGCCGCCAGTAGCAGAACGCCGGCACTTAACCGCTAAGCCACGGGGTCGGCCCTCTACTGCTTTTTTTTAATTGATGTCTTAATCGTTTATAACATTGTGAAATTTTAGTTGTACGTTATTATTTGTCCATCACCATATAAATGCCTCCCTTCACCCCTTCTGCCCCCTGCGCAACTCACTGGCCCCTGGTAACCACCAAACAGTTCTTTCTGTCCGTGTGTTTGGTTTATCTTCCACATTTGAGTGAAATCATATGGTGTTTGTCTTTCTCTCTCTGGCTTATTTCACTTAACGCAATACCCTCCAGGTCCATCCATATTGTTGCAAACGGGATGATTTTGTCTTTTTTTATGGCTGAGTAGTATTCCATTGTATATATATACCACATCTTTCTTATCCAGTCATCAGTCGAGGGACAGTTGGGTTGCTTCCACTTCTCGGCTGTAGTGAATAATGCTTCGAAGAACATAGGGGTGCATAAGCCTCTTTGGATTGTTGATTTCAAGTTCTTTGGATAACTACCCAGAAGTGGGGCAGCTGGATCATAAGGTATTTCTATTTTTAATTTTTTTTTTTATTATTGATATTTTAATGGTTTCTAACATTGTGAAATTTTGGGTTGTACATTTTTGTTTGTCCATCACCCCATATATGACTCCCCTTCACCCCTTGTGCCCACCCCCCACCCCCACTTCCCGGGTAACCACAGTCCAGTTTTCTCTGTCCATGTGTTGGTTTATATTCCACATATGAGTGAGATCATACAGTGTTTGTCTTTCTCTTTCTGGCTTATTTCACTTAACATAATACGCTCCAGGCCTATCCATGTTGTTGCAAATGGGACGATTTTGTCTTTTTTTATGGCTGAGTAGTATTCCATTGTATATATATACCACATTTTCTTAATCCAATCGTCAGTCGAGGGACACTTAGGTTGCTTCCACTTCTTGGCTATGGTGAATAATGCTGCAATGAACATAGGGGTGCATAAGCCTCTTTGGATTGTTGATTTCAGATTCGTTGGATAGATTCCCAGAAGTGGGATGGCTGGATCATAGGGCATCTCTATTTTTAATTCTTTGAGGAATCTCCATACCGTTTTCCATAGAGGCTGCACCAATTTGCATTCCCACCAGCTGTGTATGAGGGTTCCTGTTTCTCCACATCCTCTCCAACATTTGTTGTTTTTTGTCTCGGTGATTATAGCCATTCTAACGGGCGTGAGGTGGTATCTTAGTGTTGTTTTGATTTGCATTTCCCTGATGATTAGTGATGTTGAGCATCTTTTCATGTGCCTATTGGCCATCTGTATATCTTCCTTGGAGAAGTGTCTGTTCATTTCCTCTGCCCATTTTTTGATCGGGTTGTTTGTTTTTTTGTTGTTCAATTGTGTGAGTTCTTTATATATTATGGAGATCGACCCCTTGTCAGATGTATGTTTTGCAAATATTCTCTCCCAGCTGGTTGGTTGTTTGTTCATCTTGATTCTGGTTTCATTTGTCTTATAAAAGCTCTTTAGTCTGATAAAGTCCCACTTGTTTATTTTTTCTTTAGTTTCCCTAGTCTGGGTAGGCATGTCATCCGAAAAGATTCCTTTAAACCCAATGTCAAATAGTGTGTTGCCTATATTTTCTTCTATGAGTTTTATAGTTTCAGGTCTCACCTTCAGGTCTTTGATCCATTTTGAGTTAATTTTTGTGAATGGCGATAGCACATGGTCCACTTTCATTCTTTTGCATGTGGATGTCCAGTTTTCCCAACACCATTTATTGAAGAGACTTTCCTTTCTCCATTGCATGTCCTTAGCACCTTTGTCGAAAATTAGCTGTCCGTATATGTGTGGTTTTATTTCTGGGCTTTCAATTCTGTTCCATTGATCTGTGTGTCTGTTTTTGTACCAGTACCATGCTGTTTTGATTACTATTGCTTTGTAGTATGTTTTGAAGTCAGGAATTGTGATGCCTCCTGCTTTGTTCTTTTTCTTTAGGATTTCTTTAGCTATTCGGGGTCTTTTGTTGCCCCATATAAATTTTAGTATTCTTTTTTCTATTTCTGTGAAGAATGTCATTGGGATTCTGATTGGGATTGCATTGAATCTGTAGATTGCTTTAGGTAATATAGACATTTTAACTATGTTTATTCTTCCAATCCACGTGCATGGGATATCTTTCCATTTCTTTATGTCATCGTAGATTTCCCTCAATAATGTCTTGTAGTTCTCATTGTATAGGTCCTTCACCTCCGTGGTAAGATTTATTCCTATGTATTTTATTCTTTTTGATGCAATTGTAAATGGTATTATCTTTTTGAGCTCTCTTTCTGTTAGTTCATTATTAGCATATAGAAATGCAACTGATTTTTGTAGATTGATTTTGTACCCTGCAACTTTGCTGTAGTTGTTGATTGTTTCTAATAGTTTTCCAACAGATTCTTTAGGGTTTTCTATATATACAATCATGTCATCTGCAAATAGTGAGAGTTTCACTTCTTCGTTACCTATTTGGATTCCTTTTATTCCTTTTTCTTGCCTAATTGCTCTGGCCAAAACCTCCAGTACTATGTTGAACAGGAGTGGTGAGAGTGGGCAGCCCTGCCTCGTTCCTGTTCTCAGAGGAATGGCTTTCAGTCTTTCCCCGTTGAGTATGATGTTAGCTGTGGGTTTGTCATATATGGCCTTTATTATGTTGAGGTACTTTCCTTCTATTCCCATTTTATTAAGAGTTTTTATCATAAATGGATGTTGTATCCTGTCAAATGCCTTCTCTGCGTCTATTGAGACGATCATGTGGTTTTTATTCTTTGTTTTGTTGATGTGATGTATCACGTTGATTGATTTGCGGATGTTGAACCATCCCTGCGTCTCTGGTATAAATCCCACTTGATCATGGTGTATGATCTTTTTAATATATTGTTGTATTTGGTTTGCCAATATTTTGTTGAGGATTTTTGCATCAATGTTCATCAGCGATATTGGCCTGTAATTTTCTTTCTTTGTATTGTCTTTGTCTGGTTTCGGTATCAGGGTGATGTTGGCCTCATAGAATGATTCAGGAAGTGTTCCATCTTCCTCTATTTTTTGGAATAGTTTGAGGAGGATGGGTATTAAATCTTCTTTGAATGTTTGGTAAAATTCACTGGAGAAGCCATCTGGTCCTGGACTTTTATTTTTTGGGAGGTTTTTGATTACTATTTCAATCTCTTTACTTGTGATTGGTCTATTCAGATTCTCCATTTCTTCTTGGTTCAATTTTGGGAGGTTGTATAAGTCTAAGAATTTATCCATTTCTTCTAGATTGTCCAATTTGTTGGCATATAATTTCTCATAGTATTCTCTTATAATCCTCTGTATTTCCATGGTATCCGTTGTAATTTCTCCTCTTTCATTTCTAATTTTATTTACTTGAGCCTTTTCTCTTTTTTTCTTAGTTAGCCTGGCTAAGGGTTTGTCTATTTTGTTTATCTTCTCGAAGAACCAACTCTTTGTTTCATTAATCCTTTCTACTGTTTTTTTGGTCTCAATATCATTTATTTCTGCTCTGATTTTTATTATTTCTCTCCTTCTGCTGGCTTTGGGCTTTGTTTGTTCTTCTTTTTCTAGTTCTGTTAGGTGTAATTTAAGGTTGCCTATTAGGGCTTTTTCTTGTTTGTTAAGGTGGGCTTGTATCGCTATGAGTTTCCCTCTCAGGACCGCTTTTGCTGCGTCCCATATGGTTTGATATGGCATGTTATCATTTTCGTTTGTTTCCAGATAGTTTTTGATTTCTCCTTTAATTTCATCAATGATCCATTGGTTGTTCAGTAGCATGTTGTTTAATCTCCACATTTTTGTCACTTTCCCAGTTTTTTTTTCCTGGTTCATTTCCAGTTTCATAGCCTTATGGTCTGAAAAGATGCTTGTTATGATTTCAATCTTCTTAAATTTATTGAGGCTTGCTTTGTTTCCCAACATATGGTCTATCCTAGAGAATGTTCCATGCGCGCTTGAGAAGAATGTGTAGTCAGCTGTTTTTGGGTGGAGTGCTCTGTATATGTCTACTAGGTCCATCTCGTCCAGTTTTTCATTTAAGTCTAATATTTCTTTATTAACTTTTTGTCTGGATGATCTATCCATTGCTGTAAGTGGGGTGTTAAGATCCCCTACTATTATTGTGTTGTTGTTGATTTCTCCTTTTAGGTTTGTTAATAGTTGTTTTATGTACATTGGTGCTCCTATGTTGGGTGCATATATATTTATAAGTGATATGTCTTCTTGATGGAGTGTCCCTTTTATCATTATATATTTCCCTTCTTTGTCTTTCTTAACCTGTTTTATCTTGAAGTCTACTTTGTCTGATATGAGTATGGCAACACCTGCTTTCTTTTGTTTGCCATTAGCTTGGAGTATTGTCTTCCATCCTTTCACTCTGAGCCTGTGCTTGTCTTAAGTGCTAAGATGTGTTTCCTGAAGGCAGCATATTGTTGGGTCTTGCTTTTTAATCCATCCTGCCACTCTGTATCTCTTGATTGGAGAGTTCAATCCATTTACATTTAGGGTAATTATTGAAATATGAGGGTTGAATGTTGCTGTTTTGTCACTTATTTTCTGGTTCTTTTGCATTTCCTTTGTTTCTTGTCCCATTTGTTTTGGACTGCCAATTCAGTTTGGTTGTTCTGTCTTATGATTCTTCTAGTTTTCTCTTTGTTTATCATATGTGGTTTTAATTTGATTATTTGTTTAGTGGTTACCTTGAGGTTTCGGCGAAAAATCTTCTGTATGAGATAGTCCATTATCTGATAGCCTCCTATTTCCTTATACTAAGTCAATTCAGTCACTTTCCTCTTCCCCTTCTAAGTTGCTCTTGTTATACCTTATTCTATCTTGTGTTGTGGCTGTGTGTTTACAGTGATGAGGTTAAATTTATTTTTGGTGAATTTCTTCCTTTGATCTTTGAGTTTAGTATTTAAGTGGTTGCTAACCTATTCCGGTAAAGATCTACTATTTCTCTGATTTTGTCTACCTACTTTTCTCCTTACTCCAAGCTTTGTGTTCCCTTTCTCTTCTTGTTTTCAGGCCTGAGGGCCTTCTTGAGTATTTCTTGTAGTGGCGATCTCGTGGCCATGAACTCCCTTAGCTTTTGTTTATCTGGGAGAGTTACTATTTCTCCATCATATTTGAAGGATATTTTTGCTGGATAGAGTATTCTTGGCTGAAAGTTTTTGTCTTTTAGTATTTTGAATATATCATTCCAGTCTCTTCTAGCCTGAAAAGTTTCTGTTGAGAAATCCGCTGAGAGCCTGATGGGAGTTCCTTTGTACGTTATTTTTTGTTTTTGTCTAGCTGCCCTTAATATTGTTTCTTTGTCGTTGACCCTGGCTAGCCTTACCACTAGGTGTCGTGGTGAAGGCCTTTGTCTGTTAATATATATAGGCGTCCTGTTGGCTTCGCTTACTGGTATTTCTTGCTCCTTCCCCAGATTTGGGAAATTTTCAGCTATTATTTCCTTGAATAGGCTCTCTGTTCCTCTTTCCCTCTCCTCTCCCTCAGGAATACCTATAATTCTTATGTTACATTTTCTAATAGAGTCCGATATTTCTCGGAGTCTTTCTTCATTTCTTTTTAGTCTTAGTTCTCTCTCTTCTTCCATCTGGAGTATATCTGTATTCCTATCCTCTAAAGTACTAATTCTTTCCTCCATATTGTCAGCTCTGTTCTTTAAAGATTCCAGATTCTCCTTTATCTCCTCCATTGTGTTCTTCATCTCCATCAGCCCTGATAGGTTTTTCTTTATGATTTCAATCTCTTTTGTGAAGAAACTCCTAATCTCATTTAATTGTTTGTCTGTGTTGTCTCGTATTTCGTTGAGTGTTTTTATGATAGCTATTTTGAAATCTCTGTCATTTGGTTTATGCATTTCTGTGTCTTCGGGGTTGATTTCTGGGTGCTTGTCATTTTGTTTCTGGTCTGGTGATTTCATATATTTTTGCATTGTGGTTCCTGTGTTGGTTTTGATTTTCCTCATCCTGGAAGTCTCTGGTTGCAATTTCCACCTGCCGCCACTGTGTGGTGGTAAAGGGCTGTGTAGTCTAAGCCACCTGCGCTCTGCCCCAGTTTTTCTGCTGCGATCCGCAGTTTTGTTTTGTTTTGTTTTGTTTTTTTTCCCCACTGCGATCCACGGGTCCAGTCCAGTTTATTCAGGTCTGCCTCGGACCGCTAGATCTGGTCGAGCTGCAGACTCCGGGTTGCGGGGAGGGGGGAGCTCTCTCTTTTGCCCTCTGGGTCCCTGACGTGGGAGGCTTCTCGTTTGCCCCTCTTTATCCGCTCTCTGGGTTGCTCAGATGTTGATGGTAGCCCTGTGGCTCCTCTGAGCCCTCTGTGCGGGAGTTTCCCACTGGCTGAGAGAGCCCGAAGAGCTACAGTTTCCCGCCGAGGGCCGCCCCTCCCCCCTCTATGGGAGCCGTTTGGACCGGATCGCTGATCTGATGGGGAGGGAGCGGAGTTCTCCTTACCTCTCCCCACTTCCTCCGGGGGCCCAGCACGTTCCGCTCTCAGATGTGCAGCAGTGTGGATCCCTCCGCTCTAGCTTTTCACTGTCTGGGATTCCGTTGTTGGTCTATGGCTGTTACTTTTGTTGTATCTTGTGGGGGAAGAATTCACGGGAAAGCTCACTCCGCCATGATGCTGACGTCACTCCTCTATTTTTAATTTTTTGAGGAATCTCCATACTGTTTTTCACAGAGGTTGCACCAGGTTGCATTCCCACCAGCGGTGAATAAGGGTTCCTGTTTCTTCACAACCTCTCCAACATTTGTTATTTTTTTGTCTTGGTGATTACAGCCATTCTAACGGGTGTAAGGTGATATCTTAGTGTAGTTTTGATTTGCATTTCCCTGATGTTTAGTGATGGCACATGAACATCTCTTCATGTGCCTATTGGCCATCTGTATATCTTCCTTGGAAAAATACCCGTTTATATCCTTTGCCCATTTTTTGATCGGGTTGTTTGTTTTTTTGTTGTTTAGTTGTGTGAGTTCTTTATATATTTTGGAGATTAACCCCTTGTTGGATATATGATTTGCAAATATTTTCTCCCAGCCGGTGGGTTGTCTATTCATTTTGATCCTGGTTTCATTTGCCTTGTAGAAGCTCTTTAATCTGATGAAGTCCCACTTGTTTATTTTTTCTTTTGTTTCCTTTGTCTGAGTAGACATGGAATCTGACAAGATCCCTTTATGACCTATGTCAAATAGCGTACTGCGTATATTTACTTCTAGGAGTTTTATAGTTTCAGGTCTCACGTTCAGATCTTTGATCCATTTTGAGTTAATTTTTGTGTATGGCAGAAGAAGATGGTCCACTTTCATTCTTTTGCATGTGGCTGTCCAGTTTTCCCAACACCATTTATTGAAGAGACTTTCCTTTCTCCATTGTATGTTCTTAGCTCCTTTGTTGAAGATTACCTGTCCGTAGATGTGTAGTTTTATTTCTAGGCTTTCAATTCTGTTCCATTGATCTGTGTGTCTGTTTTCTTAACATTACCATGCTGTTTTAATTACTATCACTTTGTAGTATATTTTGAAGTCAGGGATTGTGATGCCTCAACGTTTGTTCTTTTTTCTCAGGATTGCTTTAACTGTTCAGGATCTTTTCTTGCCCCATATGAATTTTAGGATTCTTTGTTCTATTTCTGTGAAGAATGTCCTTGGGATTCTGATTGGGATTGCATTGAATTTGTAGATTGCTTTAGGTAGTATGGACATTTTAACTATATTTATTCTTCCAACCCATGTGCATGGGATAATTTTCCATTTCTTTATGTCATCATCGATTTCTTTCAATAATGTCTTATAGTTTTCATTGTATAGGTCTTTCACCTCCTTGGTTAAATTTATTCCTAGATATTTTATTCTTTTTGTTGCAATTGTAAATGGGATTATCTTTTTGAGTTCCCTTTGTGTTAGTTCGTTATTAGCATATAGAAATGCAACTGATTTTTATAAGTTGATTTTGTACCCTGCAACTTTGCTGTAGTTGATTATTTCTAATAGTTTTCCAATGGATTCTTTAGAGTTTTCTATATATAAAATCATGTCATCTGCAAATAGTTAGAGTTTCACTTCTTCATTGCCTATTTGGATTCCTTTTATCCCTTTTTCTTGCCTAATTGCTTTGACCAAAACCTCCAGTTCTATGTTGAATAAGAGTGGCAAGAGTGGGCACCCTTGTCTTATTCCTGTTCTCAGAGGGATGGCTTTCAGTTTTTCCCTGTTGAGTATGATGTTGGCTGTGGGTTTGTCATGTATCTCAACATTTATTATGTCGAGATACTTTCCTTCTGTACCCATTTTGTTGAGAGTTTTTATCATAAATGGATGTTGGATCTTGTCAGATGCCTTCTCTGTGTCTATTGAGATGAACATGTGGTTTTTATTCTTCGTTTTGTTAATGTGGTGTATCACGTTGCTTGATTTGCAGATGTTGAACCATCCCTTTGTCCCTGGTATAAATCCCACTTGGTCATGGTGTATGATCCTTTTAACATATTGCTGTATTCAGTTTGCCAATATTTTGCTGAGGATTTTTGCATCTATGTTCACCAGCGATATTGGCCTGTAGTTTTCCTTTTTTGTATTGTCCTTGTCTGGCTTCAGTATCAAGGTGATGTTGGCCTTGTAGAATGTGTTATCTTCCTCTATTTTTGGAATAGTTTGAGAAGGATGGGTATTAAGTCTTCTTTGAATGTTTGGTAAAATTCTCTGGAGAAGCCATCTGGTCCTGGACTTTTATTTTTTGGGAGGTTTTTGATTACTGTTTCAATCTCTTTACTTGTGATTGGTCTATTCAGATTCTCTATTTCTTCTTGGTTCAGCTTTGGGAGGTTACATGAGTCTAAGAATTTATCCATTTCTTCTAGATTATCCAATTTGTTGGCATATAGTTTTTCATAGTATTCTCTTATAATCCTTGTATTTCTGTGATATCCATTGTGATTTCTCCTCTTTCATTTCTAATTTTATTTATTTGAGCCTTTTCTCCTTTTTTCTTAGTGAGTCTGGCTAGGGGTTTGTCAATTTTGTTTATCTTCTCAAAGAACCAATTCTTTGTTTCATTGATCCTTTCTCTTGTTTTTTTGGTTTCAATTTCATTTATTTCTGCTCTAATTTTCATTATTTCTCTCTTTCTTTTTTTTTTATTTATAATTTTATTTATTTACTTTTTCCCCCCAAAGCCCCAGCAGATAGTTGTAGGTCATAGCTGCACATCCTTCTAGTTGCTGTATGTGGGATGCAGCCTCAGCATGGCCGGAGAAGCGGTGAGTCGGTGTGCGCCCGGGATCCGAACCCAGGCCGCCAGCAGCGGAGCGCGCGCACTTAACCGCTAAGCCACGGGGACGGCCCTATTTCTCTCTTTCTGCTGTTTGTTTGTTCTTCTTTTTCTAGTTTTGGTAGGCATAGTTTAAGGTTGCTTATTTGGGATTTTTCTTGTTTGTTTAGGTGGGCCTGTATTGCTGAGTTTCCCTCTCAGGACCACTTTTGCTGCATCCCGTATGAGTTGGTATGTTGTATTTTCATTTTCATTTGTCTCCAGATATTTTCTTTTCCTTCTTCTTTTTTTTTTTTTGTGAGGAAGACCAGCCCTGAGCTAACATCTATTGTCAATCCTCCTCCTTTTTTTTTTTTCCCCAAAGCCCCAGTAGATAGTTGTATGTCACAGTTGCACATCCTTCTAGTTGCTATATGTGGGACGTGGCCTCAGCATGGCTGGACAAGCAGTGCGTCGGTGCGTGCCCGGGATCCGAACCCGGGCTGCCAGTAGTGGAGCGTGCACACTTAACCGCTAAGCCACAGGGCCAGCCCTCCGGATATTTTCTGATTTCTCCTTTAATTTCATCAATCATCCATTGGTTGTTCAGTAGCATGTTGTTTAGTCTCCACATCTTTGTCACTTTCGCAGTTATTTTCTTGTAGTTGATTTCTAGTTTCATAGCATTAGGGTCAGAAAAGATGCTTGTTATGATTTCAATTGTCTTAAGTTTATTGAGACGTGCCTTGTTTCCCAACATATGGTCTATCCTTGAGAATGTTCCATGCATGCTTGAGAAGAGTGTGTATTATGCTATTTTTGGATGGAGTGCCCTATATATGTCTATTAAGTGCATCTCATCTAGTTTTTCATTTATGTCCACTATTTCCTTATTGACTTTTTGTCTGGATGATCTATCCATTGATGTAAATGGGGGGTTAAGATCCCCTACTATTATTGTATTGTTGTTAATATCTCCTTTTAGGTTTGTTAATAGTTGCTTTATGTACTTTGATACTCCAGTGTTGGGTGCATATATATTTATAATTGATATGTCTTCTTGGTGAAGTGTCCCTTTTATCGTTATATATTGCTCCTCTTTGTCTCTCTTAACCTGTTTTATCTTGAATTCTACTTTGTCTGATATGAGTATGGCAACACCTGCTTTCTTTTGTTTGCCATTAGCTTGGAGTATTGTCTTCCATCCTTTCACTCTCATCCTGTGTTTGTCTTTAGAGCTGAGATGTGTTTCCTGGAGGCAGCCTATTGTCGGGGCTTGCTTTTTAATCCATCCCATCACTCTGTGTCTTTTGATTGGAGAATTCAATCCATTTACATTTAGAGTGATTATTGATATATGTGGGCTTAATGTTGCTATTTTTTTGCTCATTTTCCGGTTCTTTTGCATTTGCTTTGTTTGTCGTCCCATGTGTTTTGGACTACCACTTCAGTTTGGTAGTTCTATATGATGACTCTTTTAGTTTTCTCTTTATTTCTTGTATGTGACTCTGTTCTGATTATTTGTTTAGTGGTTACCTTGAGGTTTGTATAAAAAATCTCATTGATGAGATAGTCCATTATCTCATGACCTCTTATTTCCTTAGACTAAGTCAATTTCATCCCTTTCCTCTTCCCTTTCTATTATTGTCACAACTTATTCCTTCTTGTGTTGTGAGTGTGTGTTTAAAGTGATGAGGTTATAATTTATTTTTGGTGTTTTCCTTCCCTTAATCTTTGGTTTTTGCAATTAAGTGTTTGCTAACCTATCCTGATAGAGAGCTGCAATTTTTCTGATTTTGTCTACCTATTTTTCTCCTTGCTTGAAGCTTTGTATCCCCTTTCTCTCTTTTTTTTTTTTTTCCAGCATGAGGGCCTTCTTGAGCATTTCTTCTAGTGGGGGTCTCATGGCAATGAACTCCCTTAGCTTTTGTTTATCTGAGAAAGTTATTATTTCTCCATCATATTTGAAGGATATTTTCACTGGATTCAGCATTCTTGGCTGAAAGTTTTTGTCTTTCAGAATTCTGAATATATCATTCTGGTCTCTGCTGGCCTGTAAAGTTTCCATTGAGAAATCTGCTGAGAGCCTGATGGGAATTCCTTTGTACATTATTATTTTGTTTTTGGTCTAGCTGCCCTTAATATTGTTTCTTTGTCATTGACTTTTGACAGCTTTACTACTACATGCCTCAGAGAAGTTCTTTTCATGTTGATATATATAGGCAATCTATTGGCTTCATTCACTGGTATTTCCAGCTCCTTCCCCAGATTTGGGAAGTTCTCAGCTATTATTTCCTTGAACAAGATCTCTGCTCCTTTTTGCCTCTCTTCTCCCTCAGGAATACCTATAATCCTTATGTTGCATTTCCTAATTGAGTCAGATATTTCTCAAAAATTTCTTCATTTCTTTTTAGTCTTAGTTCTCTCTCCTCCTCTATCTGGAGCATTTCTGCATTCCTAACCTCAATACTGCTAATTCTTTCCTCCATATTGTCAGCTCTGTTCTTTAAAGATTCCAGATTTTCCTTCATCTCCTCCATTGTGTTCTTCATCTCCAACAATACTGATTGGTTTTTCTTTATGGTTTCAATTTCTTTTGTGAAGAAATTCTTGATATCATTGAATTGTCTATCTGTGTTTTCTTGTAATTTGTTGAACTTTTTTATGATAGATATTTTGAATTCTCTGTTATTTAGGTTGTAAACTTCTGTGCCTTCAGGATTGATTTCTGGGTGCTTGTCATTTTCCTTCTGGTCTGGAGATTTAGTGTATTTTTGCATCATGCCTGGTGATTTGGCTTGTTTTTCCTCATCCTAAAAATATCTGGTTGCAGTTTCCACCTGCCGCCACTGGATGGGTGTCAAGGGCTGTGTATTCTGAGCCCGCTGTGCTCTGCTGGCACTCTGGCTGAACCATCGGGCGTAAGGGGTGGAGGGTCTCTCTCTTTTGCCTGCCCCATGCCAGGGCGCTTCTTGTTCTTCCCTGGCTATCTGCTCTCCTGGGGTGCTCAGATCTTGATGGTAGCCCTGCAACAGTTCCGTGTCTTCCATATGGGATTTTCCCACAGGCTGTGAGAGGACTTAGAGAGCTACGGTTCTCCCGCAGAGGGCTGCCTCCCCTCCCCCCCCCCCCCCCCGGGGAGCCGCATGGTCTCGGATGGGAGGGGCTCTTTCTTTCTTCTGCCTGATCCCATGGCCTTCTCGTGCTTCCCTCGCTATCTGCTCTCCTGGGGTTCTCAGATGTTGATGGCACCCCCACAACAGTTCAGACTCCTCCGTATGGGAATTTCCCATAGGCTGTGAGAGGACTTGGAAAGGGACAGTTTTCCCACAGGGGGGTGCCCCCCCCCCACCCCGAGCCACACGGACCCAGAGTCACGAATGGAAAGTGGAGGGGGAGAATTTCTCCTTACCTCTCCCCACTTCCTCCAGGGGTCCCAGCACCTTCACCCTCAGATGTACAGCTGCATGGGTCTCTCAGATGTTTTTTTTGTGTTGTGTGAGTGTCCTTTGTTGGTATGCAAATGTCATTTTGTTGTATCTTATTGGGGGAGAGTTTACAGGGAAAGCTCAGTCTGCCATGATGCTGACATCACTCCCCACAGCTGTTTTTGTATTTGTTTTTGTGGCTGGGGGCGGGGGGAGGGCAAGTCTGTGGCTACTCCAATGTTCATAGGATCCTAAGACAAATATTGGGTACTAGGACTATAGCTATCTAGGGTTGCCTGTGTTTTCTACAGTTTGTGGGGTTGAGGTTAGTGCTGCAGTATTCATGCATGCCTGTGTTGCCAGCTCAGTGGTTCCCAACCGGGGACAGCTTTACCCCCCAGGGGACATTTCACAATGTCTGGAGACACCATTGATTATCACAACTGCAGGGTGTGGGGGTGCTACTGGCATCTAGTGGGTGAAGGCCAGGGATGCTGCATTTCCCTACAATAAAGGATTACTATGTTGTTCAAAATGTCCGTAGTGTCGAGTCTGAGAAATTCTGTGCCAGCTCCCTGTAGCCTTAGAGAGACAGGGTGCATGGAAGTCTTGACGTTGGCATTGTAGGGAAAATTTTGGGCTTCAGTGGAAAACTATGCATTGTCTAGACTGCAGAGAACACTCCTCCAGGTTATCTGATTCTATGGAAGATATTTTGCAGGTCTGTAAATTAGCAATAACCAACAAAATCATTCCTGTCTGTAGACATGCAGAATCTGCTTTATCTAGTAGATGTTCAGTTGACTTCCCTGTCCCACTGTGGAACAATTTGTTTTGTCTCCGTTAGCACATTCATTTCAATATTCTTTTACTCCACAGAAATTTGTGATTTTTTTTGACTTCTTCTTTAAACTGGTGGTAACACCTCACCAGTTTCCTCGTTACTGAGTTAAATAAAATCATAAACATGTGTTCACTTTTTTTATCTGTAGGAGAGTCATACTTTATTTTTTGGAGAATTCTCTTTTAACGGCATCATCCACCTTTGAGGTGCTGAGGGAACTGAATCATTTCCATTAGAAGCTGCCCTCGCCTTGGCAGCAGAGGCAGGAACCTGGACTTCTATGTGAGCTTCAAAAAGACAGACATTTGTCTGTATGGCCCATTGCTGTGTTTCTAGTGCGTAAACCAAGATCCAGCATGTAGTAAATGCTCTGTAAATATTTGTGGAATGACTACATGAGGCAACTCAATGGAAATCTTTTGTTTAGGCTGAGTAGATTGAGAACAAAATGGGGGAGAGAAGTCATGTGTTCTCTGTAGGAACAAAGAAGCGTAGATTTCTCTAAGGAGAGGAAAAAATTGACGTGATAATGGGAAGAAATTTGTGTTAAATTTTGTAGGGTGCTAGCAAATTTGGGGTCCCTTACAATGCTGGTGGCTGTATTATCTGGTGCATATTGCATAAGCCAGTCTACGGAGTTGAGCATAATTGAAAGAACAGATGGTGACTTCTCTCCTTAGGTGATAGTGTTTCAGATAAACTTATTTATTTCAAAGACTTCCTGGGTAAAAATGAAAGGCATTCATAAAATATTTAAGGTGCAGTGCTTCCTATATATTTGGTCTCAGGTGAATACATAGGGGTCAAATACAAGATAACCTCAAACATATTGGGATTATAGGAAATGTACAAATAGTAGAAAAAACTTAAGAAATGAAACGTGGAAGCTTTGAGCTTCTGAAAAGCCTGAGCGGAGCTTTTGTTGTCTAATAGTAGGAAGCATATCTGTTCATCAGGAGGAGTAAATATAGGTTTCTTGTGCCCTGAGCTCTGAGGGAATTTGTTACAGATGGTTCTGGAAGACTGGACATCCACATGCAAAAAAATTAATCTAGACACAGACCTTAAACCCCTCACAAAAGGTAACTCCAAATGGACCACAAACCTAAACATGAAATGCAAAACTATAAAACTCCTAGAAGATAACAGGAGAAAATCTAGATGACCTTGGGTTTGGCAATGACTTTTTAGATGCAACACCAAAGGCAAAATCCATAAAAGAAAGAATTGATAAGCTGGACTTCATTAAAATTAAAATTTTTGCTCTGTGAAAGACACTGTCAAGAGAATTAGAAGACAAGCCACAGACTGGGAAAAAATGTTTGCAAAAGACTGTCAACTTAAAAAGCAAATTTGCTTGTTACTTTATCTCAAAATGAGTTTATTTGGGAATAGCTAAAAGAATTGCAATTTGGGATGTGTGTGCTATGGTAAACAACCGGCCAATCCAGAAAACAAAGGAGGGGATCTGCCTTTATAGAGACAAAGGGGGAGTAGGGAGGGATTATTCTAAATGCAAGTTCATTGGGAGAAAGTAGCAGTTGAGGGCAGCAAGAGCTTCTCATTGGTTGAGCTGTGGCATTTCCCACTGGCTAGGCTGCTGCCAGGTGGGAAGAGAAATCTTCCTTCAGGAGTGAAGTAGTTTTACTTCCTGTCCAAGATGCAAGCCTCTGTGTCTTTCTGTTTGGTGTAATTGACAGTGTGTGCTGAGGCATGAGAGCACCCCCTATAGGCCTTCCTTAATTGAATTCAGTTAAGGTTTCTTTTATTGATTCCCACAATACGTATCAGATAAAGGACTCTTATCCAAAATATACAAAGAACTCTTAAAATTCAACAATAAGAACACAAACAATCCGATGGAAAAATAGGCCAAAACTTCAACAGGTGCTTCACCAAAGAAGATATACAGATGGCAAATAAGCATTTGAAAAGATGCTCCACATCCTATGTCATCAGGGAAATGCAAATTAAAACAACAATGAGATACCACTACACACCTATTAAAATGGCCTAAATCCAGAACACTGACAACACCAAATACTGACGAGGATGTGGAGCAACAAAAACTCTCAACCATTGCCGGTGGGAATGCGAAATTTACAGCTACTTTGGAAGACAGTTTGGTGTTTTATTACAAAATCAAACCTCCTCTTACCATATGATCCAGCAATCACACTCATTCCTATTTACCCAAAGTAGTTGAAAATTTATGTCCACAAAAAAACCTGCCCGTGGAGGTTCATAGCAGCTTTATCTATAATTTCCAAAACCTGGAAGCAACTAAGTTGTCCTTCAGTAGGTGAATGGATAAATAAACTGTGATACATCCAAACAATGGAATATTATTCAGCACTAAAAAGAAATGAGCTATTAAACCATGAAGAGACATGGAGGAAACTTAAATGCCTATTACTAAGTCAAAGAAGCCGATCTGAAAAGGCTACACAGCACATGTATGATTCCAACTATTTGACATTCTGGAAAAGGCAAAACTATGGAGACAGTAAAAAAATCCGTGGTTGTCAGGGACTCGGGGGAGGGAAGGATCAACAGGCAGAGCACAGAGGATTTTTAGGATGGTAAAACTATTCTGTATGATGCTACAATGGTGGATACATGTCATTACATAATTTGTCCAAATTCATGGAACATACAACACCAAGAGTGAACTCTAATGCAAACTATGGACTCTGAGTGATAATGATATGTCAATGTCGGTTCATCAATGGTAATAAACACATCACTCTGGTGGGGGATGTTGATAATGGGGGAAAGCATGTGTGGGGGCAGGGCATATATGGGAAATCTCTGTATTCTGCTCAATTTTGCTATGAATGTAAAACTGCTTTAAAAAATAAAGTTTATTAAAAATTATAATCAAAACATCTGAGTCATAAACCCAATAAATATTTAGATATCATAATTTAGAAAAAAACTGAAACCTAGGAGAGTCTGGACTTTCTAATCAAATTAAGAAAAACATGCTGAGAAAGTTTGCAACTTGTTTTGCTTTTATCCTTCCTGTAATAATAGAAATAATGCTCATTTCCTGCAGCTTCCTTTCCCATTAATAGAACTTTGTGTCAGGCCACTCTAAATGGTGCTCAAGACATGTTCTGCTTTTCTAGTGGGGAGAACAATGGTGGCTGACCCCGGGTTTGTTCCTCTCCTGCTTGAACCACACCCCCGTCCAGTGTGTGGTGACACCCAGGCCCAGCAGCCTCTGCTAGAAGCCCCTCCCCTCTAACCTCTGGCTGGGCCCCGAGTCAGGGAAACGGTTGCTGTAAAAGACATTGGGAATGCTGTGCAGAGCACCCAGTAGTGCCTACAGTGTGCTTCACACATAGCAAACAGCTCCAGAGATGCAGGAGAAACATTTGGGATGGAGTTATCTTGCTTTGTTGTTGTTGTTTTTTTTTTTAATTTTTTGTTTATTGCAGTAACATTGGTTTATAACATTGTAAAAATTTCAGGTGTACATCATTGTACTTCTGTTTCTGCATAGATTACATCATGTTCACCACCAAAATACTAATTACAACCCATCACCACACACATGTACCGAATTATCCCTTTCACCCTCCTCCCTCCCCCCTTCCCCTCTGGTAACCACCAATCCAATCTCTGTCCCTATGTGTTTGTTTTATCATAGTTTCTTGGTAAAACTATTTCTTAAACTCTTAAACTGCTTGTAAGCTAATAAAGAGGGAGGTAATTCCATACCCTGACTGAGGTAGAGTGAGGGTGAAGGTGGGGAGTTGGAGGATGAGGGGAAGGAGGAGCCAAGGGCTGGTGCCCTGTATTCATTCATTCTGCAAATGTGGGAGTCCAGCAGTGAATAAGAAAGGCAAGTTTTCTACTTATATTCTACAAGGGGGAATACAGGCAATAAGCAAAGAAACAGATTACTTAACAAGATGATGTTAGAGCAGAATAGGATGATATGATGGGCATGAGGTGGGAACTGGAGGGCTGAGGATTGGGGCAGTGGTACTCTGAGTGGGCAGAGACCTGAGGGAGTCAGCAGTAAGAAGGTCCATGGCTAAACCGTGTGGTCCAGTCTTAGAAGTGCCCCTCTGACTTCTCTGGAGAACTCCTTTATGTACTAAAGTGGCAGAACAGGTTATTTTCTTCCTCTCTTGACTCCTTGAAGTGGGACACAAATCCTTCCCTTCTTTGGGGCCAGGTACCTGGTAAATCAGGTTGATGCTGCTCAAGGCTGAACTGAGATAGGCTCTTGGGGTGATAGTGCAGGCATGAGGGCCAGAGCTGATCCATCTGATGGTGTGGAAAAGACGAGCCTTCTTGTGGATGTTTGCACTCCCCACCCATGCCCGCGAGGCAAAGCTTGATTTCCTTCAGCCTCCTCCTCCTCTACCTACATGGATCTGAAGCTTCTTTCAGCCTCATCCAGAGAAAAATATCAATGAAACTGAGTGACAACCTTGACCAAAGAGAAGAGGTGAACTCCTGAAGGTGCTGTGGGGAACAAGGAACAATCAACAAGGGTGATGGTGACGACGGGAAGTGGGGAGTTCCCTGGTGATGGGAGGGGACTGGAGAAGGCCGATCACGTAGGAGTTCCAGGTGTGGTGAAGCAGGTGACACGAGCTGCACAGGGTGGATGAGTTATCTGTGAATCCCCACTCAAGGATGCTTGAAGGCCAGTTTCTCAACCTCAGCACTATTGACACTTTGGGTGGGAAAATTTTTCGTGTGTGTCTGGCTGTCTGTGCATGTAGGATGTTTAGCAGCATCCCTGGCCTCCACCCACTAGATGCCAGTACCCCCGCCCCCCAACCAAAGATGTCTCCAGACATTGCCAAATATTCCCTGGGGGCAAAATCACTCCAGATTGACAGCCACTGCTTTAAAGATTTCAAAAGGTAACTTGATCCTTGAGCAAGGAATGGTTTCACACAGCAGGAAGGAATTGCTCTATACACATTTTTTTTTTTTTTTCAGGAAACCAGCTGACTTGGTTTTGGTAAACAGACTGCTCTATGCTCCCTTCCAATGTCAAATGTATAGCAAGGCAGTAACACTGATGTATTAACCATGGCTCATTCTGATCACTAGACCATCAAGAATAATAAGGTCTCATTGTCTTCCAAGGCCTTAACTGTCAGTCAAAATTATTAGTAGACAATAAAACCTGCCCTTGTAGAAATGGGATGCAGTGATGGAGGCCACAAGTTGAGGCTCCAAAGGACGATTCTAAGGGTGTGAGAGTTAGGTGCTAGGCAGATGTGAGCTAAGGGGATGTTAGCTTGAGTACCTACTTCTAAATTAGTCTAACTGCTGAATAAAATTAGGGTATCCAAACCCTAGCCTGACGCGCATTTGAGTTAGCCCCCCTCCAGTCTCTGGCGGAATCCTCAGATCCTCAGCTGCTTTGTAGCTCTCTACAGTCTTCCCTGGGAGTCTTCTCTTCCAAATGAACACTCTGAAGAAAGAGAGAGGGAGAAGGGAGAGAGAAGGGAGGCAGGGAAGTGGAGAGAGAGTGAGTTTTTCTTGCTTCACTGAAGCCCAGGCAGGCACACAATGGTGGCTGTGTATCTCCCTGGGGGAGCCTACATCCTGGGATCACAGGAACTGCCATAGTGCCCCATTGCCTTTGTTTTCCCTCAGACTGGACCAGACCAGAGTCATCAAGGGGGTGAGGTGCCCAAGGCCTTCTCTCGCACCACCGTAATAGTGCAGGATGGTGGGCTCTGCCCCGTGATCCTTCATTCTGGCCCTGAAAACTCTTTTCCAAGGATATCAGGGTCCATGAAAGAGAGGAAACATGAGCCTCGGGTGGTTCTTTCCAATGTGAGTAATCTAGAAAAAACCCAGAATTTTTAGTGGGTTATTAAACTTATAAAGTACATTGATCTCACCTTTGTGAGACTCTGAAAGTGCTCCAGCATCCAAAAACTGCATCCTTTCATTTAGTACTTCCTCATTTACAGGTTTTTTTCCCCTTCTTTTTTCCCCTTATTAACCATTTTGTCTTAAGGTCCATTGCTATTACTAGTGAATTTAAAGATAAAAGGCACTACCTGTGTGGTTTATACAAAGTTTAGGGCTATATTGGTGTATGTGGGGGCAATTAATAAATCTCCACCTAGGTGATTCCGTTAGATTAAAGTTTGGTCCTACAGTCACTGAAGGTTTGCAGTCCAGCTTCACTTACGAGCAGCATGACCTTGGGTAAATCAGAACTTCTTTCATGCCTCATCTGTACAATGGGAATAATAGTACCCACTTCTTGGAGTTGTTAAGCTAAAATGTGATAGCATCTGCAAAGCGTTTAGCATGGTGCCTGGCACTATTATCAATAAATACGTAAAGGAAAAGTGTCATAGGAACACAATGTCCGTACTATTCCAAGGATCAGCATAGTCTTCAGCCTTGTGAGCTGCCACTGGGATTTCAGAATGGCCAGAAGTGTCACTGGCCATCAATGGCAGACCTAAGGAGAAGGGTTAAAAGTGGGGCAGGAATGAGAAATGATTGCAAGATGGAGAGAAGAGCAACAAGAAGGAAAGAGAAAACAGACACAGACAGGTGGGCCTTTGTAGAACACTGCTCACTCCCAAAATATTGAGCTAGGCACTGTGCATTCTTTGAGGAATAGACTGTCTCTGCCATCAAGAGACTTGTAGTCTTTTGAGTCAGTCAAGTGAATAGAGTAAGATGGACTGTAACAGAGAGGAGAGAGCTGACTGGGAGCACAGAAGAGCAGCCAATCCTGCTAGCAGTGGGGTTCAGGGTTACAGAGTAACAAGTAATAGAGTGGAGTCCTTAAGAACATCTGAGAGTTAGAAGGGTATAGTGTGTGCAAAGACGTGGAGGTAAGAGCATGTGTGCAGGGATTGAAATTCTGTACAGCTGAAGGTGAAGTGTGGGGTTGAGGCATGAAATCTCTCTGTTATTCAATCATTTAATCATGCTTTAGGTATTTGTTGTGGACCATCTACATGTCAGACACACTGAGGATGCTGTAGGGAAAAAGCAAGTTCCCTCTTAGAAATATTTTCTAGAAAGGATGGATGATAAATAAGTACAAAACTAAGTAAACAAATAAATGATCAAGGAAAGTTCTATGATGGAAATAAACAATGGGTAAAGTGATAGAGGATGGGTGGGTGGGAACCCAATTTAAATAGGGCTGTCAGGAAGGCTTCTCTTAAGAAATGGCATTTCAGCTGAGTCTCAAGGAGAAGACGGAGCTTGCAGTGCAGAGATGGGCAGAATGGCAGGCAGAACATTTAAGGTGGTGGAAAGCCCCAGTGCAAATGCCCTGAGGTTGGAGTGGTAAAGCAGAGATTGGCCACTAACTTTTGCTCCACGAACCTTTTGGTAGTGAGTAGAGAAGACTGAAGGGGGGAAAGACTGCGCCGAAGAGGATGCAGAAAAGGTCACACGTTTGCCTTAAGAGGCCTTCAACTGTGAAAAGACCCACTGTAGCAGGGGTCCAGATATTTTTTCCTTTGTCTTAGCCAGACTCTGCTACTTTCCAAATTCTGCCTAAAACCTACGATTCAAATATCACCTCAAATAACTTTTCCTCCTGCAGACTAAGGTGGAGGTCCAGGGGCTGACAGCTTCAGGGGACACAGCAAACAGAATCCAGGTGAGGGCAATAACAGGGGTCTATACTGGTGCCTTGCACACAGAAGAGGGAGAAGGCCTGGAGTATTTGAAAGAAATGAGTTCATAGGCAGACAGAAGGGATTTCACAAACATGGACAAAAAGCACAAAGGCTACGTGCTTTTTTTTTAAGGACCTCCAAGTAGTCGGTATGCCTAGCGTCAGCATTAACTTCTTTGCCTGTAAAATGGAGACAATAAGAATTCTCTGTCCCTTATTATTCCCTACGGCAAGACAGCTTACAGGCAGAGAAGAAAAGAGCAAGTTGTTAAATTCAGTGCAAGTCCTTGTCAGTCAACAAGGATTGCGGGGATCTCTTCAAGGCACACTCTTACGCGCGGGAGCAGGCTCTTTATGGATGAAGCAAAACATCCAATACTGCCGAGTGCAGAATAATGTCTAAGGCGGGATGCTCTAAATTTGTAGTCCTGGGCCTGCGGGGGTCTCAGGATGGACTTCAGCGGGCCCCCGAGCCCGCATATGCGTTTCCCTGGGAGCGAGTCTAGAGAAGTCACTCCCAAAAGGACGTCTCCAGAAGAGTGACTGCCTTGAGGTCTCGTCCAAGGCCATGTTCTTACTGCCGGAAAAACAACAGGCTCACGTCTAACACCCACTTCTCGGATGAGTGGGCGGACAGAAAGCCTCTAGGATTCACCCAACCGCGGCTTCTTGGGCCAAACAGGCCGACGTGCCCAAGGCGGCCGCCGGCGATTTGAGCACCCGGTCGCGGAGCATTGTGGAGCTGGTAGTTCAGGTTGGGGCGCGGCTTCGGGCTACCGAAGCCATAGAACTACATTTCCCAGCAAGACCCGCGCAGCAGCGGGTGCGGACCGTGTACGTGAGCGACCAGACTTCCGGACCAGCCGGGGGCGGGACCGTGGCAGAGGCTGGAGTGAGGCGTAGGGATGCAGCGCCCCGCGCCCTTCAGCACCCTCTACGGGCGGGTCCTGGCCCCGCTGCCCGGGCGGGCCGGGGGCGCGGCCTCTGGCGGAGGCGGGAACGGTTGGGGCGTCCCGGGCTCCCACGTGCGGCTGCCGGGGCCCGCGGAGTTCGGGACCCGCGGCAGCGCCGGCAACACAAATACCAGTGCCGGGGACACTAAAAGCGTCTGCCCGGGCCCCTCCGCGATGTCTAAGGCCGAGGAGGCCAAGAAGCTGGCGGGCCGCGCGGCCGTGGAGAACCACGTGAGGGTGAGCAGCTCGGGGCGTGGGGCGCCTGTGCTCGCTGTGATAGGCTCATGTTGCGCGCTCTCGGCATTGCCGGGGCGCGCCTGGTTGCTGCCAGGGCCGGGGCTGCGTGAGAGGGGAGAGGGTGCGCGCTTTACCCAGGTTTAGACCCGCTTCATCCCAGCTTCTTAAAGGCCTTTTAGATATGGAATCGGTTGGGGGCAAGTCCCTTGAAAGTTGAGCTGTCTAAAGACTCCTTGTCCGGCTGGATAACACTTTACAGAGTGGAGCCTGGTAGTGTCTGACGTTTGGAGTGGGACTGGAAGGGACTTGCCGTGTGGTTTCCTTATTAACAAATGGAACATGATGAGTTCTGGAGCTGCCGAGAGGTCTGGCCTTCCCTTCAGTGTCCTGGGAAGTCAGTGGAGAGCCGGTTTGAAAAGTGCTTTGAAATTTCATTCTAAGGAGGTTCTAATTTGGCGCGCGCCCGCTTCTGAGTGTAGTCACCAGAGGGAAGGAGAGACAGAGCCAGAGGGCTTTAAACCTGCTCCCTTTGACAGTCTGGGGGACGCTTGAAGCCTGGAGGATGCTGTTCTTTAACGTCTGGTGCGGAGATGTTGTAGCTGTTACTGGGTGAGGTCGTGGCCCCACTTGTTTGTCAAGCGCCGGGTGTGGTGCTGTTTGTGGAGTCGTTTAACCTGAGTGGATTTGCTGTCACCAATCAAGTTAATTATTTTAATAATAGTACTTCGGGAGCCAAGTGGAGTATCTCTGCCCTTAGGTGGAGTTTTCTTGGCTTTACTGGCTTTTTGTCTTTTCTGCTTCTTAGAAAGTCGTATCAGATTCTCTTTTCTCCTCTAATGATAGTTCTTTACATTTGATAAAGCTTTAGTTTACTACAGTTTTGCATAGATAGATGATGTTTGATCCTCAAACAGCCTGATTAAGGGGAAGAGGCCAGTGTGGTAACCTGTGGCTCAGCGTGTTCTGTAGAAGGAATGGCCAAGGATTTTCCAGAACCCAAACCAAGTGACTCTTGTTCCAGTGCCCCAACTCCTGTTCCAGTGCCCTTCCACCAGTTCCATGGCTGCCTGCCCTGTTCTGGTGTAACTTATTCCAAATCTGGTGAGCAGTAGGATTTTTCTATGGGAATTCACAGAGATAATGTGAAATGTGTAATCTGGCTCTACTGTTGGGATTCAGTGCCTCAGCTGCAAAATTGGGACAATAAGCTGAAATTTCAAAATGCCTGGATAAAGTGTATAGTTAATAGACGAGTAAATGAAAGCTATACAATTAGAAAAGCCCTATGTGTTAGTTTTCCTATTAACCTATTTGCATCAATATTTGGTGGCACACGTCTCCCTGACCGTTGTTTTATAGTTATGTATTTGGTCAAATAAAAATCTGCAATCCCCTACCTCAGGCTAGAGCCCCCAAACACTGGATTCCAGCCACATTATTCCGTGAAGTTACCAGGTGATCCTGGGGAGATCTCTGTTGGCCTTTTGGGAGCACCTCACCCCAGTCTCAGTTGCACCCACTTTCCCTACCAAACTTCTTTCCTGAGATGCCAACACTACTTGAATTTTGTGTTTTCTGCTCTTTAACGTTGATTTATTCATTTCGTTCATTTGCCAGGTATTTATTGAGTCCTTAGTGTGTGTCAGGCAGTTGGTGTGGTGGCCAGAAATGTGGCTAAAGGGAGGAGGAGAGTCAGGTCCTGGATACTTTGCAAACAGGCTAACTAATTCAAATCCACACATATATTGAGCATAGTTATGTGCCTAATTCTCAAGGCTTAGCTGCCCTCCCTAGGGGGTATCCTTTGCCCCATCTAAGACTATATTTTTCTCTAGCACTTTGTGTCTTGAAATTGTTTACTCACTTGTGTAAGTTTATCAAGGTAGGTTGTGTACCAAGTCCTGTTGATTCCACCTTTGGAATGTTCTTAGAGCTGACCTTTCCCTTTGATCTGCCAACTTTCCTGGTTTAGGCTCTCCCCATGGCCAGAGGATTGCAGTTGCCCTTATCTTGTCTCCTCTGTAGACCTCCCAACTGATGTATGATCATCTTCTGAAGCTCTCATCTGCTCTTGTCACAGTGGCCTTCAGGTGGCCTCATCCTAAGCTTTGTGTAACACATCTGGAATGTCTGTTGCAACCTATGTACTGAGCCAGGTGGGGAGGCTACACAGATAAGAGGCTCTGGTTCTTGTCCTTAAGCCCGCAGTCTTGTTTCCTTCTAATGCTCTCTTCTCTCCCATGTTCCAGAACATTGGAAAAGTCAGATTACTGGCGTATGGTGTGTGTTTTAACATCACTGCCCTCAACCTAGAATGCTCTTTCTTGTCATGTGCCTTTGCCTCTTAAAATCATATATGTCCTTTAGGGTTTGGTTCGAAGTCCATTTCTTCCTTTCAGTTTTTCCTTAGCCTCCTAAGGGGAGGAAGGTAGCTCCTCTTTGATTCTGTAGCAGTTTATAACTCTTAGGTGCCTTATGCTGGTGTCGTATGTTCTAGTCATCTGTGTGTTTGTTTCTGCCATCCCCCTAAAGTGTAAGCTCCTAGAGGGTAGTTAACCTTATCTTCAGTCAGTGTTGATCACAGTGAGCCCTACTGGTAAATGTTCGCTGAATTGTGTGGAGTGTGGACACAAATATGGAGATTGTGGGGTTATTGGTGGTCATTTGCTTAGATTCTCTGGGGTGTCAGGTTTCCACTTCCCCTAGCCCATTGGTGTTCCATTGTGGTGACCACTTCCACGTCTGGGTGTATGGAGACCTTGGAGAGTTCTCAGCTGAATCTTTGGGGTAGCCACCCTGGACTCAGGTCTGCCTGTTTCTGGGAGTGTAGACACCCAGGATAGGTCACCATGCAGGGCCATGCTCTCCTGAAGGTCTGTAGCTCCGTTTGTTGTCTTTGGAGCCTGGGCTTTGTTTTTTGACTGGATTAACCTTGAAGAAGTTGTTGGGCAGTGGTTCCAGTTGGTCAGCAGAAGACATATTTCCAAGGTTACTACACTGGACAAGGTGATTGAAGTTTTGATGTTGCACATACAACATGTGGTTTAGCGTTGCCCATTAGAAGGGGCTTGCTCCTCCAGTAGAGCCTGCTTGGCAGCCTTCTGCTGTTGGGCACAAGCAGCCTTTGGCTACCTATGTTTGGCTTTGGCTGGGACACCGATTCCTGGGCCAGTCATTTGATTCTAAGGTAGCAGGACCACATGGTTGAAGAGCTTTGGGCCTGGCAGGCCCTTGTAATTCCTGGCCTCCTCCGAAAGCCAAGGAGGAACCTTGCACAGAGCTTGTCTGACTCACCCAACTTCACCTGTGTGCCACCTGCCTGCTGGGTGATGTGAGTGTATGGCTGAGCATGGTAATGAGGAATCTGGCAGTGAATTATTGTGTAACTAGAGCTCTCAGCTTTACGTCAGGTGTGAAGGTCAGGTCAAGCCTACCTAGGCATTAATAAGTCAAGACATTGTCGATGCAAATAATCCATAACCAATCTATAAATCAAAATTGGGGTGAGTTTATTATGAGCCAACTTTTGAGGACCATATAGCCCGGGAGAGTCCTTTCACAAAGAAATGGAGCACTCCAAAGAAGTGGGGTGTACAGAGTAGTTATATACCATCAAAGAGCATCTATCACATATGATTGCAATGTCCCTTTTACAATAGCCATGACATTGACCTGTCGGCGCTGCGATTGATGGACATGGTGGGTATCAGGTCTGCTGTCTCCATGGGCGTGGCTGTTGTCTCGAGTTGGGTGGTCATAGGATGAGCGCAGCAATCAAATACTAGCCTAGGGAGAAATGCTTATCCTTAAGGAAATGCCAATGTGGGGGAAGTTGCATTTATATCTTAAGGGCATTGTTCTTGTCTTTGGGACATGTTAATTGCTTAAAGCGGATATACAATGAATGAACAGAGGCTACAGGCCCCTTTTGGAAAAAAACAAGGTCAGGCTGAGTTAGTTTTACACCAAATGGCTTCCACATGTGCTCCAATATATCCTATTGCTCGCCATTTATTTATCAACATTTTCTCATTACTTGAAGGTTTTTACATGTTCAGATATTCAGCAATTTTGAATGTTTTTGTGTTGTGATGTACTATTTACTTGTCTTGAAGACCTTGCTGTTGAGGTTTGCCCAGGGAGCCAAATGACCATTGGATGCATCGCCTTCTTGAGGTCATCATCGCGGGTGGAATCCTGACCTAGCACAAGCTCTGCTTTGAGGGCCCCTTGGTGTATTTGGTGACTTTGGAACTATGAGCTAGTAAAGGTGATTTCCATCAGGTCACAAACACAGGGGCTGATGGGTAAAGCCTTCTGTAGGTAAAATCATGATACTTATACAAAACAAACATCTCAGAGATTTTATGTAACTCATTAAATTAATGAGGGAACGAAAAAGATGCTACAACCTGTTACAGGAAAAACCAAAGAACCTTACATTTATATGCATTCAAGAACTGTTAAAATAGGGGCCAGCCAGGTGGCGTAGTGGTTAAGTTCCTGGGCTCCGCTTCTTCAGCCGGGGGTTCGGGGTTCTCGGGTTTGGATCCCGGGTGCGGACCGACGCACTGCTTGTCAAGCCATTCTGTGGCGGTGTCCCATATAAAGTAGAGGAAGATGGGCACAGATGTTAGCCCAGAGCCAGTTTTCCTCAGCAAAAAGAGGAGGCCTGTATAAAGTGGAGGAAGATGGGCACAGATGTTAGCCCAGGGCCAGTCTTCCTCAGCAAAAAGAGGAGGGTTGGCAACGGATGTTAGCTCAGGGCTAATCTTCCTCACACACACACAAAAATTTACAAGACCTGTCTATAGGGTAGTAGTCAGTTGGATCTCACAAAACAATTAATTTGCATTTCTTTTTTTTTTTTTTTTTTGTGAGGAGATCAGCCCTGTGCTAACATCTGCCAATCCTCCTCTGTTTTTGCTGAGGAAGACTGGCCCTGGGCTAACATCCGTGCCCATCTTCCTCCTCTTTATATGGGACGCCGCCGCAGCATGGCTTGCCAAGCAGTGCGTTGGTGTGCGCCTGGGATCCGAACCGGCGAACCCCAGGCGGCCGCAGCGGAGTGTGCGCACGTAACCGCTTTCGCCATGGGGCCGGCGCCCTAATTTGCATTGTTAACAGTTATCTAGGAGTTCAAGTCTCTCTCTCGAGTTGTAAAGTGGTCTAGTCCAAGGCAAAGACCTACACTCCTGTAGGATCACATAATACCTGCAGGCTCCAGCATGCCATTGAGAGGACATCCAGTAGTCTCTTGTTCATTTCTAAGTCTTAAATTTTTCCTTACAGTGTTGGATTCACTTCTAAAGAGGGGATGATGAGTCTTAAGGTCACAGGGGGTGGTTGTGAGATTTGATTTATATTAACATTTATAAATGTTCTTGGTAGGTGCTTAATGGTAGCTGCTGCTTTGGTTTTTAGCTGTTTTGCCTTAGACTGGCAGGAGATTGCTCCCAGGAAGTTGCTTAGGAACTGAGGTCACATTAGTTCCTGACTGTTCCTACCCTGAGCTTGTTTTGCTGTTTGTGGTCTAACTGACCTCGCTGGGCCCCTACTCTGCTCCTGGTCTGCTCGTAGGTACCTTCCCCCTTTGTTAAGATGGCAGGCTCAGTAGTGTGATGCCTGTTTCTTGACCTTTGTACTCAGGAAGTGGTCTGTATCTATTACAAATCCTTTCTATTTGCAGGTGAAGACTAGTTCTCATGTTCCTAACTACGCCTTCGCCTTCTTCCCATATTGTCTGAGGCAGGCTTGTGCAAAATGAGGACCCCTTGGCATCAACTGGACAGTTGCTGATGTGAATTGCTATTTTGAGGTTACTTCAGACTCTCCCCTCTTCTGCTGACTTTAGGGGAACTCTAGATGGTGGGCTTGATGTGTCCCTGAGGTTCCCTATGATGCCACCAACTTGAAGGTGCCTGTGGTCAGTCCCCTGCCTTCTAGATGTTAAGCTTGTGTGAAAAGGCACTGAAGCCAGAAACTTCTGCTTTCTGCTCTCAGGGTGCACCTAGACTCTGTTGTTTCTTCCTAGGGCCTTTGCTTTCTGATCACCCGCCTGGGGTTGGCCAGGAATCTTTCAGTGCTCATCTGCAGGCCATTTTTGTGAGGCCAACTTAAGTTGCTGTGTATTGTAAGTAAGCCAAGCCTTTTGTCTGATAGGATGCAGAGAGTGTTGAACAGGCCTCAAATGGAGTCGCTTATGCTAAGCCCCATGTCATCAAACTGAGACTTAATTACAGTTTCGGCTCTCCCAGAAATGGAATCTTAAACCATTCGATCAGGCATTGCCTGATCAGCACTAGTTAGGTTATCTGCCTGATGGACCTCTACCATCCCCTAAAGGAAAGTAACCTTGCCATAACCAACCTGCTTTTTTGCCTTGTATGACTTCCTTCTTCCTGCTCCCTTCTGGCTGTAAAAGTCTTTCATTTTGTATAGCTCCTAGGAGTTTCTTTCTATCTGCTAGATTGGATGCTGCCCAAATCAAATTGATTTTTGCTGACACTCTTAAAATTTTTAATATGCCTCAGTTTATCTTTTAACAGGAGGAAATGGTAATGTCAGTGTCAGAGATGAAAGGAGGAGGACTGTGCTGATAAATTCCCCCAGGGCACTAGGATAAAGTGCAGCTTTGAGGTTCAGTGGTCATGTTTCTGTAAAATGGACTCGGTACCTACCTTGCACCCATGTTGGTGAATTGCTGTTCATAATAATTTTATAGTTGTAGGAAGTGGGATGAAGAGGGAGTAAAATATGGTATTAATAAGTTTTGGTTGTTCCTCCCCTTTTTGGCAGAATAACCAAGTGCTGGGAATTGGAAGTGGTTCTACAATTGTTCATGCTGTGCAACGAATAGGTATGTTCTTGGGCTGTCTCCTGGGTATTTTGTGTGGGATGATGGGGGTGGGAAGGTAGAGGAGGTGGGGAGCGGGGCACAGGTTTGGCCCCTGCCTAGCTTGGCTCCAGCAGTGTGGAGCTGGGGAGAGGGGTGCCTGCCTGAGGTCAGCTGAGTGCTTCTGCTCTTCTCTGAGAGAGGGATTCTTGGGCCTCTTGAACTATCTTTGGGGGATGCCCTGGTTTTGTTTACTCTGCTCAGCTAGAGGGGTGGAGCTGACTTATGATGAGGTCGCAACAGAATTTATCATCGTCAGTGGTCTGGTGTGTGGCTGCAAGGACCCTGAGGCAAGCCCTCTGAAGCCTGTGGGTTTCTCAGGCAAACAAATCAAGGTCAGCCAGGCTTGCCCCGTCCATGACCCTGGAGTGGATGTGAGGCGCCTGCACTTGGTGGCTGGTTCCTGCAGGTGCTGACTTCATTCTGATTAGGGCGTCTGTGTGCTTAGGAAAGGCTCAGGAATTGTTAGCCCCTGTGGCTGCTCAACAGGTTTTACTGCCCTGCTCTTGTTTGTAAGAACAAAGCCCAGAGGAGAGAGGCTTGCCTGAATGCTGATCGCTTCTTCTGGGTGCCAAGGGGCAGTGCTCAGGAGATAGTCCAGGAACGCTTTGCCTTTAAGAAGTGGTTGTGGTGCTGGTGTGATGGCTTCTGGAAGCCTTCTCGTTGGCCCTACAGGGGTTTTAGTGTTGCACACGTTTTACGTTAGCACTGTGTGTGTGGAGGATTTTAGGGTGCAAGAGTTACTGTGGATTTCATAATAGTGGCATCTAAACCTCCCAAGATGCAGACCAATGATTAAAAAGACTTGAAATTTTAATAAGACAGTTTTTTCCTTAAGACTTTTTTTTAAAAATCAAGTTTTCCTGAAAGGTACAAATCCAAAATGAATAAATAAACCCCCTTTAACTGCCCTCTGGGGCCTACGAATGATTATGTTTTTTACTAAGTGTAAAAGTCAAGTTCTCGCCTTTTCCTTGTAAAAGGCAATATAGGGAAGTAGTTAAGACTGTGGAGCTGGACTGCCTGGGATCATATCCCAGCTCTGTGACTTGTTAGCTGTGTAACCACCCAGTTACTTTACCTCTGTCTGCCTCAGTTTCTTCTCTGTAAAATGGGGATAATAGCTGTCACTTATCTGTGCGTAGTTAGGATTAAAAGAGTTCATATGTGCAAAGTTCTTTGAGTATTGCCAGGCACATACTAACAGCAAACGCTGACACTGCTCTTTCTGTGGTTGGTACTTAACCTCCTTAGACTTTGTAGTGTCCTTCTCTTGTGATGTGTGACATTGTTCACCAACTTTTTCACCAAGGGTGGGGGCACAGAATGAAAAGCAGCTGTCAGTGGGGGATAGGCCTTTGCTTTTCTGTTGGGTTTGAGCAAGTGTGCACATGACATGACAAATAAAGTGAGGAGAGTGAAAAACTACCCACACGGCTTTTGTCTCCACAGCTGAAAGAGTGAAACAAGAGAATCTGAACCTCGTCTGTATTCCCACTTCCTTCCAGGTATGTCCTGCTTTCCAGTCTGCATCTTGGCAGTTGCTGCTGAATCTCCTGGGTCCCTGAGGACATGGAGGTGTGGCTTTGGGCTGTGCAATAGGGTTGTTGTAGGTGAGAGAGTCAGAAGCAGGAGAGGAGTTTATTGACTGGGGATTGGTCCTGGGAAGTGTGGTTTTAGATGCATTCATTTTTCACTGAGTGACTACTTCAATGTATCTTGTATTAGGCACCATGGAGTATACAGAGATGACCACATGGTCTCTATCCTCAAGGCATATTATCTCCATTTATAGATGAAAAGACTGAGGCTAAAGGGCGTTAAGTAATATGTTAGTAATGCAAGTACAGTATTTTGTGTCCATGTCTAATGCTCTTTCACCATAAAATAGTAGGGGCTGGTGAGGAAAGCAGTAGGGCCAGTTAAATGTGGGGAAAGATAAGGGAAGAGCACACTTCGGGAAGGGAAGGAAGAGAGGTGCCCAGATAGAGCCATCTCCTGTCCCTCATCTGGCCATGGTGGGGAAGGATATGTGTATAATCCCATTGGATTTGTGGAGAGGATACTATGAACTGAGGTTAAAGGTTGGAATTGAGGATGGTTGGTTCTCCTGTGACTTTGTGGACTTAGTTTTAGACAGCTAGGTCTTGGGAAACTCTCCCAGTCCTGGAGATTCAGTGCTGGCAGCCTGAAGGGAGAGAGTGGTTAAGGGGCTGAGAGGTTCTTTCTAAGCAGGTGTGTGCCCCAGCCTGTCAGAATAGGGAGTGGAGGAGGGATTCCAGGTAGATAGGATAGGGAGTTAGGAGAGTACATACTGTAAGAGCTTCCTTGAAGTTAAATCCCTTGGGGACCCTGAACAAGATGAGTGGGCACCCAGGGGACCAAAGACAATACTGTAATTCCTGCTTAGTGCTAGAAAATGAGTGGTTTTACATTGCCTCTTTTGGGGGGCTGGCCCCTTGGCGTAGTGTTTAAAGTTCCGTGTACTCTGCTTTGGTGGTCTGGGTTTGTGGGTTCGGATCCTGGGTGCAGACCTACACCACTCATCATGCCAAGCTGTGGCGGCATCCCACATACAAAATAGAGGAAGATTGGCACAGATGTTAGCTCAGGGCTAATCTTCCTCACCAAAAAAAAAAAAAAAAAAACAAAAAAGAGCAACGTTGCCCTGCCTTTGAAATCCTGCTGTCCTGATGAGATGCTTTTAAAGTCAGTGGAAATCATAAAACATCACACAGTTTTATTTGCATGATAGAATATCACACTGAACTGTATGCAGTTTATATCATTTTTCTAACACCATCTCGGTTAGATATCTGTTGCTATGGAACAAATTACCTCCAAACTTAGCAGCTTAAAACAACAATTTATTATCTCATAGTTTCCAAGAGTCAGGAATCTGGAGTGGTTTAGCTGGGTGGTTCTGGCTTCTGGTCTCTTGTCAGGTTGCACTTAAGCTGTTGGCCTGTGCTGCAGTCATCTCAAGACTCCGGCTCCTGGGATGAATTAACTTAGTTTTGCCATTCATGGGGCTAGATCTTCTACCTCTTGGTGGGCCAGGTTGGGAATTGGGAGGGAGCCTTGGTCAGGACTCACTGTTTGACACTTAAATCCAAAAGAATTCTGAGAATCCTTGTCACGTGCTCAGAGTAAATGGTTATGGGCACTTTTTCCTGTCCTCTGCAGGCCCGTCAGCTCATCCTGCAACACGGTTTAACTCTCAGTGACCTGGATAGACACCCAGAGGTAAGAGTCAGTCTGCTGTGTCTTTCTGTCTCCTTTTTTATGGCTGTCACTTGTTCATGGGCTCTGGCTATCTCGTGACTCTAGGAGAAAGGTCAGTTAGTTATACTAGCTTTTCTCCTGAGACCTTGAGTATTAATCCTGGCTGGGGTCACAAGTGGAGAAGTGCTTAGTTTCCAGTATATTCCCTGTGGTTTAAGTGTGAGGGCTCAGTAAGAGTGTAGTGAAGGGGGATTTGTCAAGTCCAAGGCTGGACCCAGGGCTTCCTGCAGTCCTTGTACAGAGGTAGAAGAGTGAGCTGGCCCATGCAGCTTACCGCTAAGTGGAGATAAGAAGTAATCATCTGAGGCAGCCATGGACGTTTGGAAACAGATTAAAATTGAGTTTTATGGTAAAGATGGTTAAACACACAGGCAAATCCAGAGGAGATTGAATTGATGAGGGGGAGCAGCATGGTCATAGCTAACATTTACTGAGCCCTTACTGTATACCAGGCATGGTGCTCAGTGCTGTACCCATAGTAAACTAATCTCCAGTAGTCTTGTGGGTGGATACCATTATTATCCCATTTTATAAATATGAAGAGGGCACAGAGAAGGCAAACCATTTGCCTAAGTCCACGCTTTGCGTAAGTGGCAGAGCCAGAATTTGAATTCGGGTGATTCTGGCTATAGAGCAGTGCTACTTAGAAGGGCTTTGTGGGAAGAGGTAAAGTTTGAGCAGAGCTGTGAAGGCTGGGTGGAAAGGGCAGGAGAGAGCATTCCCAAGCAGAGTAGATGGGAACCACGGGAGCAATTCCAGGCAGCAGGTGGGCATATGTGGACAGTGCCCAGATTGGCTGGAGAAATTAGGAGCAAGTGAGTGGAATGTGGTGGTGCACAGTGGGGGAAAGGGTAGGGGCCAGGCTGGATTGGAATAGTGGGGCAGGATGATGGTGGCCCCAAACCCACCGGGGTGGGTGAGGCCTGATGGTGATCTAGTATACAAAGGCCTTGGGTTAAGGAAGAACCATGGGAAGGGCTTACTGGGAGATTTCTGGGGGCAGAGCCAGGGCGCAGGCTGAATCAACTGTTAGCATTGTGAGGAGAGTGATTTGGGCTGAAGATGGGCCTGTAACCCAGACAGAAATGGTTGCAGCCTTCTAGGCCCCAGAGAGTTGCCACAGTGCAGCCCAACCCTGGGCTTATTGCAGGGTAGGGGAGGAGCAGTGCAGGCCTCAACTTCAGACAAAGGGCAGGTCTGTAAAAGGATGGAAGCAAGAGTGCCGTGCTGAAGCATTGTGGGCCATGCTGGCCATGCCGGGCAAGTTCTAACTGCAGCTTGAACTGAATTTGTACCCTGAGGTTTTTTTTTTTTTTTTTGTGAGGAAGATTGGCCCTTAGCTAACATCCGTTGCCAGTCTTCCTCTTTTTGCTGAGAAAGTTTAGCCCTGAGCTAACATCTGTGCCCATCTTCCTCTATTTTGTATATGGGATGCCGCCATAGCATGGCTTGATGAGTGGTGCATAGGTCCGCACCTGGGATCTGAACCTACGAACCCTGGGCCACCAAAGCAAAGTGTGCAAGCTTAACCACTACACCACTGGGTCAGCCCCTGTATCCTGAAGTTTTTTATATTGCTGTTTTACAAACTGTACTTGAAGCTCCCACGTTGTCCATGCAGAGTACCAGGAGTGATGAGAAATACATAGTTTCCTTGATTTTGAATTTTGAAAGATGAATGAACCCATTAGCCCCTCAATTGATTTTGGGGCTGAGAATGGAGCTTCCTAATAGAGGAAGTGTGCAAGCCCAGACAGGTGCTTTGGTGGGGTCGTAGTAGGGTTGCCTCAAATAATTTCCAATTCCAGATCACATCACATGTGTGTCAGCTTTATAACTCTTCACTGGCTCTTTGCCTGTGTTTTTGCCACATTAATATGGAGACTTCTGAATCAGTGTTTCTCAGCCTTTTTTTTATTATTGCTGCTTTCATTGAAATTCTAATACCACAGATATGCTGTATATCTCTTTCTGTACTTGGGGATGATGTCACTCATGTTGAGATTGCATGCTCTCAGTAATTCCAGCTCGTCCACAAAGAAGCCCATCAAAGAGAAAAGGGAGTGTAATGTTGTAGGTAAGAGCTGGATCCGGATTTGGTTCCCAGGCCCCGTATTTGTTTCCTGGTGACCCTAGTGGAACAGTTTCACCTCTCAGAGCCTCAGTTTCTTGATTGGTTAAGTGGGAATAACTGTACCTAGCTAATAGGGCTGCCAAGGATTCAATGGGCTATTGCATGTTCAAACTTTGCTGAGAGCCTCCCCTCAAAAGGCTCTTAGTGGTTTTTGTATCTTCCCATCCCCCCAACACAGATTGACCTCGCCATTGATGGTGCTGATGAAGTAGATGCTGACCTCAATCTCATCAAGGGCGGTGGGTGAGTGTGGTGAGGACTTTCTTGCTAAAGAGTATCTGCCAGTTAATCTTGAGCAAAGCCAAGTGGAATACAGAAGAAACAAATTGCCACTGTGGTGTATGTGAGTTTGTTTTTCTACTAGGATGTTGATAGCATATGGCTATGGAGCCAGCTTTGCATTTCTGCCCCTTGGTAGCAATCTGGTGACTAGGAATCTGGGCCTCTTTAGTGAAATTATTCATCTTTAATGGGTTCTCTGTGTCTGCAATCTTCTGCTGATTCAAACGTCAAAAACTGTACAGGCTAAACCAAACATATTATTGGGGTAGATTATTAGGTCTGTGGGCACCAGTGTGTGATCTTTGCTTTAAAGCTGCGTTTACGTCTGTTAGCAGTTAATGATATATTTATTCATTCATTTGGAGAACGTTTATTGGGTGTTTCTTAAGTGTTGATTTAGAGGGTAGGGAATGGTGAGTTGAAGAAGGTGAAGTCCTTTTCTGCTGGGTTCTAATAATCAGAGCATGGAATGACACAAAATGCCTTTAAAATCTCACTGTGCTTTCTCTGCTTCCTCACCCTATCAGATAGCGAATGCAGCAGGTTGTTCAATGCTTGTCCTTCTCAAGTTACAGACCCTGCCATTCATGTCCTGCTCAGATGACTTCTCCCTAAGCACAGTGCTTCCTCTCAGATGCATCTTAGATGGGATTATGCCTGGCCTGACTGGGGAACCATTTCTCCCAGACGCAGGCTAATGTTTCCATCGTCTATTTACTACTAGAAGCAGCTTGTCTTAGCCACAGTCATACCATAGTCTGGGTGGCTTTGATAACAGAAACTTATTTCTCACAGTTTGGAGGCTCTTGGCTTGCAGATGGCTGCCTTCTCACTGTGGCCTGACATGGCGGAGAGAGAGAGAGTAAGGGAGCTCTCTAGTGTCTCTTCTTAGAAGGACTCTAATCCTATTAGACCAGGACCCCACCCATATGACCTAATTTAACCATAATTCCTTAGAGGCCTCATCTTCCAAATATAGTCACATTGGGGGTCAGGGCTTCAACATATGAATTTTGAGGGGGACGCAGTTCAGTCCATTGCATAGCATGATGAAGTGGGGGATGTTCTGCTAAGAATTAAAAATTAAATTTCTCTTTAAGTGCCAGAATTGGGTGGATTTGGGTTTCCTGTATCTGACCTTAGTTCCTAAATTTGAGTTTTTGTCTTACCCCGTGTTCATTTGCTTCTTCCCATCCCCAGAGGCTGCCTGACCCAGGAGAAAATTGTGGCTGGGTATGCCAGTCGCTTCATCGTGATTGCTGATTTCAGGTACAATGTTCAGTGTTCTGAACTGTCCACTGAGTAGGTAGATCAGACCCCAGGCCTCGTCCCCATTTTATAGAGGAGGAAGTAGAGAAATGAGGGGACCGTCTGACTTTCTGAGACTGATGGCTAGGACTTAGGGCAGTGTCTTGCAGGATTGTGTTCTGCTTTCATGCTGAAGGTAGGTGTTGTATTTCACGTGTCCATGGGAAGGAGGAGGAAACAGCTTGTCACCCTTGTTAACAGAGCGTGTGCTCATATATCACTCATTTGATCCTTGAAGGGAGTCTCAGAGGAAGCAGAGCAAGCCCTGCCCACAGACAGTGACTCAGCACACCCTGCTTCCTCTGGGGCTACACGTGACTTGTGTGATGGACAGTGTTTGACCAGGCTCTCAGATTCTCTTTCAAGGAGTCTGGTAGAAGGCACTTGTGCTGAGCATGTTAATTAAAAGGAAAATGTATTTACTTAGGAAAGATTATAGCTGTGGGAAGAACATAAATAATAAACACCTGTATAACCACAAGCCAGTCATATCTAATTTTAACATTTTCTTTGTATTTACTTCAAATACCTCTTTTCTTAAATAGTAAAACATAGCCAGTATGTTTGAAGCCCTGTATACTTGTCCCTGCTCGCTTCCCTTGCCCTCTCACCATATAATTAACCCCATGCCTGAATTTGGTGTTTATTTGTACCATTGAACTTACTTACATTTATTGTACTTTTTGACTCTTTCTTTCCAGGAAAAATTCAAAGAACCTTGGGGATCAGTGGCACAAGGGAATCCCCATCGAGGTCATCCCAATGGCCTACGTCCCAGTGAGCCGAGCTGTGACCCAGAAGTTTGGGGGCGTGATCGAACTTCGAATGGCCGTCAACAAGGCAGTAAGTGGCCAGGGAGGCTTCAGGAGGGCATTGTAGGCTCTAGGTGTGGTGTCCTCCTTTCTGCTTTGGTTAGGTCCTCTGTGCCTAGACTGAGCAGTCAGCTTTCATTTATTTTTAATCAGTTTATTGGTTTATTTTTAGAGTGCTGGCTTTATTGGTTTCTATATTCAAACTCATGTAGATAAGACTGTACTTAGTGCAGTGCATATCCTCTGTACAAACTGGGGAATGATTCTTTCTCTCCCCTTTGGGTCTGACCCTCCTCAGGTGATCTGACCTTTGTACCTGAGGCCTGGACCACCCTGATTGACAGCTGCTAAAAACAGGCTTTGGGAAGCCCCCCTGGGGCAGAAAGTTTTTCAAGTTTAGTGATATAATTTTCTTTTTTCCTCCTCTTTTCTCATTCTGTGGTTAAATGTGACAAGAAGTAGAGTTTCTTGGGGAATGTGAACCCCTCCCCAGAGATACACTCCAGATATGTAATCCAAATGTTTCTCTTCAGCTGCTAAAGTGGGTTGAACAGAACTGTTTTTTCATCTTATATTTAAATAAGCAAACAAGCAAAAGTAAAAATCCAAAAACTAACTGTAGTTAGAGACATAACTACATAGAAAATTTGGAAGATATAGAAAACAAATTATCTGTAACTCTACCCTGATGAATTTTTATTTTGATATGTTTTCTTCTTGGTGTTTCTGTGACTTTTTAAAAATCATAGTCCTAATCATAGTGGTCGTACAGCACTCTGACTCAGGCTCCCTTTGTAGCTGAAAGGCCAGGAGGGGATTGTTGGAGGTTCTCTCTCACAGCTGGGGTTACTGCAGCATCCGCCTTTGTGGCGTTCTTAACTGACCTCCCACCCCTTCTCTTCCAGTCTGCAAGGGAGTCCTGGTTTCCTTGCCTTTGACTGTAGTGTTCTGTCACCACTTCTGATCCTAAACGCTTTCTAGTGCCCACAGTGGGTTAATGAACGAAAACTACCTCCTGCTTGTTTGACCTCAGAACCCATGTCTGCTTCCTGTCTTTTTGATGGGACTGCCTGGTCGGGGAGGTGATGGGTGAAATAGCAGTGTCTTGTTTTGCGTTACTGATGGTACTTAATGTGAAGCTGTGAGAACCTTACATCATGTTGGTAGCCTGTTCTGTTGCTGTAGTTTTTCACTCTAATAACGGCTAAGAATTGTTGAGCCTTTACTGTAAGGGCTTTCCCATGTGGTTTATACATAAGCTGCCTTAGGAAGTATATATCATTATCCCTTTATTGCGGTGGAAGAATGTAAGGCTCACAGAGGTTGATGGCTCCTCTGAGATCTATACCTACGTGGCTTTTTTTCTTTTTTGTGAGGAAGATTAGCCCTGAGCTAACATCCATGCCAATCCTCCTCTTTTTTTGCTGAGGAAGACTGGCCCTGAGCTAACATCTGTGCCCATCTTCCTCCACTTTATGTGGGACGCCGCCACAGCATGGCCCAACAAGCGGTGTGTTGGTGCGCACCCGGGATCCGGACCTGGGCCGCCAGCAGCGGAGCGCGCAAAATTAACTGCTACGCCACGGGGCCGGCCCTATACCTCTGTGGCTTTAAGACTCAGATTTTGACTCCAAAGCTCCTGCTCAGTACTACTTTGTAGCACTGCCTTCTAGAAAGCACGAAGCGGGAGTACTGGTTGGAGTGCATTAATTCAGATGCTTATCTTTGGTTATCACCTCCACTTTTCTGCCTCTCTCTGCCTACCTGTATCCACATCCTTTGTAAATGTGGCAAATTATCTTCTAGGGTCCTGTGGTGACGGATAATGGGAATTTTATCCTGGACTGGAAGTTTGACCGGGTACACAAATGGAGTGAAGTGAACACAGTTATCAAAATGATCCCAGGTAATGTGAGTGGTGTTCACTGAGTGTAGACACCTATGCCCTTCATAACTGTCCTCAGCCTTTGGCCATAGGAGCACAATGGACGTGGGCTTTGTAAGACTTGGTTGGAAAGAGGAATTTCCTTTATACCATGTTTGGGGTTTCTAACTTCATGCTTCTGCCTTTTCCTCCCAGGAATAGTTATTGCTTACCTAGCAACTTTGTTGGTTGTGCATTTCACAACCCGTTTCAGTTGGGATAGGCCTGGAGCTGATAGAGTGTCAGAGAGGGCTTGCCTTGAAATAAGTCTGCTCTCTCCTCATAGAGCCTTTCCTTCCAGGAGCTTGACTGTAGCCTCTTTGATTTTTATGGGCTTGATTGCAGCCTCTTTGATTTTTATGGGCTTGACTGTAGCCTCTTTGATTTTTATGGGCTCGCTTGTTAAGCAGTGGGGAAAAATGACTCAATTCACTCACACTCGTTGGATACATAACCACAGGCAAGATGCTGTGCCACATTACAGGGAATGCTCCCATCTATAGAACATGGAGTCTCCCTCAAGGAGAGTTGATGTAAACCAGTTGAAGCTGTGCGTGGCTGTGTGGCAGCCATGCCCACGAGTAAGATGGAATGAGCTAAATTCTGCTAGAGGAATACCGAGAGTCTAGAGTGCACATAGGGTGCTTCTTTTTTGGGGAATGTAGGGAAGTTCCATGGGGAAGAGGTGGCTTTTGACCTATGCCCTAGCATAGCGTGATCTAGACACTGTGCTAAGTGTTTAAAGATGGTCTCATTTGATTCTCCATTTTGATGAGATAGTTACAGAGGAAGATGTGGATGGAGGAAGGTTCAATGATTTTCCCAAGGACTGCAGTGCCAAGATGGGAGCCCTAGATTCTCTGCCTCTAGACCGTAAACTTTTAGTCCTTACTTCCTTGAGTGCTAGGTTGAGGAGGGGTTGTGTGACGTGAATATTTGGAGCAGTGGAGAGCCTCTAATGCAGCTTGTACCAGGGATCTGGGGCCCTGGGTAAAGGCTGGGTGGATGGTGTGGAGGTGAATTATGAGTCCAGACCTGAGGAGGTATTGAGGGCTCATACGAGGGGATTAAAAGGAGAAGGCAGATGTGAGAGATACCAGTCTTATGATATTGAGAGGCTAAGATTCTAACTGGAAATATTCCATGACATGGAATGGGCCAGAACTGGCTAATGAGGCTGATAAGGGTTAGCCGATTGTAGTGGCTGTGAGTGGATTTTGGAGCAGACTGCCTGGGTAAGGATCCTAACCCAGCCTTGCTCCATCAGTGTGACCTTTGAGCAGTTAGTTAACATCTCTGCCTCAATTTCTTCCTCTGTGAAAAAGGCTAATACTAGTACCTACCTCACAGGATTGTTGGGAGGATTAAATGAGTTAAAGTGGTGCCTGGGAGACAAGGGAGTGTTTGTTGAATGAATAAGTATTCCTAGGAAGAAAGGATACTATCTTCACCATTAATTAAATATGCTAGATTCTAAGTTATCCATGCTATTTGGGAATGAAAATGGTGTGAATATATGCCATGTAATGAAGAGCTAATTCTTCCAACCATTCCTTAGTCTGCTATTTTAGTCTTCTAATGACAGTCTTTTTACGTCTGTCTTTTTAAGTCTGATTTATTAAGTAAAAAAGATGAAGTGAATTATGGTTATTCTCTCACTTAGTGTTAACTTCTTAGTGAAAGAACTAAAGAGCTGAAAGGCAGGAAGAAGAGAATACATAGAGGTCACTATTGGTACAGTGGAGAATTTGTCCTTAATGATAATGCAAACAAACTCAGGGGACTGTGGAGGAAATGGCTCACCAGTGTCAGCTGCAGGTGGATTTCTTGCAGTGCCCACTAGGTAGCTCTGTTGCTCCTGCTCAGACCTTTCTTGGCTTATTGAGACATTGAGATGACCTTCATGAGGAAATTTCTCCCATATTTGCTCTCCACGCAAGTAGGTAGAAGCTACATCCTAGAGGAGTTCTGAATTTTATTAGGAACCTAAGGTGAAGAAAATGAAAAAAGAGAGGCTAGATATTAAATCATCTAGTACTGTGCCCCCAAGATCATCAGTGTGGCTTGTTCTCTTTCTCTTCCCGATTTGGTCCATTATAATACTTGCTGCTGGACCAAGGTCAAGGGAGGAGAAGCAGGGCGTTTCCCTGTCTGTCCCTGTCGTCCTGTCCTTGTCCCATGTACATTCGTGTATGTGAGGACACTTAGAGGACAGCTGAACTGGTGCGTGGCTGATCACTCCCTTGGATGTTCCATTGGGTTACACCCAGAGCAGAGAGGCTCTATAGAAGGGCCAAAGCTAGTGGGCTTCTTTCCCCCGTGTTCACATTCAGCCACCTCTGCCCTTTCCACTATTTTTGAGGTAGAGGCCAGGGAGGGTGATTCAGTCGCTTGCAGCATCGATAACCTGAAGAGAGGTTGCTCTAAGATCAGAGCTTAGACTGCTGCCTTTCATCTCTGCTCTTTCTTTGAAGCCTTTTCTGAACCTGGTTTGACTTTCTTTTAGATCAGGCGGAAGCTGTCACCTTGTATTACAGAGTTTTTGAAAAGGATGGCCTCTGAGTGGCCACTTTGCTTATCTTTGGGAGGCTCCAGTTGTGTCAGCACAATTTCAGCAGCTCTTTTCTCCACCTGATGGCTTCGCATTGCTGATGGATGATTTTATTGATGTCTTGGGGGCTGTCTTCGGAAGTGTTAATTTTATTTATCTTTTGTAATTTACATTGTTGAAAATTACAAGAGTAAACAGTGAGAAGTCTTTTCCTTCCACCCCTCCACCTTTCCCCTGTCTGGAGGCAGCCAATGTTACCAAAATTGTGTGTCCTTGAGTTGGTCTTTCATAAATGCAAATCAACCTCTCCCCACCCCATCCTTTTTTACACAAGTGATGGTACACTAGATAGGTGTTTTGCTTCCTACCTTTTTCCATCTTGGAAATTATTATATAATGGCTCACAAAAGAGCTTCTTCTTTCTTCTTTTTAAAATAATGGCATGACATTCCGTTTTATGGCTGTCACATAATTTACTTAACCAGATCCCCACTAGTGGATATTTGTTTCCAGTCCTTTGCTAGAAGAGAATTACTAGATCAAAGGATAAGATTATCTGATTTCACTAGATGGTGCTAAATTGCCCTCCATGGGTTGTACCACTTAGTTCATCCTTCCACTAGCAACATAGGCAGGTGCCACTTTCCCTACACACTGGTCCGTCAGACTTTTTTTCTGATAGTTGAACTGTGTTATCTCATTGTAGTATGTGTGTATATATGTAAATATTTTTGGTAAAGATTGCTTACAACTGTAGTTAATTCTCATTGCTGAATAGTACTGCGTGTTTATGCGTATGAAAAAACATGTTTGTATATCCATTCTGCTCTTGATGGGCATTTGGGTGTTTCCAGTTTTTAGCTGTTAGGAAAGTGCTGCTGTGAACATTTTTATACATGTCTTTTGATGACTGTATGTATGTCTAACAGTTGTATATATACCTAGGAGTAGAATTGCTGGATCATTAGGTATGAGTGTGTTTAGCTTTAGAAGATGTACTAACATTTTCCAAAGTGATTTTGCCAGATTACTCTCACTGTCAGTGTGTGGGAGTGTCTTTGCATCCTAGTCAAATTTTATTATACTCATCCTGGTGAGTGTGTAGTGGTATCTTGTAGTTTTAATTTGCATTCCCTTTTGACTAATTAGTTTGAGCACCACTTTTTATGTTTATTGGCCATTTTGTACAGCCATTTTTGTGAAGTGTCTTTAAGTCTTTTGCCCATTTTTCTACTAGATTGTCTTACTGATTTGGAGAGAGTATATATTTTGATGTAGGTCCTTTGTTAGGTGTATATATATTGCAAATATCTTCTTGCACTCTGTGGGGAAAACATCTAAGGCTGATAGTGTGATTGAAAATAACTGGGAGTAAGGGTTACTTAGAATAGTCACGGAGGGTCTCTCTGAAAAGATGGCTTGTCATCTGATATCTGAAGGACAGAGAAGAACCAGCCCTTTGAAGGGCTCAAAGATGCCTAGTCCAGCAAAGGGAATAGCATGAGCAAAGGCTCTGAGGCAGGAAAAAGCTTGGCACATTTGGGTATAGAAAGAAAGCCACGATGGGAGAGGAGAAGGGGATTGCAAGAAGAAATAAAAATAATCAGAATCTCTTTTCATTGTTATGTGAGAGGGAAAGGCTTTAGATTTGTCATTTTGACCAGTGCTGCTCGTGGGAGTTGCTCCTACTGACTCTCTGATCCTTGATTGTCTTCCTGCCTTGGGAAGCTGAAACTTAATGCTTCTTTCCGTGCTTTGTCCTGCAGGCGTAGTGGACACAGGCCTGTTCATCAACATGGCTGAGCGAGTTTACTTCGGGATGCAGGACGGCTCAGTGAGCGTGAGGGAGAAGCCTTTCTGTTGACCCTGCAGGAGCGGAGTGTGTTCACCTTGAGTCCCCAGCCCACAGCCGAGGTGGACATGCCTCTCCAGGAGCCCTTGCCTTAATGTGTCTGTGCCAGGTGGACAGCTGGCAGGGTAGAGGGTTGGATTAAATCCAGTCTTTTGAAGTATTGTTATTAAATGTCTTTTTAAAAAGAGAAATATAAACATATATTTTTACTATTAAAAATAGATTTTTTTTATAATGTAGGACTTGATTTCATGTTTTATATGAAATATTTACCAAAAGAAAGAAGGGGACTATCTTTTAAACTTTTAACTTGAGCCTGCTGGTTAAGCTTCTGAATATTGGGTTTGCTGAGAAATGTAAATCAAACCTTTTCTTTAAACTGGTAACATGAAGGGCCCAGCCAGCAGTGATTCCCTGATGCCTTACTGGAAACATTAGAGTTTACTTTTCTACCACACTCTGTTTTGTTTTTAGTTTTTCTTCTGATCATGCACAATACCTGGTTACGTATTTTAAGACGAGGTTTACAAAGGTCTGGTGAGTGGTGCAGTGTGGTGTGTAGTGACTCGGTGTAAACTATCAGGGAGAAAATGTGGTGGTGGTTCTGTTAAGATCAGGGGGTTCGTTCAGACCCCTGTTGTTTGAAGCAATTGCGCAGAAATACTTGCCAGTACTGCCAAAGCACTGCTGTGAAATGTGAAATACTTTTTAATGATTGTCTTTTTGTTAATATTTTTTCCATTGCTTTATTATTACTTGCATGATTTGGCATCAGAAGTTGTCACCTCTTTATATTGTTTGAAAGTTGAAATAAAACAGTATGGTGCCATTTTGACTCTTTGTCTTCAGTATAGAATTTGCAGTAGATTTGCAGTATAATAGGAATCAATTTTGCTCACTCAGTTGATGTCGGATCTTTGATAAGGGGTGGAATTCACTCAAGAAATCTTGAGCCAAAGAGTAAGTAAATATTTCCTTTATTTCTGAGAGAGCTTGACGTCAGTTTTATTCCCTAGACCTTTGTCAAGTAAGACATTAATTTTCTTTGTTAATAGAGGATTGTTCAACATAGCTGAACAAAAGTCACGGATTATCCCCAAGTTTATGTTAGTTCAAACTTTAGTCGTGGGAGCTGACAAGCAGTTAAATGGGTCACCTGAATTCCCTCTTCATTCTCTGCTCTCTAATCTTCACAGTTTGCCTAATGAGCAATGGACTATCCAGAAAGCCTCATAGGCAGGGAGAGGAAAGGCCGTGATCAGCTCAGTGATAATTCTAGATGGGACTTGAATCCATCCTGTTGTAAAGGTGTTGGTGCTGAGAGCTCTGGATTTCCCTGTGCTGACTTTGCACAATACTTGGCACAGGCATTTCACTGGGTTTGCCCTCTGTTTTGAAGGCTGGATTATAGCTACCAAACTTGTCAGTATCTAAATTCCTGCCGAATCAAGTTGCAGAATAAAAGTTAATCAGGACTAAGCATTGAAGAGGCTTTTTTCCTTGCTGAATTCCTCTTTTTCTTCGCTCTCAAGGTGCTTTTCAAAAATACTTGCCCCACACATTGTTAGGAAACCTGTTGTTAGGAGTACTTTCGTTTTCTTCAAGACTGTTTTTGTCTGGATGATAGGTAAGTTTTGCACAAAATGGGCACTAGATCTTTGCTGAGAAAACTTGATAGAACTGATTTTTTTATTGATGTTTTAATAGTTTTTAACATTGTAAAATTTTGGGTTGTACATTTTTGTTTGCCCATCACCATATATATGTCTCCCTTCATCCCTTGTGCCCACCCCCTACCCCCATTGCCCCTGGTAACCACAATACAGTTTTCTCTGTCCACGAGTTGGTTTATATTCCACATATGAGTGAGATCATACAGTGTTGGTCTTTCTCCTTCTGGCTAACCTCACTTAACATAATACCCTCCAGGCCCATCCATGTTGTTGCAAATGGGACGATTTTGTCTTTTTTTTTATGGCTGAGTAGTATTCCATTGTATATATATACCACATCTTGATCTAATCATCAGTCGAGGGACACTTAGGTTGCTTCCACTTCTTGGCTATGGTGAATAATGCTGCAATGAACATAGGGGTGCATAAGCCTCTTTGCATTGTTGATTTCAGGTTCGTTGGATAGATTCCCAGAAGTGGGATAGCTGGATCATAGGGCATCTCTCTCTTTAATTCTTTGAGGAATCTCCATACCGTTTTCCATAGAGGTTGCACCAGTTTGCATTCCCACCAGCTGTGTATGAGGAAATAGAACTAATTTTTTAAATGATCCTTTAAAGCTCTTGTGGTGTGGATTAAATTCAGGGATAAAGATAAACAACAAAGTTAAACTGGGGTTCTGAAAAACACCTGCATGCTCTAGATCACATGTAAATTTTCAGCGGGTTTCACAGGCATTTGCACCTGTGACTGAACTACAGTTCCTTTATGTGTTAATGTGAGGTTTTTCTTGAAGAAAACAAAATACCTGCTATGCTTTAGGCACACAAAGAGGTAAATTTCTGGAAGTAAATCTTGATTACAGTTTCTTAAATGAAATTGTTATTAAATATGATCTTGTGAGTGATAAGTTGGATGGAAAACATTTCCAGGCTTATGATCAGTCTGAGGGGGCACAGGGCAAGCTGTAAGTTCAGTATTTGGGAAAGGTTTGTAACCAAGTTAAGCTGCCAGATTTCTGGGAGCATCAAAGGGGAAAAATCACTTGAATTTGAATGAAATCTGTGCAATTTTGGTTTTAGCTAGAGCTCAAAGTTTTGATACTCCTCATTCACCTAACTTTTTCTGAGTCCCCATCATGTGCCAATTCCCAGTGGAGACTAGTGGGAGGGAGGGGTGGACAGAGATGAGTAAGACACCTCCTATGCTCCAGTTTACTCTTGTGCTCCAGATGCTTCCAGCCTGTCGGGCAAGACAGGCGGTTGACAAGAAGGCCGTATGGAGTAGCAACGTGAAGGAATTGTCAGTGTAGTGGGGAAGAGGTGGGCCATGAGGTGGGAACAGTGGTTAAATGACTCTGGTGACAGCTTCCTGTCATTACTGCACGTCAGGTGCTGTTCCGGGCCTTTGGCCTGTTATCTCAGCAAGTTTATGGTGTGTGTTCTCTTAATTTGCAGAATGAGCAACAGGCTCGGTTTACGTAACTTGCTCAGGTCATACACTGAAAGCAGGCCAGAATTCTCTGGCTCCAGGCCTTGCTCCTAATACCAGGTGGCTGTAGGACCCTGAATGTTTGTGTTCCTTAATTGTTGTGTCTATCTGTAATTTGAGTCACAAGTAATTTGTTCAACTACTGAAGTTAGTGAAATGGTTTGTTTTATGTGTGTGTGTGTAGAGGCATATAGGCAATCCTATAATATTAACTAGTTTCTGTTTTCTGATGAGCTCTCTTTAGTGGAAGAAAGGAGTAGAATATTGCACAACCTGGGGTTGGCCATCGGAGAGTGCCGTTTACCTAGAAGACATCCCTACCTGCCACCACTGAAGTTTCTCCTCCCCTGTGCTTGCTTCCTCTCTCCCCTTCCCAGGCCCCCGGAATGCAGGCACAGTGGCAACCATAGGCATTGCTAATGGGGGGAAGGAGCTAAGGATTGTTAGCTCCCTTTAGCCAAAGACTCTTCAGGAACACAAGGCTGAACAAAGTTGATATTATTGACCCATTGAAGTAGGGAAGTCACATGCTATGGGGAGCCGCAGGGTGTCTCAGAGGATGTTAGGACTTATGGAATTTGGACTTATGTCTGGTGCTTTGGAGGAGGGCTCAAGGAAGCGCAGCTTTGCTCTGGATCAGATGTCAGGAAGCAGGAGAATTCTGTGATCAGCTATCTTAATTTTTACAGAGAAGGTAAGAAGAATGGAGTGAGGCTAAAGCTGGGATTGGTAAAGAAGCAGCAGTCACTCATTAGCCAGGACGGGAAGTTGTCCAGTCTTTTTTGTGGTTTGGATGAGGTTCATGTTTTGTCTATTTTGAGATGTGATTATCGACTTGTCTGGTTTTTTACTTCATCACCATCACAGAGTGGCCTTGTCTGATGGTGTTCTGTGAAATTGTTTATGTTCCACAGGAGAACACAACAGCCTGGCCTTCGGGGCCAGGCCAGCTCATAGCAACACCACGGCCCGACTATAGAGCTGGGCCAATTCCCGGCTGTCAGGGGCTGCATTTCTCTTTCCCAGGGTATGCTGACCCCAGGATCCAGAGGGCCTGGGCATTCTATAATCAACTCTTCCTCTCCCTTCAATTAACAGGTATTGAGCACTTGCTGTGTACTGGGCACTGGCGTGGAGGAGTCAGGCCACAGATACACTATGATGTGGCTCCAGCCTTCAAAGACTTCGTCGGTGCCATGACAACCACTTCTCATGACTGCCTTCTCAAATGCCTGAGTGTGCTCACTTCCTGTCACAACTAGCAGCTGATGCAGCCAGATTTAGGATTGCATCAGCCTTCACTCTCCACTAACCCAGTGATCAGGGGATGTTTTGACATAGGTTCAGTGCGTTGGCTTTTTTAGTTACTGGGTTGTATTGCAGGACAGCAAAACACTCCAATATAGCCTAGCATTCAAATGTGCCAAGTTTACCTCTGCAAATAAACATCTGTAAGGGTACTTTGAGAGGGATGGAAGTGTGATGGTTAACAGGGGCAGTGGGGTGGGGGTGGAATCCAGAGGTGGGGGAAAGGTCGTCTTTGGAAAGGCCACCACAGTATCCTGTGGACGATGCATTATGCAGACTGATGAATGAAGTAAATTCAATGTGGAAACCCCCATTCTCTTAGATCACTGGGAACCATCTCCGCTTAGCATCAAGGTGGGGGAGGAAGCAGCTTCTCCGGGAACTGAAGCCCTGGCTGGCTGCATCTCTGTTGGCCTCGGCCCACTGGCACTAAGGCCCTTGAATGCCTCCCTGATGACAGAGAACTACATTTGAGGGAGTTCCCAGGTTCAGGAGTATCCCAACCTGAGTTTCAAAAAGGAGAGGTGTTCATCCTCAGTTTATTTCAGGTAAAGAGAAACAGGTGAGATTGATTTTAATGAAATATTTTAACTCAACATACATTAAATATTACTGTTTTAGCATGTAATCAATACTTTACATTCCTTTTTTGTACTGTCTTCGAAACACACCGTATATTTAACTTCAGTACATCTCATTTTGGACGACTAGCCACATTTCAAGTGCTCAGTAGCCACACTGGTGAGTGACTACAGGAAGGCACAGTTCTGGAACTCAAGGGGAGCTCTGGTGCTGTCCTTGTTCTGGCTTGTTGAAAGCTCCTTCAATTTCCTGGAGCAAGCCTGGGGTCCTCCTGTGGCCTTAGACGTGTCTTAGAGCCCACAGAGTTGAGTCAAATGGATGGCTCCCCAGGGGGTCCACTCAGTAGCCCCAGTGTGACTGAGACTGTCTATACTTCATAGGAGCTTCTTGCCCTTGTAAGTGGCCTTAACTCCTGGTAAGAGAACACCATTTCAGCTTCTAAGTTAAACGATTATTTTAGTTGTGTGATGCTACTTTTTCTGAGAGGTAAGTGTGAGTAAGATAGTAACTTCAGTTTGAAATTCCATTCTCCACTTACTAGCTTTTGGAGAAGTTATTTCACCTCTAAGCCTTGACTTCCTCTGTGTAAAATGGGTATAATTTACCTTTTACGGTTGTTTCAAAGATTAAACAAGCTAATTCATGCCAAGTGCTTAGAATGCTTATTGGCACATAAAACACTTAATAAATGTTAAATTGCTTTAGACTGCTGTGGACTTATATTTTCTGGTGCTTTGGGCCTCAGGATTAAGAGCACTGGGATGCACAAAATGACATGATGAAAATAATTTAGGGGGCGGGCAGTGGATGGGGAAACCATGAGCTGAGAGGTAGGTACGTGGGGCTTCACTGCTCTCTGCTTTTACATGAGTGATATTTTCCATAATAAAGTTTTTCTTGAAATGGCTTGCCAACTTTTGTTCTGGAATTTGCTGAAATAAAAAATTGCTACAATAATTTTATATGCCCCTGTAAAGTGTCGTATAGGTTTACTTGAGATGAGTGCGTGTGTGTATTCTGCTTGGGGAAGTCAGGGAAAACCTCATAGAATAGATGGTCCGTTTAGCTGAATCTTTAAAAAAATTTTAAGTTAAAAATTTCTTTTGTCAGTTTTTTTGAGATATAATTCACATACCATAGTTCACCCATTTAAAGTGTACAGTTCAGTGGCTTTTAGTCTACTCAGAGTTGTGCTACCATCACTGCAATCAATTCTAGAACGTTTTCATCAACCCAAAGAGAAACCCCACGTCTATTAGCAGTTCATTCCTATTTCTACCCAATGCCTCCCGGTCCCACCCCCTAGCCCTAGGAAACCATGAATTCACTTTCTGTGTGTATAGATTTGCCTCTTCTGGACATTTCATATAAATGGAATCATACAATATATGATCTCCTGTGTCTGGCTTCTTTTATTTAGCATGTTTTCAAGGTTCATCTGTGTAGCATATACCAGTACTTCATTCTTTTATTGCCAGAGAATATTACATTGTATGGATATACCAGTTTTATTTATCCATTCATCAGTTGATTGAATATCTGGGTTGTTTCCACTTTTTATGAATAATGCTGCTATGATCATTCATGTACAAGTTTTTGTGTATGATATGTAGGTATATGTTTTCACTGTCTCCTGTTTTTTTTTCTTGTTCCTCTCTTCCTCCTTTACTAGCTTCTTTTGATTTAAATAAATATTTTTTAGCATACTATTCTAATTCCTCTGGTTTTTTTTCTTCCTTTGTTTTATTTGGTTTTTACTATATATATTTTAGTGACTTTCTCAATGGTTGCTCTGGTTGCTGAATCTTGAAGGAAGACTGAAAGATCACCAGGCGGGCAGTGGTGTGTGGGGGAAGAGTGAGATGGAAAAAAGCATTCCGTGAAGGGGAAACAGAATGTGCAAAGACAAGGGTTAGTGAGGACGTGGTTGTTACAGATAACTTGGAGCAGCTGTGTGTGGCTGACAGGTATTGCTGGCTCTGGGGAGGTGTTGAGCAAAGGGAAGGGAAGGGAGGGCTCACATACTAAAAGGCTGTGTTCACCACAGCTAAGGACTTTGGCCTTAACCCTGACAGTGGGGGTTTTTAGGCAGTGGAGTGTACGATCAGAGTCATTGCTGGCTGCAGGGCAGAGGCTGAGATGAACGAGGCAGAGTCTGGGCCAGGGAAATCAGTTATGAATCTATAGAAATGGTTCAGAGGGGCTTCCTAGCTTGTTTGAAGACTGTCTTTAAGGCTGTTGGAATGTTTTCTTTCCAGTGTCAGGGCACAGCAAATATGGATTGTGGGAGATGCTTTCACTGCTGGGAAACGTTCTCTCATGTGGGAATTTTACAAGACATTATGGAGTGTCAGTAGTTACCCTGAAGGCAGGAACTTTGAAACTTCCTAAATCCAGTTAATTTCAAAATGTTTGCATTAAAATGATCCGTTGTTTGGGAGTCCCACAGACACAATAAGATACAAAATGGAAGTAAGGAATGTAATTCTTGGGAGGGAGACACAATTATCAGTATCTGTAGAGAAAAATCAGTATATAAAACACAGATACGCAGAGGCAGATAAAAGGCAGGTACTAAGTTTAACAGATTTTTTTTTTCTGCTCTTCCCCGGCATCTGAACACCCTATTTCTATTTGGGGAATTCCTCACTGTGGGAACTTGCTGTGGGTTATGTCTTCTCTCTACTGAAGCTGAAATGTCCAAATGCCTCCTCCATCCTCCCTGGCAGCCAGGGCGCGGACCCAGGCTTGGCCAATTGGCTGTTCCTGTCCAGCATTTGAACCTTAAGGCAGTGTTTTAGTTATCTATTGCAGCATAAGAAACCACCCCAAAACTTGGTGGCTTTAAACAACCATCACCATTCATTTGCTCACAGTCCTGCAAATTGAGCCGAGCTTGGTGGGGATGGCTCATCTCTGCAGCATGTGGCTTCAGCTGGGGCAACTTGACTGAGGCTGGAATGTGTGGGAGACACCTGGGCCTCTTACTCTGCATGGGCCGTCTTGAGCTTCCTCACATCGTGCCTGCCAGACTCTCAGAAGGAGCATTCTGGTGGAAGCTGCAAGGCTTCCTCAGAAATTGCACAATGTTACTCTTCTATTGCTCAAAGCAAGCCAAAATGCCAGCCCAGATTCAAAGAGGTGGAGAAATAGACTCTACTTCTTGATGAGGGAGGGAATTAATGCAGTTTCAAGTTGTCACAAGGAATAACAAAAGCACAAGAAGAGTTTAATATTCATTCTGCTGGTGGCATCCAGAATTCAGCGGTGGGTGGCGGCAATGCCAGGAACAACATTTAGGATAGCAGCATCAGTAGTGGCATCTTATTCAGACCATTTTAGGGGTGGGATCTTGGCCATATTTCTAGCTTACCAGGTTTCCTTGGTTCCATCTGTTTTCCGAACCTAATTTTACACCCTTTTCTTCCCCTTTAGAGATGCATGATATGCTTCCAATAAATCCCATTTCTGCTTTATTTAGCGAGAGCCAATTTCTGTTGTTTGTATCTAAGAACCCAGGCTGATACCCAGTCAATAAGAGGATCACTAAGGACTGTTTAGTATAATAGATAATTTACCAAAAAGGAAGTACATATGGCTAATAAACGCCTGAAAAAATGTTCTATTTCACTAACAATAAAAACAAAACACATCTAAATTAAAACAGTAACAACCAGATGCCTTTTTTTAACCTATAAGATTAGGAAATAAATTAATATTGTAATCAGAGCTGCAGAGGGCATGGTGAGACAAACTCTCTTTAGACGTCTACTCTGGTGGATTGTAAACTGGTCTAATCTTTTTCTCTGGGGATTTCTTGGCAATTTTTACCAAGAATCTTAAAATGGATCAATTCTTTTTAGTGACTTCCAGGAATCTGGTCTGAACAAATACTTAGAAATGTAGATAGAAATTTATGCACGAAGATGTTCATACTAATGTTATATTTTAGCAAACATTAGAAATTTGAATCATGAAAATCAGCTAAAGTGTGAAGTAATTAGATATTATGCAGCTGTTAAGAAAAGTTTGTAAAGAACTAAAGATACAGGAAAAACCCTTATAGAATAATATTGAGTGATAAATTAACCAAAAATTATAGGCATGACATATATTAGTCATGATCTAGTGGGAAAAGTAAACCACTCTAGGCATTTCAAAGGGAATTTATTATGGGAAATGCGTCACAGGTGATGGAAGGGCAGAGAAGCCAATAATTATGTTGAAGCAATGCAGAGATGAGCAACAGCAGGAAGCCACTCCACTCCCAGGGCTGCAGAAGGTGGTGTTCCCAGAAACAAGACATTGGGCACTTGGAGGAAGTGAGAAACACAGAGGAGACATGGCCACTGCTGGAAAATTCCTTCCCAAAGCAGAGAAAGGGGCAAATGTCTTGGCTTAACCCTTCTTCCCACTCTCCAGCCTTTTGCCAGTGAATTCCATTAGCCAAGTCTAGCTGGGAGCCAGCTGGCAATGGAGCCAAGGGCAAGAAATGGATCTGAGAGTAGATGGACAATGACGGCCACACAGCATGATCTCAACTAGATAAAGACTGCGCATATTAAGTGATGTTAAAAGTAGTTACCTTTGCTGATGAGATTGTATAGGGCTTTTATTTTCATATGTTTTTCTGTATTTTCTAAAGAACCCAAACAATATTATTAAAATAAAAAATAGCAAGTGTATGCGGGGTAGATGCCAAATAACATTTTTATGAAGATAATATATATATATCGTCAAGATGGATGTGATGCCGTCAAACAACAGAGTTTTAGATACTGGGTCTCTTTCATTAAGCTGCAGGCTTTAGTCAGTGGCCCTTCAAGGGCTGGGCGTGCTCTCCTCACGAGGGCCAGCAGGGGGCGCTCCAGCCTAGCACACCAAGGTCTACTCTGACTGCTGGCTGACAGACTGGGCTTTCCGGTGGCTGTTGCAGAGCAGGACTCTAGGCGAGATGTTTCCCTGTTGGTTAACCCTGGTCCCCAGAGGTTTGTCTCCGTCAGCCACCATCTTAGAGCTGTCCCTCCCTTCCGTCTTAGGCAAGCTATTGCCAGGACTCATGAGAAAGCCAAGCCAAGCACCACTGGAACTTGAGGGTCCTTCCTTGTCCCTTTGGAGTGTTTGACATGTGTGTGCATTGAACCTTGAGCCTCACTGTATTGATTATACTTGGCCTAAAGGGACTTGCATGGAGGTGCCAGTGGTTACTAGTTAGAGCTCTCAGTCCTAGATGTCATATAACAGTAAATGCCCTATAAAACCACGTTGGATTTTCCCTGAATAAGTACGTTAAACTGCTGTGTGCAAAGCTTCATAATTTGCAGTTTCTGCTGTTTCTTCAAGCCATCTCACTCAAAGTGCCTGATTCAAGTGGATCAGCTTGGGCTACTTAACCAGTGAAGTACCAGGAGTAGTTAGCATTATTAAGTGTTATTAAGAGGCCAGAGGATATATCTTTGCTGTTAAGATGTGTATCTTGACTGGTACCTCTGCTTGCCTAACCCTGAGCTTTGTCTGCTCTCCTGGGTACACAAAGCTCTCCCACTGCTGAAAGTGCAGGCTGAGCTGCGCTGGAATTCCTGCCTGCCTGGAGCTCCTCCATGACCTCTTCAGGCAGATGGTTTTCCTTGGACATCTACACACAGGTCCTCAGAGGTCACAGGAGATTGTTCTAGGGAGTGGGGAAGCTTTCCTGGGGGAGAACGGGTCAAACTCTGAGTAGTGGACATTGCAAAAATGTAACGGGGCTCTGGTATTGAGGGCACCTGCAGTGAGGAGCTGCCCTGGGCTGCCACTAGGGCTCCCACAGTGAGTGCTGCCAACCTGCTGCCTGTACAGAAACTCTGGGGTAAGAGCTGGGTCCTGGAGTCCTCCCCAGGCTGTGCCCATCGCAGTTTGCTGTGTGTGTGTAGTTTGCTGTGTGTGTGTGTGTGTAATTTGCTGTGTGTGTGTGTGTGTGTGTGTGTAGTGTTGGAAAATCAAAGGGAGGTCCAGAGAGATGGAAGACAATTCCATGTTCTCCCAGATAGTTTGTCTTTCCCCTCCACTCCCTTACTCCTCAACTGAGAGAACGTACTTCTATTTGGTGGCTTCCTTTCCCTCAACAAGTATAGAGTGCTGTATAACTTTGTGCTTTTCTGTTTTGGGAAATGAGTTAAAACCTCTTAAAGGAAAGGATTGCTTTGATGAAGTGTAAATAAAGAGATTGTGTAAGCAAAATACAATTATAATTAATACAATTGTTAAAGAGGGCAATGGATGCAATTTGAATTGTGAAAAATAAGCACAGTTTCATCAAAGTAAATTATTTCAGGTAAGAAAAGTTGAGTCTCTGAATAAGTATTAACCCAGGCTGATAATGCTTGCAGATGTTGATCTTGACAATTCTTGAGGTACTTGGCAGAGCTGAGAGTTGTGTTCTCTGAGTTGATGCCTCAGATCACCTCCTGTCTCTTAAGTACAGTTTTCTTAGGGTAATGCATTCTTATTTTTTAAGATATAATTCACATACAATAAAATTCACAACAATGCCTTCTTATTCCTAAAGTAGATCACTATTTTATAAGACATGTGCATAGGGAATTTTATACTTATGTTTAAAAGTTTTGAGGAGAAAAGAGGAATCTTTATTTCTTTAAGTAACCTTGTAGATTTTGTTATAATTGCACACATACGGCAAGTTCTCTTTAATTATATACTCATTTCATGGGGCAAAATATATTTTCTTTATGCCCCTTTCTATGGGAACCTGACTAGATAATTTCTTATTCTGAGTGTATATCAGATATAAATAATGGCAATGAGTAAGTGATCAAAAATATTTATCCAAATAAAAGACTAAATTTTAGAACTTATTTTTATGAATAATTTTCTGTAATTAAAATAATTAAGACTTTTAAAATCTGAATGTTATATTAAGGGTAATTTTAAATGAATTCCCAAAGTTTTGGTTTTAGAAGTAGTTCAAGAATTATTTTGCTCTACAAGGAGAGCTTGTGCAACATGTACCTCTAAGTCTGGCTTCTTAATGTGTCTTTTCTAACATACCAGTTTTTGGTTTCAGTCCACTTTTATTAAAAACCTACATTAGAGCTGAAATACTTTATTAAAAATTTCTTAGTTTGGGGGGTATACAGTGGTAGAGATTTAGTTCCCACAATTATTCTTCTGTACTATTTGAATGTTTTACAAAGGGAAGGTATTACCTTTCCAAAAATTAGATGGAAAAATTTTCACTAATCAAGTCAGTAAATATTTGAGCAGGCCTGTGAGCCCACCACACATGGAGAATAAAGCTTCATTTCACGTCGCTGGCGGGGGCCAGGAAGGTGCACCATGTTGCCTTTTATGAAGTGAATTCTGCTCTCATCCTGGGAGCTGTCGTTCAGAAAGTTGTGTGTAATAAGCTTGCCAAGAGTTTTCTTGAACATTGTGTGACCGTTACTTATTGTGAGTGAAAAACACTTATTCTAGTGTTTTTCTTTAATGCATTTTTGCCTTTTCAAATACTTTCAAGAATGGAACTAGACAAATGGGTGTGGGAAATTAGAGAGAAGTTACTTAATAAACCAAAGCATGTCTCTGTCCCCAAACATACCCTTGTTAATTTATTTTAGACAATTGTCTAAATCTAACGTATTTTCCATTCTCAATCCAGAATGGCTAAACTTCTTTTTGTGGTTCATATGTCACTTGACAATAAAAGATAATTTATGATTCTGAGAAGTATTTGCTGCAACTGGTGAAATTTTACCTTTAAACTCACTTAGTTCAAACTGTTGGAAAGCAATTAGCTTTTATGTTTGTCTGGTTAAGTAACAGCACTTGACTGCTTGGGCAGGGTCTCCATGGCTGTGGAATGATCTGCCCAGGGCCTGGCACAGAGCTGGTGCTCAGGAGGGGTTAGTTCTATCTGAGTCTGAAAACAAGACAACAGCTTATTTCTATTTTTATTTTTTATTTTTATTTATTTATTTATTTTGTGAGGAAGATCAGCCCTGAGCTAACATCTATTGCCGATCCTCCTTTTTTTCCCTTTTTCTCCCCAAGGCCCCAGTAGACAGTTTATGTCATAGCTGCACATCCTTCTAGTTGCTGTATGTGGGATGTTGCCTCAGCATGGCCAGACAAGTGGTGCGTCGGTGCGCGCCCGGATCCGAACCCGGGCCGCCAGTAGCGGAGCGCACGCACTTAACCGCTAAGCCACGGGGCCGGCCCCAACAGTTTATTTCTGACTTCTACTCTGCAATATTTTTCTGTTCCTGAGTATTACGTATTAGAAAAATGGTATGCTAACAACAAAAATTTCAAAGGAATAAAAGTCACAATTTTGCACTTTAATATTACAGTCTTAGCATTTTGTCCATGTTTTCTTTCCAATCTTTGTTCATAGGCACATATTTTTACATAGAGCTAATTGTAAGGCATATAGAATTCCACACTATAAATGCCTCATTAATTGAGCTTTTCATGTTGCCACATGGACTTTATAAGCCTCCTCTCAAATGACTGTAAGTTAGTCCATTGAGTGGGCTTTCATTTCCTCGGCCATTTCTTCTACTGTTGGGCATTTAGGATTTTTCTCATGTTTGATTTTTAGTCTTCTTGAAATGATCGAGTTAAAGGGAATGGACTTTTAGTGGCTTTTGATATGTTACTAAATTCCTTTTCAAAAGTTTATACTGATTTATAATGCCAATTGTTTCAGAACTGTTATTTTTCAACCATATGATGATTCTTTTACAGTTTATTTCCACACATCTATATCCCTCCTCTCCAGCCAGTAAAATAATGTGCTTGAGGGTGAAGTAGGACATTGACATACACACATACATCTATGTTTACTGTGAATGTCTAAGCTTCAGATACTAAATTCTGCAGATGTTATCTCACTGAGAAATACGGAAATAACCCACTTGGCTCCAGGCCTCAAGTCTGGTATTAGTTCCCACTTGATAACTCAATTCTGTAGGTTTTTGTTACAAACCTTGAACAGTAAAGTGGCAACTTTGACTTTCTGTTTCTGACTATAATTGCAGGTGTCTCTCCAGAAAGAGGGAGTTGAGGGAAATTGTTCCCACCTGTCTAATTACACAAGCCTAAGTAAATACTTAACATGGAGTCAGTAAGGAGAGCAGGCCTGTGAGCCCACCACACATGGAGAATAAAGCTTCATTTCACGTCGCTGGTGGGGGCCAGGAAGGTGCACCATGTTGCCTTTTATGAAATGAATTCTGCTCTCATCGTGGGAGCTGTCGTTCAGAAAGTTGTGTGTAATAAGCTTGCCAAGAGTTTTCTTGAACATTGTTTGTGTGACCGTTACTTATTGTTATGTAGCACACAGGGAGGTATTTTCATCCTCAGTTTTACACCATGGTTTGTTTCAGATGGGCTGAGTGACTCGAAGTCAGCTTCATGCAGGAGCAGAACCAGAACCAGATGAGTCTGTTTTCAAATCAGTGTTGTTTTACTAGCTTTTATTTCCATTTATTTCCACTTGACTATTTAAAAACATGCCATTGAGGATAGGAATCTCTCAGTCAGCATCCACAGCACAGATGAAGGGAAAAGTAGATCAGTTGTCTTGGTGATTTTGTCCAATGTTGATACTCAAATCAAGAAACTCAGGGATTTCTAGACTTAATTCATGTTTTCTTCTGACTGCCTTTAAATAATCTAGATAATCTAGATGTTTAAATAATCTAGATCATCTCCTAATCTCGCTCTTGGACTCTGTGGGTGTATTCTCAGCATCCATGTGAGTGAGCACATGTTTTAGGTGGTGAGCTCCTAAAGGTCTGTGGAGGCACAAGGCCGTGCACGCCAGGCGAGTCTTGGTTAATCGGCATGGGGCCTGGTCTGTCTCTGGCAGAGCTGGTATCTTAGTTTCTCTTTGGCTAGTTATTTTTCTTAGAGCAGTGCCTCTTCGTATGCCTTTCATTTGATTAAACTTTAAAAATCTTCTCTAAAAGGGATACTGCAAGGCCTCTTCATATTAAAGTGATTATTTCCACATTATAGATAGCAAATCATGTTCAAAAGAAGGACCTTAAAAATTCTCCACGTTGCCATGTAGGAATCATAGCATTTTAGATGTGGAAGGGAGCTTCACAGTCACCCAGTCTAACCTCCTCACGTTATAGATGGGGAGACTGAGGCCCGGTGACTCGTCCAAGATTGTCAGCAAGGTGGTGGCTGAGGAGGGACTCCAGTGCATCTTCACACGTCAGTCCACTGCTTTTAAAGACTGCATAGTGAGCATCTGATGTTAGCTCTTCTACAAAAGGGGAGCAGACAAAAGGAAAAATGCTCTAGTTCAGAAATCAGAGGCAAATAATAATCATAAGCACAGGATCCCATTACAACTGTGAAGTCCTTTAAAATTTATAAAGCTCTTACACATGCAAAAGTATGAATACATAAAATGAAATTTATTTGATATTTTATGAAATAGATTCTTAATTCGCCAGCATTTTTGCCCCTTTATAGTACTGCCATAATTTTTTGTGAGATTCTGAAATGACTTCTGAATTATCAAAGAAAGAAGATTGTTAAAGAAAGGAAACCAGATCTACTGGTTTTATTTCACTTCAGTCATGATCTTTTAAAATCTATTCACTTTATTTTAATTAGAATAAGCCATTCTTTAAGTAGGACAGCTAACAGGGAATTTTCTGAGGTTACTTAACCCAAATTTTGGCAATTTCCTTAGCCCTGCATTGGATATTTTTATTTTTTCTTGTGCTAAAGAAATAGAGTTTGTGAATTTTGATAACTGCACACGCCAGATTTTAAATCATCAGGTTTTGATAGAGCCAGGAGGTCTAATGACATGATTTAAACTAAAATTCACAGAATCCTTTGAATTTGGATGGCAGGGTCTTAGAGGAGAAGGATGCTAGAGAGTGGCCTCTGCATTATTAGTGGAGCCCTGAGGATAGGATTTATTGCTTATGTTCCGAAACGAGGAAACAGTAGTGAAGCATCTTGTCTAAGCTTTGAAAATTGTAAAGCAATGTTCACATGTAGGTCGATAAAAATAACCAGAGTAGTTACCTTTACGTAGGCCCTGCCAGAGGTGCTTTCAGGTTGTCACTGTCCTTACAATAACCTTCGAAGAGGTGCTCTGTTATTGTCTTAAAACTGCAGATGGGGAAACTGAGGTTTCAACAGTGTTAGTAACTTGCTCAAGGCCAGTCAACCAAATTAGTGGCAGAGCTGGATTCAAATTCAGGTCTGCTTGGCTCTGAAGTCCATAATCTTTCCATTGCACTTTTATTGTTAAACTGAAGAAGCTATGATTAAAACATTTTTCTGCTTTTGTTGGCAATTTATTCTGAGATCTAACAATTTCCTTTTTCTGGACATGCTGAGTAGGGAGTGTGGGCTCTTACCTCCCCTGCCTCTAACCTACGGCTGGGCTGGACCCTCTCTTGCTTCCTTCCTCCTGCTTAATCAGCCCACTGTGGGATGACACACGAGCCAGGATATCAGAGAGTCATTCTCTGGCTTTGCCTTACTTTCCCCCTTGCTGTTGTGGGGACAAGGTCTATAGTAACTGAATTGGGAATCTTAGGAGGAAAGGCCCCACCCCCATGGGGTACACATTAGCAACATTTGGCTCCCCCATTGTGGCTTACGAAACCTGTGACCAGGACCCTCATGCCAGCCCTGTGGTGAGAAAAGCTTGTTTTCGTTTCTACTTTTGCTGAGCCCATCTGGATAGAGCAGGTGCAGGGCCAGTCTCTTAAAATAGAAGCCTCTGTTCCGTGTGACGTGGTGCTATGGAAACCCCCTCGCTTCTTCCCCTGTTGTTCAGATTAATGAAATGATGAAGATCTGTCCTCTGTGTCGTGGCATTTTCCTGGCTTCTTTGGGTCCTGTCATTTGTCAATTGACCTCTCTAGTTTCTTCCCTTGTAAAATACAGGACTTGTCCTTGGTAACCTCAAGGATCCTTCCTGGCTTTGATCTTCTCTGTCCATGTTTCTGATTAGGGCTCAGATCTTGGGATTCACCATCTCTATCTTGTTTAATTCTCCCAGCAATATTTTTCTAGCAGGAAATCTGGGACTACAAATTATTCTTGGGGGTTAAATTATATCACCCCGTCATCTTGATAGCCCATTGCTCTGTATCAGCAGCCCTGTTTTAAGTGTCAGCACCACTTAAAAGCTTCATTAAGTTCTGATGTATGTGCTTGGGATCACAGAAAACAGAGGTGATTTAATTTAACATCAGGGAGGGTTACTTTCATGACACTTGTTCTTCCTTTTTGGCCTAAGAATTACAGTTTCCTTTCAAAAGCTCTAAATCTTAAGAGATTAAACTTTAAGAAATTGATATTTATAAAACTCCTCTGGCTTTTTTTCTGATGATCAAACTGATCTTCAAGTCTCAGTCTCCTTTATTGTAAATTAGGAATAATAATACTTCCTTCTTGGGGAATTAAATGAGGAAAAGGATGAGGCACCACTTAGCAAGTTGTCCAGCACATATTAGGCACTCAGAAAATGTTCGTTCACTTAGGATTAAATAATGTTTCATTTTTTATGCTTATGAGTGCTAGCTATTGATTAGCCTTGAGGCTGAAAAATCGGCCCTCTGATCTCAAGAAGCTAGCAGTATTTTCAGGAGACAAAATAAATACATATAAAACAATTAGAGAACAACTTAAGTCAAGATATGACCAATTGCTGCACTGGGGACAAGGTGCTCCTAGCACAGCAGGCAGATTCTCTCAGTGATGGTCTCTGAGTCAAATTTTCAAGGAGAGTGGTGTGCCAGCATGGTGACTATCCTAAGAAAGAGTCAAGACCATAGGTTATGGGGAAACAATGGGGAAAAGGCTAGTAAAGTAAAATCATGTCCTATCAATAAGAGAGAATGATGTGTATAATTCAAAATGATCAATATGATGTCTAAGTAGAAGAAAGAAGTGCTGTGGAACAGCAAGTGAAAGAAGTTGAATATAAAATTACAGTAATAGTGTGACTTGTCCCTGTGGCTACGTATGAAGATATATGCAGATAAAAGAAAAGAATATGATGTGAGAAATTAAAATAATAGATGTCTTAGAATTATAGATTTATGGATGAATTTCAAAAATATTCCTTTTAGTAGGCTTTCACTTTTAACAATTGTCATAGACCAAATATTTTGAATAATTTTAAACTTAATAATGACTTGAATTGACTGTTATACCAGTCCCTGGGTGAAGGCTCCATCCTTCTCTAAGGCAGGACTTCCTTTCTAATATTCAGTGTGATCTCTGCATGACTTAAATTTTTTTAAAGAGAAACAAGTACCAAAAATCCAGTAGGTTATGCAGTCCTCTTCCATTTACATTTCTGTGAATCTTCCTTCTCAAATTCCCTACAACCTGATATTGAATCCAGAGGAAGGGAGAGGCCCTGGGAGCTCTGATCTTGAGCTTCAGGGATTTGTCCTTCTACTTCTCTAGAAAATGCCTGGTTCTCCTAAGAATCAGTCAGCCCCAATTGAGGCACATATCCTTTCAAGAAAAAACAGTATACCAACAGTCAACTAAGTGAATGGATAATTCAGGAGGTGATTTATGTTTTATTTTGGCAGATGGACCCTTAATTTTCAAAAGAATTCCCTGTGAACTCTCCTTAAAAACGTATTGACTTTTCAGGAGCACATAGATTCCGTGCAGTGACTTACCCTTTAGGTAGTGATATGTACTTAGGGCTGGCTCTTCCACAGCTTAAGTAGGTTGGTTCTTACTAAGGGGAAGAATCTGAGGAGATGCAACACAACCGTGAACCTCAGTGGTCTTCCAGCTTTCAATTTGATTTAAGTCAAATCAATTCAACTATACAAGCCAATCCAATGCAAACTAGTCCAATGTAACCAGTCCAAAAAACAAGAGGGTGTTTGTGCCAGTGAATCTAAGGATCGATACTTCCCTCCTGAATTAGGAGTTAACAAAGCAGCATGGCTCACGTTTTTTTCTAGTCCTTCTTGCCACCACAGGGAAGCCTGGGGCCCTTTTTCACTCACTCTATGTGTCAACTTCTGAAGGCCTCCTTGCCTAAGTTTACTTGAGAATGTAGCTTACAGGAAGGAGAACTGGACAGAGAGCCTCAAGACCTGGCTTCTCGTCTTGGCTCAACTTCAGCTACTAACAGTGTTGAGTGAGTCAGTCAACATCTCTAGGCCTTCATCTCTTTATTTATTAAAATAAAGAGGGTAGTCTGATTTTTCTGGCCATTTCTCTCTAGTTCTACTAGTCCATGAATTAACTTTCAGCTCTTTTATCCAAACTTCTTGATTAATTCAAATCAAGTCACAATCACTCTCATACTTTTAATTGGCTTTTCTCAGAGCATTAGTGCCTAATTTGTACTATTCTAATGTTCCCTTGTTTGTACCCATTTTTTTTTTTGGCAAGGATTATGTTATTTTTCCACACAGACCCCTTAAGGGTAGGGCTTGTGACATCCATGTCCTTATATCTTCTCACAGTGACCCGAGCTCTTAGGACCATTGTCAAAACAACATTCTTCTTGATGAGTCTATCTTTTCTTTTAGAGTCTTTCTCATGTCTTTAAAACATTCTTAACTCAAGAGTAAAAAGTTATCAAAATTTTAAATAAATCCTGGAATTTTTATAGATTCAATATTTCTTTTTAGAGTACATGTTGGAAATAATTTCACACACAGTTTTTTTAAAGATTTATTCTTATAACTAAATGATGTTTGATAAATTTGTCTGGAGAGGAACACACAAAAAATCCTTTCCAGTTGTGAAAGAGCAATAACTCTAAGTCATTCAGTGCAAATAAGCAGTTCTCTCCTGTCAACTCAACGACTTCTTGTCTCTGGTCAAACCACTCTGCCCCAAAGTGGACTTATCCTCTCCACTCTAAGTGGGAGTGCCCATCGTGTGTGCACAGAGGTGGTGAGAATGGCCGTGGTGCTGGGTAAGGAGTGGTGTTGGTGGAAGTGGACTAAGTTATGTGGGGTCATGAGAAATGACACTTCATTTCTAGCTGGCTGGCTCCAGAAGGTGCAATCTCCTTTCCTTACAGGCAATATTTTTTGAAACTGAAGGCAGCATAGAGCAGGCATGCTGTACAAGGACAGGAAAGGAATAAGAAGCCCAGTCCCTGAAGGTCACAGTTGGAGAGTGAGTACAAGTGCAGCAGGACTCTTCAGGAAGACCTGGATCATCAGATCCAGTGGTGCTGTTCCAGGCAGCTGGTTGTGTGGAGCAAAAGGAGCAATGGGCTTGAAATCAGAGGGCAGGTATCTGAGAGATGGCTTTTCCACTTGGGCAAGTCTCTCCATCTTTCTGGTCCTGTTTCTTCATCTGTAAACTGGGGTATTAATGTCACGCTTTGTGAGTTGGTGTATCCAAATAACAAACAAACATAACCACACATACAGAAAAACAACCCCTATAATAGTTCTACAAACATATATCAACCATCAACAATTCATTACTCATTCATTCATTTATTTATTCAACAAATGCTTGTGTAACCGAGGCACCATGCTTTATGCTAAGCACTACAATAAATATAAAATTGTAGAAGGATCAAGGTGCAAAAATCCTAGTTCAGATCTTCAATAAATGGTAAATGAATCAAAAACTGAAGCATGGAAATAAAGAGTGACTTTCTATGGGTCCTCCAGCTACTATCATGATCCTCAAATGTTGTTTCGGTGCCCGGTTTCCAAGTGAAACAGTGCCAATTTCTTTATAATGGACAAAAGACCCTGCCTTTTAGGAGCTTATATTCTGATGGGAAATAAAGACAGAGATACTTGAGGCTTACAGAAATCAAATGCATGAGTGATGAATGGTTCATACTGAACACAGTGATGTGGGGAATCAAGAGAGAGTGGATTCTGGATGAAGTCAGAGTTTCTCGTTATTCACAGATGATCTTTTAGAGGAGGTGGGATTTCTTTAGGTCAACTGGAAATAGAACCAATTTCATTGATTTTCAGACCTGTCTGCAGACAAATAGATGATAAGAGTTATAAGGTTAACAAATTTGATAGTGTGACATTTAAGAAGGCATTTGTGCCTCATTGTCTTGGAGTGTGTCATGAATCTGACAACATGGGTAAAAAGACTTTGCAACTGTCATATCAGATAGGCTTAGTGAAAACATAAACTTTAGGAACTTGTTTAATTTTACTTATAAACTCTTACCACAGAATACGGTAATTAAAAGAGGTATATTCCTTTTTCTTACATAATAATTAGGGGTTACTATATTTCTGAGCAACAGTGCATATTAAAAACCAAGTTGAGGTTGAGGGTGGAGAGAGCCAGTATCAAGAGTGAAAAACACTCTAGACAGAGTGTGTCCGTGGGTGGGTGTGTGTGTTGAGGCGAGGGCGATGAGGGTTGGAATGCGTCATTTTTTGTATGTATCTATTTAGCTGCCTCTGTTTCAAGAACTTTGATTTTTTACAGTCAATTTAAGAGACACTGTGTGTGTCCTCAAGCATTTACAATCTTAAAAGAGCGGGGAGGGGGAAGGGAGGAGAAGACAAGCTAACATGAGGGCACGAAGCCTCAGACCATCCAGCCCTTTGGCTGATGTGGCTCTCTTCACCACTGCTGCAATCCGAGGAAATCATTCCATCTCTGGGTGGACTGCTTTGGTTAATATAGTCAGTGGAGACTTGGGAATTATATCATCTAGCAATGGAACCCTGGTACAGTGAGTGGCAGACCAGCTGAGCAACATCTCAACTCATCGCAATTCTCAACCATCTCACAGCCCACACCCTTAGGGGAAAGACCTCTGATTAGAACACTCTTCAGGGCCTACGCAGTTTCTCCATCTTTTTCCCTCCTTCCTTATTATTTCCATATCTATTTTCTTTAGTCTTTCTTCTAGCTCTCTTTATCCTTTTCCCTATAACCTTCTTTTAAATTTACTTTAATTAAACACATTACGGAATTAAATTATAAACATTAATTTGTTAAATAAAATGCTGCATACACACATGCGCGTGTGGAATATTTTCTATTTCTTAAAAAAAAAAAGGCAGAGAATTAAAAAGTCTCTCTGGAATGTAGAAATCTGGGGCAGATTATTTGCTTGGATCAATGATCCTCAATCCAGAATTTCGTCATGTTTAGATTATTGTCTTTGGTGGGCAACAAAAGAAAATATATATTGGAAACCCATATGTGGATCCTTGACTCAGTGGGGAGTACAGTGAAAGTTGAATAGGAGTAAGTAGGAAGTCCTTCTTATTTTATTTAGGCCCAGGGAACAGATTTGAGCTTCTTTTTGGTGACTGGGGATCTTAAAGGGCTCAAGGTGCATGTTTGTAGGCCATGCTGCAGCCCCATGAGGACAGCGACTGCTGTGTCCTCCCTTCCCCGTCCACCTTCCCTCATCCTCCTCCCAGCCCCTAGCACACAGACCAGGTGCTCAGAAATGTCTATAGAATGAAAGAATCCAAGAATACATGTGGGGACAGAAGTTGTAAGAGAGTGGGTTGAATATGTTCTGATTCCCCAAGTTATTTATCTATTTACTTTCTTATTCTTGTCTACCTGTGATGTTAGTTTTCTCCTTGTTGTCTCTTTTCATGGTGTAGGGCAAAAAAACAGTTCCAGTCATTAGAGGACTTCAGTAAATGAGCCATCACCTGCCTGCTCATGAACCAAGTGAGTGGAAGGCAGGTCTCGGTTGGCGTGTAGTCCAAGAGGAGTTTGTGATGTCTCAGATTCCAGAGTCTCCTTTTCCACAAGGATAGACACACACTCTTAGCTCATTATCCTTCTTGTTGGGAAGACAGCCGGGTGGTTCAAATCACATGCAGATGACTGGAGAGCACATTTCTTTTTTTTCAGTGTGAAATATTGGTCTTTTGGCAAATGCACCTTCCACCTTAATCCTGCAACATTTTGTATGTTCCATTATGGCATCAGGCAGAATGGGCTGGGGGAAATGTATTGAACCGATCTCAATCTTTAGGCCTATGGGTAAGATATTGTATCAACAAACAGTTCCTTCACTTTGTGCCTCCATTTCTCCATCTTTCAGATTGAGAGATTTTTCTTGCCTTTACATGTCAAAAAGGCAAAGAGGAACAGAAGGACAGTGATGTATTATTGCAAATTGGAAGAAATAAAGGTTTCAGACCAAACTTAAAAAGACCTCCTTGTAGAGTCACTGCAGGTAGAATATCTATTGAGTTTAGCCATGGAATCCAAGCACCTATTAATTAAAAATAAGAAAAGATCATGGATTTAGCACATACTCTGTGACATGCCCTGTACTGAGTGGATTATATACAATATTTCTTTTAAAGTGCACAGTGATATTGAGACAGAGATTTTATTACTATTGCTTTATTATAGACAAATAAGACAAATATTAAGACCAAGAAGCAGTAAGTTTATAAGTGATGAGTTCCCGTATCAGAGCTTGTTAACCCATGGCTTCCTAGTCAGAGAGCTTGAGCACTAGAGTGATTTATGAAAATACCTTTGGTGTCAGATAAGTCCCAGGTTGGCTAATGTTTGGGCAGGAGGGTGAAGGTATATATCTTCGCTATTCTCCAACATATAATCTCTCTGATCACACACAACCTCCTATGTGGTTCCATAGAGCTCTTTAGACACCTCACCCTTTACCCCATTGCTCCATGTTGCAATTTCTGCTTACTTATTTCCACACTAGGCTGGGAGCTCCTTGAGGTTGAGAGCTCTATCTCGTTCTCTATGTTTTCTGCAGAACATAGTACAAGAGCCAGGTACATGAAGATGCTAATCAATGTCTGTAGAATGAATGAAGGTGGGCATCCATACATCCAATCATACAAACAAGTTTTGTCTGTAGTAGTTAGGGCTGCTTAGCGTAGAAGGGCAAACGACTAACCCTGTGACTTCGGTAAGAACAAACAGATGGGTGAATAGATGTGTAGATGGCTATATGCATGGATGGAAAGGGGATATAACAGAAGAGAATGCTTCTGTCATGGATGCTAGGAAGTTTACTGAAAGATATTCTGAAATGTTGCTATATCTCATCCCTATCCTTCCCAGCATCCTATCCCTGAGATGCCCAAACTATTCAACATGAATTGTTTCTTGCTGCTCTCAAATATTTCCCGGACCTCTGTGGGCCTCATGAAGAGCCTGCTTGCTCACAACTTCTTTCTCATGTGCAGTCTGTGTGGGTCCTGTTACCATATCAGACCTCTTTGAGGATGCTGATTACTCTGGGCTGAGGTTTTCCAGCAGGAGAACCCTAGGACTGGAGATGGGGCAGTGGGTTTAGGTGGAATGGTATCAACAAGTTTAGGGTTGGTGTTACCTCCATCCCAGTGCTGGACACAGACTTGGCCAGGTACTCTGAGAGCCCCAGGTGCAGGGGCAAGGAGAACTTCTGAAAGGGTGTGGAGTGCACAACCCAGCCTGTTGGAGGAGGATGGGAGTGAAACCAGCAGATGTGCTCAGGCTCCTGTTTTCAGTTCCCCAAAAGGTCGTCTCCTTGACCAAAGCAGTGTGACCGTTGCTATGACAGTTGCTATCTTGGTCCTTGGGACTCTCCCTCAAAAAGTAGCATTACTTTTTTAACCTTCTCAGGCCAGTCACCATGAAACTCGGTAATAACTAATCTGGGGTGGGGATGGTTGGGGTCATGGTTGGGGCCTGAGCACTGTGATGGTGGAAGATATTGGGGTACTCAGAGGGACCTTTGGTTAATGAGTTATTTTTCCAAACTAGACCAATACTCCTAGTTGTTTTAGGCTTGGTTGACTCTTTATTTTTGCAAGGGTCATGGAATCCTCCCCTGAGATGTCTGTAATTAGCTCATTATTGCATCTAGTAAAAACATAGGTAGAAAGAGCACTGGCCTTAAATCTCAATTTTGTGTCTAAGTGACAAGACCATGGCCTTCAACCTTTGCTCTTCAGTCTTCTCATCTGTTAATGAGAGATATGATTTCTAAGCTCCCTTCTCACTCTAAGATTCACTGATTCTTTGTTCCTGAAAATGGCAACCATGAACAGTAGTTATTAAGGGACTAGCACTGTTTTAGAGTTAGGGCTCTTGATCAGGCTGCCTGAGTTTGAAATCTGATTTTGGTATTTACTCTGTGTGACCTTGGACACAGTATTTATTCTCTCCAAGTCTTAGTTTCCTCATAATACAAACTAGCCCCTGGGGTTGTTGGAAGATTCAGTGACATAATCTTTGTCAGTGTTGAGCCATTGTATCCATTACTATTTTTATAGAGTAAAAACGTGTTACAAGTTGGCATGTGTTGAGCCATCAACAATATTGCAGAGGGTCTTCTCTACGTATTTTTTATTTCCAACCTTGACCATGAATATTTTATTATTGTGTTGTAGGTTGGAGACTGTTCCTCATTTGCTCTTTGAGCCCATAATAAAATAAAAGCTTGTATATTTTCTTGAGAAAGACTCATAGAGAGGGAAGACCTTTATTCACCACCCAGTCCAACCATTTTATTAGATTTAGAGAAGTTGATTGAGGCCTAACTATTACTATTACAAACTGATATTATTGAAAATCTACACAGAACATGCCATGTGCAAAACTACGAGAAAGACACGGTGGTTTGGGCTTGATAATCTCATTTAAGTCATGGTTCTACCTCTTATGAGCTCTGTAATCTTAAGTATGTTACATAACTTTTTGTAGCCTCAGTTTCTTCATCCATGAAGCAAAGTTAATAAGAAACATCTCAGTGTGTTGTGAAGATCAAAGGTGATCATACAGGTGACAGTATTAGCAAATGTTGGTACCTTCCTCTCCTCTGTCTCTCTCACTCCGTTGCCCCATCCTCTCCATCATCTCTTTTCTTACTCTATCCAGAGAATCTTGCTAACTTCAGAGATACAAAAGTTTTCACCCAGAGTTGGGAGATAGAAACTTCTCATTAGAGATATGCATGGTAAGCGTAGGAAGGGCTGTTCAAATCCTGAGAAGAGATTGGTAGGTAAATGGAGAGGTAGAAAGGCTGAGAGGAACTAAGGAGAGAGACAGGGAAGATGGAAACAGATAGAGAGGGAGATGGGAGGACATTGTGTATCCGAGAATGGGTAAGGAGCAAGAGGACGGAATGGGAAGGAGGAGAAGGAAGTGGCGGGGTGGGGAGAAATCAGAAAAGCAGAGATTTTCTGAAAAGCAGGGGATGTCTGTTGGGTGTCTATGTGGAGTCTTTTCCATGCCAGTGGTCTCTGAGAACTCAGAAAAGGAGTTGGTAAGTGGAGCTAAGGGGAGAGGAACTGGCAGATGGTCAGAGGACTCCCTTGTGAATTTCACTCTTCTTCTCCATTCTTCTTTTAGCTTCACCCTGCCCAGAGCCTTTACTTGCTTACTTCTATCTACAAAGTCTTCCCAAACTTCTAAACCTACACAATCTAAGTGATACACATTTATTGGAGAAGTCATAAACAATTCCCGGTACATCTGTGGACCTCTCTGCATCAGTGCTCATGGACACTCTCTTCTCTTCTGTTACTAGGTGAACTGTCTGTGTTCGTAGCTAAGGGTAACACCTCCACCTGTGCTCCACCCACCTTGTCTCACCTACTCATGGACATTGCTCCAGCAGTTTTCTCTTCTCTCTCTTGCAGCATCAGATTTTTCCTCTCTACTAGATTATTCTCATTAGCATTCAAAAATGCTGTCATTTCTTTTCTCCTTCCAGTTACTGCCTCACTTCTCTCCTTCCTTATCCCAACTGTTTCCTTCAAAGAACTGTCCATGCATGCTGTTGCCAATTTCTTTCCTCCCATTTTCTTTGGAACCCATTCTGATCAGAGTTTTGCCCATGCCATTTTGTAGAAATTGCTCTTATCTAGTTCACCAATGACCCCCATATCACTAAATCCAATGGTCCATTTTCATTCTAATTGACAACTGATCAATTTCTCCTCTTTGTAACATTTCTTCTTGGATTCCAGGACAACACCACTCTCCTGATTTTCCTTCTCTGACAATCCTTTTCAACCTTATTTTCTGGTTCCTCCTCATCTCTTCAACTTCTTAATGTTGGAGTGCCTCCCAGCGCAGTGTTTGGATTTTTCAATCCATACTCACTTGCTAGGTACTCTGTCACAGTCTGATGGCTTTTTAGCACCATCTGTATGATGATGACAGCACATTTATGTCTCTAGCACTGACCTCTCTCTTCAGAATTCCAAGCTCTTATATCCAGCTGTCCACCTGACACCTCTGCTTGGTTGTCCAATAGGCTTCTCAGACTTAATGTGTCCAAAATAGAGCTCCTAAAGCTTCAGTAATCAAGGCAGTGTCTATTTGTATAAGAATGGACAAACTGATCAATGAAAAGGAATAGAGAGCTTAGAAACAGACCCAACTTTATGGTCAATTGATTTTCAACAAAAGTGCCAAAGCAATCCAACTGGGGAAAGAAAAGTCTTTTTAAATAAATGATACTGGAGCAACTGGATATCTATATAGAAAAAAAAAATGCACGTTGACCCCTACACCTCATACTATATGCAAAAGTAAATTCCAGATAGATCAAAATTGAGCTCCTAGTCTTTTCTCCCAAACCTGAAGGGTAGCTGACTAGAAGGAAATAGAGTGGTAAAAAGAATTAACAGCAAACTATCTGGATACACAAGCTCAGCCTTTTAGTAGCTGGAAAATCTGCCAGTTTTCTCATCTGTACAATGAGGGAGTTGGACTAGAAAAAAGTCCTTCCATTAATATTCATTCTAATCTTTGCTAAGGTCCTGGGTGTGAGTCCAGAGAAACTTCATTTTATTTCTCCATGGGGCAGCTTAATGTCAAGTTTCAAAACCCCTTTGTGTAAACCTTGGGACCATTTTCCAGGACACATTTTGTAGTTTAGGACAATCTAGACAGCACTGCCTGATGGAAATATGTGAGCCACATACATAATTTAAAATTTTCTGGTAGCCATATTATAAAAGTAAAAATAAACTTGTGAAATTAATTTTGATAATATATTTGATTTAACCCAATATATCCAAAGTATTATCATCTTAACATGTAATCAATATAAAAATATTAATGACATTTTTATATGTATTCTTTGTGTTAAGTCTCGAAAGTTGACTGTTTTTACATTTATAGCACATCTCAATATGAACCACCCTCATCTCAAGATCTCAGTAGCCATGTGTGGCTAGTGGCTGCCATGTTGGACAGTACAGCTCTGGAACATATATGAGTTAAGGCAAGGTTCAAACATTTTTGGGCTGAAAGAGTTATGAGTGAAGAATAAGTTCAAGGAGCCCCTTGAAGGGAATCAAACAATAGCCAAATTGAGCTACTCCTTCCATTACTAATGATGACTAGTATTTGTACCTCCCTTAATGCATACATGCTAGGCTGGGTGCTTAGCGCTTTACATGAATTATTTCCTTTATTCTTCACAACAATCTTACAAGTAAGACACCCCCACTCCCTTTCAGAAGAGAAAACAGGAACAAAAGTCAAGTAACTTGCTATTATGACTTGTGAGCATATTTTCCCAGGCAGTTATATACAAACAACAATGTGGAGAAAACAGCCCAACAATTTATCCACTGCATCTCTCCAGGCTCATAGTCATGGCTGACTTGACCCCTGGTGTTAAGTCACCTGTGCTCACCTAGTGGGGAGAGGGCACGGAGCCCCTGGCCTGTGTCTTTCAGACTCAGCCTTAGGTCCTCCACTGGCCACTCTGGCCAACAATTTAGTTTAATGAAATGTTAGATCCTACCTTGTAAATTTTTATAACAACATTCCTTCTCCTCCCCCAGCACAGGTACCCAGGCCAAGTGGCATCTTCTGTGGGAAGACGAAAAGGCCTGACATGTACACAAGCTCATTGGGGTTCCAGGTTTCAAGAAAAAACAAAGAGAGTCATTAGGTTGGAAGACATAATTGAAGAGTTAAGTCTTGGAGTTGTCAATGCTTGGAAGAAGGCACAGTGTAAAAAGACAAACAAATAAACAAGCAACTATCTCCGCTTCCTCTTTCATTTCTTATTCTCCATCAATCAGCCTTTGCTGCTTCTTCCTCCTCCTCCATCTCCCTCCCCTTTCCCAATTTCTTTCTCTCCATCTTCCATTTCCTGATCTTTGTAATTCTTGACTCACCTCTCTTATCCCTTTCCCTTTTCTTCAAAATAATATGTTCAACTTGTTGACTCACTTAGGGACTTGAGGGAATGTGTTAGCATCAACTTTAAGAAACATGGTTAATTCTGAAAAATTCTACTATTATAGAAAAAAGCTAACAGAAAGCTACAGCCCATTTTTGAAGCCACAGAGAATCCCACTCTGATATATAGACATTAGAGCTGGAAAAGGATGTGGAGGTCCCCAACCAGCCCTTTGTCTTACAGGTAGGGTGAAGGAGGCTCAGAGGGGAAATGATGTGCCCAAGAGTACTTGGGATGGTGTGGGTGGCCCATAGAAGTGGCAGGTGGAGGTGGTGCGTTAGCAGTCGGATTGCCCTAGTCTTGCAACACTGAACATTTATTATTATTCTAAATCCACTGCCAACTACCAGGAAGCTTTAATTTTTCTTACTGGGTCTTAGTCTACATATAATTTGTACACTGCTTCCAAGTTATCCAGGCATTTTTACTCCCAAATAGTTGACACTCAGCTCTGCGCCCTGGCTCTGGGTCTCTTCTCTCTCAGGAGTGATTGCTGTCTCACACTTGGTAAGCTTTGAGGTGTGCTGAGATGCTATCTCTCCCCTGGAGAAATGTACCAACCCTGACACAGGTGGGGGCATGTCATTGCAGGGCCCTCCAAGTTTCCCTTGACAGACCTGCTTTTCTCATTCTTTCTGTTCTCTATCTCTCTTCTCTTCCTTCCTCTCTCTTTAATTTCCTCTCTTTTCCTTTTCTTTTACTTTTTCATCTCTTTCCTCATTTCTGCTTTAGATCTTCTACAGGGCCTATAGGGCTTCGAAGCCAAAGAATTAGCTCCCTATGAAGATCAATGACAGGGTGTGCTCATTCAGTATGTGGCCCTCACTGAGCTTTGATACGTACCAGACAGTGCCCTGAGCTCTTACATGTCTATCTCTTTTAATCTTTACAATTTTTTCTTCCTATCAGGTGATTACCATCATTTTCTCTATCTTCCAGGTGAGAAAGTGAGGCCCACAGAAGTTAAGAAACTTCTCAGTGTCACATAGCCAGTAAATGGTAGAGTGGGGGCTTTCTGACTCCAAATTTCTTTTTCAGAGCCAAAAAGTATACTGTGAGTCCCGTAAGAAGCACCCTGGATCTCTTGTTTGTTTGGCCTTTAACACATGTTGACCTGAACTTTCTGGATGCAAGGAAATCTCACAGCTGTAGCACCCAATTTTTATGAGTGGGTTCAGCCAGCCCTCTCTGGGGAGCATGAACACTTGCTGGGACCTGACTCATCAGTACAGGCAGAAGTTTGTCGAGAACCCAACTCTCTTCTCTGCCATCCCCATTATACTAGTTTTCTTGGGCTGCCGTGACCAAGTACCACAAACTGGGTGGCTTAAACCAACAGAAATTTATTCTCTGACAGTTCTGGAGGCTAGAGGTCTGGAATCAAGGTGGTTCCTTCTTGAGGCTCTGAGGGAGAAGCTATCTCATGCCTCTTTCCTAGCTTCTGGTGGATCCCTGGCAATCCTTGACATTACTAAGCTTGCATATCTCCAGTCTCTGCCTCTGTCACCACATGACATTCTCCTGTGTGTCTCTGCATCTGCAATCTCCCTCTCCAAATAAGGACACCAGTCATTGGATTTAGGGCCCACCCTAATCCAATCTGACCTCATATTATTATTATTATTTTTTGACGTTCTGTTTTGAAATAATTATAGATTCACAGGAAGTTGCAAAGCTAGAACAGAGAAGTTTGGTGTGCCCTCCACCCAGTTTTCCCTGACGGTTATTTCTTACATAATTATAGTACAATATCTAAACCAGCAATCTGACATTGGGACAATGTGTGTGCATAGTATTATACCATTTTATCACATGTCTAGATGTATGTAACTACTGCAATCAAGAAACAGGATTATTCCATTACTGCTGAGATCTCCCTGTTCTACTCCCTTCATAGTCACATTCACTCTCTTTTCCTCCACCATCCCTAAACCCTGGCAACCAGTAATCTGTTCTCCATCTCTATAATTTTGTCATTTCAAGAATGTTACATAAAAAGAGTATGGTATGTGACCTGTTGAGATTGGCTTTTCTCACTCAATATAATGCACTTCAGAATCATTCAAGTAGTTGCATGTATCAATACTTTTTTTTTACTGCTACATAGTATTCATAGTATACATGGTATAGATGTATCATAATTTGTTTAACCATTCCCCTATTGAGGGACATGTTGATTGTTTCCAATTTTTGGCTATTACATGTAGGGCTGCTATAAACAATTATGTATAGGTTTTTGTGTGGACATAATTTTTCATTTCTTGGGGATAAATGTCCAGGTGTGTAACTGCTGGGTCGCATGGTAGGTGCATTTTGTTTAGTATTTCAAGAAACTGACAAAGTATTTTCCAGAGTGGCTGTACCATTTTATGTTCCCACCAGCAATGTATGAATGACCTAGTTTCATTGCATCTTCACTAGCATTTCAGTACGACCTCATCTTAATTTGATTACATCTCCGAAGACCCTATTCCCAAATGAGGTCACATTTGTGGGTACTAGGAGTTGGGACTTGAGCATATCTTTTTGAGGGACACAATTCAAATTCAATCACAACATCTACCTTCACATAGTGGGTCTGGCTTCAGAGTTTTGCTTTATGAGAAGGGCCTTGCTTTGAATTCATAGCCCGATTAGACAGCCCTCGATTGTTGAATTTCATCCCCAGGGATGGGTGAGCAAGTCTATGTCATTTGAAAGATGTTATTGAGTCTTTGTGAACTCTACTCAGACCTCCAAAGATTCAAAGATTTGATAATAATGAATATTCTCAGGAGGTAGATTGACAGTGTTGTTGCCCTATCTGGTTTTTTGGGACTGTCCTTTCCCACTGCTCTAGTACTGACAAGGGAAATGAAAAAAGTAGAAAAACTGGATTATAAATTTATTGAGGGAAAGGACACAGTCTTAATAACTTCTGTACCTCCTTCAGAATGTAGGCTGAGAAAGGTGTTCGGTAGATGTTTGTTGGATGGATGAGGAGAGGCAGGGTGCCCACACAGAAGTGGGGGAGGAAAGTCAAAGTTAGTTTTATACATGCCCCTACTCCCTACTTCCCAAACATATAGCCTTTCATACATGGGTTCCCAATATCTGGGCCTGGTTAATTCTGTCCTTTGTACCCTTGCTGAAGGTCTGTTCCATTCCATTTCTATATATTTATGCTCCTAGTTAGCCAGATGGAGGCAGAGATGGAGGTAGCATATTTGAGCCTCTGTTCTGTGCAGCACCTTAAGTGCTGGAAGGCAGAATTGTATAGGTTTCAAGAGAGCAGAGTTAGATAGGGGTTTGATCCTGGGCCCACTGCTTACCAGCTGTGTGGCCCTGACCTGCTACTCACTCCTCTTAGACTCTCTTCTCTGTGAATTTAGTGTAAGACATTTCTTTATGTGAACTTATTTTGAAGTAGAATATATATATGGACAAGTGCACAGACCATAACTGTACAGCTCAGTAAAGTTTCACAAAGTGGCACACATTATGTTACCAAAACCCCAGAAGCCCCCTCTTATCTCCTCCTAGGCACTACTTCACCCCACCCTCAACCAAAAGTAATCCCCATCTCAATTTCTGATTTTATTTTTACCCAGTTTTGAACTTTATATAGATGAAAATGTATAGAACGTATCTTTTGTGTTTAGTTTCTTTTGCTTATTGTCATGTTTACCAGATGCATCTATGCTGCTGGGTACAGCTGCAGTTTGTTAGTTCTCTTCATTGAACAGCATTCCCATGTGTAAACAAACGACAATTTAATGACCCCTTCAACTCTTCGTGGATATTTGGATTATTTCCAGTTTTTGGCTTTTATAAATGAAGCTGCTCTGAAAATTCTTGCAAAAGTCTTTTGGTGGACAGGGACACAGTCATCTAGGAGTGGGATTGTGGGCTTATAGCATGTGAACATCTCTCAGCTTTATAGACCCTCCTCAACATCTTAGTGAATGTTTTTAACTTCGCAGTTTAGTGAGAAGTAAATTAGGTTGTGGAAAGCTCTCGGTGTGGTCTTTGGCAGATAGAAGACCCTCAATAGATGTTTAAAAATATAATGAAGACATCATATTCCATTAAGTTGAAGTGCCATAATGGGCTTACACATTTCCCTATTGCTTGTTTATCTAGATTGTTTTGTTTTATTTATTTATTTTTATTATTCTTTTTTTTTTTTGTGAGGAGGATCCGCCCCTCTTTTTGCTGAGGAAGACTGGCCCTGAGCTAACATCCGTGCCCATCTTCCTCCACTTTATGTGGGACGCCGCCACAGCATGGCCTGACAAGCAGTGTGTTGGTGCGTGCCCGGGATTCGAACCCGGGCCGCCAGCAGCGGAGCACGCACACTTAACTGCTATCCACTGGGCCAGCCTCCCGTTGTTTTATTTTATATAATGTGTCAATGAATGACACTCTTCATAGCTGTTTCCTTCTTTTGAAAAATTTGCTTTCAGTAAATTAGATTCAACTGGATTGAAGAATATGTGTAATTGTAAGAACTGTCACCCTTGAAAGGACTCTGAGCCCCTGCTGAAGAGGGGAAAACAAAGAAGCAAACTTCTCCTCCCACAGCCCAGGGGAGTGGGGAGTGAAGATCCGTGGCTTATGGGTTTCATGGTGGAGTGTCTTGTAGAGGACAGTAAGGTAGGGTAGAATGGAGGAGGATGGTTTTTATAAATGATGGTGTATTTTTTGGCAACTCACTATTTAGTTCCTTAGAAGGTAAACTAGATAATTAGAAAAACAATGTATAACAACCAGTAAATCAGGAAGGAGAGAGAAATCACAGGTGCAAAGATTCACTTTATTTTTTCATTTTCCCCCAAATATTAGCATGATTAAAGCCAAAGAGGGGGAAGGGGATGGAGGTGGGAGAGAGACTGGAGGACTGCAATAAGGGTAGGTCTCTTGTGGGAAAAGGGCCGAGGCCTGGGTGGGGGAGGAGGGATGCTGTGACTGAGGCACAGGCAATGGGCCTGGGGGCCTCTCTCTCTAACACTCTTTCCTGTTGAAGCTCTTGACCAGGGCAGAGCTCAGGGTCTTGTGGGTGACCTCGCAGGCGTAGGTATTATGAACTTCGTACTCTGTACTGGACAGCGTCAGGGTGCTGCTGAGGCTGTAGGTGCTGTCCTTGCTGTCCTGCTCTGTGATACTGTTCTGGATGCCAGTGGTTTTGTCACTGCCATCCACTTTCCACTTGACACTGGCGTCACTGGGGTAGAAGCCATTCACCAAGCACACGACAGAGGCACTTCCAGTCTTTAACTGCTCGGAAGATGGTGGGAAGATGAAGACAGAAGGTTGAGCATCATTCCCTGAGGAAGGAAGCACAGAGAATGGTGTTTAAGTTATAGAGAAGTTCTCCTCTTGTGGGCAATCCCAGAGCCCAGAGGAGACAGACATACAGAGAGCAGCATGCTTATTCTGTGTAAATGTAGCAATGAGGAAGGCCAGGAAGGATATTTATAATCTCTATGATTTTGAGTTTTTCTCTAGCCCCTACCCCTTAAGAAAGTGGTAAAATGTTTTAAGTCTTTGTAGCCATTCTAAGGCCTTTTTCACATACTTTTCTGACTTCACCTTTATTTCCTTTAACTGTGTTCCCTGTCTCCTGCAGTAAATGCAGTGCTTCAGGCAAAGAAACAAAGGCAACTTCATCTGACCCCTCAGAGTTTAGAAGCGAGAACACTTCTTGGCCCCTTGTAACACAGAAGATAATTTCCCCTGTGGCTTTCCTAGGACTATGCAGTGACATCAGGCTGCCTTTCCCTTCCTGGGCTTCCTTTAGGCGTGGTGGGGCCAGACCCACTCTGCGGAGTAGGCCCCAAGCCCTGAGTCTGTGCCCAGGTGGGGATCAGCCCCTTCACCCTCTGTGGTCAGGCTAGCAACTCTCCCACCCATCACAAGGGCCTCAAAGCGAGATCCGGGCCCTGGCCTGATGCTGCCACCATATGGGGCCATGTTCAGCCAGACCAGGAAAAGTCAACTGTAATTTTGGACACCTGCTTAGGAGGAACCGGCTGACTTCACTTCTGACCTTGAACAGCTGCGAGATGGCCTCCTGGAAATCCCCCTCTGTGGGCATTCAGGCCCTCAGGTCAGAGAATAAGAGTTAAAATAACAAATCAAGAATCCTTTGCTGGGAGAAGTCACCCGATAAGTGAACAGGTTTTTATGAAGCTAACCTCCATGTTAACCAAGCAGTTCAACAGAAGATACTGAACTTTTTATAATTTGATATTTTCTTCTCTTTTAACCGTCATTACCAATTTTGTTCAGAGAATTTTATAAAATAGACTTGGCAGAAAAATAACATAAATTCCAGAAAAAAAGGAGGAGAAATATTCTAGGAAAATACTCCTATCTGGGTGAATCCTTGATACCTTTAAATTTTCTACCCTGCATTAAAATATTAAAAAATAGTATATCTGATATGGAAGATCTTGCAAAACATATTATTAGCTATTAATGGAGTTTAAAATGCACTAAAAAAGAGTTTTTAAAAGGCCCTAAAATAATTTTAAAATAGTTTATCATACTTAGTTTAAACAGTTTTAAAAGAGTTTTAAAATAGCCCTAAAACGGTCCAGTCAAATTGCTACAGATCAAAAATAATCTTTCTTAAGCATCACTTTCTAAATCAGCTGAAGTAAACAACAGCAACAAATTACCAAACTATTTTAGAGGGTAGGAGATTGAAATACCCAGATTAAAAGTTTTCTATCACAGAATGAAAGTATTGGAAAATATGTTTATATTAAGTTTTTATTAATGGTATTTATATATGATTAGATATTTTGTACAACTGAAATATAATCCTACCCAAGCCACTAAATTTTTAAAAATGAAAAACATATCACAAATTTATCTAACTTTTTATCAGTTAATATGGCTTAATGGTGTTTAATGTGATCAAAATCTCAGTGGCCAGACGGCCTTAACTTAGATTTTTCCTGGTAGTGATTTTACTCTGAAAGAGTTATGTATATTTCTTTCTTTTGGATTGAGCTTTTATTATTTAAATACATTCAATGAGAGGATATTGAAATAATTACATATCACTGAAAAAAAAATCTTTAAATTCTTTGTAGGCCCCTAATGGAATTTCCATTAAGAGGATATAATAATGAATGCAAATTTAATTCCTGAAATCTCTAACAAATCAGGCTTCTCTCTGTTTTTACCATGTTAGCTCAATGCCCACCATATTTCTATTGTCTTCCGTTAGCGGCATTATTTGTATCACTGTGTCAGGAAAGCAGGCCACAGCGGAGTTCAACCGGCTAACGGGGAGAGGCTGTGGCCTTTAGCGGCCAGGCGCACTGACACACGAGCACTGTGGCCTGGCCACGAAAGTCATTCAGTCACGAAAAAAGATCGCCATGAGGTCTGCAAACCACGCTAGCTGTGCCACGGCTTCCTTGGCGATATAAAAACATGGCCACGTAATAACTGACACAAATAAAAGAACATATTAAAATATTTCCTATTCTTCTACAAGTGCGTGGGCATTTAATAAAATGAAATTATTTTATTTTCCTTCATTTAAACAAATTTCTTCAAAACTGACCTTTTGAGAACAACCATCTTTATAAAAGATCAAGTTTAGTCTAATATAGAAATTGGATTAAAAAAAGGAGATATCTGTCAAGATATAAAATCTGTAAAATTTTTGAATATTGACAGTTTATCACTCATTTTAGACTCTAAAAATGACATTGCTATTAATTCTCAATTATGCTGCATCTTTTATGTGGCAAACAGGTATACTTTCCTAACTTACTGATTTTTCAGTGCATCCTATTGATTTTTATTGTTATCTTGTCAAATAATTTGTCGGACAGAAAAGAGAAAACAGACTAAGAAATACATTTCTCTACTTTTCTGTATCATACAGGACGAGCAAAAATCAATACAATATTTGGCAAAACTGAATGAAAATTAATTCACTTTTGCTCGTTAGAGCCGCAAGAGTTCCTTTCTCATTTACACTAATTTTTTTTCCTTTGAGTCATTCAATTTAGATTAAATTAATCTTTTTGTCTACAAATCCATTTTTGGAGCTGAGTTTAACTTTTGAGACTGATGATAAATCTGAAATGCTGTCATTTACCCATCTCCACAAAACTCGCACTTAAGCCTCTGAAAATCAATGCTGGCATTTAGACCCAATTTTAAAAGGCAATACAGGAAAATTACTTACCTTTAATCTCCAGATGTGTCTCTTGGCCAAAGGTGATCCAATATTAGCCGAATTACTTTTCCCTCAACAAAAACCCCTCTTTGCTGCTAACTTCATTAGATTCACAGATACAGAGAAAATCTGGCAATTTACATGCCACATCAACTAACTAGCTCTTTGCTCTTCCCTGAGACCAACTGATTTTCAGTCTCTTACCCATCTGATTTTTGGAAGAATCCCATTTTCTTTGGAATTGAACTCAACTCATATCTCAAACATGAAAATCCCCAAATTTCACAACTCGATAAGAAAAAGGATTAGAAAAGTGCACTTACGTTTGAGCTCCAGCTTGGTCCCCTGGCCGAAAGTAAGCCACAGTGAGGGATCTAACTGTCCCCCCTCAACAAAAACCTCCTTCTGAAGCCAATCATGTGAGAAAGGCTAATTCAGAGAAAAATCCAGCTATTTCTTTCCTTTTCTCCCCACAAATCCTACTCATCTCACAAACTCAACAATTGGTCTGTTTGCTTAGCTTAAAAGTTAGCTATTTTCTGGTTTTCTGCTATTTACTTTTTCTGCCATTTACTTACCAGGAATGGCTCATTTAACCAAAATGTCACAAACTTCCACAAATGATACAACGGGACAAAAACCTCATGAATAATGAGCAAAATGTACTTACGTTTGATCTCCAGTTTGGTCCCCTGGCCGAAAGTGAACCACAGTGACTTCCCCTTAACTTCCACCTTTACAAAAACCTGCTCGGAAAGGCCAGCAAGCCCCCTGCCCCAACTAAGTTATTTTGATTTGGAAATCTTAAAAATTACCTGTTGGCTAGCCTCCTGTGGAACATTTTTCCCTCCTCTGTCCCTAATCTGGGAATGAAATTTATTTTATCCCTGACATCTAACTAATGAAAACACACAGAAAGGAACAAAAATCAAATCAATTAGACAGAAACAGCAAAGAATCAGTTGAAAAAAGTACTTACGTTTCAGCTCCAGCTTTGTCCCCTGGCCGAACGTGTATACACAGTGGTTCCTCTTAACCTCCCTCCCTTACAAAAACTGAGTTTTCCTTTCTGACAATTGAGCCAGGCTCTGTTCAGAACATCTGGTTATGCTCCCCAGTAAACTTTTGAAATTCTCACTTAAACAAGTTATTCTCACTCAATGACTGAATCTTGTTCTCCACAGAAAATATGCAATCAGTTCTCAAGTTTGTTTACAGACTTTATCTTTATCTTTGCCCTAGACGATGTCAGATCCTGGTTTCAAAGAGTCAGCTTGTAGATTAGTTCATAGACACAGAGACCACAAGACACAGACAACTGAGGAAGGAAAGTTTGGATTTTACTCATGTTTGATTTCCAGCTTGGTCCCTGCACCGAACGTCCACCACAGTAATAGCTCTCCATTGTGTCACTGTACAAAAACCCTTCTCACCGAAAGGGAACAGAGCCCCAGGTCAGCTGCTGAAGCTTCACTCCCTTTTTAAGCAGGTGTAGAAGCCCTGGGGCTTCCCTGACAGATGATGTTTATTTTCTTCAGTGAGATCTAAAATCCTAGAAGATGATATTTTTATGTTTATGGCTTGATGATCCCTTTCTTTAGCAATATACCAAATCTGGGCTGCTTCTTATTTATTTATTTATTCTTTTGGCGAGTAAGCTGAATGTAAATTATGAAGAAAGACACACAATTTGAAAAGATTGCATTTCTTTATACCTTCTCCTGGGGTGGGGGGATTTGCAAATGATAAATCTCATTCAATGTAATTATGGAACTCTTTGGCTTCTCTCAGCTAATAATAATTAAAGAATGTCTTCATATTTGAACCTCTCCTTTACCATGATGTTGTTTCAAAAAAGATTGACTAAATGTATATCAAATCAAGGCCCACGTCTTACTTTGAAATGTATTTTGGAATTAAGCTAGAGATGACATATGAAACAAAAACAAAGATCAATAGAGTAGAAAAGTAGACTTTACTTGGCTGATTGTCAGTTGTCAGAGGACAGGTTAGAGCTCAGAGGCATACCCACCATGTCTCATTGAGCTGAACCGGGTGCATGCTGACTTTGGAGCTACCAGGGAATCATGGCATGCTGTGGTGTTTCCATAGTAACCCCATCAAGGACACTGAAGACCTCATTTTGTTTTGAGTCCAGCTTCACTTGTTGCAGTCTTGTTTCCCTCTTAATCTTCCATCCCCACCTCAGCATACATTGCTCCCACCATCCTAGGCTCCTTGCAGTTCTTCTATGGCCTCCAGCTTTTACAAAACTCTCCCTTTGCTTGGAAACACCTTTGCTCACCTGTGTTAGCTTGTGAACAACTAACTGTCTTTCAAGACAATTCAAGAGAGAATTTCTCTTGGATTATTGCCAGCAATTGACCTGACTTTACAGAGTACAGAGGCAGGTCATTGAGCATAGACCATCTAATTGCTTTTATCTGCTGGTAGACTTTTTCTACCCTACTGGATTGTTAGCTGTTTGATATTTCATTGACTTGTATTTGGAGGGCCCAGTCCAGTATCTTCACTTGGCAAATGCTCAACAAACATTTGCAGAATCAATGAAAAACAAAACCCAACAACAAATAGTTGAAAATTAATAATAGATCAGAGATGATAAATTATAATAGACCCATATAAGACTGATCACTGCAATTGTAAGTTTTATAAGAGAAATTGGAATTGTAATTCTGAAGATTAGGGGTAGGTTTTCTTGATTCTTTCCCTGGGATATTTGCAAGTTGCCTTGAATAGCAAAATCAGCAGTGGATCTCACCAGAAGATGAGGAAAGAGAGGAATCAAGTTGGAGGTAGACAGAGGAGAGAAAGTGGCAAGTGGAAATTAAGTGTGCAAAATAGTTGACTGAGGACATAGTCAACATGGATCCTAAAGAGGATAGAAAGTGATTTTCTCTGCAGAGACACAAGTAATACCAATTGTAAAAGCTGACATTTATTGAGCACTTGCAAAGTGCTGGACATTGTACATGGATCACCACATTTAATTATCCTCCAAAATCTAGGAACTGGAAACTAATATTATCCCCTACTTTGTATATGAGGAAATTTGAGTGCAGAGAGGTTAAGTAACTTGTTCATAACAGTGAGTGGCAGAGCTAGGATTTGAACTTGGAGCTCATACACTTAATTGACACTGGGAGTAAAGTCACTCAATGGAAGCAGCATGCATGGGAGAAAATGCTGGGATGGGGGAAGGAAAAGGAAACCTCTTAGACTGTCCTAGGCTTGGAAATGAGTAGAAGAGTGTGCTCAACTGTATACACAAGTCTGTTCATTGAAATGTTGTTTAAAAGGTGAAAAAATGGAAAATAACTGAAATCTTCATCAATAGCAGTTTGGTTAAAGTAATTATGATACAGCTTTGTAATGGAGCACAATGCAGCCAATAAGAGGATGCTGTAGGTTTCCATATAGTCACATGAAAGTTGATTGTGAAAATACAGGCCACTGAATGGTATGTATTGTATAAGATTATGGTCCCATTTTAATTGAATATATATGGATATCAGTAGAGGCTAATTCCTGAAGGAAATACAACTGTGCTTCGTAGTTATCTCCTGGGATTACAGTGGTAGGTTGTTGTGGAAGGAGTAGGAGCAATGACACTTTCTCTTCCTACCCTTCTGTATATTGTAGAGTGTTTGATTTTTTAGATTATGTGAATACATTCATTTTGTGGTTTTCAGAAATAATTAGGCTGTTACCAATTTTGATAAAAAGTGAACTCTGACCTTGCCTAGTAGAATTCTCAATAATTCATATGCAATATATAAATATAATTTTGAAATGATATATACGTATGTATGAGTTTTCTTTGTCAATTAAATACTTTTCTATAATTCTTTAAATAGAGAATGCAAAAACGTTTTCCTGCATCTGTATAAGACATACTCTTTTACAGATGTAAGAGATATAGGGGGTGATGTGGGGGCTGGAAAATAGGGATGAAAAAGATGACATGGCCATACAGGGATATATGTTCCTAAGTGAGTAAATTGGAGATCTAATGTGAAGAGTGCAACTGAGTGACTATTGTAAAACAGTGTTTGCTATTAGTAAAAGATAATTATCATAAGAACAATTGTGGCAAAATCTATTTTATTGATCACACACAGTAGTTGATAGGAATGGTTGTTGTGATGTTTGTTGTAACATAAAATGTATCACTGAAAAGTAGTTGAGATCATTAACATGTGTGTGGTTCATTATTTGAAGGCAAAGGATGTCTCAGAAGCATCTGCCAGGATTTACCATTCTGCAAAGTGTCCATGATGCACCTTGATAAGGTTGATTTACTGAGGAAAAGCAAAATGTCCATAAACTAGTCTGAGATGTTCTTGGATTTATTGTATAAGAGTGATGGAAACAGAAATTTGGGGGGAGCATTCGAAAAAACTCATCACTGAAACTGCTTCCCATTTGGCCCCCAACAAAGTTAGATTCTTAGAATAAATTCTAAACTGCTTGTGGAGGAAAGAGAGAGAAAAAAAGAGAGAAAGAGAGAGAGGGAAACACTAAATACACATCTATACATCATCCTGAAAACTATTGATAAGCTATCTTATCAATATTCTTCAGGTCTAACATTTCAAGAAACATCATTTTTGTTTTTTATTTATCATAATTAGCCAGCCTCTTTGGAGAGGTCTGCCTCACACCAGTAACATACAGTAAATCACCCAGTGTGTCTGAGACACAATGGCACAATTTTGCTCTTTGCAAAGTTTGAGGAATGGTGGTTTCCCTACCTGGTTCTGGAATATTTGTGTCCGATAATCCATCTTGAAGCCTGCAGTTCAATATTTTTTCCAGTTCATCAATCACGGTAGAGTCCAAAGTAGGTGATTCTTTTTTATTTCAGCTTGACTCCTCTTTAGGATCATAATGTCTGTCATTTGTACTTGACTTAAGCTGATATCCCACAAGGTGAGGAGGAAATTCTGGAGTCCACTTCACTGGTGCTTAGAACCTCATCAATTGCTGGTCTTCTGGCTAGAATGCCACAAGAAGATGTCTGTCCTGAATCCACCATGGCAAGGCTGGCCCCTTTAGCTGGGCAAGAGGGAGACAGACAAGGTCACTTGAGAAATCGCCGCTTCTTTGCTGCTTTGGAGTTGTGTCTGTTTCCACTCATCTCTGAAGAAAGGCGTGCTGGGAGAAGCAAAGTCCTTTGCTCAACCATGTGCAAATGTGTGTGCCATAAACATGACCCCAGATTCTAGTCCTGCTCTGGAAAATGGAGACACTCATCTTGTTTCCAAGAGGACATTAAGGATGCAGGTATTTTTTGGCTTCCTGGAGTGAAAGAGAAAACAGCAGCAACTGTGTCAGGGCTTATTACCCTTAGAGAGGCTCGGCCACCGAGATTTACATATTGAGTGTTGTGGTTTCCAGCTGGTATTACACAAGTGATGATCCCCTCTGGAGTTCCCTGCCTACCTCTGTCAGTCTACAGTATTTGGCATCCAACCCTTGTCCTCCCTCATCATACTGCAGAGAAACCCATCATGGACAACTACTGTGATTAGGCTAGTTCAGAATGCATTTGTGAAATCCATGAATTCAGGATTGGTTCTGAACACTTTTTGCCCTCTCTGGTGTCAAAGTCCTCGGGTCACACACGGACCCTCTACTTTACTTGAGGCCCAGCATTGAGCACCTTGCGCCTCCCCCCGAACTTTGTCTCCCCCACACCCCCCAATGTTGCTCATCTTGGGTAAGGGCCTGGGCTCTGGACCTTTCCTGCCCACTGCTAGACACTGCCTCATGTCTTCAATATGAATATTTCGATCCCATCTCAGAAGGATTTCGATTTCCCTCTGCTTTCTACTTCCACTAGCACTTCTGTTCAGCATTGTGGCTCAATTAAGTTGGTTACCACTTGACTGAACATTTTCCTGCGGTTGCCTCCTGCCCTGTTCTTCCTGTCCTTTTAGGTTTATTTCTTTAAAATAATATTCTTTTTTTTTTCCCCTCCCCAAAGCCCCAGTACATAGTTGTATATTCTAGTTGTAAGTCCTTCTGGTTCTTCTGTGTGAGCCATTGTCACAGCATGGCTACTGACAGAGGAGTGATGTGGTTCCCCACACGGGAACCAAACCCAGGCCTCAGAAGTGGAGCTCGCTGAACTTTAACCACTAGCCCATCAGGGCTGGCTCTAAAATGATATTCTTAAAATTTTTTTTATATTTTATATTTTTTTGTTTTTGTTTTTAAACATGGGGGTATTGTGATCGAATGTATGTGTTTAACCCATAATCTTAACTGGAATCCTCCTTTAATTGGCTCCTTTGTGTTCTAAATGGGATTAAACTAGGCTGGCTCCTGGCTCTCCCTCTCATCCTCATCTGCATACACATTTAAGGCCCATTAGTCTGGTCCTGGGGGAAGAAGAAGCACAGATCATCCCATTCTCTGTCAACCCTCCATCCCCTAAGTGTCCTGATAATCCTGGCTGAGATCTAGAGTTCCACACTTAAGAGGGGAGGGCAGGAAGAGGGCAGATGAACAGGAAAACAAACAAACAAACAAAGCAAAACAAAAACCGGACAGGTATGAACCAAGAAATAATTTGAAATTTTAAGTTGACTATAGTGGACCTGTCCATCACTCTCTCAAAATCCCCTTTGCAGTGATAGAAGAAATATAAAAATAGGAAAAAATTTATTTCACGGTTGGAGGATCATGAAGGGCTCTATTAGCAGGAATAAAAATTTTTGGAAAACCTCAAAGATTTAAATTATGTGATTGAATTGATAGAGAAACTGGAATCTAGAATCTTCCATTCCATTGGAAAAATAGGAGGGGCCCTTGAAGCAGCCAATACTAGTTTCCCCCACAAAGCCCTGGAAAAACCACACCTCAGAATTATCAGAGATAGGACAGGAGATGGAGTGGGTGAGGAGTGGAAGATGAGCTTGGCACTCACCCTTTAGGCCAGGTGAATAGTGATGGAAATAAAAAGGGGTAAATTTAACATGCATTCTAGAGCAGTGAGATAAAAATCTCCCAAGCCACTAGCAGAAAAAAAAATGGACAAAGAAAACTAAACCAATCTAGCAAAATTCAGCAAAAGGAAATAAAAACTTAAGAGAAAAGTAGGATAAATATAAATACAAAACAAGGTGGAAGGGCTGTGTCTCAATAGAAAAGTCATAAGCTATAATAAATGTTGTTAAATTATCCAAAACTTGAAAATAAGGCAAAAATATAACTATTGACGAAGTTTCTCTCCTTGACAAAACTCTACTCAGGTTCCTTTGAACTCTCTTCTCAACTAGGCCCTGACTTTTGAGTTTCTGTATCTTTGCATTGTCCAATTTTTTTTATTGATGTTTTAATGGTTTCTAACATTGTGAAATTTTGGGTTGTACATTTTTGTTTGTCCATCACCATATATATGACTCCCTTCACCCCTTGTGCCCACCCCCCACCCCCACCCCCACTGCCCCTGGTAACCACAGTCCCGTTTTCACTGTCCATGTGTTGGTTTATATTCCACATATGAGCGAGATCATACAGTGTTTGTCTTTCTCTTTCTGGCTTATTTCACTTAACATAATACGCTCCAGGCCCATCCATGTTGTTGCAAATGGGACGATTTTGTCTTTTTTTATGGCTGAGTAGTATTCCATTGTATATATATACCACATTTTCTTAATCCAATCGTCAGTCGAGGGACACTTAGGTTGCTTTCACTTCTTGGCTATGGTGAATAATGCTGCAATGAACATAGGGGTGCATAAGCCTCTTTGGATTGTTGATTTCAGGTTCGTTGGATAGATTCCCAGAAGTGGGATGGCTGGATCATAGGGCATCTCTATTTTTAATTCTTTGAGGAATCTCCATACCGTTTTCCATAGAGGCTGCACCAATTTGCATTCCCACCAGCTGTGTATGAGGGTTCCTGTTTCTCCACATCCTCTCCAACATTTGTTGTTTTTTGTCTTGGTGATTATAGCCATTCTAACGGGCATGAGGTGGTATCTTAGTGTTGTTTTGATTTGCATTTCCCTGATGATTAGTGACGTTGAGCATCTTTTCATGTGCCTATTGGCCATCTGTATATCTTCCTTGGAGGAGTGTCTCTTCATTTCCTCTGCCCATTTTTTGATCGGGTTTTTTGTTTTTTTGTTGTTCAGTTGTGTGAGTTCTTTATATATTATGGAGATCAACCCCTTGTCAGATGTATGTTTTGCAAATATTCTCTCCCAGCTGGTTGGTTGTCTACTCATCTTGATTCTGGTTTCATTTGTCTTATAAAAGCTCTTTAATCTGATAGAGTCCCACTTGTTTATTTTTTCTTTAGTTTCCCTAGTCTGGGTAGGCATGTCATCTGAAAAGATTCCTTTAAAACCAATGTCAAATAGTGTGTTGCCTATATTTTCTTCTATGAGTTTTATAGTTTCAGGTCTGACCTTCAGGTCTTTGATCCACTTTGAGTTAATTTTTGTGAATGGCGATAGCACATGGTCCACTTTCATTCTTTTGCATGTGGCTGTCCAGTTTTCCCAACACCATTTATTGAAGAGACTTTCCTTTCTCCATTGCATGTTCTTAGCACCTTTGTCGAAAATTAGCTGTCCGTATATGTGTGGTTTTATTTCTGGGCTTTCAATTCTGTTCCATTGATCTGTGTGTCTGTTTTTGTACCAGTACCATGCTGTTTTGATTACTATTGCTTTGTAGTATGTTTTGAAGTCAGGGATTGTGATGCCTCCTGCTTTGTTCTTTTTTCTTAGGATTTCTTTAGCTGTTCGGGGTCTTTTGTTGCCCCATATAAATTTTAGTATTCTTTTTTCTATTTCTGTGAAGAATGTCATTGGGATTCTGATTGGAATTGCATTGAATCTGTAGATTGCTTTAGGTAATATAGACATTTTAACTATGTTTATTCTTCCAATCCACGTGCATGGGATATCTTTCCATTTCTTTATGTCATCATGGATTTCTTTCAATAATGTCTTGTAGTTCTCATTGTATAGGTCCTTCACCTCCGTGGTAAGATTTATTCCTAGGTATTTTATTCTTTTTGATGCAATTGTAAATGGTATTATCTTTTTGAGCTCTCTTTCTGTTAGTTCATTATTAGCATACAGAAATGCAACTGATTTTTGTAGATTGATTTTGTACCCTGCAACTTTGCTGTAGTTGTTGATTGTTTCTAATAGTTTTCCAACAGATTCTTTAGGGTTTTCTATATATACAGTCATGTCATCTGCAAATAGTGAGAGTTTCACTTCTTCGTTACCTATTTGGATTCCTTTTATTCCTTTTTCTTGCCTAATTGCTCTGGCCAAAACCTCCAGTACTATGTTGAACAGGAGTGGTGAGAGTGGGCAACCCTGCCTCGTTCCTGTTCTCAGAAGAATGGCTTTCAGTCTTTCCCCGTTGAGTATGATGTTGGCTGTGGGCTTGTCATATATGGCCTTTATTATGTTGAGGTACTTTCCTTCTATTCCCATTTTATTGAGAGTTTTTATCATAAATGGATGTTGTATCTTGTCAAATGCCTTCTCTGCGTCTATTGAGATCATCATGTGGTTTTTATTCTTTGTTTTGTTGATGTGATGTATCACGTTGATTGATTTGCGGATGTTGAACCATCCCTGCATCCCTGGTATAAATCCCACTTGATCATGGTGTATGATCTTTTTAATGTATTGTTGTATTCGGTTTGCCAATATTTTGTTGAGGATTTTTGCATCAATGTTCATCAGCGATATTGGCCTGTAATTTTCTTTCTTTGTATTGTCTTTGTCTGGTTTTGGTATCAGGGTGATGTTGGCCTCGTAGAATGATTTAGGAAGTGTTCCATCTTCCTCTATTTTTTGGAATAGTTTGAGAAGGATGGGTATTAAATCTTCTTTGAATGTTTGGTAAAATTCGCTGGAGAAGCCATCTGGTCCTGGACTTTTATTTTTTGGGAGCTTTTTTTTTTTTTAAATCCTATTTTCAGATTTATTTATTTAGTTTCCCCCCAAAGCCCCAGCAGACAGTTGCATGTCGAGTTGCACATCCTTCTAGTTGCTATATGTGGGACGCGGCCTCAGCATGGCCAGAGAAGTGGTGCGCTGGTGCACGCCCGGGATCTGAACCCGGGCCGCCAGCATCAGAGAGCGCGCACTTAACTGCTAAGCCATGGGGCTGGCCCTGGGAGCTTTTTGATTACTATTTCGATCTCTTTACTTGTTATTGGTCTATTCAGATTCTCCATTTCTTCTTGGTTCAATTTTGGGAGGTTGTATAAGTCTAAGAATTTATCCATTTCTTCTAGATTGTCCAGTTTGTTGGCATATAATTTCTCATAGTATTCTCTTATAATCCTCTGTATTTCCGTGGTATCCGTTGTAATTTCTCCTCTTTCATTTCTAATTTTATTTACTGGAGCCTTTTCTCTTTTTTTTTCTTAGTAAGCCTGGCTAAGGATTTGTCGATTTTGTTCATCTTCTTGAAGAACCAACTCTTTGTTTCATTAATCCTTTCTACTGTTTTTTTTGGTCTCAATTTCATTTATTTCTGCTCTGATTTTTATTATTTCTCTCCTTCTGCTGGCTTTGGGCTTTGTTTGTTCTTTTTCTACTTCTGTTAGGTGTAATTTAAAGTTGCCTATTTGGGCTTTTTCTTGTTTGTTAAGGTGGGCTTGTATCGCTATGAGTTTCCCTCTCAGGACCACTTTTGCTGCATCCCATATGGTTTGATATGGCATATTATCATTTTCGTTTGTTTCCAGATAGTTTTTGATTTCTCCTTTAATTTCATCAATGCTCCATTGGTTGTTCAGTAGCATGTTGTTTAATCTCCACATTTTTGTCACTTTACCAGTTTTTTTTTTCATGGTTCATTTCCAGTTTCATAGCCTTATGGTCTGAAAAATGCTTGTTATGATTTCAATCTTCTTAAATTTATTGAGGCTTGCTTTGTTTCCCAACATATGGTCTATCCTAGAGAATGTTCCATGCGCGCTTGAGAAGAATGTGTAGTCAGCTGTTTTTGGATGGAGTGCTCCGTATATGTCTACTAGGTCCATCTCGTCCAGTTTTTCATTTAAGTTTACTATTTCTTTATTGACTTTTTGTCTGGATGATCTATCCATTGTTGTAAGTGGGGTGTTAAGATCCCCTACTATTATTGTGTTGTTGTTGATGTCTCCTTTTAGGTTTGTTAATAGTTGCTTTATGTACATTGGTGCTCCTATGTTGGGTGCATATATATTTATAAGTGATATGTCTTCTTGATGGAGTGTCCCTTTTATCATTATATATTTCCCTTCTTTGTCTTTCTTAACCTGTTTTATCTTGAAGTCTACTTTGTCTGATATGAGTATGGCAACACCTGCTTTCTTTTGTTTGCCATTAGCTTGGAGTATTGTCTTCCATCCTTTCACTCTGAGCCTGTGCTTGTCTTTAGAGCTGAGATGTGTTTCCTGGAGGCAGCATATTGTTGGGTCTTGCTTTTTAATCCATCCTGCCACTCTGTATCTTTTGATTGGAGAGTTCAATCCATTTACATTTAGGGTAATTATTGATATATGAGGGCTTAATGTTGCTGTTTTGTCACTTATTTTCTGGTTCTTTTGCATTTCCTTTGTTTCTTGTCCCATTTGTTTCGGACTGCCAATTCAGTTTGATTGTTCTGTCTTATGACTCTTCTAGTTTTCTCTTTATTTATCATATGTGGTTTTGTTTTGATTATTTGTTTAGTGGTTACCTTGAGGTTTGGGCAAAAAATCTTCTGTATGAGATAGTCCATTATCTGATAGCCTCCTATTTCCTTATACTAAGTCAATTCAATCACTTTCCACTTCCCCTTCTAAGTTGTTCTTGTTATACCTTATTCTATCTTGTGTTGTGGCTGTGTGTTTACAGTGATGAGGTTAAATTTATTTTTGGTGAGTTTCTTCCTTTGATCTTTGAATTTAGTATTTAAGTGGTTGCTAACCTATTCCGGTAAAGATCTACTATTTTTCTGAGTTTGTCTACCTACTTTTCTCCTTGCTCCAAGCTTTGTGTTCCCTTTCTCTTCTTTTTTTCAGGCCTGAGGGCCTCCTTGAGTATTTCTTGTAGTGGGGGTCTCATGGCCATGAACTCCCTTAGCTTTTGTTTATCTGGGTGAGTTACTATTTCTCCATCATATTTGAAGGATATTTTTGCTGGATAGAGTATTCTTGGCTGAAAGTTTTTGTCTTTCAGTATTTTGAATATATCATTCCAGTCTCTTCTAGCCTGTAAAGTTTCTGTTGAGCAATCTGCTGAGAGCCTGATGGGAGTTCCTTTGTACGTTATTTTTTGTTTTTGTCTAGCTGCCCTTAATATTGTTTCTTTGTCGTTGACCCTGGCTAGCCTTACCACTAGGTGTCGTGGTGAAGGCCTTTGTCTGTTAATATATATATGTGTCCTGTTGGCTTCACTTACTGGTATTTCCTCCTCCTTCCCCAGATTTGGGAAATTCTCAGCTATTATTTCCTTGAATAGGCTCTCTGTTCCTCTTTCCCTCTCTTCTCCCTCAGGAATACCTATAATTCTTATGTTACATTTTCTAATAGAGTCAGATATTTCTCGGAGTCTTTCTTCATTTCTTTTTAGTCTTAGTTCTCTCTCCTCTTCCATCTGGAGTATATCTGTATTACTATCCTGTAAAGTGCTAATTCTTTCCTCCATATTGTCAGCTCTGTTCTTTAAAGATTCCAGATTCTCCTTTATCTCCTCCATTGTGTTTTTCATCTCCATCAGCACTGATTGGTTTTTCTTTATGATGTCAATCTCTTTTGTGAAGAAACTCCTAATCTCATTGAATTGTTTGTCTGTGTTGTCTCGTATTTTGTTGAGTGTTTTTATGATAGCTATTTTGAAATCTCTGTCATTTAGATTATGGATTTCTGTGTCTTTGGGGTTGATTTCTGGGTGCTTGTCATTTTGTTTCTGGTCTGGTGATTTCATATATTTTTGCATTGTGGTTCCTGTGTTGGTTTTGTTTTTCCTCATCCTGGAAATCTCTGGTTGCAATTTCCACCTGCTGCCACTGTCTGGTGGTAAAGGGCTGTGTAGTCTAAGCCCCCTGCGCTCTGCCCTTGTTTTTCTGCTGCGATCTGCAGTTTTGTTTTTTGTTTTTTTTTTTTCCTGCTGTGATCCACCGGTCCGGTCGTTTGATCAGGTCTGCCACGGATCGCTTGGTCTGGTCTGTCGCGGATATCTTGGTCTGGTCTGCCGCGGATCCCTAGGTCTGGTCTGGTCGGTTGAGCTGCAGGGTCTGGTTTGCGGGGAGGGGGGAGCTCTCTCTTTTGCCCTCTGGGTCCCTGACGTGGGAGGCTTCTCATTTGCCCCTCTTTATCAGCTCTCTGTTGTGCTCAGATGTTGATGGTAGCCCTGTGGCTCTTCTGAGTCCTCTGTGCGGGAGTTTTCCACTGGCTGAGAGAGTCCGAAGAGCTACGGTTTCCCCGCCGAGGGCCGCCCCTCTCCCCTCTCTGGGAGCCACGTGGACTGGGATCACTGATCTGATGGGGAAGGAGAGGAGTTCTCCTTACCTCTCCCCACTTCCTCCGGGCCCCAGCACCTTCCGCTCTCAGATGTGTGGCAGTGTGGATCTTTCCGCTCTAGCTTTTCACTGTCTGGGATTCCGTTGTTGGTCTGTGACTGTTCCTTTTGTTGTATCTTGCCCGGGGAAGAGTTCACGGGAAAGCTCACTCTGCCATGATGCTGACGTCACTCCCTGCATTGTCCAATTTTAACAAGAATCCTGCGAAGTCAGTTTACTAGAATACCCCTCCTTGATATCTCATCACCATCAATATCTGATTGAGACCTCATCCTCCACCATCCTCCAGGTGATGTCTGATCACCTGGCCTGCCTTCAGCAGGAATCCTGTTAGGTTGGTTTAGCCAAAAATTCTCTGCCCCCTGATGTTTCTGCTTAGTAATTTTCCTCTCAGTAATTTTAGTAATTCGCTGACCCCCTATCCTGCTCCTTGGCTATAAATTCCCACCTTTTCTTGTTGTATTTGGAGTTGAGCCCAACCTCTCTCCTCCATTGCATAACCCTATTGCAGTAGACCCGACACCTATGGTGATGGTCCTGAATAAAGTCTGCCTTACTGTTCTTTAACAAATGTCATGAATCATTTTTTCTTCAATACTATGTGTCTTTTCAAGGTAATTTGATTTGCTAGAGAAATAAAGTTTGTTTGATTTCTATTTACTACTGATTATAAACTAGATTCCAAAAAATTAGATGTTAACCTAGAGAAAATTGATATCATGGAAATGATAAATGATTTTTACCTCAGAAGATAATCCCAATGCTTATGGTTTTATTGCTCTGTAGGACATTAACCAGTTTTGCATCTTATTTATCATTATTATTGCATCATTGATGTGTGTGTGTGTGAAGATATATATCCTTCTTTGAACGAGCTTTCTCGTCTGATCCTGTCATTAATGAGTTGAATGAATCTTTGACACATGTTCACAGTATATATACATGAGAGCTTTATTTTAATTTTTTGAAAAATTTATACTTTAACTATATAAATGGCAAAAATTTCATGATCGAAAGACAAGAAGAGTGAATAAAACACACAGATCCAGCTGTATGCTTTTTACATGCGATGTATCTAAAACAAATACATAAAATGACTGTAACAATTAATGCAATGGATGAAGACATGTCAGCCAACTTCTATCTGAAGGAGAGACAATATATAATATCAGAAAAACAGAATTAGAAGAAAGAGCACTTCCAGGGACAAAATCAAATATAATAAATGTTATATAACAAGACGATCAGTTATAAGACTGAAGAGCCCTGCGTGTGGGAAATACATTTATATCAGATAGATTTGTTTTTGTGAATATGTTTTGGGAACCATGGGAGCAAGGCAGTGGGTATTGAGACTGCCAGTTTTCCTAAGGACAAGTGATGGTGGGCCTGGGACTCAGGGAGGGGTGTGTCCCTTGGGACACAGGGATTGGCAGGAGCTGAGCTCTGGTGGTGGTGGTGGTGTGGAAGGTGGGGAGGTCAAATCTTACCTGGCGTCATCGATGTCGCTGGAAGGGCAGTGCCTCTAAGCCTCTGATTTATGTTCATTCTCACCCTCAAATATTCTTTATAGCAGGAACAGTCTGGTCAGGTTGCTGTTATTAGATGGAATGAAATGCTTTCAGTCTCTGCGTCCTTTTCCTCAAGATTCAGATTGTAAGCAAGGAGGTTTGTTTAGCCTCACTTGGGTCAGATGTTCACCCCTGGCTAGGAAAGGGTGGGCCCCATGACATCCTCACCTGACTATATCCAATCAGAAAGAAGTAATTCTGCAAAATGGAGGTCACTGTGTTCTTAGGAAATGTAAGGATGCAGTTAGGAAATGGAATGTCCATTGCTCTCTGTTCTTTCTGTATATTTTGAGCCTAAAGTTCATGAATTAGGATATTTTGACTGTAAATAAAAGATAAATTCACTAAGAAGACTTAATAGTGATGGACTTTTATACTGAGTCACATTGCATCAAAATATACAAAGAAATAAATTCTTGTTGGAGATACAATAAGAACTTGAGAAAATGGCAATTATACTAGAAGACTTTCTATATGGATATAGAAGATTGAACCAACACAATAAAAACTGGAATCTCTTTCCCCTTCCTTCTTTCCTTCTTACATCCATCGTTCTATTTATTCTGTGTGGAATCACAGAACTGATCATAGTGTGAGACAATGGTGTTGGCATCAATGGGTTAAAGATTATTTGCTGCCTTCCCAAGTGTGCTATGTAACAAGGGACATTTCAAAATGTAGCTGAGAATATTTCTGTCTGGGTTCCCTGGTTGAGAAGCACAAGCTTCAATAAATTCTTTCTAATCCCTGTACTGACCCCCAATAGAAAAATAAAAAGACATACATCTCAGTTCATCCTGATATATCTATATATATACACCCACAGAATATATTTGTGTTTATAACATAGAAAATATAATCTCCTCAAATGCCTACTAAATATTTATAACATTTGTCTATGTGCTATGCCAAAAAAAAAAAAAAAAAGAAACAATACATTGTCCCAAAGTAGAAATCATTTTGGTAACATTCTCTTAACCACAATGCAATAAAAATAGAGCTTAGCCATAAAATAGCCAACAAACAAGTTATTGACTTGGAAATTAAAAAGTTACATGCCATTCTAAAATTTTCCTAAAAAGGAAATATATCAAATTACAGAGCACCACATTATTTAAAAGTAAACATCAGTGAAAACAGTACATATCAAAATTTATGGGATGGAATCAAAGTGACTCTCAAATGAAAATGCATTTTCTTTACTGATTAAAGAACCAAGACATCAAACATAAATAAACTAAGCATTGAACTCAAGAAGGTAGCCACAGAACAAGATAAACCAAAAGAAAGCAGAGGAAGTAATTAGAAAAAAAACAAAAGCACATTAAAAACAAAAAATGATTTTGTGAATAAAACCAAGAAATATTTCTTTGAAAAGGATTAACAAAATAGAGAAATTTCTGGGAAGTTTGACAAAGGAAAAAGAGAGAAACACAAATAGACATTGGGAATGAGAAAGAGGTTGTAATAACATAAAAAAAGCTTTTAAGGATTAAAGCACATGCTGCCTGGATTTCCTCCATTCTTCCAGCCTTCTGGGGCCACACTCACGATTATTTTTTTTGTTTTCTTTTTTTAGTGGTGGTTGCAGGGTTAACAGCTCTATTGAGATATAATGAACATGCCACACAATGCATCCATTTAAAGTGTACAATTCAACGGTATATTCACCATGCCACCCTGCAAATGTAACCACCACCATCATCGATTTTGGAGCATTTTTATCACCTGAAAAAGAGACCTCATACCCCTTATCTATCACTCCCATCCTTCCCAGCTCCTGGTAACTACTAATTTACTTTCTATTCCTCTATATTTCCTCATTCTGAACATTTCATATAAATGAAATCGTAATATGTGGTCTGTTTTGTGTGTTTTTCTTCACTTAGCATAGTGTTTTCAAGGTTAATCCCTGTTGTAGCATGTATCAGTATTTCTTGCCTTTTTATGACTGAATAATATTCCACAATATGGTTATAACACATTTTGTTTATCCATTCATCAATTGATTCACTCTTTTTATTGTCCAAATAAAATTACCTTGGCCTCCCTGTGACATGTTGGTGAAGGCTGCATCTTTCCAAGGATTCTCAGAAGTTTCTCAAATGCAAGGTCTCTTTGTGTTTCAGATTCTTATTCCAAAGAGATTATTGATCTCCCTGACTGCTGTCATGGTTCCTGTGGCCACTGCCTTTTCAGTGTCCCTCCTCACCTCATGCTTGACTCTTACTTTTCCTAGAAACCCATTTATTCAGTATTTCTGGGTTAGGCAAGGTTGGGTTGATAGAACATATATTTACCCCATTTTCTACCCATATTCAGAGTAAACCCCCCATAAGCCACTGCTTTTTGAACATATAAATGAAGTGGACAGTTCCTCATCTCCAAAAATAAATGAAATGATTGGCTCAAAAAGAGATATAAACTAGAATAAAGCCATAATTATAGAAGAAATTGAGGAGTTTGTCAAAGACCTACCTCCTCCAAAAAAACCTAACATAAGATGGTTTTTAAGCAGTTTCTTTATAAGCTGTTTTTTTTTTTTGAAACTGGTAATTCCTATGTCAAGAAGATATACAGGTATGGGATACTGTTTATTTATTCTCTGAGTTGGCATTACTGTGATACAGCAACTGGACTGGAGTAGCCCTCAAAAGAAACCTAGGACCACTACAGATTAGAAGGGCTCATCTCTTGGTGTTCACTCATTGAACCCTAAATCCAGTAATTTCATGTCCTTTTTAAGTGAAGTGAAGAGAAAGGCTAGATATTGAGTCAACTTTTGTAATTGCTTGGCTGGGAATTTGAGGTACTGCACACAAGGGACAGGTGCCAACATTAATAACAGAAACCAAGAGGAGTCCACCCAAATGTAAGGTGTATATACCAGGACACATCAACCTAGAAGTAAAACTAGGATCACAAGAATAACCACACACAACATGTCACTGACTCTTGTCTCTCTGCAGGATACCAGATCTTCCAATCCCATGAACAATGTTATTCTTCACCTCCCTCATTATTTCTTGCATCTCACAGGGCATCTGATGAGGGCTCACACTCACCATTGTGCTTTCAGTGACCAACAAGTGTCCAGCGTACAGTTGGTGTTTAATAGATATTTATGGATAAGTGAATGAAATGAACAAGCATTGTTCAGCAGTCACATGGTACTTGTTGTTTTCTCCTTGCTTGCTCTGGTGCCTCAGGTGACCATCTTCAGCAGTTTCTGAAGCCCTGAAAGCTGCGTCTGATGGTAGTGCCTTAATCCAGGATTGTTTTGGCTGTAGCTGAGTCTGGAACCATGTTAGGCTGAATAGAAAATAGACTTAGTGCATCCTTGGAGGGGTTTGGAGACTCGTGGACTGTTTGAACTGGAAGAGACAAATCAAGTTTAGCTCCATTCATTACAAACGGGAGAAAAGTGGGTCCCTGAGAGAGGAAGTGATTCACTCAAGGCTACACAGCTTGGGAAGGACTGGGCTGGAGGTAGAACCAGGTGTCTTGCCTCCCAAGACCTTAATATACTTCTATTACATTTCTTGAGACAATTGGAAAAATCTTTGCAAACCAGGAAAATTCATTGTACAGTTGCCATCTGGTTCCTCCAAGTTGGAGGAACATTTAAAAGAATTTTTTAATTTTTTTAATTGAGGTATATTTGACATACAACCTTCCATTAGTTTCAGATGTACAACATAATGATTCGATGTTTGTATATATTGTGAAAGGATCACTAGAATAAGTCTAGTTAACATCCATCACCATACAGAAATATAAATTTTTTTTCTTGTGATGAGAATTTTTAAGATCTACTCTTAGCAACTTTCAACTATGCAATACAGTATTATTAACTATGGTTGCCATGCTGTACATTATATCCCCATAACCCATTTATTTTATAACTGAAAGTTTGTACCTTTGACTTCCTTCATCTATTTTGACTGCCCCCCAACCCCCTACCTCTGGCAACAACCAATCTGTTCTTTGTATATATGAGCTTAGCTTTCTTTTTTTTTTTTTAGATTCTACATATAAGTGAGATCATACAGCATTTGTCGTTCTCTGTCTGACTTATTTCCCTTAGCATAATGCCCTCAAAGTCCATCCATGTTGTCGTAAGTGGCAAGATTTCATTCTTTTTTATGGCTGAATAATATTAAACTGTATGTATATATGCCACATTTTCTTTATCCTTTCATCCACTGATGGACGCTTAGGTTGTTTCCATATCTTGGCTATTGTAAATAATGTTGCTCTGAACATGGGAGTGCAGATATCTTTTTGAGTTACACAGGAGTGGAATTGCTGGATCATATGATAGTTCAATTTTTAATTTTTTGAGGAACCTCCACACTGTTTTCCATAGTGGCTGCACTAATTTACATTCCCACCAACAGTGCACAAGGGTTTCCCTTTCTCCACATCCTCACCAAGACTAGTTATTTCTTGTCATGTTGATAGTAGCCGTTCTAACAGGTGCGAAGTGATATCTCATTGTGGTTTGATTTGCATTTTCCCTGATGGTTAGTGATGAGCCTCTTTTCATGTACCTGTTGGCCATCTGCATGTCTTCTTTGGAAAAATGTTTATTCAGATCCTCGGCCCATTTTTAAATTGAATTGCTTGTGTTTTTGCTATTGAGATGTATGAGTTCTTTATATATTTCAGATATTAACCCCTTATCAGACATATGATTTGCAAATATTCTCTCCAACTCAGTAGGTTGCCTTATCATTTTGTTGATGGTCTCCTTTGCTGTGCAGATCTTTTTAGTTTGATGTAGTCCCTGTCTATTTTTGCTTTTCTTGCTTTTGCTTTTGGTGTCAAATCTAAAAAATCTTTGCCAAGACTGATGTCAAGGAGCTTACTGACTATGTTTTCTTCTAGGGGTTTTATGGTTTCAGGTCTTATGTTCAGGTCATTAATCCATTTTGAGTTAATTTTTGTGTATGGTGTAAGATAGTGGTCCAGTTCATTCTTTTGCGTGCTGCCGTCAAGTTTTCCACGGGGGACACTTTAATGCATTTTCTGAAATCCAGTGAAAGAATGAAAAATGACCCTGCGCAGCAAGAAAATATACTTCTTTCTTCAACATGACAGCTGCTCCAGGACTCCATCAGGATCCCAAGCATCATTTTTAAATCTGGAAAGAACCTTCACTATTTGACTTTTACAGTTGAGGAGACCAAGGACCCCTTAATGACACTGAGGTTGTAGGTGCACAGCCAGGGTCTAAGCCTTTGCCTTTTAAGACCCAGTTCAGTGATTCCCATTAAACAGGGCTGCCTCACCTAGCCTGCAGAATGCATCCAAGTGGTACAAGAATAATCTGTAGCCTGCTGGGTATATTAATTAATGGCAATGATGGCTACTCTAACAGATATGATCTCAAACTGGAATGATTTAATGCATTAGAAATTTATTTTTTCACTTGCATAAAGTTCTGATTGGCAGTGGAGGGTGGAGTTTCTGTTCCACACTGTTCTTCAGGGAGCCAGGTTGACAAAGGTCATCTTCAACATAAGGCTTCCATAGTGAGTTGCAAGACTACTGATTATGAGAGAAAAATTGATCACAGAGTCACTGCCACTGACTCTGGCTGGACTTCCATGCTAGGATGGAGGCTTTGGGGATGAGGAGCTATCTACATAATAAAATCTCCATTGCTGCCTAGGGATCTTGGTTGTTTAAGGAGAGGGTAAAAATGGAGTGAACACGAACTCTCCAGGTAGGTCTGCAATCACTTTGGTAATGTGGTATTTATCATACTTCCACACCCTGCCTTGCATCATGGAATTTTGTAATCAGATTCTGATCTTCTTCCTAGTGACTGAACAGCTTGAGCTCAGTGACTCATCCAGGTACTTCTTTATTCCACATCTGCCTTGATACTGAGTACTCAATGATTGGTCCTTGAACTGAAGTTGATAAATATGTGTATTTAGGAATCTATCACATTGAAGCTACCTGTACCTATAATTTAATTAGAAAAAAATTAGAATTTTTATGGATCAATCAATAAGTGTCCTTTTCTTTTCTTTCTTTCTTTCCTTTTTTTTTCTTTTTTGACTCTAGACTGGTATTGCTGAGGTTCAGTGTTGTGCAGATGGCAGTGACGTAATGTCATGTGCACGTGAGATATGACAAAAGATGTATAGATCCCTGAAAAATATGGGGAAGCAGATATCTTATGAATTATTTTCTAGATGGGTACAAGGCCGCTCCTGCCCAGTGCCATGTAGGCCTTATCCCAAAGGTGCCACAGCCTGTTTACCTCTCTCAGAGCAGGCGGGCAGTGACTGAAGAAGAGAGACAGATTGTAGCACTGAGAGTTTCACGGGATAATCAAACAGAAAGGAGATGACAAGTACAGAAAATCCTGTCTTTTGGACAGATCTTTTCTATTCTTGCCTTAGAAAAATTACTGCTGATTATTGTGTCTTCCTGTGGGACTTGACTCTTCTCATAGTCTTGGCAACAGGACAGAAGATTGGAGTAAAAGGTGGTGGTCCAGGGGCCGGCCTGCTGGTGCAAGTGGTTAAGTGTACGTGCTCCGCTTCATTGGCCCGGGGCTCTCAGGTTCAGATCCCGGGCGTGCACTGGCGCACCGCTTGTCAAGCCATGCTGTGGCGGCGTCCCATATAAAGTGGAGGAAGATGAGCATGGATGTTAGCCCAGGGCCAGTCTTCCTCAGCAAAAAAGGGGAGGATTGGCCTCAGATGTTAGCTCAGGGCCGATCTTCCTCACAAAAAAAACACAAAAGGTGGTGGTCCAGCTGGTTTGGAGGTGCTGCTCTTTGTAAGCCACATGCTCCAGTCACATTATCTCTGCTCAAGCAGAGGGAGCAAAATGCTGGAGATTAATACAAAGGACAATCTCTAGGGACATAGCAACAGGCACTGGGTGGCATAGAGCAAAAATAAAAGTGCATATACTCCTGGTCAGAAACCACATGGGCTGAACAAAGAAAATTCCAGGACGAGATGGCTTCACTGTTGAATTCTACCAAACATTTAAAGAAGAATTAATACACATTTGTCTCAAACTCTTCCAGAAAACAGAAGAGGAGGGAACACTTCCAAACTCATTTTATGTGGCCAGCATTACCTTGATACCAAAGCCATACAAGGACACTACAAGAAAAGAAAATTACAGGCCTATATCCCTGATGAATATTGATGCAAAAATCCTTAACAAAATTTTAGCAAACTGAATTCAACAGTCCATTAAAATAATCATACACAGTGATCAATGGGATTTATTCTAGGGATGCAAGGATGATTCAGCCTCTGCACATCAATCAGTGTCGTATGCCACATTAACAAAATGAAGAATTGAAACCACGTGACCATCTCAATAGCTGAAGAGAGGGCATTTGACAAAATTCAACATTGTTTCATGATAAAAACTCTCAACAAACTGGGTATAGAGGGAACATACCTCAATAAAATAAAAGCCAAATAAGACAAACCCACGGCTAACATCATACTCAATGGTGAAAAGCTGAAAACTTTTCCTCAAAGGTCAGGAAAAAGACAAGGATACCCATTCTTGCCATTTTATTTCAACATAGTATTTGGAGTCCAAGCCTGAGCAATTAGGCAAGAAAAAGAATTAAAAGTCATCCAAATTGGAAAAGAAGTAAAATTGTCTCTATTTGCAGATGATATAATATTATACATAGAAAACCCTCAAGACCCCACAAAAAAACTGTTAGAACTAATAAACAAATCGAATAAAGTTGCAGGATACAAAATCAATATACAAAAATCAGTTGTATTTCTATACACTAACAACAGTCTGTCAGAAAGAGAAATTAAGAAAACAACCCAATTTACAATAGCAACAAAAAGAACAAAATATCTAGGAATAAATTTAACCAAGGAGATGAAAGACCTGTATACTGAAAGCTATAACACCTTGATGGAACAACTGAAGAAGACACAAAAATGGGAAAGATATTTTGTACTCGTGTATTAGAAGAATTAATATTGTTAAAATGTCCCTACTACCCAAAGCAACCTACAATGAGGTCCCTATCAAAATTCCAGTTGCGTTTTTCACAAAAATTAGAACAAAAAGTCGTAAAATTTGAATAAAACCACAGAAGACCCTGAGAAGCCAAAGCAATCTTCAGAAAGAAGAACAAAACTGGAGACATCACACTTTCTGATTTCTAACTATATTACAAAGCTATAGTAATCAAAAGAGTATGGTACTGTCATAAAAACAGACACACATAAAAAAGAAACCATGTGGAATAAAGAACTAGATTGTTTTACAGAGTCCCTACTTTTTAACTAGTTCAAGTCCTTAACTTGAAATTTGGGAAATTTAAGCCAACAATAATATTTAATTATTAAGAAATTTTATATTCTTAACAAACAGAATATTTTATTATTAAGAGATGGATGATTCAGTTCCTAGAGCAGGAATCACGTCTTGAGGGTGGACGGGCGAGGGCACTGCTCTCCTTGCTCAGCCCTCAGTGTCCGGGCAGCTCAGCTTCAGCTGCCAAGTCGCCTTTCCCAAAGAATGAGGTTCTGCCTTCTTGTCAAGAACAAAATAGATGCTTAGTAAGTGTACGCTGTCTTCAGCTTTTACTATATGAATAATTATAAATATAAATTATTAAAAACCCTGGATATTCCGATGTCCACGCTGGTTAGGCAAACTTTGAATGTATATTTGCAACCATTGAATTTTTCACCTAAAGCTCATCTCAGTTCCTTGTTTTATTGCTGTTTTTTTTTAAAGTAAAAAAAATATACTAGCTGATTTTGGCTTCCCAAAATATGGAAGAGAATTACTTCTCCCTATTCCTCCCACTAGGTGAAACTAAAAACCCTGGACATGATATATAAAAAAAGAAGACTCTGAAAAGTGATGTTATGGGTTGAATTGTGTTTTCCCCAAAAGATATGGTGAAGTCCCAATACCCAGTTCCTCAGAATGTGACTTAATTTGGAAATAAGATTGTTGCAGATATAATTAATTAAATTAAGATGAAGCCATCTTGGAGTAGGGTGGGTCCCTAATCCGATGTAATTGGTGTGCTTATAAGAAGAGGGAAATTTGGACACAAACCCAGATAGAAGAATGCCCTTTGAAGACACGGGCTGAAATTGAAGAGAGGCAGCTGCAAACCAAGGAACACCAAGCATTGACAGCTGCCACCAGAAGCTAGGAAGAGGCAACGAAGGATTGATTCACCCCTACGTGTTTCAGAGGGACTATGGCCCCTGCCTACACCTTGATTTGGAGCTTCTACCCTCCAGAACAGTGAGAGGATAAATTTCTGTTGTTTTAAGCCACCCAGTTTGTGGTACTTTGTTTCGGCAGCCCTAGGAAATGAATATAGGTGGAGAGAGTAAGGCAGGCCATGTAGGGATCTTGGGACCTGAAGAATGACAAAAAACTGCCTGGGTTTCTTTTTGCCTCATATATGGCAGACTAGGTGCTGGAGATACTGGCAACCTGGAAACACAAATGGGCACAGACAAAAACGAGCCCTAACACATGCGGCTCTCTCTAGCCAAAGAACTAGGAAGGGGCAGCCTAGAAAGAGAAAACACTTTTAAACCTTAACCACAGAGACAGCCAAATGCCACAGAGACGTCTGTGGTCCCACCTCCACCCATGCTAGTCAAGACTACATTGATACTCTGCTGGGTCCCCTCACCAGGCTGTAAGGAAGCGCCCCAATCCCCCTGCTGGGATGGTGTTTGAGAGGGTTGAGTTGAGACTTTCATCTTTCCTGGGTGGCAGTGATGTCCATCCCCCAGTGCCAGTGATCACAGGGGACTTGACTTCCACCCCACCCAGTGGTAACAAGGCACTCCTCCCTCTCTGTTCAGGATGCTATAACAGAATGCCATGGACTGGGTGGCTTATACATAGCAGGAATTTAGTTCTCAGAGTTCTAGAGGCTGGGAAGTCCAAGATCAAGGCCCCGGCAGACTGAGTGTTTGGTGAGAGCTTGCTTCCTAGACAGTTGTCTTTTTGCTGTAACCTCACATGGCAGAAAGGATGAGGGAGCTTCTGGGTCATCTTTTATGAGGGCACATAATCCTGTTCTTGAGGGCTCCACCCTTATGACCTAATCGTCTCCTAAAGACCCTGTCTCCTAAAGACTCCAAACACCATCGCCTTGGGCAGTAGGTTTTCAAGATATGAATTTTTGGGGGACACAAACATTCAGTTCACAGCACCCTTCCTGCTGTGTGGTGGCAGAGGAGACCCAGTGCAGAGTCAGGGCTTTCTCCGCTGCCCAGCAGTAATAAGGCCAACAGTCCTTCTCCCTCTGGAGTCAAGTGAGGAACCAGAACTCCTCCCCACCTGGCTCTAGTGAGGTGCCATCCCTCCTGTCTTTCTTGGTTGATGGACCCATGAAAGGAGAGACCAGCTAAAATAGAAGATTAAAGAAGATCCAGAGTCTCATAACACAACCCTCCAAATGTCTAGGCTCCATATGAGATCACTCATCATACCAAGAAGCAGGAAAATCTCAATAGGAATGAGAAAAGGCAATTAGCAGATGCCAGCCCTGAAATGACAGAGGATAGGATTATCTAACAAGGATTTTAAAGCAGCCATCACAAAAATACTTCAATGACCAATTACAAACACACTCAAAACAAATGAAAGAAATGTCTCAGTAAAGTCATAGAAGTCATAAAGAAAAACAAAATGGAAATTTTAGAACTTAAAAATACAATAGCTGCAATAAAAAACTCAATGGATGGGCTCAACAGCAGAATAGAGGGGACAGAAACAAGAATCAGTAAACCTGAATGTAGAAAAATAGCAATTGTCCTCTATGAACAACAGAGAGAAAATAGACTGAAAAAAATGAACAGAGCCTCAGGGAACTGTGACAGTTTAACAAAGGATTAAACATTTGTGGTATTGGAGTCCTGGAAGGAGAGGAGAAAGAAAGGCTGGAAAAATATTTGAAGAAATGATGGTTGGAAATTTGCCAAAATTGGCAAACGACATAAACCTAATGAAGTGAGGGAACCTCAAATAAGATAAAGGCAAAGGAATCCAAAGCAAGACACATCATTATCAAACTTTTGAAAGCTAAAAGCAAAGAAAAAAATCTTGAAAACAATGAGAGAGAACTGACACCTTATCTACAGAAGTAAAACATTCGCATGACAGTTGATTTCTCATCAGAAACCACGGAAGCCAGAAGGAAATGGGACAGAATTTTTCAGGTGTTAAAAGGAAGGAGTTGTCAACCACAAATTCTATATCCAGTGAAGAGATCCTTCAGGAATGAAGGAGAAACCATGACATTCTCAGATGAAGATAAACAAGAGAATGTGTTGCCAGTAAGCCTATCCTAAAAGAAGAGCTGAAGGACTCTCTGGAAACATAAAGGAAATTAAAAAAGAAGGAATTTTGTAGCACCATGAAGGAAGAAAGAATATGCTAAGCAAAAATATGAGTAAATACAATAGGCTTCCCTTCTCTTCTTGAGTTTTCTAAATTATGTGTGAAGATAGAAGCAAAATGATAACATTGTTTGAGGTGGTTCTGCCTGGAACATGGTAGGAGAGCCATCCTGCAATAATTAGGATGAAAGTCACCAACTAGGGTGGTGGAACAGAGGGAGAACCTGAGTCTTTGAGCAGCAGTTCCATCCCTGAACCCCCTGCCTCCAGATTCCAGGTTCTGTGAGAAAAAAACACTCCCTCAACAATTGGGAGAAGATATTTGCAAACCATACATCTGATAAGGAGTTAATCTCCAAAATATATAAAGAACTGATGCATCTCAACAAGTAAAAAAGTAACAACCCAAATAAAACATGGGCAAAAGACCTGAACAGACATTTCTCCAAAGAAGATATACAGATGGCCAACAGACACATGCAAAGATGTTCAACATCATTAACTATCAGGGAAATGCAATCCAAAACAACGAGATATCACCTCACGCCCGTCAGAATGGCTATAATTAACACGTCAGGAAACAACATGTGTTGGAGAGGATGTGGAGCGAAGGGAACTCTCATACACTGCTGGTGGGAGTGCAAACTGGTGCAGCCACTATGGAAAACAGTATGGAGATTCCTAAAAAAATTAAGTATAGAACCACCATATTATCCAGCTATTTCACTGCTGGTTCTTTATCCAATGAACTTGAAAACACCAATGTGTAAAGATACATGTACCCCTGTGTTCATTGTAGCGTTATTCACAATAGCCAAGACTTGGAAGCAACCTAAGTGCCCATCAAGGGACGAATGCATAAAGAAGATGTGGTATATATACACAATGGAATACTACTCAGCCATAAGAAACGACGAAATCCAGCCATCTGTGACAACGTGGATGGACATTGAGGGTATTATGCAAAGGGAAATAAGTCAGAGAGAGAAGGTCAAATACTGTATGATCTCATTCATTAAGTAGTAGATAATAACAACAAACAAACACATAGAGACAGAGATTGGATTGGTGGTTACCAGAGGGGAAGGGGGGAGGGAGGAGGGTGAAAGGGATAATTAGGCGCATGTGTGTGGTGATGGATTGTAATTAGTACTTGGATGGTGAACATGAGAACATGATGTAATCCATGCAGAAATAGAAGAATAATGATGCACACCTGAAATTTATACAATGTTATAAACCAATGTTACCACAATAAACCAAAAACAAAACAAAACAAAACAAAAAAAAACCCCCAAAAAACAGAAAACAAAAAAACACTCCCTGATGTCACCAGGCTTCTCTGGTAAGATTCCAACTCCGTGCAGCCAAATGAGATTCCAACTTTCTGATATTTCTCTTAGAGTTCTGCATTGAGGATTAGAAGTGAGTTTGGTCTCTACCTTTCTTCATGTTCAGTCTTTGATTTTGATTTTGGGATTATCCTTGCCCCATGACATGATTTATGTTTCTAAATAATGGTCATTTATCCTTTATTACTATTGTCTGGACAATTTTTTTTAAATATAGGGAATTTTTTGAGGTTTTGGTAAAACTTAACCATACATTTATCTGGACCTGGACTTTGATTAAGCAAACTTACTGTAACAACAGTGTTTGGAGACAATCAAAGAAGTTTGAATAGAAAATTTGGTGTTAGATAATATTAGAGCATTACTTTTAATTCTGTATCTTAGTAGCATGGTGGTTATTTAAAAAAAAAAATCCATATCAGTTAGCAATGTACTGAAATCCTTAACAGATTGGCTTCAAAATACTCCAGTGTGTGTGTGTGTGTGTTTTATCTATCTTTGTACATGGTTGACTATTACATTTCTATAAACATTAAAATTGAAAATTAAAAAGAAACTATGTCACATCGCTGACTGACTCACCATACTGAAGTCAAGGTGCAGTTATGATATTCTGTCAGTAGACGGCGGTGTTGTATAAGCCAACAAGCCTACGTATGCCTAATGAGTCTGTCAGGGACCATTGAGGTCTCTAGGTAAGAAAAGCAATGCTATTACAAGCCAGGTCAGACACCAGTGTTTTTAGACAAAAGGTCATGGTAGGATTTGCAAAGCAACAAAACAAGTACAGAGCAATCTTAAATTATTATTATTATATTTTTGTTGAGGTAACATTGGTTTATAACTTATATAAGTTTCAGGTGTTCAACATTATAATTCCACATCTGTATATAATACAGCATGCTCTAGTTTCCATCTGTCATCATACAATTGACCCCCTTTACCCATTTTTTCCTTCACCCAACCTCCTTCCCCTCTGATAACCATCAATCTGTTGTCTGCTTCTATGAGTTTGTTTTTGCTTTGATTTGTTAGTTTGTTTTTTTATATTCCACATATAAGTGAAAATCATATGGTTTTTGTCTTTCTCTGTCTGACTTATTTCACTTAGCATAGTACACTCAAGGTCCATTCATATTATCACAAATGGCAAGATTTCATCTTTTTTTTTTTATAGCTGAGTAGTATTCCATTGTATATATATATACACCACATCTTTATCCATTCATCTGTCAATGGGCACTTGTATTGTTCCCACATTTTGGCTACTGTAAATAAGGCTGCAGTGAACACAGGAGTGCACATATCTTTTCGAATTAGTGTTTTCAGGGTCTTTGGATAAAAGACTTTCACCAGAAGTGGAATAGCTGGATCATATGACAGTCCTATTTTTAATTTTTTGAGGAATCTCCATACTGTTTTCCCTAGCGGCTGCACCAATTTACATTCCCACCAACAGTGCACAAGGTTTCTTTTTCTCCACATCCTCTCCAACACTTGTTATTTCTTTTCTTTTTGATAATAGTCATTCTAATTGGCATGAGGTGATATCTCATTTTGGTTTTGATATGCATTTCCCTAATGATTACTGATGTTGAACATCGTTTCATGTGCCTGTTGGCCATTTGTGTGTCTTCTTTGGAAAAACGTCTGTTCATATCCTCTGACCATTTTTTAATCATGTTTTTTGCTTTTTTGCTGTTGAGATGTATGAGTTCTTTATATATTTTTGAAATTAACCTCTTATCAGATATATGATTTGCAAATATCCTTTCTCCATTCAGTAGGTTGTCTTTTTATTTTGTTGATGGTTTCCTTTGCTGTGCAGAAGCTTTTAGTTTGATGTAGTCTCATTTGTTTGTTTTTTCTTTTGTTTTCCTTGCCTGAGGATATGTATTTAAAAGATACTGCTAAGTCTGATGTCAAAGAGTGTACTGCCTATGTTTTATTCTAGGAGTTTTATGGTTTTGGGTCTTACATTCAAGTCTTTAATCCACTTTGAATTAATTTTTGTGTATAGTGAAAGATAGTGATCTAGTTTCGTTATTTTGCATGTGGCTTTCCAGTTTTCCCAGCACCATTTATTGAAGAGATTTTCCTTTTTCCATTATGTATTCTTGGCTACTTTGTCATAAATTAGTTGCTCATATATGTGTTGTTTTATTTCTGGGCTCTCATTTCTGTTCCATTGCTCTGTGTGTCTGTTTTTCTGCCAGTATCATACTGTCTTGGTTACTATAACTTTGTAGTATAGTCTTAAATCATAGATTGTGATAACTCTGGTTTTGTTCTTTTTTCTCAGAATTGCTTTGGCTATTCGTGGCCTTTTGTCATTCCATTCAAATTTTAGGATTTTTTGTTCTATTTCTCTGAAAAATGCCAGTGGAATTTGGATAGGGATTGCATTGAATCAGTAGATTGCTTTAGGAAATATGGACATTTTAACCATGTTAATTCTTCCATTCCATGAGCACAAAATATCTTTCCATTTCTTTGTGTCTTCTTCAGTTTCTTTCACTAACATCTGATAGTTTTCAGTGTACAGGTCTTTCACCTCCTTGCTTAAATTTATTTCTAGTTATTTTATTCTTTTTGTTGCAATTGTAAATGGGATTGTTTTCTTACTTTCTCTTTCTGATGGTTTGTTGTTAGTGTATAGAAATGCAATAGATTTTTGTATATTGATTTTGTACCCTGCAACTTCACTGTATTCATTATTTCTTTTTTTTTTAAATTTTTTGTTTATTGCAGTAACATTGGTTTATAACATTGTAAAAATTTCAGGTGTACATCATTGTACTTCTATTTCTGCATAGATTACATCATGTTCACCACCAAAATACTAATTACAACCCATCACCACACACATGTACCGAATTATCCCTTTCACCCTCCTCCCTCCCCCCTTCCCCTCTGGTAACCACCAATCCAATCTCTGTCCCTATGTGTTTGTTTATTGTTGTTATTATCTACTACTTAATGAAGGAAATCATGCGGTATTTGACCTTCTCCCTCTGACTTATTTCACTTTGCATTATACCCTCAATGTCCATCCATGATGTCACAAATGGCTGGATTTCATCGTTTCTTATGGCTGAGTAGTATTCCATTGTGTATATATACCACAGCTTCTTTATCCATTCGTCCCTTGATGGGCACTTAGGTTGCTTCCAAGTCTTGGCTATTGTGAATAACGCTGCAATGAACACATGGGTGCATGTACCTTTACAAATTGGTGTTTTCAAGTTCTTTGGATAAATACCCAGCAGTGGGATGGCTGGATCATATGGTAGTTCTATCCTTGATTTTTTGAGGAATCTCCATACTGTTTTCCATAGTGGCTGCACCAGTTTGCACTCCCACCAGCAGTGTATGAGAGTTCCCTTCTCTCCACATCCTCTCCAACACATGTTGTTTCCTGTCTTGTTAATTATAGCCATTCTGACAGGCGTGAGGTGATATCTCATTGTAGTTTTGATTTGCATTTCCCTGATAGTTAATGATTTTGAACATCTTTTCATGTGTCTGTTGGCCATCTGTATATCTTCTTTGGAGAAATGTCTGTTCAGGTCCTTTGCCCATTTTTTAATTGGGTTGGTAGTTTTTTTGTTGGTAAGATGCATGAGTTCTTTATATATTTTGGAGATTAAGCCCTTATCAGAAGTATGGTTTGCAAATATCTTCTCCCAGTTGTTAGGTTGTCTTTTTGTTTTGTTGATGGTTTCCTTTGCTGTGCAGAAGCTTTTTAGTTTGATGTAGTCCCATTTGTTTATTTTTTCTGTTGTTTCTCTTGCCCGGTCAGACATGGTGTTTGAGAAGATGTTGCTAAGACTAATAGTTTATTTTTGTGGAGACTTTAGGGTTTTCTATATATAACATTATGCCATCCATAAATAGTGACAGTTTTACTTTTTTTTCCAATTTGGATCCCTTTTATTTCTTTCTCTTGCTTGTTTTCCCTGCCCAGGACTTCCAATACTATGCTGAATAAAGGTGGCAAGAGTGAGTATCCTTGTCTTGCTCCTGATCTTAGAGGAAAACTTTCAATTTTTCGCCATTGAGTATGATGGTGGTTGTGTGTTCGTCATGTATGGCCTTTATTGTATTAAGGTACTTCTATTCCCATTTCATTGAGAGTTTTTGTCATAAATGGATGTTGAATCTTGTCAAATGCTTTTTTTGGATCTTTTGAGATGATCATATAATTTTTATCTTTCATTTTATTAATGTGGTGTATCATCTTGATTGATTTGTGGATGTTGAACCATCCCTGAATCCCTGGAATAAATCCCACTTGATCATATTGTACGATCCTTTTAACATATTGTTGTATTTGATTTGCTAGCATTTTGTTGAGCATTTTTGCATCTCTGTTCATCAGTGATATTGACCTGTTAATCTTTTTTTTTGTCTTGTCCTTGTCTGGTTTTGCTATCAGGATAAAGTTGGCTTCTTAAAATGAGTTAGGAAGCATTCCCACTTCTTTAATTTTTTGGAAGAGATTGAGAAGGTTCATTATTAAAACTTCTTTGAATGTTTCATAGAATTCACCAGAGAAGCTGTCTGGTCCTGGACATCTGTGTTTTGGGTGGTTTTTGATTACTGCTTTGATCTCCTTACTAGTGGTTGGGCTATCAAGTTTTCTATTTCTTCTTGATTCAGTCTTGAAAGGTTGTATGATTCTAAGAATTTATCCATTTCTTCTAGAGTTTCTAATCTGTTGCCATATAGCTGTTTATAGTATTTTCTTATAATCCTCTGTGTTTCTGTGGTATCCATTGTAATTTCTCCTCTTGTGTCTGGTTTTATTTGTTTGAGTCTTCTCTCTTTTTTTCTCAGTAAGTCTAGTTAATGGTTTGTCAGTTTTGTTTATCTTTTCAAAGAACCAGCTCTTAGTTTCATTGACCTTTTCTATTGTCTTTTAGTCTCTAGTTCATTTATTTCTCCTCTGATTTTTATTATTTCCTTCCTTCTACTGACTTTGGGCTTTGTTTCTTCTTCTTTTCTAGTTTCTTTAGGTGTGATGTTAGATTGTTTATTTGAGAATTTTCTTGTTTCTAAAGGATGCCTGTATTGCTATCTATTTCCTCCCATTTTGGGACCACTTTTGCATCCCATAGATTTTATTAAGTCATATTTTCATTTTCATTTGTATCCAGGTATTTTTTCAATTCTCCTTTGATTTCTTCATTGATCCAATAGTTGTTCAGTAGCATGCAGTTTAGTTTCCACATATTTGTTACTTTTCCAGCTTTCTTCTTGTAGTTCATTTCTAGTTTCACACTGTTGTGATCAGAAAATGTGCTTGATGTGATTTCAATCCTCTTAAATTTCCTGAGACTTCTTTTGTTTCCCAAGATAAATCTGATATGATATATGGCCTATCTTGGAGAATGTTCCATGTGCACTTGAGAAGAATGTATATTCTGTTGATTCAGATGGAACGTTCTCTCTCTCTCTATTAAGTCCATTTGATCTAATGTTTCATTTAAGGCCAGTGTTTCCTTGTTGACTTTCTGTCTGGATGATCTATCCATTGATGTAAGTGGGGTGTTAAAGTGCCCCATACTATTATCGTATTGCTGTCAATTTCTCCTTTTAGGTCTGTTAAAAGTTGGTTTATATACTTTGGTGCTCCTATGTTAGGTGTGTATATATTAATAAATGTTATGTCTTCTTGAAGGATTGTCCCCTTTATCATTATATACTGTCCATCTTTCTCTCTTGTTACCTTTTTTGGCTTGAAGTCTGTTTTGTCTGATATAAGTATAGCTATATCCACTTTCTTTTGGTTGCCATTTGCTTGGAGTATCATCTTCCATCCTTCACTCTGAGCCTGTGTTTGTTTTTAGAGCTGAGATGTGTTTTCTGGAGGCAGCATATTGTTGGGTCTTGTTTTTTTTTTTTTTTTTTTTTTTGGTAAGGAAGATTAGCCCTGAACTAACATCTGTTGCCAATCCTCCTCTTTTTGCTGAGGAAGATTGGCCCTAGGCTAACATCTGTGCCCATCTTTCTCTACTTTATATGTGGGTTGCCTGCCACAGCATGGCTTGATAAACGGTGTGTAGATCCGTGCCCACGATCTGAACCTGTGAACCCCAGGTTGCCAAAGCAGAGCACACAAACTTAACCACTACACTGGCACTGGGTGTTGATTTCAATCCATTCCACCACACTGTGTCTTTTGACTGGTGAATTCAATCCATTTATGTTTAGGGTGATTATTGATATATGAGGACTTAAAGCTGCCATTTTATCTTTGTTTTCTGGTTGCTGTATATTTCCATTGTTTCTTTTCACTTGTGTTTCTGTCAGCCACTTCAGTTTGATGATTTTCTATAATGTGTTTCTCAGTTTCCTCTTTTTATTGTGTTTTGTGTCTCTACTCTATATTTGTTTTGTGGTTACCATGAGGTTTGTGTAAAACATCTCATAGGTATAATAGTCCTTTTTCTGCTGATAGCATCTTATCTCCATTTGCCTATACAGGTTCCATTCTTTTCCTCCTCCTCTTCTATGTTTTTGTTGTCAGAAATTATCCCTTTTCATGTTGTGAGCTCATTACCATATTTAAGTAGCTTTAGTTATTTTTTAATGCTTTTTCCCCCTTTAACCTTCATACTATAATTAAGAGCTTAACAATCTTTACTTATTTAAAAAATTATGTGATTTACAAAAGTCTTATAGAGAATTTAGGCAGAATAGTAAAATAAAACAAAAACCCTGTAAACCTGTAAACTTATTACACCTGTGTAAACACTTTAGTATCTGTCTCTCTCTCTATGTCCACCTCTATCACATCTACATATCTGTATTTTTAACATATATGTCTCTACCTCCATCTATCTGTCTTTCTATCTATTTACTCTTATGAATGAATGATTTTGGACTTTGATTTCATAAAGAGCATCATTTTTAGTTGATGTAGTTCAATCTCTAGGAAGAGCTGTATATTTTAATTGATTTTCTTACTCTAACAATCAACAACATTACACAGATGGTAAACTATTCCTTCAACCAATACCACTGTATTTTAACTTAAATTAACTTAGGTTATCTAAAATAGCTTTAAGGAGTGGCTGTGGACTATGATATATAGAAATAGTACAGACCCCGTCAGCAGACCAACACATTAGACTCCTTTCTTGTATGATTGTGGACAAATTACGTATCTTTTTGAATCCCAATTTTGTTATTTAAATAAAGTCTACACTATGATCATCCTTATGAAGTAATGAAATGTAAAATTAGACAATTAATGTAAAAGAGCTAGTTTCCTTTCTCAGCAGGTCAAGATGACTCTAGAATTTGTGTAAAAGTTAGTCTATTTATATTTTGCCGCTTTACCCCAAAATATTTGAATTTAATTAAAAATTTGTAAGGAAATTAGAGGAGCCGGCCCAGTAGCACAAGCGGTTAAGTGCGTGCTCTCCATTGCGGCGGCCTGGGGTTCGCCAGTTCGGATCCCGGGCACACACTGACGCACTGCTTGGCAAGCCATGCTGTGGTGGCATCCCATATAAAGTGGAGGAAGATGGGCACGGATGTTAGCCCAGGGCCAGTCTTCCTCAGCAAAAAAAAGAGGAGGATTGACAGATGTTAATGCAGGGCTGATCTCCTCACAAAAAAAAAAAAAGCAAATTAGAAAAATAAGAATAAAAAGAGAGAAACCAAATTGAGACAAAACAATAATTCTAATCATAAACATCAAAATAATGCATGATCCAAAAAAGAAAAGAACAAAAGAGAAACTAGACTTTATCAAAATTAAACTTCTGCTCTTCAAAAGGCACAGTCAGAAAAATGAAAAGACAAAACCACACATTTGGAAAAAATATTTATAAAATACAAATATGAGAGAGAAATTGTATGCAGAATATGTAAAGAACTCTGACAGTCAATAATAAGAAAGCAAACACTTCTATAAAAACTTGGCCAAAAATTTGAGCAGATACTTCACCAAAGAAGATGTACAGTAAAGTGACAAATCATGACTGAGAAACTGGAATGCTCATGCATTGCTGAAGGGGATGCTAAAGGGCAAAGCCACTTTGGAAAATAGTTGGGCAGTTTCCTATAAAGTTAAGCCTACATCTACCTCATGCCTCAGCAGTCCATTAGTAGGTATTTACCCAAGAGAAATGAAACCCTATATTCACACAAAAACCTGTGCTCAAATATTACAACAACTGTATTCATAATAGTCAAAAATTGGAAAAAGCTAAACATCTTTAAACTGGTAACTAGATATGTAAATTGTGGTACAGCCTTGCTGGGACTACTCAGCAATGAAAACAATGAACTACTGATACACACAACAACATGGATGAACCTCACTGCATTATGCTAAGTGAAAGAAGCCACACTCAAAAGTCTAAACACTGTGTGTTTCTTTTTCTATGACGTTCTGGAAGAGGTAAACTGTAGGATCAGGGAACCAATCAGTGGCTGCCAGGGGCTGGGGGTGAGGAGAATTGGACCACAACGGGACTCAAAGGAACTTTTAAGGGTGATGGGTCTGTTCTCTGTCTTGGATGTGGTTGTGGCTACATAGCTATGCATTTGCCAAAATTCATAGAAATTTATGCTAAAAATATATATTTTATGTATATAAATTATACCTCAGTAAACCTCACTTTAAAAAATGTGCTGTGATTGAACATAAAACCTGGCTCTGAGCTTCTTGGAAGCCAATAAAAAGTAAATGTGCCAACTTACATACCTCGTATCTACAGGAAAAAAGTTCCAGTTGCTATGTGTGACTAAAGGTTTTCCTAGTACCAAAGTTGAAGACAATTTCTGTCTTGGCAGCACTGAATAGGAGCTGTGTATTGGGTAATACTCTAAATAACAATTTCATAGAAAATACAAAAATGGAATTCATATAATTATTTCTTCTACAAATGTTGACTGTGAATAGAGAGCCTCAGATGGTAAAGCTGGTGTGTGGCCTGGGAATCAGATGGACTGTCCATCCAGGGACCTCAGAGGGAGTTTTCCTTGGTGAATTCACCAAGTCAAGGGTACATCTCTTAGAATTGCATGCTCATAAACTCCTTGCTGCTATTTCAGAGCTGAATGGGTTCACCCTTATGGTGAGCCAAATGCCCATTTATTCATTTGCAGCCAAAAATCTAACCATCTATTACACTGGATGGTGGTATCCTCTGATTGGCACATCTCTTCCAGCTGAAGGAGGTGTGGTATAGTCATTGGAGCATCACCTGAGACAGGATTAGAACCCCGAGTGTGCACTTTATGAACTGAGTGTGATAGTAGATAAATGACAACTTTCCCTAAGCCACAAATTTTTCATCTGAAATGTGGAAATAATAACACGTCTCTTACAAAGGTGTTGTGAGGAGTAAATAAAATAGTGTATATGAGTGACTTAGCATAGCGTCTGGGCATGCAATAAGTTCTTAGTACTAATTTTCATTGGTTAGACCCAGTTACAGAGGAAGCAAATTTACAGATAGGTGGTTGATGAGCAACAAGTCTTTTGGATTATTCTCCTTCACACAGTAACCAGAGTGATCTTAAAAAAAAGTAAACTAGATCAAATTATTTCCCTGCTTAAAACTTTTCAGAGATTTCTCACTGCACTCAGAAATTCCTTGTCCTGTTCTTCCAGGCCTACATCATTAGTTGTCATCCTTGGCCACTGCGATTGGAATCTCTTGGGGAACTTTAAAAACTAATGAGGGCTGGCCCTGTGGCTTAGCGGTTAGGTGCTCACGCTCCGCTGCTGGCGGCCCGGGTTCGGATCCCGGGCGTGCACCGACTCACCACTTCTCCGGCCATGCTGAGGCCGCGTCCCACATACAGCAACTAGAAGGATGTGCAGCTGTGACATACAACTATCTACTGGGGCTTTGGGGGAAAAAAATAAATAAATAAAATCTTAAAAAAAAGCAAAACAAAACAAAACTAATGATGCGTGGATTCCACCCCTTGAGATTCTGATGAAACTGGTCTGAGTGGTGACTGGGCATTGGGATTTTCATGAACCCACCAGGTGATTTAAGGGTGATATGACCTGACCCCTCCCTACTGTCCAAGGTGATTCTTACCACACCTCCTATCCTTCCTGCTCAACCATTGCACCTCCTTTCTGAGCTGTGCTTGTGCTGAGTTCTTTCTGCCTCAGGAGGACCTAGTGCTTCCTCACTATTGAGGTACCAACCCAGATGCTACCAACCCTTCAATGTTGACATCGAATCCCACCTCTGTTATGACTCTGGCCCCTAGTCCAACCCCAGGGTTCTCTTTCATGTCAGGAACTTGGGGCTTTGGAGGGCTGAAAATTTAACAATCAGTCTTTCATCACTGGTTGTAGTTGGAAACTCGTGTGTCTTCATACATGGATTATAAGGTTTACAGAGTTAATCTGATTTTCATAGTGAAGGTGTTTAAGTCTCAGGTATTCCAAAGTTATCCAGGCTCTTTGGAGGCCCTGATGCAGGGTGGAGCCTAGGGTGAGGTGGGTGAGGCTCTTGCCTCAGGCACAAAATTTAAGGAGTTACCAAAAAAACTCAGTAATTCAGATAAATAATATTTTAATGCAATATTTAAAAATATCAAAAATAATGCAAAAGATCTATGATGAAAATAATCAGAATTTTAAGTAAAGACAGAATTTATTTTGTGAATAAAGAAATATCAAGAGACACTGTTTTATTTTGTGGCTATAGTGTACCTGAGAGAATTTGATTCTGTGTACCTCCTTGGATTGTGCTTTTTAAATTAGGGTGATGGGGATTTCCAGAAATATAAACTTTGTGATAAAAATATTTTATATTAAAACATAAATGGACCTATTTTGGAAAAGAATGCAAAATTTATATGAAATTTTAAAAGAAATCAAACACAAGACTGAAGAAATATTTTCTCAGAAAGCTTTAGGATAGGTCCTCAGATTGTTGGAAGACATGCATTTTCTTTTTCTGTGACTTGGTGTCACCAGTGAGTGACACTGTCACAGTATGACTGTGAGCAGCACTGTCATAAAACTCATAATTTAAGAACATCAGAGGACAAGATGGTAGAGTTGGTGTAATGTGCAGATTAATTGTGTGCTGTATTTGGCTGCAAATGACAGGGGGACTCGAAATAATGGGAAAATCACTAGGATTCAAGTCTGAGGAACTGTGCAAATAACTTTACATGAAACTTTTCTGGTTGGGCCTCTGTTTCCAGATGTAAAATGAAAATGTTGAGACAGATGACATGTAAAGTCCTTTCTTGCTTTAATATGCTGAAATATTTTGAAAAACAAAGATTGATGAGCAATCTTCCTTTTAATCAATTTCACTGATTAAAAGTAAGAGACAGTAAAACCGTTGTATGGCCATTCATACAAGTCCTTATTTAGAGAACACGTGATTATGCTTCCTTTACAGGGTCAGAAATTTGTAACACATGAATATGATGAGCAGAGGGAAGCAAACGTCCACTCCCTTTTAAAAGTAACCTTCCAAATTTCCCAGTGCCCAGGGCGAGTTGTGATCCTACAAATGAAACTGTGTTTGAACCATTAATAACATCCAGCCCTAAAAGAGATTTTTTTTTTGTAAGTAGGGAAGGCTTTTTGCTATTTTATTTTAATTGAGGTATAATTGACATATAACATTAGTTTCAGGTGTACAACATAATGATTTGATATTTGTATATATTGTGGGATGATCAGCACAATAAGTCTAGTTAACATCCGTCATCATGCAGTTACAAAATTCTATTTCTTGTGATGAGAAATTTTAAGATTTGCTCTCTGAGCAACTTCCAAATATACAAAACAGTGTTATTAACTGTAGTACCGTGTTGTACTTTACATCCCCATGACATATTTATATAACTGGAACCTTGTACATTTTGACTTCCTTCATCTATTTTGCTCACCCCCATCCCTTGCTTCTGGCAATACCAATCTGCTCTCTGTATCTATGAGCTTGTTTTTCTTTTAGATTCTGCATGTAAGTGAGATCATATGGTATTTATCTTTCTCTGTCTGACTCATTTCACTTAACTAATGACCTCAAAGTTTATCCATGTTGTCACAAATGCCACAACTTCATTCTTTTTTATAGATGAGTAATACTCTCTCCTGTGTGTATACAGATACATACACACACAGTTTCTTTGTTCATTCATCCATCAATGGACGCATGTTGTTCTCATATCTTGGCTATTATAAATAATGCTGCAATGAACATGGGGGTGCAGATGTATTTTCGAGTTAATGTTTTTGTTTTCTTTGGATAAATACCCAGAAGTGGAATTGCTGGATCATATGGTAGTTATATTTTTAATTTTTGTGGAATCCTCATACCATTTTTCAAGTGGTTGCACCAATTTACATTCCCACCGACAGTGCACAAGTGTTCCCTTTTCTCAACATCTTCCCCAACGCTTGTTATTTCTTGTCTTTTTGGTAATAGCCATTCTAACAGGCGTGAGGTGATACCTCATTGTGGTTTTGATTTGCATTTCCCTGATGATTAGGGATGTTGAGCACCTTTACATGTACGTGCTGGCCTCTGTATGTGTTCTTTGGAAAAATGGATATTCAGATCTTCTGCCCTTTTTTAAATGACTGTTTGTTTCTTTTTGGCCTGAGTTGTATGAGTTCTTTATGTATGTTGAATATGACCTCCTTATCAGATATATTATTTACCAATATTTTTCCCATTTTGTTGATGGTTTCTGTGGTGCAGAAGCTGTTTGGTTTGGTGTAGTCCCACTTATTTATTTTTGATTTTGTTGCCTTTGCTTTTGTTGTCAGATCCAAAAAATCACTGCCAGGGGCCGGCTGGTGGTATAGCAGTTGGGTGCATGCATTCTGCTTCGGTGGCCCAGCGTTCGCAGGTTCGGATCCCGGGCGCACACCGATGCACAGCTTGTCAAGCCATGCTGTGGCAGCATCCCATATAAAGTGGAGGAAGACGGGCATGGATGTTAGCCGAGGGCCAATCTTCCTCAGCAACAAAAAGAGGAGGATTGGCATCGGATGTTAGCTCAGGGTTGATGGGCCTCACAAAAAAAAACAAACACAAAACAAAAAAACCCCAAAAAACCCCCAAAAATCATTGCCAAGACTGATGTCAAGGAGCTTACCACTGATGTTTCCTTCTAGGAGTTTTATGGTTTCAGGTCTTATGCTTGGTCTTTAATCCATTTTGAGTTGATTTTTGTGTATACCATGTAAGATAATGGTCCAGTTTCATTCTTTTGCATGTGGCTGTCCAGTTTTCCGAACACAATTTATTGAAGAGACTATCTTTTTCCCCATTGTATTCTTGGCTTCTTTGTCATAAATTAATTGGCCATATACATGTGTTGATTTCTGGCCTCTTTATTCCATGGTTCTATGTGTCTCTTTTTATGCCAATACCACACTGTTTCAATTACTTTAGCTTTGTGTATAATGTAGTTGGTAATCAGGGACACGATGCCTCTAGCTTTGTTCTTTCTTCTCAAGACTGCTTTGACTATTTGGGATCTTTTGTGGTTCCATACAAACTATAGGATTTGTTCTATTTCTGTGAAAAATGCCATAGGAGTTTTGATAAAGATTGCATTGACTATATAGATTGCATTCGGTAGTATGGACATTTTAACAATATTAATTCTTCCAACCCACGAGCACAGATTATCTTTCCATTTACTTGTGTCTTCTTCAATTTCTTTCATTAATGTCTTATAGTTTTCAGTGTATAGGTTTTTCAGCTCTTTGGTTAAATTTATTCCTAGGTGTTTTATTCTCTTTGATGCAATTGTAAATGGGATTTTTTCTATATTCTCTTTCTGATAGTTTGTTATTAGTGTATAGAAATGCAACAGATTTTTGTGTATTGATTTTGTGTCCTGCAACTTTATTGAATTTGTTTATTGGTTCTAACTGTTTTTTTTTTTTGTGGAGTTTTTAGGGTTTTCTCTATATAATATTATGTTGTCTGCAAATAGTGACAGTTTTACTTCTTCCTTTCCAATTTGGATGACTTTTATTTCTTTTTATTGCCTAATGGCTTTGGCTAGGACTTCCAATATGATGTTGAGTAAAAGTGGTGAGATTAAGCATCCTCGTCTTGTTCCTGTTTTTAAAGGAAAAGCTTTCAGCTTTTCACCATTGAGTATGATATTAGCTGTGGATTTGTCATATATGGCCTTCATTATGTTGAGGTACATTCCCTCTATAACCAGTTTGTTGAGAGTTTTTATCATGAAAAGTTGTTGAATTTTGTCAAATGCTATTTCTGCATCTATTGAGATGATAATATGATTGTTATCTTTCATTTTGTTAATATGGTCTATCACATTGATTGATTTGTGGATGTCCCATTTTCAATAGCAAGCAAAACATACTGTGCAATAAAGCTAACCAAAGGCATGAAAGACATGTACACTGAAAACTATAGAACACCTATGAAAGAAATTAAAGTAATTATAAATAGATAGGAATGACATCATGAAATTTGTACAGTAGGCGACCCCAGCCTCCTTTGACCAACAAAAACAACAATTAGACAATATTCATGAATAAAAATAGCTCTGAGGAACACAGGAGACTCCTTAAGTAGCTTCAGCAACACAGTCGAGCAAAAAACCTGACAACAACTGCACAAAAAGGGTAGAAAGAACAGTTTCATTTTGCTTACATCAACCCATCCCCCAGGTCAGCACTGTTCAGCACCAAGATGGAACTTCACCCAAGAAAGTTCCCCTTGCTGGGAAAAGGAGAACGAGGTGAGTGTCCAGCTTTCTCGGCCATTCAGGGCACTGCCTGAAAGGCCTGCTTCGATTTCACTCTACCTAGAGACTGGCACAGCTGAGAGATCTCGAGATGACTAGGGAAAAGAAGATGGGTAGGGGCACCAGTATCAGCCACTTGGCGGGAGCGACTACAGTTCCCAGTGGCCTGTTTTGCAGAGGACCCTAGCAGTCTTTGCCACTGGCGACTTCACATTCCTTGTGGATGCTGCAGACTCCCACAGCTTTTGTCACTGAGGACCCCATCACGGACTCCAGCAGACTGCTCCACAAAGGACCTCAGGAGCTTTCACCATTGAGGAAAACAATGGCCAGCACAGCTGCTGCAGACCCCCTGCTGTTTTTGCCATTGAGAACTCCCAGGTTTTTGCCTTTGTGGGCTTCACCTGCCTGAGTTCCTCTCCGCATCCCTCACGCCCTGCTGGAGACACTCCAGTCTGTGCTGCCATGCATGCTCTGGCCCCTCGGATTCACACCAGCCGCTAGCTTCAGTGTCTGTGGCTGCATGTGTGCATGATGCCAGCCCAGACCCCTGTGGCCTACCACCACTGCCATGTATGCAACTATGGCTAGTCCCTGCAACTGCATGTGGGCATATCAGCAGCCCAGGCCCCCACAGCTACTCTAGCACCAACAGCTGAGACAGCCCCAACTCCTGTCACTGGCCTGCACCACCATGCATAGCTGCAGCCAGCCCCTGCAGCTACTCACTTGCACATTGCTAACCCTGACTCACATCACCAGCTTCCACCTCCTTGTGCATGCCCACAGCTAGTCCTTGCAGCTGTGCACCTGCACGTCACTCAGTCCTGACTCATGTCACCACCTTCACCAGCGTACACCCACCTGCAGCTCGAGTCTGCAGCCATATGAGTGCATGCCAACAACCCACATCCTGGTAGCTGCTCTTGCACCCACAATCAGCCCCAGCACCACTGCTGGGTGCCTCCAGCCAGCACTGCCATCATGTTGGCACAGTTACTAGCTCTGGCTACCACTGCCACCTGCCCTGTTGGACTTGGAGCCACTGCTGAGGACCTCAACAACCCTTGAAGCTACCACAGACCTCCCACTGTTCTTATCATTAAGGATCATGCACTTATTACTGTCATGGACTGCAGTTGCCTGAGCTAAAGAGACACATTCCCCCTTCAGATCTAGAGTTAGCACATGCCCCCACATTTGATGCCGTGCATTGCTAGACCTGAAGTCAAACAGCATGGCCCTAACTGTAGGTGAAGGCCTTCTCTTAATGAAATAAGTCCATAAAGTCCAGAAGCATTGATTGCTTTTTCAAATGTGCAGACAGCTGTGCAAGGGTACAGGGATCAAGAAGAATTATGAAAACATGACACCACCAAAGGAGCACAAAAAACTCCCAGTAACTAATCACAAAGAAATGGAGATCCATGAATAGTCTGCAAAGAATTCAAAATAAATGTTCTAAAGAATGTCAGAGAGATCCAAAAAAACACAGATAAACAATTTTAATGAAAGCAGGAAAACAATACAAGAGCAAAATGAGAAGTTCAACAAAGAGTAGAAAACACGAAAAAAAAATGAAATAGAAATTTTGGAGCTGAAGAATACAATGACTGAGCTAAAAAATGGAGTAGGGAGTTTCAATAGTAGACTCTATCAAGCAGAAGAAAGTATCATCAAACTTGAAGAGAGATCATTTGAAATTATCCAATCATAGGAGAAAAAAAAAATGGAAAGGAATGAAGAAAGCCTATGGGACTTTGGAGGCAACATCAAGTAAAACAATATTTGCATTATGGGAACCCCAGAAAGAGAAGAGAAACAGAAAGTGTCAGAAAGATTATTTAAAAAAATAATGGCTGAAAACTCCCTAAATCTGGAGAGAGATCTGGACATACAGGTACATGAAGCTCAAATGTCTCCAATCAGGTTCAACCCAAAGAAGACTTCATTGAGACACATTATAATAAAACTGTCAAAAATCAAAGGCAAAAAGAGAATCTTGAAAGTAACAAGAGACAAGCTTATAATATACAAGGGAACTCTCCTAATGCTATCAGTGGATTTCTCATCAGAAATCTGTCAGGGCAGAAGAAAGAGGGAAAGTACTGAAAGAAAAATATATGCCAACCAAGAATACTTTACATAGCAAAGATATTCTTCAGAATTGAAGAAGAGATAAAGACATTCCCAGGCAAACAAAAGCTGAAGGGATTCATCACTACTAGAGTTACCTTACAAGAAATGTTAAATGGAGATCTTCAAGCTGAAAAGAAAGGATGCTAACTAGTAACATGAAATCATATGAAAGTATAAAACTCACTGACACAGGTTAATATAGAGTCAAACTCAGAATACACTAATATTGTAATGTAATTAAAACCAAATATAGCTGCAATAATTTGTTAATGGTTACGCAATATAAAGATTTGCATATTGTGACATCAAAAACAAAATGTGGTAGGGGCAGTAAATGTGTTCTGCTTTTGCAAAGTCAAGCTGTTATCAGCTTAAAATAGACTGTTGTAAGATGCTTTATGTAAGCCTCATGCTAACCACAAAGCAAAAACCAATAGTAGACATACAAAAGATAAAGAGAAAGGTATCAAGGCACACCACTATAGAAAATCATGAATTCAAAAAAGAGGACAGCAAGAGAGGAAGAAACAAAGGGTCTATAAAACACCCATAAAACAATGAACAAAATGGCAATAGTATATTCTTACCTATTAATAATTACGTTAAATGTGTATTGACTAAATTCTGAAATCAAAAGACATAGAGTGGCTGAATGGATAAAAAAATAAGAACTCCAGATATGCTGCCTACAAGAAACTCACTTCAGCTTTAAAGACACACATAGTCTGGAACGAAGGGATAGGAAAAGATATATAAATGGTACATATCCATGGAAATGGTAACCAAAAGAGAGCAAGGGTTGTGATATTTATATCAGGCAAAATAGACTTTAATTCAAAAACAGTAATCAGAGACAAGGAAGAGTATTATATAAATATAAAGCTGTCAATTTATCAAGGGGAAATAATAATAGTAAATGCATATGCACCCAATATCAGAGCACCTACATATATAAAGCAAACATTAACAGATGTGTAGAAGAAATAGACAGCAATGCAATAACACTAGGAGACTTCAATACCCCACTTTCAACAATGGATAGATCATCCAGACAGAAAATCATTAAGAAAATATTGGACTTGAACTATACCTTAGACCAAATATACCTAACAGACATATATAGAACATTCCATCCAATAGCAGCAGAATACACTGTCTTCTCAAGTGCACACAGTACATTTCCCAGGATAGATAATATATTAAGTTACAAAACAAATATTTAAATATAAGAATATTTAATTCATACCAAATATCTTTTCTGACCACAATGATGTGAAACTGCAAATCAATAACAGGAAGAAATGTGGAAAATTCACATACGTGGAGATTAAACAACAGACTCCTGAAGAACCAATGGGTTAAAGAAGAAATAGAAAGGGAAATCAAAAAGTAACTTGAGACAAATGAAAACACATCACACCAAAAATTATGGTATTCAGCACATGCAGTTCTAAGAGGAAAATTTGTAGTGATAAACTCCTCCATTGAGAAAAAAGAAGATGTCAAATAAATGACATAATTTTATACCTCAAGGCACCAGACAAAGAAGAATAATTTAAGCCCAAAGGTAGCATAAGGAAGGAAATAACAAAGATAAGAGCAGAAATAAGTGAAATAGAGACTAGAAGGACAATAGAAAAGATCAATGAAACTAAGAGTTGATTTTTTATTTTTATTTTTTTTATTGTGAGGAAGATTAACCCTGAACTAGCATCTGGTGCCAATCCTCCTCTTTTTGCCGAGGAATATTGGCCCTGGGCTAACAGCCGTGCCCATCTTCCTCTACTTTATATGATAAAGTATAAGTAGTGCACAGGTCTGCACCCAGGATCCAAACCTGTGAACCCTGGGCTGCTGAAGTGGAATGTGCGAACTTAGCCACTATGCCACTGGGCTGGCCCCTAAGAGTTGATTTTTTGAAAAGATAAACACAATCAACCAACCTTCAGTTAGACTAACTAAGGAAAAAAGAAACAGTATTCACATAAAATCAGAAATGAAAGAGGAGATGTTACAACTAGTACCACAGAAATACACAGGATGATAAGAGATTACTTTGAACCATTGTATGTGACAAATTGGATAAGCTAGAAGAAATGGATAAATTCCTAGAGACATCCAACCCATCGAAACTGAATCATGAAGAAATATATAATCTGAACAGACCAATTACTAGTAAGGAGATTGAATTGATAATCAAAAATCTCCAACAAAAAAAAGTCCAGGACCAGATGGCTTCACTGGTGAATTCTACCAAAGGTTTCAAGAATTAACACCAATCCTTCTCAAACTCTTCCAAAAAATAGAAGAGGAGGGAACACTTCCAATCTCATTTTACAAGGCCAACATCAAACTAATACCAAAGACAGACAAAGATTGTCTTCATTGCATACCCCTGATGAACATCGATGCAGAAATCCTCAACAAAATACTAGCAAAATGAATTCAACAGTACATTAAAAGGATTATACAACATGATCAAGTCAGATTTATCCCTGGGCTATAAGAGTGGTTCAACATATGCAGATTAATACACGTGATATACCACATTAAAAAAATGAAGGCTAAAAATCATATGATCATCTTAATAGATGCATAAAATGTATCTGACAAGTTCAACTCCCTTTCATATAAAAACTGTCAACAAATTGGGTATAGAAGGAACATACTTCAACATAATAAAGGCCATATCTGACAAACTCACAGGTAACATCGTAACTCAAGGGTGAAAAGCTAAAAACTTTTCCTCTAATATCAGGAACAAGACAAGGGTGCCCACCCTCACCACTCCTATTCAACACAGTACTGGAAGTCCTAGCCAGATCAATTAGTCAAGAAAAGGAAATAGAAGGCATCCAAATTGGAAAGGAAGACGTAAAATTGTCTCTGTTTACAGATGATATGATCTCATATACAGAAAACTCTAAAGACTCTACCCCAAAACTATTAAAACTAATAAATTAATTCAGTAAACTTTTAGGATACAAAGTCAACATACCCAAATCAGTTGCATTTCTATACACTAACAGCAAACTATCCAAAAACAAATTAAGAAAGTACAGATTTTGAATACTGTGCTGATCAACAAACAAGACAGAGAAGAGAGAGAGAGAGAGGCTGGAAAATAGCACATAGTCTTTTTCCCTGCCTCAACCTGTAAGGGACAAATACTACTTTCACTCATATTTTATTGGCCCAAATTAGTTAAATTTGTAAGGAGACTGAGAAATATAGATGAGCAAATAGAATACGTGGAAAGTAACAATGTCTCTGCCATAATAACTTACTGTCTACATGTATAGAATTAATTTTTATAGGTGCATCCATAATTAATTTATTTTTGTAAAACTATTTTCACCTAACATTTCATCAACTATTTTAATATATTTACGTGGTCTTTATATTTATTATTTTATGACTGTACAATATTCTACTTTGTTTGCATTAGATACTTTCACAACCCACTGCTCATGCAATTTGCTTCTATACTCATTGAGTGCTTTGCATAGGCCCCTCCAGGCCCAGATCATCTACTCAGCTTTTATAAAAGGAGCCTTTGCAATGTGAGCTGAGCTGCATCAGGCAGGCAGGGGCAGCAAGATGATGTCGCAGACACAGGTCCTTTTGTCCTTGTTGCTCTGGGTCTCAGGTGAGAAATTTAAAAGTGCCTCAGTCCTTTTGGAGTAATATCTTTCTAGAGGTAAAAAAAATAATTTTAAAGTATAATGAGAAACACTGGCTATTTCCAAAATAGATCCATTTATGTGCTGATGTGTAATACCATTGGAAAGTACATTTTAAATTACGTATTTCAATGTGTCTATGATAAATTGTGTGTATCATCATTATCCATTTGTGATTGCAGGTGCCTGTGGGGACATCGTGATGACCCAGTCTCCAGCCTCCTTGGCTGTGTCTCTAGGAGAGAGGGTCACCATTAACTGCAAGGCCAGTCAGAGTGTTAGCAGCTACTTAGCTTGGTACCAGCAAAAACCAGGACAGGCTCCTAAGCTGCTCATCTACTCAGCATCCAGCAGGGCATCTGGGGTCCCTGACAGATTCAGTGGCAGTGGATCTGGGACAGATTTCACTCTCACCATCAGCAGCCTCCAGGCTGAAGATGTGGCAGTTTATTACTGTCAGCAGCATAACAGTGCTCCTCCCACAGTGCTTCGACCTCTAACACAAACCTCCCCAGAACCAGGGGTCAGTGAGTCTTTTCTGCACCAGCTGCTTCCTCCCCACACAGCCCTGAACATGCACATTCCTCCATCTGCCTGAGAGGTCATATCTCTTGATTTATTCCCTGGAGGGATTGTAGGGCCCAGGAGGATATTAAAAGAATTGGCTTTTTCTGGATCCCTTTTTGTGGGAAATTATGGAAGAAACGTGTTGTAAAGATCTTTTAGAGATGCTATCAAGAATTTTCGTTTCATGGGAACCTGCATGTTTCCCATGGACTGAGTCACATGATTAAGCCAATAAAGTTTGTTCTACCCTGAGAAGAAGGGTCCAGTGAATTTTACACCCTCATAGATCAATTCTGTCTTCCTGGTGTCTCCTTGATTTTGGAATATTTCTATTTTAATTCCTTATTCTCCTGGTCTCCTTTCTTTATCTGCAATCACCCTCAACTCTGGCCCATTCCAATATTAAACACTTGGCCTCTCCTATTCAAATCCTTCCACACAGAGGTAGTATCCCGCTCTTGCTTTTTCCTTCCATGGACCTATTTTCCAGCCAAGTATTTCTGGTCCATATCACCGAAGTTTCTTTCCTACTCTACCTCCTTTTGTACCACCCTTTTATCTTCTCTCCATTTCCTCTAGTCATACTCATCCTTATGAAGGCAATTCTCTAATTTTTTAACCCTGTCAATCTAGAAATATGTGATAGTGTGCCCTATTACCTTGTCTTGTCATTTGTCAAGTATTTGTTCAACTACATCCCTTGGGCACCGAAATCTAACTTTGTGACTGAAGGAAATGGTGACTCTAAGTGTGCTATAACTTGAGTCCCTTAGATAATATTTGATTAATGCCTGTATCAGTGTAAAAAAAAAAAAACCAGTCATTTTAGTATTACTTTTTCACATTCTTCTGAAATACATGGGTTAATGAAATTTAGCTTCAGAAATGATCACAGCAAACTTGATCGTGTACTCTGAACACTCTTTCCTCCATTACAGCTTCTCATAATAATTAGAAATATATTTAAATTATTGGGTTGAGGAATCCATGTCATTCATTCATTGAAGAAATGTTTTTTGAGTGTTTACTATGTGTCAAGAGCAAAAATATCTGCTTTTGTTCCAATTGGGTAGCCAGATAATAAACAATTGCAATCAGTAAATATTTACTATGTCGTTTTGTAAGTGCTGCGAAGAAAAATAAAGCAAGGAAGGGGTAAAAGCTTGTGGGGGTAACAGTGCGTAGAAATTTAAAACTGGATGATGTATTAGTTAGCTCTTGTTGTGTAATAAACCAACCACAAAATGCAGTGGCTTAAAATGGTAGTGTTTTTATTGCGGTCATGTTTATGGGTCAGTTGATTAGTTCTGTTAATATGGGCCAGACTTGATTGATCTTGCGTGGCTTGCTTGTGTATTTAAAGTCAGCTGACAGGTCAACAGGGTGCCAGGTGATATAGAAAGACTCACATTTCTTTCATCTCTTTCACATGTCTGTAGTTGGCTGAGCATCAACTGGGGGTCTCTGGGGGACTAGACCTCATGTCTCTCATCAATGGGCAGACTAATCTCAATTACCTATGATAGCTGGCAGGTCCCAGGAGAAAAAGTAAAACTACATAAGGCATCTTGAAGCCTAGACTCAGTACTTTCACAATGTCCCATTTGATGCATTCTAATGGTGAAGTAGAGGGTAAATAGGCCCCATCTGTTGATAGGAGGAACTAGAAAGTTATATTGCAAAAAGTGTAGATATAGGGAGGGAAGGGGTATCCCCCTTAAGAATGGGGGATATATTTTTGCAATCAATCTACTATAGATGGCCATGGAAGGCTGCACTGAGAAGGTGTGACTTAATCAAAGTCTTAATGTGGTGAGGAAATGAGCCATAGAAATATCTTCAGGCAATAGAGTTTTAATTAGAGGAAACTGCACATTTCTGAGGTAGAAACATGACGAGCATGTTGAAGAAATAGAAGGAAGCCAATGTGGCTAATGTGGGAGAGTAGTGGAAATGAGATCAAAGAAATAATGAGTAGGCCACATTGTGTAGGACTTTGTTGACTGCCCTAAGGATTTGGGTATTTTTTGCATGACATGGTAAGTGGGATAGTTTTGAATAGAGTAGGACATGATTTGATACATGGTTTCACAGGATCTCTCTGTTAGGGACAATAGCTATCATCCAGGCTAGAGATGATGACAGCTTTGGACTATGGCAGTAACAGTAGAAGAGGTGAGGAGTGGTATATTTTGAAGATAGAGATAACAATATGCTGATGGTTTTGACAAGGAGTGTGATAGAAAGAGAGGTGTCAAGATGCCTGCAGGGTTTTTCTCTGAGAACTAAAAGGGGGAGTTGCCATTTCTTTAGATACAGAAAACTGTGTGAATAGTAGTGGGGAGGAAGATCAGGATTTTGGTTTTGGACATTTTAAATTTGAGGTACATATTAAACGTCTGTGTGTGGTTGTCAAGTAGACCATTGGATATATGAGTCTAGAGTTCTGTTGAGAGAACTGGGCTGGATATTGAAATATTATAACCAATGGAATGAGTGTGGAATAACATTTCATGAAATATTTTAATGTATTTACATTGTCCCTATATTTATCACTTCATGGCTGTACAATATTCTTTTTTGTTTACATATCATAGTTTATAAATTTATGCTCTTAATTCTGGACATTTAAATAGTAATTTATTATTATTTTTTCTATTATAAAATGTTGAATTAATAAAATGACATGGCTTTGTTGACTTATTTTACTAAGATTAATTTCTAGTGCCATGAGAGAAAATAAGAAGGGCCAGCCTTACATTGAAACATATGTGCATAAATTATATGCATAATCTAATTCTACTTATGTAGAATTATATGCATATATTAATTATATGCATAAATTAATTATGCATAAATTAATGCAGAATTATATGCATATAATTATATGTATAAATTATATGCATAAATTAATTCTGTTGTATGAATTTTATTTGTTTGGGCATAAAGTTTAGATATGGCAAGTCTCATTCCACTTTTGGTAAGAAAAATCTAAAGCATATAAACTCTAAATGCTTACTCTCACAAAATCCCAAATATCCTGTTGGGGTGCATCATAGTTTAAATTACGGGTGAAATACATAGTCACGCAACTAGTGAGGTTAAGATCGGCATTTAACTTGACTTTTTGAAGTTTGAAGCTGAGAGGAACAGAGTCAGATATTTCTTTGTGAATCTGCTGATTTTGAACATTTTGATTCACTCAATTAAAGCTTCCCCTGATTCATTCTCTGCATACAATGAATGATCGAGAGAGTAGCAAACTGTTAAGTGGAAGTATCAACAGGAAGAACATGGTCTCACAGTTACACTAGCAGGAACAGTCACCCAGTTTTTGAGATTTCTAACATCTTAGTAATGTGAAAAGAGCCTTTGAGAACTGTTTATGTTTCAATGGAAGGCTGGCCCTTAGGAGTTTTTGAACGTCCTGAGCTGTTGTCAGAAAATGTTATTTCTGGGCACTGATTGAACAGTATCAATGAAATTTATTGAGAAAGTTTACCATTGAGGCCAATATATGTTTGATTAACTTAGCTAAGAGTCAGTGAAGAAATTGGAATTGCCTGCTCTTCTGCTTTCTGTTATCATGGAGAAGGTATTTCACATCAATATTCCTGATTAAAATTTCTAGGCAGTGAGGAATTTCCAAGATCTTGGAAAGAGGAAAATTTATAGAGGTGAAATCAGTATTTGAGGCTACTTTCCTACTGGAATATCTTCCAAGTCCAGAAAAAGCAACTGAGGGGCAGTGAAGCTGGGCAGAGGTTTTGACAATATCATGAGGCTAGATGGACAAAAAATTGGAGTTTGGGGTTTGTGAAGGAAGAGGGCACTAATAAACAATCCCAAAGGGCTGCATCCAAGGGGTAAGGGTAAACCAGAAAAAGATCAGCCCTTGCAGAGACTGAAAGAAATCTAGTTATCTAAATTCCTAAAATTGAATTAAAATAATATAGGACTACTAGCAGTCTGAATTGCTGTGAAAATCTGAAAGATAATATCATCCCAGCCTCAAATTATTTACATAATTTTTTATATAATGTGTTCAGGAATCAATGAAAAATAACTAAGTGCTTGAGGAGAAAAGACAGCATGATTGAAAACTAAGAGCAACAACTTATAGTAGAAGCATAAGATTCAGATAATGGAGTTATATTTTAATAATAATACTAAATATACTTAAATGTTCAAGAGATGAAAGACAAGACTAATACTTTCAAGAGAATTGGAAACAATAATGGAGAATAAAGTGGAAATTCTTTCTATAAAACAATTAGAATAGTATTTACTTAAGTTACTGGACGTGAGTACAATAAACATTTGAATGAAAATATATAATGTAATTATACTGGTAGATCTTTATAAAGATATTGGCTATGTGGCACATTTTCCATCTCACCAGTTTGGTCTCACTTCATTTTTTAATTTAATTTAATTTAATTAATTTATTTTTTTAAAAGATTTTATTTATTTATTTTTTCCCCCCAAAGCCCCAGTAGATAGTTGTATGTCATAGCTGCACATTCTTCTAGTTGCTGTATGTGGGACTCGGCCTCAGGATGGACGGAGAAGTGGTGCCTCGGTGCGCGCCCAGGATCTGAACCCGGGCCACCAGCATCAGAGCGCGTGCACTTAACCACCAAGCCACGGGGCCGGCCCCATTTTTTAACTTTAATTTTTTTATTGATGTCATAATAGTTTATGACATTGTGAAATTTCAGTTGTACATTATTATTTGTCAGTCAACATATATATGTGCCCATTTACCCCTTATGCCCAACCCCCAATGCCCTTCCCCTCTGGTAACCAGGAATCTGTTCCCTTCTCCATGTATTTATTTATCTTCCATATATGAGTGAAACAATATGGTATTTGTCTTTCTCTGTCTGGCTTATCTCACTTAACATAATACCCTCAAGTTCCATCCGTGCTGTTGCAAATGGGACAATTTTGTCTTTTTTATGGCCAAGTAGTATTCCATTGTATATACATGCCACATCTTCTTCTTTTTTATTAATTTAATTTTTTATTGCACTAACATTGGTTTATAACATTGTATACATTTCAGGTGTTCATCATTATACTTCTATTTCTGCA